>NC_087290.1:0-600000 GCF_015220805.1 Pogoniulus pusillus | reverse complement strand
GTTAATGTTGAGCAGCTCTGCATCAGGAGGTCCACATGCACCAGCCCTCAAACCTCCTCTGCTGCCTGTTACTGAAGTGACCAAGTAGTGACCCTGTCCTTCCTCCCCATGCCCAGCAGTGGCTCATGCCTAGGCCTGTGCATCTCTGCAGCACTTCCTCCAGTGCCACAAGAGCTGCCACCTCCCCTTCTCACTCCTCAGCTCTGCAGCAGCTCTGCTGGCATACCAGGTAGGCCTGGCAGTGGGATCTGGCAGTGCCAAGCACTGGGATACCACTCACCTGCCCTGGCGGGGGTCTGGCAGGGATGTGCCCACATGATGTCCCCATGGGCAGCAGAGGTGTTTTGCACAGACAAGAAGAGCTCTCCAGCAGTTACACCGTGCAGACAGCAGGCAGCACTTCCCCAGGACTCTGCAGGACCCTGCTTCCTTCTCTAGCACCTTGAGGACAGAGCAAAAGCCTTTCGGGGATACCTTGAATCAGCGCTGCCCCTTCAACCCCACAGATGCCAAAGTGAGTGTTAGCCTCTTTGCTGCTAAGTGCCAAGCCCCAACAAAGGCACTTCCATAGGTTGCACCAGGCAGTAGAGCATTATCTGCTGGCTCTAGAAGCAAGGAAGGGAGGGAATGTAAAGCTGGAACAAAGCACAGGCCCAGAGCAGGTCAGAGACTTGCAGAAACTGATTTATCCCAAGATTGGGCACCAGAGGTTCTGTTCAGCTTTAACAGAGCTCCACACAACATGAAATGCTTCTCATGTTTTCAGTACTCCAACCACTCCATCTGGGCACTGCTGCCACGGGGCACAAACAAAACCCTGCTTCATGTTCACCAAAGGCAGTTCTGCTCTGGGGCTCCATGTGAGAGGAGCAGACACAGGCTCAGTTTTTTCCTGGGCAAACCACAGGGGAACTCTTGGGCTGCAGCAGTTCTGAATGATGCCAGCCCAGAGGCTGGTTGCAGGGAGAACAGACCAGTGACAAGTGGCTGCAGACACTGTGCTGAGCTGCAGCACCCTGCATGGGTGATTAAAAATGCTGATCCTAACACACCAGCCATGAACCACAGAATGGGCTGGGTTGGAAGGGACCTCCAAAGGTCATTCAATCCAAGCCCTCTGCACTCAGCAGGGACATCCTTCACTAGAGCAGGTTGTTTACAGCCTTGTAAAGCCTGACCTTGAACATGTCCAAGAATGGGGCCTCAAACACCTCCCTGGGCAACCTGTTGCAGTGTTCCAGCGCCCTCCTGGTGCAGAACTTGTTCCTCACATCTGATCTCAATCTGCTCTGCTCTAGCTTGAAGCCATTGTCCTCATCCTCTCTCTGCAGGCCTTTGCAAACAGTCCTTCTGCAGCCTGCTTGTAGCCCACTTCAGGCATTGGCAGGCTGATGTTAGGTCTACCTGGAGCCTTCTCTTCTCCATGCTGAACAGCCCCAACTGTCCCAGCCTGTCCCCACAGGGGAGGTTCTCCAGCCTCTGAGCATCTTCATGGCCTCCTCTGAGCCCTCCTCCAGCAGCTCCATGTCTGTCCCGAGCTGAGGGCTCCACCGCCGCTGGAGCCTGCAGTGTGGCTGCAGTCAGACACTGGATGGTGCCTGCGGTGTGGCTGCAGTCAGACATTGGACGGTGCCTGCAGTGTGGCTGCAGTCAGACATTGGACGGTGCCTGCAGTGTGGCTGCAGTCAGACATTGGACGGTGCCTGCAGTGTGGCTGCAGTCAGACATTGGACGGTGCCTGCAGTGTGGCTGCAGTCAGACGCTGGATGGTACCTGCAGTGTGGCTGCAGTCAGACATTGGATGGTGCCTGTGGTGTGGCTGCAGTCAGACATTGGATGGTGCCTGCAGTGTGGCTGCAGTCAGACATTGGATGGTGCCTGTGGTGTGGCTGCAGTCAGACATTGGACGGTGCCTGCAGTGTGGCTGCAGTCAGACATTGGATGGTGCCTGTGGTGTGGCTGCAGTCAGACATTGGACGGTGCCTGTGGTGTGGCTGCAGTCAGACATTGGATGGTGCCTGCAGTGTGGCTGCAATCAGATGCTGGGTGGTGCCTGCAGTGTGGCTGCAGTCAGACATTGGACGGTGCCTGCAGTGTGGCTGCAGTCAGACACTGGATGGTGCCTGCGGTCTGGCTGCAGACACTGGATGGTGCCTGCGGTCTGGCTGCAGACGCTGGGTGGTGCCTGCGGTCTGGCTGCAGACGCTGGGTGGTGCCTGCAGTGTGGCTGCAGAGGCTGGATGGTGCCTGCGGTGTGGCTGCAGTCAGACGCTGGGTGGTGCCTGCAGTGTGGCTGCAGACGCTGGATGGTGCCTGCGGTGTGGCTGCAGTCAGACGCTGGATGGTGCCTGCAGTGTGGCTGCAGTCAGACGCTGGGTGGTGCCTGCGGTGTGGCTGCAGTCAGACGCTGGGTGGTGCCTGCAGTGTGGCTGCAGTCAGACATTGGATAGTGCCTGCGGTGTGGCTGCAGTCAGATGCTGGATGCAGCCTGCGGTGTGGCTGCAGTCAGACGCTGGATGCAGCCTGCAGTGTGGCTGCAATCAGATGCTGGATGGTGCTTGCGGTGTGGCTGCAATCAGACATTGGACAATGCCTGCAGTGTGGCTGCAGTCAGACGCTGGATGGTGCCTGCAGTGTGGCTGCAGTCAGACGCTGGATGGTGCCTGCGGTGTGGCTGCAGTCAGACGCTGGATGCAGCCTGCAGTGTGGCTGCAGTCAGACGCTGGATGGTGCCTGCGGTGTGGCTGCAGTCAGACGCTGGGTGGTGCCTGCGGGGTGGCTGCAATCAGATGCTGGATGGTGCCTGTGGTGTGGCTGCAGTCAGACGCTGGATGGTGCCTGTGGTGTGGCTGCAGTCAGACGCTGGATGCAGCCTGCAGTGTGGCTGCAGTCAAACGCTGGATGGTGCCTGCAGTGTGGCTGCAGACGCTGGATGGTGCCTGTGGTGTGGCTGCAATCAGATGCTGGATGCTGCCTGCAGTGTGGCTGCAGTCAGACGCTGGATGGTGCCTGCGGTGTGGCTGCAGTCAGACGCTGGATGCAGCCTGCAGTGTGGCTGCAGTCAGACGCTGGATGG
Organism: Pogoniulus pusillus; assembly: GCF_015220805.1. Classification (NCBI taxonomy): domain Eukaryota; kingdom Metazoa; phylum Chordata; class Aves; order Piciformes; family Lybiidae; genus Pogoniulus; species Pogoniulus pusillus. The sequence goes on along the minus strand of NC_087290.1, from coordinate 596,924 downwards.
TGCCTGCAGTGTGGCTGCAGACGCTGGGTGGTGCCTGCGGTGTGGCTGCAGTCAGATGCTGGATGCAGCCTGCAGTGTGGCTGCAGTCAGACGCTGGATGGTGCCTGCAGTGTGGCTGCAGACACTGGGTGGTGCCTGTGGTGTGGCTGCAGTCAGACATTGGACGTTGCCTGCGGTGTGGCTGCAGATGCTGGATGGTGCCTGTGGTGTTTTAATAGGTAATTGTAATTGTTTAATAAAGAAACATTTTAATAGAGTGTTAAGTATGCCTAGCTGCAAACGGCAGTGTAGGTACAGCTGTTGCAAATCAGGAAATATGCCTAACTGCAGAGGTCATGGTATATATGGTAATGTGCAAAGAATAAGCTAGCTAATTGCTAAAAATTTCAAGGACTAAGCTTTAGGTACATCCTTAATTTTGAGCTAAGAGAGAACATGCCACATGTGGGACTCGGACATTAATCAGTCATGTTCCAAGGACTAAGCTTTAATTTTGAGAAGTGGGATTCGGGACATTAACCAGCCAAAGGAAGTCCATATATGGAGACGGGTGAACCAGAGGACACCTGAGGAGGACTGCTTACTTCATCCTCAACGACCACCAGAAGGGAAGGCAGACCCTAACCCAAAAGAAGGAACATGCACAGAAAGGATGGGTTTATGTAATTTGCAGGGCGGAACAACGCAGACAACACAGTATAAATATAGGCTAATGAAGAGACTTGACACGGCAGGTGGCGGAGCGGTGACTCCCCTGTCATCCAGCGCTGTGACTTTGCTCATATTCTACTTGCCTAATTGAATAAATTTGTAATCTGGACACTTGGATTTTGAGTCATTCTCAATTTAAAACAGTGTGGCTGCAGTCAGACTTTGGACGGTGCCTGCGGTGTGGCTGCAGTCAGACGCTGGATGCAGCCTGCAGTGTGGCTGCAGTCAGACGCTGGATGGTGCCTGCGGTGTGGCTGCAGACGCTGGATGGTGCCTGCAGTGTGGCTGCAGTCAGACGCTGGATGGTGCCTGCGGTGTGGCTGCAGACGCTGGATGGTGCATGCGGTGTGGCTGCAGTCAGACGCTGGATGGTGCCCGCAGTGTGGCTGCAGACATTGGATGGTTCATGCGGTGTGGCTGCAGACGCTGGCTGGTGCTCTGGCACCGCCATGCCGGCAGGAGCGCTCCAAGGCGCTTCCCTGGCTCGGATCCGGGTACGTCTCCGAGCCCCGGGCGCGGCGGGCAGGGAGCTAAGGCACCGCCTGGAGCTGATGCCAAGCGGAGCGCACTGCCCGCCTGGCACCAAGCCCCGGGCCGCGGCTGCCCTCCGCCAAGGGCTGCTCTGTGATCGGCTCCTTAGCCGCGCTCCCCATAGCAAGGACAGCGCCGTGGCCGCGGCTGTGCCAGCAGAACCCGCACTGCGCAGGCAGCAGGTGATGCAAGGAGCCAGCTGCGCGGTGCGAGCCTGCCGCGCCGGAGAGAAGGCAGTGCCGTGCTGCAGGGACGGGGACACAGCGAGGCAGCACAGCACAGCTCCGCAGTGCAGGATCAGACTGAGATCCTACAGGAAATCACGGAATGGTTTGGGTTGGAAGGGACCTTGGGGATCATCTTGGCTCTGCTGACGCCACCTCGAGTGCTATGTTCAGCTCTGGGCCCCTCACTCCGGGAAGGACACTGAGGGGCTGGAGCCTGTCCAGAGCAAGGCAGCAAGGCTGGAGAAGGGCCTGGGGCAGCTGGGCTCTGAGGAGGGGCTGAGGGAGCTGGGGGTGTGCAGGTGGAGAAGAGGAGGCTGAGGGAGACCTGCAGTGAGGAGGGAGCAGCCTCTTCTCCGTGGTGTCAAGCAGCAGGAGCAGAGGAAATGGTTCCAAGCTGCCCCAGGGCAGGCTCAGGCTGGATCTCAGAAGATATTTCTGCACTGGAAGGGTTTTCAAACCTTGGCACAGTCTGCCCAGGGCAGTGCTGGAGTCCCCATCCCTGGGGGTGTTCCAGCAGCCTGTGGAGCTGCTGCTTTGGGACATGGTTTAGTGCTGAGGCTGCAGTGCTGGGTTGAGGGTTGGACTGGAGAATCTTGGTGGGCAGTTCCAAGCAAAGATATTGTGATTCTGGTTCTAACCCTCCTGCCCTGGGCAGGGACACCTTCCACTAGCCCAGTTTGGTCAAGGCCTTATCCAGCCTGGCCTTGAACACTTCCCAGGCTCCACAGCTTCTCTGGGCAACTTGCTCCAGTGTCTCACCACCCTTATGGGGGAGAAATTCTTCCTAAGTTCTCACCTAAATCCAGCTTCTTCCATTTTTCTTTCCATTGGGGTTGGTTCACCTCTGGCACAGGCAGAGGTGAAAAGGCTCAGAGATCACTAAAGATTCCCACCTGGAGGAAGTCCTCAAGCTACAGTTCTGAAGCCTCCAGCAATCCTACCTGGATTAAAGTGCTCAGTGAGGTGGAGGTCGTTCAGGTGAAGGATTTGCAAGGCCTTGGTGAGGTCTCTGCAGCTGCCTGCTCTTGTTTACAAAAGAATGCTGAGTCTTCTTGGGCACATTGTACTCACCTAAATACCTTCAGAGACAGTTCTGAAAGGGCCATGCTGGGAGCTAACAGTGGTTGGCTTAATAAAAGACTCCAAAATGTGCACTGCTGTTGCAGTCTACCATGGAAATCTTTTGGCTGCACCATTAACATGGCACACGTGGGCCAAGGAATGTTCTGGCACCTGCCACACTGCCTCCTCTTGGCAAGTGGGCACTGCAAGTGCTACAATTCTTGGGGCATCTGATCTGCTTGTGCCTCAGAGGAAGCAAAAAGGCCCAGTCCTGCAGGGGTGAGCTGCTGAGGCTGAGAGCTCTCTTCTCAAGATGGGGAAGGTGAATGAAGCATGAAAGCTGCTGCTCACAGGGCCTGTTGCTCTGAAAAGTACTCCCCAATGCTTAAATGCAGAACAGCCCCAAAGGAGAGCCCAATGCTGTTAGTTTAGGCTTTTTGAAGCAAAGTGCAATCTCCTGGAGAGTGAAAACCAAGACAGCTCTCTCTGAGGTCCTTGTTGTCCCTGCTGCTGCTGCATCATGTGTGTCTTTGCTGGGGCTGGTGCATGTGTGGCTGAGATGGGCCCTGCTGGTGCCTGCTCTCCTCTGCTGTGAAGTCCAGCTAGAGTGGCAGCATAGGAGGGGCTGTGTGTGCCCACACTGCAGCTACTGCACTGCAAAGTCCAGCAGCTCTGCTTACACCCCTGACACAGGCAGCTGTGGGTTGATGCTGAGCTCGGTGTGGCTGAGCACAACCTCTCTGCTCCATGACCACTCCGTGGCCTGCAGCTGTGTCCAGGCAGATGTTAGGTTATGGCTGGACTCAATGATCTGTGGTCTTTCCACACAGGTGATTCTATCATAGATTCATGGAATGGGTTGGGTTGGATGTGACCTCAAAGCTCATTCAGCTCCAACCCCCTGCCATGGGCAGGGACACCTCCCACCAGCACAGCTTGCTCAAGCCCTCATCCAACCTGGCCTGGAACAGCTCCAGGGAAGGGGCAGCCACAGCCTCCTGGGCAACCTGTGCCAGTGTCTCCCCACCCTCACTGTCAAGAATTTCTTCCTCATTTCCAGTCTCAATCTGCCCTCCTATGAGTCTCTGATTCTCTAATACAGAGGCAGAGCAGCAGCAGGGTACCAGGAGCCTCATCCTCCATGGGAAGTTTTGCCAGAGGATCTGCTGAACCCCTTTGCCTTCTCTGTGCAGCTGCAGACAGGCACAGGAACCTTTATTAACACAGGTAGAGTGAGTCTGGATGGGCTGTAGCCTATTTTTAGCTCTTCCAATGAAGAAGATATAAAAGTATGTCAGCACAGAGTGTGTGAGCACAAAGCAATGCTGGGGCTGTGCCTGCTGCAGCGAGAGCTCTGCTGAAGCACTGCCCAGCAAGGTTACTCAAAAGACTCTGCTCTTAAGGTGTCCTTGGTTGTGCACAAGGAAGGAGTTTGATTCTTTGCTGATTTTGCAGTAAGAGACATTGCTTAGCTTCATGATACATCACAACCCTCACTGAGCCTGCCCCTTGGTAACCCAGATTGTTTTCAAATCTCAATGCAGACCTCTGTCAAAGGAGGTCATTAATGTGCAAAGATCTAGAGCTGGGGCCGAGGCAACCAACTTCTGCCTGCCAAATCTTCACGTCTAGCTTCATGTTCTTCCCATATATCCAAAGCCCTGTGACCACATGGAACCCTTTAGACAATGGATGGGCTAACAGTCGCTCTGGAAAGGGTTTTTAACCACAGACATTACTGCAGGGTTGGCCAAGAAGTCACCACTGCAAATAGCGTCATTGTTCCAGACTGAGTTCCTGGCATTCCAGAGCAGCTCCAGCAAGGGGCATGACTGCTGTGGGAATTCCAAACAAGCTCTTTATGGTCACACTGAGAAGAATGCACATTTTCTTCAAAAGCATTCAAAAGGAAAGGAGCAAAGGGCTGCAAACACCCAGAGCTCAGGCTAACAGCACATCCCTCACAACGGGAGGAAAAGGAACCTTGAAATGTGAGAGGTCTCTCCGAGGTTTTTATTTACAGTATCACAGCATCACAGTATCACCAAGGTTGGAAGAGACCTCACAGATCATCAAGTCCAACCCTTTACCACAGTGCCCAAGGCTAGACCATGGCACCAAGTGCCACATCCAACCTTGCCTTGAACTGCCCCAGGGACGACGACTCCACCACCTCCCCGGGCAGCCCATTCCAGTGTCCAATGACTCTCTCAGTGAAGAACTTTCTCCTCACCTCCAGCCTAAATTTCCCCTGGCACAGCCTGAGGCTGTGTCCTCTTGTTCTGGAGCTGGCCACCTGAGAGAAGAGAGCAACCTCCTCCTGGCCACAACCTCCCCTCAGGTAGTTGTAGACAGCAATAAGGTCACTCCTGAGCCTCCTCTTCTCCAGGCTAACCAATCCCAGCTCCCTAAGCCTCTCCTCGTAGGGCTTGTGCTCGAGGCCTCTCACCAGCCTCGTTGCCCTTCTCTGGACACGCTCAAGCATCTCAATGTCCTTCCTAAACTGGGGGGCCCAGAACTGAACGCAGTACTCGAGGTGTGGTCTGACCAGTGCAGAGTACAGGGGCAGAATGACCTCCCTGCTCCTGCTGACCACACCACTCCTGATGCAGGCCAGGATGCCACTGGCTCTCTTGGCCACCTGGGCACACTGCTGGCTCATGTTCAGGCGGGTATCAATCAGTACCCCCAGATCCCTCTCTGTCTGGCTGCTCTCCAGCCACTCCGACCCCAGCCTGTATCTCTGCATGGGGTTGTTGTGGCCAAAGTGCAGCACCCTGCACTTTGAGCTATTGAACCCCATCCCATTGGCCTCTGCCCATCTGTACAGGCGGTCAAGGTCCCGCTGCAGAGCCCTTCTGCCCTCCAGCTCAGTCACATCTGCCCCCAGCTTAGTGTCATCTGCAAACTTGCTGATGACTGACTCCATGCCCTCATCCAGATCATCTATGAAGATGTTAAAGAGGATGGGGCCCAGCACTGATCCCTGAGGGACACCACTAGTGACTGGCCGCCAGCTGGATGTGGCACCATTCACCACCACTCTCTGGGTCCGGCCCTCCAGCCAGTTCCTAACCCAGCACAGAGTGTTGCCATCCAAGCCATGGGCTGACAGCTTAGCCAGCAGTTTGCTGTGGGGGACAGTGTCAAAGGCCTTGCTGAAGTCCAGATAGACCACATCCACAGGCCTCCCCACATCCACCAAGCGGGTCACCTGATCATAGAAGGAGATCAGGTTAGAAAGGCAGGATCTGCCCTTCCTAAACCCATGCTGGCTGGACCTGAGATCCTTGCCATCCCTCAGGTGCGCAGTTATTGGCCCCAAGAGAACCTGCTCCATCAGTTTCCCTGGCACTGAGGTCAGGCTGACGGGTCTGAGACGAGGCGGTGAGGGAAACGCTGGACAAAGCTTGCACGCCCAGAACCGCTTTGCTTTGCCTTCGGGCTGAACCCAAGGCTTGCTGTGCTGGGCGCTGAGCCTCCTGCCGGAGCTGTCCAGCCCCTGCCACCCCGCAGCCAGCCGCAGGCAGTGTCCTCAGGTCACATCCGGACTCTGCTTCAAACCATTCATCGGCTTGGAAGGGACCCCCAAGGATCATCTTGCCCAACCCCCACCTGCAGGCAGCAGGGACACCTCCAACTAGAGCAGTCTGCCCAGGGCCACATTGAGTCTGATCTTGAATGTCTGCAGGGATGAGGCCTCCACCACAGCCCTGGGCTCTCCCCACCCTCACCGTGCAGAACTTCCTCCTGATGCCCAACCTAAACCTGCCCTGCTCCAGTTCCAAACCACTGCCCCTTGCCCTGTCACCCCAAGCCCTTCTGAACAGTCCCTCCCCAGCCTTCCTGTATCCCTTCAGATATTGAAATGCAGCTCTAAGGTCTCCCTGGAGCCTTTTTTCTTCCAGGCTGAACAGCCCCAGCTCTCCCAGCCTGTCCCCATAGGAGAGGTTCTCCAGCCCTCTGATTATCTTTGTGGCTTCCTCTGGCCCCACTCCAGGAGGCCCATGCCTTGTGCTGGGGGCCCTGCTGCGTTCATCTAAGGACAGTGTCATGTTGTGGTTTGCCCAGTGAAGGAGCCCATCACCAAAATCCACACCGTGTAACACCTACAGGTAGAGTCATGTGGCACAGATGTCATCTGTGGCTCTTGAAATCCATTCTCCTGCTCTGACAGAGGCTCCTCAGTTCTGCAACTCTCTTCCTCTACAAGTGCACTGGAGCAACCCACAAAGCTGCTCCCCAAACCTGCCTTGTTCCTCAACCTCATCCTGATGAACTGGGTTAAACCATGGGTGCTTTATGGGATGAACTACAGCAGGGTGCAGGGCCTGCAGCTCACAGCCTGCTCCTAACACACAGGCACAAGGGACTCAAAGTTAGTGGCAGTGAGCCAGTAAGGTGACATAACTGGGGAGCAGCACACTCTGGAGGGGCTGCTGGGGCTGCAGTTTGTTTCTGTGCTGCAGGCCAGCTTCCCATTTCCCACACAGCAGCCTGTTCCCACGGAGTTCACACCAGGTGCAGGCCTGGCTTTGCAAATCCAGAACTTCAGCTCACGTTTTAAAGACTCTGAGTTCTGTAGAGTTGGTTTGGCTGTCGTCTGACACAGCAGCAATTGGCTCTGTTCTAAACCAAAGCAATTAGCTCTGAGTTTTGGTAGCCTCTCTTCCTAGGAACACAAAGCTTCTGTGCTCATGCAGCTCATCGGTGTGACCGCAGCCCCGGCTCTCTGATCCTCCGCCCCAAGGCACTTCCTGGAGTGCTTAGGGATGTCCCCCAGTGCTAGGCACCCTGTGGCAAGTGGCAGTACAATGTGACTCTTGTCTGGAGATGGAGCTCTCAGGCTTTCTTCACAGCAGAGATGTTCCAGTCCCTTCATCACGCCCCAGTAGCTCTGCAGCAGTTCCCTGTCTCTGTTGAGAACTGGACACAGTATTCCAGGTGTGGTCTCTGCAGGGCAGAGTGGAGGGGGAGGAGAAACTCCCTAGACCTAGGAGAACTTTTCTACACGATCCAAAAGAAAGCAAGAAAAAATCTCATTGGGCACTGGAGCCAATCAGCATCAAGACAGACCAACTGGGAGAACAGGATTTAATTAGCTCTTTGGCTACTTGATTACGTTCTTCAGGCAAAAAGAAAACCACTTCCTCTCTCCTAGCTGAGTCACCTCAGCTACTTCACAATGCTCTTTGCAAGCAGAGTCCCCTCGCTTCACTCCTGGTCTTCAGGCAGCCACCCAGAGTGTGCACACTCACTGCTCCTCTCTGATGTCAGTGTGCAGACCAAGGCAGGCTGCTTATCCCTGCAGTGACCTGCACCACCAGATCTCGGGCAGAGGGCATGGTGACAGCTTCTGCTCCAGCCTGGCCCAGCCCAGCTGGCACTCTCCAGAAGATGTAGCTTCTATTAACTTCTGTCTGCTGCTTGTGGCACTGGTTCTGAAAATAACCGTGGTGGACTTTTACAGAATCCCAGCACAGAATCACAGAATCAAGCAGGCTGGAAGAGAGCTCCAAGCTCATCCAGTCCAACCTAGCACCCAGCCCTGGCCAAGCAACCAGACCATGGCACTAAGTGCCCCAGCCAGGCTTGGCTTCAACACCTCCAGGCACACAGACTCCACCACCTCCCTGGGCAGCCCATTCCAATGGCAAATCACCAATGGCATGGTGACCTTGGGAGAGATCTCTGTGACTCCAGGCCTCCAGAGCTGGACCCAGCACTCCAGTTGTGGTTTGACCAGGGCAGAGTAGAGGAGGATGAGAACCTCTCTTGTCCTGCTGGCCACACTCTTCTTTATGTTCCCCAGAACACCATTGGCCTTCTTGGCCACCAGGGCACATTGCTGGCTCATGGGGAACCTGCTGACTCCCAGCTCCTTCTCTCAGCTGCTCTGAGCTGCTTCTCAGCAGGCCCCTGCTAAGCTCTTTGGTGCAGGAGGTGGTTGTTCCCCACGCTGCCATTACTGAACTTTGTGGGGTGTCCTCCACCTAAGCCTCCAGCAAACCTTTTAGGCCAACCATGCTGAACACAAACACAGGAGGTTCTAGCAGTGCTGCTGTTTCTGGTGAAGTTTATTCCAGAAGAAGTCTCTGCCCACCTGCAGCTCTCTCACTCTGTCCCATGCCTCAGTGATTCATTGACATTGTGCTCGTCCAGCTTTCAGACCATGAGGACTGCAGTTTAGGACTCTGGGTCTCTGCTGGTTCTGCCACTGCACCAGTCTCATCTCCAGCTGCAAACTGCTGGTAGAACCTTGCTTATGCCTTGTAAGGTTTAGCTGAGCCACGATGGCAAAGCCTTTGAGATCAAGGCTCTAAGGACTGCGAATGTTTAGAACTAAACAGGACGCTTCAGGAGGCACAGAGGAAGTTACCCAATTGTGACTAGGTACAGCAGAGACCTCTGCCTCTGTCAGGTGCAGTCACTGTCCAGAAAAGAAGAAAGATTAGGAAGCACAAAGCTAGCACAGCTTTAGAGTGGAGAATAAGAACAAAGAACAAAGTTTGAGCCCCTTGAGAGTTTTCCCACTCTTCAGACTGCTGCATGAATCCCATTTGATGTGTAAGCTCAGGAGTTTATTGTGCTGAGGGAAGGGATATGGTACTCATCCCTTAATAAGCACTTGCAGGTACAACAGGTATGAAGCTTTGTATTATCTTACCCTCTGCTTGCAGCAGGAGGGATGTGTAAGAGTTTGACTCCAGGCCAAACAAGACATGTGGGAGTTCTGCCTTGACACAAGCGAGCTGAAAGACCTGAGAGTACAGGTGGGGTGGGATACCCCTGTGAACATACACAGGGACAGAGCTTCAGGAGCTCAGAACCCACAGTTAGGACTAGGTTGTCAAAAGGGCTTTCTATAGAATGCTTGTAATGTCCAGTTCCTTCTGAAAGAGCCTAAGAAGGAGCTAAGGAAGTTGTAAATACTCTGCAAGTGATGGATACTTAGCCTTACTCTACCTTACTTAGTTCCACTCTGCCCTAGTAGGGCCTCATCTGGAGTACTGGGTCCACTTCTGGGCTCCCTAGTTCAGGAGGAAACTACTGGGGAGAGTCCAGCAGACGCTACAAAGCTGCTGAGGGGCCTGGAGCATCTCTGGTGGGGAGGAAAGGCTGAGACCTGGAGCCATTGAGCCTGGAGAAGACTGCAAGGGAATCTGAATGATGTTTACAAATACCTTAAGAGTGGGTGTCAAGAAGAAGGGGCCAGACTCTTGTCAGCAGTGCCCAGGGACAAGACAAGGGGCAATGTGCATGAAGTGGAAGCCAGGAGGTTGCATCTTAAGTGAAGGAGAAACTTTCTTTGTGTGAGGGTGCTGGAGGCCTGGAGCAGGCTTCCCAGAGAGGTTGTGGAGTGTCCTTCTCTAGAGACTTTTAAGACCCATCTGGACATTATGATCCTGTGTAGCCTGCCCTAGGTGAATCTGATCTGATGGAGTGGGAGGGGGTTTGGACTTGTTCTCCAGATCTCCCAGCCTAACTACACTGGGGTTCTGTGATCACTTTGTTACTCAGCCAGCAATTCTGTGATCCATTGGCAGTCCTGGGCTCTCCAAACAGCCACGAAAATCAAGTCCTGCATTCCTCAAGCTGAGAACACAGAAGAGTTCAGTTTGTATTTCATGCCAGCTTTTTACAACAGAAAGACAGAGAAGGTCTTACCCAGCTGAGCAGAAAGGGCAAATGTAAAGGAGTAACTTTCAATGACTCAGTTTCAAGTTTGTATTTGGTTTAGCTGAGCACTAATTTCCTGGGAAATGCAGAATCCCAGCCTCGAGAGCAAGGCCTGGAAAGCTGCAGCAACTAATTTGATTTTCAAAATGACTGATTTTTAGGGTCTGCAAGCCATGAGAAAGTCTAACCACTAGACCCTGTCCTTGCTAGGATGTGGTATCTTACTCTCCACCCCAGCTCCGCTTGCTGTGATTTTACAGGTGCTCAAAGCACATCAGCCTATCTTTTTGTTGGTAGAATCATAGAATCAACCAGATTGGAAGAGAGCTCCAAGCTCCTTCAGTCCAATCTAGCACCCAGCCCTGCCCAACCAACCAGACCATGGCACTCAGTGCCCCAGCCAGGCTTGACTTCAACACCTCCAGTCTACAGACTCCACCACCTCCCTGGGCAGCCCATTCCAATGCCAATCACTCTCTCTGACCACAACTTCCTCCTCACATCCAGCCTGAACCTGCCCTGGCACAGCTTCAGGATGTGTCCCCTTGTTCTGTCCCTGGCTGCCTGGCAGCAGAGCCCAACCCCACCTGGCTACAGCCTCCCTGCAGGCAGCTGCAGACAGCAATGAGCTCTGCCCTGAGCCTCCTCTGCTGCAGGCTGCACACCCCCAGCTCCCTCAGCCTCTCCTCACAGGGCTGTGCTCCAGGCCCCTCTCCAGCCTTGCTGCCCTTCTCCAAACACCTTCCAGCACCTCAGCATCTCTCTTGAATTGAGGAGCCCAGAACTGGACACAGCACTCCAGGGGTGGCCTGAGCAGTGCTGAGTACAGGGGCACAAGAACCTCCCTTGTCCTGCTGCCCACACTGCTCCTGAGCCAGTCCAGGCTGCCATTGGCTCTGCTGCCCACCTGGGCACTGCTGCCTCCTCTGCAGCTCCTCTCTGCCAGCACCCCCAGCTCCCTCTCTGCCTGGCTGCTCTCAGCCACTCTGGCCCCAGCCTGTAGTGCTGCTTGGGGTTGTTGTGGCCAAAGTGTAGAACCCTGCACTTGGCCGTGTTCAATCTCATCCCATTGGCCTCTGCCCACCCATGCAGCCTGGCCAGGTCCCTCTGCAGGGCTCTCCTACCCTCCAACAGCTCCACGGCTGCTCCTAGCTTGGTGCCAACTGCAAACTTAGTAAGGTGCTCACTTCAGACACATTCTTCTCCGTCAATATACACCAAGGCAGCATGGTGTCCTGGCTGGAAAGGCTCCTTCCACCTCCCATCCTGGTCACACCACCTTCCCTCCCTGCATTAGAGCAGAACAGTATTTGCTCAGGGATGTTTTACCAACTTCACATGTAACAAATACTCGACAGTATTTCTGGGCTGGCCTAACTGTGAGCTAGCCTTACTTACTGCTCTCTACAGCTGCCTGGAAGGAGACTGGGGTGAGGTGGGTGTTGGTCTCTTCCCTCTGCTAACAAGTGAAAGAACAATAAGGTCTTAAGTTGCACCGGAGGAGGTTTAGCTTTGACATTGGTTAAAAAGTTCTTTGCTGCAAGAGTGGTCAGGGACTGGCACAGGCTGCCCAGGGAGGTGCTGGAGTGCCCATGCCTGGAGGTGTTCTGGAGCCGTGGCCATGGCACCTGGGGACATGGTTTAATGGCCATGGTGGGGTTGGGCTGATGCTTGGATTTGACGATCCTGGAGGCCTTTTCCAACGCAAACAGTTGTGTGCGGAGGCCCAGGGACGTGTTCCTGGCCCGGGGCAGGGTGTAGCCGCAGTCCTGAAGAGCAGCAGGGCCTGCAGAAGGGGCTTAGGGGACCGACAAGGCAAAGGGGACCGGCCGGGCAAGGGCACAAGCCCACGACTGGTCCCCGGGGCGAACGGGGGGTGGTGGGAGCCCCGCGGGGCGCATGCAGCTCCACCGGCTGCCGCCAGCCGCCACGGCCGCGGCCCTGCCCATCAGCAGCGGAGGCTTCGGCCGGGCTCCCCGCGGGCCCGCTTCTTCCTCCCTCAGGGCCGCAGGGTGACGAAGCAGCTCGGCGGCCGGGCCGGGGGAAGCGGCGGCCCCGCCGGCGGCAGCCGGTCCCGTGGTCTCACCGTGAGCGCCTGCGCGGCGCTCCTCCTCCTCCTCCTCCTCCGCCCGGCGGCCGCTGTCAGGATGAGGCGGAGGAGGCGGAGGCCCGGGCCGGCAGCTCCTGTCCCTCGCCGGAGCCCTCTGGCGTAGCGGTTCCCGCTCCGACGCCGCGGCTGGAGGCCGTGGAGACACCGCCCGCCCGCCGGAGCCATGGCCCAGTCCGGCCCGAGCCCCCCGACGGATGGTAAGGCAGATGGAGGCAGCCTCGCTCCGCGGAGCCGGCCGGCTGCGGCCTGCCCAGCCCCGGGCTCGCCTGTGGAGCCGTGCCGGCAGCGGGGCGGAGGGCAGCGGCCTGGGCGAGGCGGCCTTGTCGGGCCGCGGCGGTGAGGAGGTGGGATCGGCCGGGACAAAGTGCGGGGGGCAGCGGCGGGGGCATTAAAGAACGGCAGAGCCGCGGCGAGGCTGGTGGGGCCGGCGGGGAGCTGTGGCGGCGCGGCCGTGGGAGCCGCTCTGTGAGAGGAAGGCGGGCGGCGGCGGCCCGGGAGGGAGTTCGGCTGGCAGAGGCGGGTCGGAGCGGCCTTGGGTGGAGGAGGGGGACATGGCAGGTGGGTATTAGCGTGTGGATGTGCTCCGTGTGGAGCAAGGGCGGCTCCCCGGCGCGCACAAGGAGGGAGGAGAACGCTTCGGAGGGCGGGCGGCTGCCGGCGAAGGGGCTCGCAGCATGGGCGGGCGGAGGGACGAGGAAGGGCTCCCGCCCTGGGAGGGCAGCGGAGGCATGGCGATGTTTGTGTGCAGGTAGGCGCTGATCGGCGGGCGGCACTCTGCCGCTGATGCGGTGCGTGGCTGCATGCAGCCTGTGCCCGGGACAGGGAGGCAGCCCAGGAGGCTGGGGTCAGGCGCGGACAGTTTGTTCCGGTGCTGGAAAAGACAAAGCGACAGCTCTTCCCTCAAGGTGGTGTTTACCTGTGCAGTAGGAAGATAAGCTTTCCCTGAAGGTTTTCATTGTGTTATTCGGTCTGGTTTTGGGTGGAATTGAAGATAAATAAGTGTTGTTTTGCCTTGGAATAGATTATGGAGCTGTGCACAGAGCACAAGAAACCCTAGAATCATAGAATTGTTTCATCTGGGAAAGGCCTCTGAGATCATCCAGTCCAACCTTCAACCTGGCACCACCATGGTCACTAAACCATGTCCCCAAGTGCCATGGCCACGCATTTCTGGAACGCCTCCAGGCTGGGGATTCCACTGCCTCCCTGGGCAGCCTGTGCCAATCCCTGGCCACTCCTGCAGCAAAGAATTTTTCTGGTATCAAATCTAAACCTTCCCTGGCACAGTTTCAGGCCATTCACGAAGATGGCATTGAAGGAACAATGTGTGGTATATAAGATGTATGGGAAGGGGAACAGAGAGCAAGAAATTTGAGGCTAGTTGTAGTGTAGGAGCTTTAAAGAGATGTGCAGAATCTTCAGGTGTGATCCCAGCCAGGGCTAGGCCAGAGCTCTCTTTGCGGCCAGCAGATGAATTTCCCTGGGGAAACACTGCTGGAAAAGGGCACTGATGCATTCTAAATGATGCATGTCTAGGGAATTGTGTGGGCCTTTTTTTCTTCTGTGGAGCTACAGGAGGAAGTGCTTCTCTTCAGGGTTTCAGGAGTTCAGTCAACCTTTTGGAGGTGTTGATGATGAAGGTGCTCAGACTGTGGGGCTTTCCCTACACCAAGGTCAATGGTTGAAAGGTAGTGGACTGATGAGGCTGCACTTTGAATCCTGGGGTCAGTTTTGGGGCTCTCGCTCCAAGACATTGAGAGGCTGGAGCAGACCTGGAGAAGGGTAATGAAGCATCTGGAGGACAGGGCTGGGAAGGAGCAACTGAGGGAGCTGGCAGTGTTCAATCTGGAGAAGAGGAGGCTGAGGGCAGAGCTCATTGCTCTCCACAGCTCCCTGAAAGGAGGCTGGAGCCAGGTGGGGGGTTGGTCTCTTCTCCTTAGTCTCAGGTGACAGAAGAAGAGGCAATGGCCTGAAACTGTGCCAGGGGAGGGTTAGGTTGAAGATGAGGGAAAAATTCTTTATTGCAGGAGTGCTCAGGGATTGGCACAGGCTGCCCAGGAAGGTGGCAGAGTCCCCATCCCTGGAGGTGTTCCAGAACTGCGTGCCCATGGCACCTGGAGACATGGTTTGGTGGCCGTGGTGGTGCTGAGTTGAAGGTTGGACTAGTTCAGCTCAGAGGCCTTTTCCAACCACAACTCTTGTCCTTCTGGAGCTCTGAGGGGAAGGTGAATTTCCTTGCTGTCATGTGTGCATGAGTGGTGTTGCTCTGGGGTACTTTTGGTGAAGAACGATTTGTTGTTCTTTGGCTTTTTCTTCTGAGAGCTGCAGAATGACTTCCAGCAGATTTTCCTCTTGGCTCTTGTAGCCTGACTGCAGGTGTGCAGTGCAACTGTACATTGCACAAACGTTTGTTGTCCCTTGCCCAGGAGTAGTGGCTGTGTGTTTGTAGTCTGTGCAGTTGGAGCAGTTTTTGGTTATTGTTTAAAAAGAAGGCTGACCTTGGAGGTTGATGAAATATTCAAAGCCAGGTTGGATGAGGCCCTTAGCAGTGCAGTCTAGCAGGAGATGTTCCTGCCCAGGACAGGGGGTCTGAAGTGAATGACCCCTTCCATCCCAGACTGTACTGTGATTTTATGTCATACTTGTTAATCCAAGTTTAAATCCCACACCTTGGGTGTGGATTGCTCTGTCTTTCCTCATGCTTTCTAGCTGCAGGAATAGAAGGAAGGCACATGGCAAGGGGGAGCTGGTTGCAAATTGAACGGATTCTGAAAGTGGTTGTTAAGTTCTTGCAATGAGGAATTGCAAGAAGGGCTGGAGAACTTCTTCTCTGGGGACAGGCTGGGAGAGTTGGGGCTGTCCAGCCTGGAGAAGAGAAGGCTCCACGGAGACCTTAGAGCTGCTTTCTAGGACCTGAAGGGGCTCCAGGAGTGCTCCAGACCTCTGACGAGGGCTGGGAGTGACAGGACAAAGGACAGTGGCTTTGAGCTGGGAGAGGGGAGATTGAGACTGGAGATGAGGAGGAAATTGTGGAGAGTGAGGGTGGTGAGACACTGGCACAGGTTGCCCAGGGAGGCTGTGGCTGTCCCCTCCCTGGAGGGGTTCAAAGCCAGGCTGGATGAGGCCTTGAGCAAGCTGTGCTGGTGGGAGGTGTCTCTGCCCATGGCAGGGAGTTGGAGCTGGATGAGCTTTAAGGTCCCTTCTAACCTGACCCATTCTATGAATCTATGAGCTCCTAAGGTGGCTGCTCTCCCCCAGCGTGGGTTTTTATCCACTTTGCCTACTTGAGTCCTGTTTCACCTGTGTGGGTTTTCAGTAGCTTGCTGAAAGTGTGCCTTAAAGCTTCTCTCTTCTGTTTCAATGTGGAGGAAATGTTGCAGAAAGGAGTTTTTAGTGTTTTTATTTGCACAGAATTTCTTGCTTAAAGGAGCAATGTAAGCTCAGCTTTGAGGACAGCACAGGGGCAGATGAGTGTGTTCCCCTCAGGAAAAGGAATGGCTTCCTATAATGACTTGTATTGATTGTAAATACCTCATGTGGTCTTTATTTGGGCAAGGCACATCAGCTGTGGCTTTCTGTTGAAAGCAGCTATAAAGGAACAATTTCTACTGGAGCGGAGATAACATTTTTGGAAGATGAGAGGACTATAGGCTGGATATTCCATTCCAGTGCCCATACTGAACCGAAAGCAGGCCCGAGATGAGTGGAACAGCACACTGAAGTAGGAGAGGAACGGTTGTCAGATCCTACCCTGTGGTTGTACTTTGGCTTGCTATGGACATTAATAACCCTCTAATGTGGGGGGTAATAAGAGTTTCCAATATGATAAAAGTCACTGAAAGGCTGAGTGCAGAGTCCTTGGTGCTGTGAAGTGTAAGCTAATGATGTCAAACTCTGCTGCAAGAGGTGTGTGCTGCTGCTTGATCCTGGTCAAGGGGCTTTGTGTGGCAGTTGTGCTTGGGGGTGAACTGCAGCAGTGGGGCAGCAATGCCACATCTTTTAAAATGCTGCTGTTTTTTGGAGGTGATGTGCTTGCAGCTGCCCTGGGTAAAATTTAGATCTGGATGGTTGCCATCTCTGAAAAGAAGGTTACCAAACAGCATATTTTGGCAGAGTTTTTTCCCTATCAGGATGCTCAGGCTTTGGTACTGTTCTCTTCTCTCTGCAAAATGCTGCCTTGCAGAAGCTGCAGTCACATCCCGCACCTGGATGAGGCTAAAGTTAGTTACAAACATATGCAAATTATTAAACTCTACTTATTGCACTTGTAAACTGAAACCACCTGAATCACAGAACCATAGAGTGTTGAGGTTGGCAGAGACCTTTGAGATCATCAAGTCCAACCACTCACCCAGAGCTCACACTGCCACCACTGCTGCTAAGCCACTGCCACCAAACCACCTCCTTCAGCACCACGCTCATGTGGGTTTTAAACACCTGCAGGGATGGAGACTCCACCACCTCCCTGGGCAGCCTGGGCTAGTGCCTGACAAACCCTTCTGGAAAGAATTTTTTCCTAATAATCAACCTGAACCTCCCCTGGCCAAACTTGAGCCCATTTCCTCTTCTGTCACTTGCTGCATGTGAGAAGAGGCCAAGTGCAGTCAGGCTAATGACAGCACATCTGCTGATGTTGTTGGGTGATAAACTGTTGGTACCAAATTCTATCACATATTTTAGTAAGTATTTGCCAGCAGAAGGAATTCCTCCAGCATTGGAGTAATTTGGTCTTACCCCTGTGCTTAGGCCAGTGAAAATGAATCACAGAGTGGCTTAGATTGGAAGCACCTCAGAGATCATCTCTTCCAACCTTCATGCCATGGGCAGGGACACCTCTCAACTAGCCTGGGTTGCTCAAGGCCTCATCCAGCCTGGTCTTGAACACCTCCAGGCACGGGGCAGAGCCTCCCTACCCAACATATTCCAGACTCTAACCACCCTCATACTGAAGAACTTCTTCCTCATCTCCAGTCTAACCCTGCTCTGCCTCAGCTTCAAATCATTTCTCCTTGTCCTGTCTGTGGACACCCTCATGAAAAGTCTCTTTGCAGCCTCCCTGCAGGATCCCCTCAGGTACTGGCAGGCAGTTCTGAGGTCCCCCTGAATCTTCTCCAGGCTGCACACCCCCAGCTCCCTCAGCCTGTCTTCACAGTAGAGCTGCTCCAGCCCTTGGATCATCCTTGTGGCCTCCTGGCCTCACTCCAACAGTTCCATGTCCTTACACTAAAGCTGGATGGAGCATTCCAGGTGGGGTCTCACTCAGCTGGCTAGAGAGGACTGAAGGCTGCTGCCTTGTTGATCTATTCCCCCCAGCAGCACCACAGCTGCATTATTGCCCTGTGCCAGTAATGCAGGACCCTGGCAAGCACTGAGCCTTGGTGTCACTGTACTTTTTGCATCCCACAGGCTGAGCCTTGCTAGTGAAGGCATCTGAGGTGTCGCACAAAACTGGATGAGGCTTTGAGCAACCTGTGTGGAGAGGTGTCCCTGCCCATGGCAGCAGGTTGGGACTGGCTGAGCTTTAAGGCCCCTTCTGACCCAAACCATTCTGTGGCTTTCTGAAGTTGCACACCTTAGCTTTCCATCTCTTGTTCTTTTCCTGACGTGTCGTTTTTAACTGAAATGCAGGTACCTAAACCTGCCATTACTCACCTCAGAAGCTAGGTGCGATTGATAGGGGACTGCTTTTGAGCCTTGCAGCTCAGGTCTGTGTTGGTGATGTAAGTTGGGGAGTAGATTCAGAATTGTTGGTGCTTTCCAAGAGCCAGGAAGATGCTTTTTTCACTTTCCTTTTGCTCAGTTCATGCTTTATTATTATTTAACGGTTCCTAAGATAATAAGACTTTTTTAATGTGGACTCAGAAGCATTCACCCCTGTTTTAAGCTGTGTGATTGGGAGTTTCTCCTGTCAGTTCAGTGGACAAATCAGAGATGGGGCTCCAGAAGCAGAGCAGCTGCCAGGAAGGCACATGTTTTCACCTTTAGGGCTTCTGTGCAAGTTCGGATCTGCACAGCAGGTCGCTCTGCTCTGGAGTGGAAATATGCACGTTCAGCTGGTCTGCTTTCCTGGGGCAGCCACAACTCTCTCTCAGGTGTGACAGACACCATGCCCCTGCTGTGGGTAATTAGCTGTTGCCTTGCCTGAAGGCTCCTGGGCTGGCTCTCCGCATCTTCAACACTGGAAAAGAGAAATTCTTTACTCATTGGCATTCTTCTTGGCCACTTCAGAGAGGACCTTAAAGCTGCCTTCCAATGCTTGAAGGGATCCTCCAGGAAGGCTGCAGAGTGACTTTCTCATGAGAGTGTCTAGAGACAAGGCAAGGGGGAATGGTTTGAGGCTGAGGAAGAGCGGGGTTATGCTGGAGCTGAGGAAGAAGCTCTTCAGTATGAGAGTGGTGGGACTCTGGAACAGGTTAGCCAGAGAAGCTGTGAATGCCCCTTCCCTGGTGGTGTCCAGGGTCAAGTTGGATGAGGCCTCGAGGAACTAAGTGTAGTTGAGAGATGTCTCTGCCCATGGCAGGGGGGTTGGAGTAGATGATCTCTGAGGTCCCTTCCAACCTGAGCCATTCTGTGATTCCTCATCCTCACGGAGAAGATGCAGATGCCCTTAGCAAACACTTTCTTCCCTTCTGGCTTGGTGCCTCAAGGTGCTTCATTGCTGTCCCATAGCCCTTTGTGGGTGAAGCAGATTCCCACAGTGGAACTAGTTTGTGATCCTCGAAAGTGATTGAGGAAGAAATTTTGGTTTAATACATTTAAGAAGCTAAACCAAACAATGTTTCGTGGTGTGGGAGAGGGCAAACCCCACAGGCTTGGTCATGAGTGATGGCTGAATGGCAGGTGTCTGGGCTTTTCACCTGGGGCACTTGGTTAAAAACTGCTGCTGAGGTGGGAACTTTTCTGTCTTAAATGTAGGGACTTTTTTTCCAATTGATGTATGTAGTACTGGGTCCTTCTCTCCAAGAAGGACATTATGGTGCTGGACTGTGTCCAAAGAAAGAGTAATGAAGCTGATGAAGGTTCTAGAGCACAAGTCTTGTGAGGAGCAGCAGAGGGAGCTGGAGTTGCTCAGGCTGGGGAAAAGGAGGCTGAGGAGAGACCTCATTGCTCTCTACAGCCCCCTGAAAGGAGGCTGAAGCCAATCAGAGGTCGGTTTCTTCTTGGTAGGACAAGAGGAAATGACTTCAGGTTGCATCAGAGCAGGTTTAGGTTGGCTGTGAGGAGCAATTTCTTTCCCAAAAGATCTGTCAAGGCCTGAAATGGGATGCCCAGGGCAGCAGTAGAGGTTTCAAAGCCATGGAGATGTGGTGCTGAGGGACATGGTTTAGGGATGGGTTTGGATTAACAGTTGGACTTGATCTGTGGAGGTGCTTTACAACCTTAATGATTCTCTGAAAGGAGAAGGAAGAAGCATGAGCTTATGGCTTTGCTGTGAATGAAGTCTTCTGAGATAAGAGCTGCTAAGCAGCACGCCCTGAGCAGGCTTCTAAGCAGGCTGACAGCCAAGTTGTGAGAAGAGAGGACCAACTAGGAGACATGTTTCACTCCAGAGGTCTGGTGCTTCTATGTGGCTCATAGTCCTTGCTCACAGAATTGCTCCTAGTCTCTGCTCGGGGGTGTCCAAGCTAATGGTGCTGGGCTGTGAGGTGCTCTATAATTAGTGTCAGCAGGGTGCAGTTTTAGTCCTGGCAGAGTCAGTTGAGCATGATGATGAATTGTCTCTGGAAAAACAGCAATCATTAGGTACCTTTAGAGAAACAGACACTGGAGGAGCATGTGAGTGGCACCCTCAGTGAACGTTTGTCTGCCCATCAGCAGGAAGAGCACTGCTGCTTTGCTCGTCATGCAGCTGCGCCTGCTGCTGGAGGGCACTTCTGAGTGCTTTACTGGTGGTGCCTGCTGCCCCTTAAGAGTGCAGAACTGCCCCATGGCTCCCCAAGTCGTGAGGAATCTAGTGACAGGGGAATGGTTTGAAGCTGCGGGAGAGCAGGGTTAGATCTAAGGGAGAAGTCCTCCAGTGTGAGAGTGGTGAGACTCTGGAACAGGCTCCCGATGGAGGTTGGAGTAGATGATCTCTAGGGTGCCTTCCAATGTAAGCTATTCTGTGATGATGATTTATTCCATCCACATCTGCTGCTCTCAGCCCTGACTCTTGTTGGCACTTAGATGACTTGTGGTGCTGCTTCTCTCCTTACTGTCCCCATCCTATGCTTGTGCTCTCTGGCCTGAAGTCTTCCGACACACCAGAAAGGAAAACCTTCACCTTCCTATATGCTTTTGAATCACCTTCACATCTGTTTCCATCTACCATGGCAGTTTCTTCTTCTGCACAGCTCAGTGGTGGAGATGTGGCCTTACTTGACCTTTGGTCACAAACTTTCCCTCTCTCCTCAGCTGGTCATTTGACCTTGTCTTAGATCTGCTGCTCTTCAGTTGATCCTCTGGTTTCTTCAGCCCTCCTTCCCAGCCTGCACTGCCCTCCCTCTGGCAGGCCTTTTGCAGCCTCCAGCCTGTGAGTGTCCTGGGTAACCTGCCCTTGTTTTGGCTGTTCTGCTCTTGACTTGTTCTGCTCAGCTCCTGGCACACCCTCTTTGTTTCCTCCGTTCTTCTTCTCCTAGAGAGAGTCTCCTGACCACCCAGCCTTGCTCTGTTCCGAGCAGCACTGCTCCCTGGCTGCTTGGCTGCTTTTTAAATGCAGTTTCTTTTCCCAGGCAAGGGGGATCTCATTGTGCTCTACTCTGTCTAGAACAAGAACTCACCTGCCTTGTACATGGCCAGGCCCTAAGCGGTACAGGATCTCCAAATTGGTTTGGTAGAAAGAGACCTTTTAAGCTCATCCAGTCCAGCCATGAGCCCAGCACTGCCCAGTCACCACTGAACCATGGCCCTCAGCACCACTGAGCCATGGCTTTGAAACCCTTTCAGGAATGGGGACTCCACCACTGCCCTGGGCAGCCTGGGCCAGGCTTTGACAACAACTTCAGGGAAGAAATTGTTGGTCATGTCCAACCTGAACCTCCCCTGGGGTAACTTGGGGCTGTTTTCTCTTGTCCCCTCACTTGGTCCTTAGGAGAAGAGCCCAACCCCCACCTGGCTCTAGCCTCCCCTCAGGGAGCTGCAGAGAGCAATGAGCTCTGCTCTCAGCCTCTTTTCTCCAGGTTGAACACTCCCAGCTCTCTCAGCTGCTCCTCCCCAGCCCTGTTCTTCAGACCCTTCTCCGTCTTCATTGCCCTCCTCTGGACATGCTCCATCCCCTTAATGTCCTTCTTGTAGTGAGAGGCCCAAAACTGATCCCAGGATTCAAGGTGTTTCCTCCCCAATGCTGAGCACAGGGGCACAATCCTTGCTCTTGTCTTGCTGGCCACAGTATTGCTGATCCAGGCCAGGATGCTGCTGCCCTTTTTGGCAGCCTGGGCATCTTTATCCTCAGTCAACCAACACCCCAGGTCCTTGTTTCTGCTTGAAGCCAGAATTGCTCAGCTTTCTCAGATCAGGTTGTAGTATTTTGTTGCTGATGAGCTTCAGTTACCCATTTATCATGAGGTTGGCTGATACTGAATTCTTTATTACCTTGATATCTTTTTGATACTTGTAAGCTAAAGCAGTTAAGTGCCTCACAGAGCTTGAAAATTAATTGCTGGAAGTTAACTTCTGGTTCTTGGAGTGGTGGGAAAGTAGCAGAGTTTCATCTGTTGGCTTTCAGAGCAGTTCTGGAAGTCAGCATCAGCAGGGAGCAGCGCAGGAAACCTGCACTGCTGGGATTTGCTGGTTTTGTTCTGTGTGCAGCTCGGAGCTCTGCCTTGTCTTGTGTGTCTGGCAGCGTTAAGTTCTTAGTTATTTTTTAGTTCCTAAAAAGCAGCCTTCTTGGCTTGGTTAATAAGCACAAGGGCCTTGCTTGCTGTGGTGAGTCCCAGCGAGGGAGCAGTTGGAGCCCCGGTGAGCTGTTTTCTAGAATGAGCATAGATGTTAATGTTTTATGGAGTCTGCAGATGTTTTTAGTGAAATCACTGAGCAGAAATGCAGCAGCACAGTGGAGACAGACTTGGCAAAATGAGTGGGGACCAGTAATGGAAAGGCAACTGAAGCATTAACCAAGTAGTGCTCCAGAGGGGATGGGCTGTAGGTGAGAGAAAAGGACTCGCTGGGGCTCAGAGCAGAGCAGTGTTGGTGGCTGCAGCAGTGCTCCATCTGTA
This sequence comes from Pogoniulus pusillus, assembly GCF_015220805.1. NCBI lineage: Eukaryota > Metazoa > Chordata > Aves > Piciformes > Lybiidae > Pogoniulus > Pogoniulus pusillus. The sequence goes on along the minus strand of NC_087290.1, from coordinate 574,410 downwards.
TCCTTGTGGATGGGTTTGGGTGCATCTTTTGTCAATGCTTGGCTTCAACTTGGAGTAACTGCAACAAGGCTTGAAATACTATTTAAATGGCTACCTCTTAAATATCATACCCCTGCTATGAAGACAGGCAGAGAGAGTTGGGGCTGTTCAGCCTGGAGAAGAGGACTGCAGGCAGACGTTAAAGTGGCCTGACAGGATTTGAAGTGGGCTACAGGAGAGCTGGTGAGGGAGTTTGTGTGATGGCACAGAGTGACAGGACAAGGAGGGGGAAGCTTCAAACTGTAAAAACTTGATTCAGATGAGACGCCAGAAAGAAATTATCCCCTGTGAGGGTGGTGAGGCACTGGAACAGGTTGCCCAGAGAAGCTGTACAGGCTCCAAGGTTGATGGTGTTCAAAGCCAGGTGGGACAAGGCCTTGAGCAACCCAGGCTAGTGGGAGATGTCCCTGCCCATGGCAGGGGTTTGGGTCTGGGTCTCTTCTGACCCAATCCATTGTATGAAAGAAGACCAGGCTCTGTGACAGCTGCTGAGTGTTTCCATGTCTTAGCTGTGCACTCAGCACACTCAGACCATGGTAGGAGATGTTTTGTTTGCATGAGTGGTCACCATTAAAATACTCCCCAACAGAAGAGATTTTGGTATGTTTTCATCTCTGCTGTGCAAGATGACTAGACTAGCACCATGGTTGATTGCTTAAACAACAGTAACTTGGATACAACCACAGAGTATAAAACAACCTTCCTCTCTGCTTTCAGTGTCATTGCCTTCATCTAGACAGGAAGAAGCACAGATAAGTGCCTGAAGTCATTGCTCAAGCAATGATTGTGTTAACTCTCCACTATGAATTTTCTTGTGTGGTACCCTGTAAGAAAATTGCCTTTCCTAAGGCCTTCTGAAGTTCATATTAACCTGCTCTTGACTTCAGACACAGGAATTGGAATGTTCATCTTCCATGAACAGCAGCCAGTGCCAGAATGACTCTGATATCCTTCAGCTGTGGTGTTACTTGGTTTATTTTGGTGAAATACGAAGCATAAATTTGGCTCTGCTAGCTCAAATCATCTGACAAGCTGGCATCTTTTTGCCATGTGCTACATCTTTTAAAGCTTGGTTTCAAGGTTTTCTTAATTGTCAGCTCACAGTGTCTGTTTAAATCTTCTTGTGCTGCATCTAGAGATATGTGCAGAAATGAATGAGAAAACAATTAGCCCAACTCTAGCTTCTGTGTTAGACTGGAAAGAAAAGGTAGGGAAAGACCTTTTAAGATCAAGTCCAACTGTAACCTAACTACTATGACCACTGAACTATATCCTGAAGCACCACATCTACAGCTTCTTGAACACCTCCGGGGATGGGAACTCCACCACCTCTCTGGGCAGCCTGTTGTAGTCCCTGACCATTCCTGCAGCAAATAAAATTTTCCTCATTTCCAACTTAACTCTCCCCTGCACAATTTCAGGCCATTTCCTCTCGTCCTGTCGCAGGTTACCTGGGAGAAGAGGCCAGCACCAGTCTCATTGCAACCTCCTTTCAGGCAGCCATAGAGAGCAGTGAGAAGCTCCATCTCTAAATGGCATAGAACTGGTGTTAACAAAGGTTACACTCATTACAGTCGTTGTAGTGACAGGACGAGGACAATGGCTTTGATCTGGGAGAGAGGAGATTGAGACAGGAGATGAGGAAGAAATTCTTGAGACTGAGGGTGGGGAGACACTGGCACAGGTTGCCCAGGGAGGCTGTGGATGCTGCCTGCCTGAAAGTGTTCAGGCACAGGTTGGATGAAGCCTTGAGCAAGCCTTGCTGATGGAAGGTGTCCCTGCCAATGGCAGGCAGTTGGAACCAGATGAGCTTTGAGATCCCTTCCAAGCCAACCCAGTCTGTGATTGCATGGTCTGAGGCACTGGGGCTCATCTCTAGCTGATGGTGGATCAGGCTGGGGTCGGAGTGGCTGGAGAGCAGCCGAACAGAAAGGGATCTGGGGGTGCTGATACCCACCTGAACATGAGCCAGCAGTGTGCCCAGGTGGCCAAGAGAGCCAGTGGCATCCTGGCCTGCATCAGGAATGGTGTGGCCAGCAGGAGCAGGGAGGTCATTCTGCCCCTGTACTCTGCACTGGTTAGACCACACCTTGAGTACTGTGTTCAGTTCTGGGCCCCCCAGTTTAGAAGGGACATTGAGATGCTTGAGCATGTCCAGAGAAGGGAGACGAGGCTGGGGAGAGGCCTTGAGCACAGCCCTACGAGGAGAGGCTGAGGGAGCTGGGATTGGTTAGCCTGGAGAAGAGGAGGCTCAGGGGAGACCTCATTGCTGTCTACAACTACCTGAGGGGAGGTTGTGGCCAGGAGGAGGTTGCTCTCTTCTCTCAGGTGGCCAGCACCAGAACGAGAGGACACAGCCTCAGGCTGTGCCAGGGGAAATTTAGGCTGGAGGTGAGGAGAAAGTTCTTCCCTGAGAGAGTCATTGGACACTGGAATGGGCTGCCCGGGGAGGTGGTGGAGTCGCCGTCCCTGGAGCTGTTCAAGGCAGGACTGGACGTGGCACTTGGTGCCATGGTCTGGCCTTGAGCTCTGTGGTAAAGGGTTGGACTTGATGATCTGTGAGGTCTCTTCCAACCTTGATGATACTGTGATATTGTGAGGAAGGGCTGCAGTGGCAGGTTGTGGAGCCTCAGCTGACTGCAGTTTTGTACTAGAGGGATGGCTTTTAAATGAGATTAAATGTGTGAGTCTAGCTTTAGTCTGCAAACAGAATGTGTTCTCATGTATTTTTATCTGCAGCACTAAATTATCTACCAGTTGTAAATGCATCTGTACTGGAGATGCCCTTGCACTTGGGTTTGTTCCATACCTCTGTGTCTCTGAACACCAGTGGGCAGTCTGAGCTTTGGAATTGGCTGAAGCTTGTAGGCTTGCCGTGGAAAGTCTGAATGGAAAGGAGGCTTTGAGGAAGTTCATTTAGCACTTACGAGTGACAGTCATCAAGTCTTAACGAGTGAGTTCGGCTGCATGAGTGCAGGGGTGCCAGCTGCCAGCAGTGCAGCAGAGAAGGAAGGCCAGGTTGTTTCTGTTGGCAGGCAGCACACGCTGATTGTCCAGCTCTGCCCACGGGCCATGGTTTCGTGTTGAAGCTAAGCCAGGCTGGGAGGCTGCTGTTGAAAGAGGGATCCTGCTATCTCCTTCCTGCTCCCACAGGATCCTGCTGTCTCCTTCCTGCTCCCACAGGCCTCTTCCCATCGCTTCCTTTCTTCACGTGGGAGCCGTCACTGAGCCAGTTCAGCTCAGGCACCTGGCTGAGAACTGCTCCTGCTGGAGTGTGACTGAAGGCTGCTGAGCACTAGAGCTGGTGTAGAGGAAGAGGAGGGTACAGTTCAGGCTGGCTTTTTTTCACAGTTTAAAGCAGCCTACATCCTCTTTGTCACCTTTCTGCCAATTTTGGTATGTGCTCAGCCAAGTTCTCAGTGTAACTGGGGACCTGATTTGACTGAAAACTGGCTTGACTCACTCCTCGCCCCCCCCCCCCCCCCCCCCCCCCCTCACTTCTTGCTATGTCACTTCTCTGATGCCATCAAAGGCTCTTGTAGCATGGTGGGCATCATAGAGGAGTAGGGGTTGGAAGGAACCTCAAAAGATCATCCAGTCCAAACCCCTGCCAGAGTAGGACCACCTAAGCAGGCCACACAGGAACACATCCAGATGAGTCTTGAAAGCTTCCAGAGAAGGAGACTGTGGGCAGCCTGCTGCAGAGGTCCAGCAACCCTCACCCCTCAGTTTCTACTCATGTTGAGGTGGAACCTCATGGGTTACAATATGCATCCATTGCCCCTAGTCCTATCACAGGACAGTGTTGGAAAGAGCCTGGTCCCTTCTTCTTTCACATATGAGAGATGTGTGGTCAGGGGATATGTGAGGGGAGAGTCCTGAGTTCCCTATCAGATGAGTGCCAGGACTTAAGCTGACTTGAAATGATGGTAACTGCAGACTTGGTAAAGTCTTCCCCTTCTATGTTTCTTTTACTCCAGGCTTATAAAACCATTATTGAGAATTCTGTGCTGGAGGAGGATTTTCTTCCTTGTTAACTGTTCAGAAGCTCCTCTGGTTGACAAAACATGAATCTGTAGAACGATGGCAGTGTTTTGTGTCAGGAAATAGCTTGCAGAGGTTTGGGGAGAACTAGTCTGGTGTCAGGGCAACTAGGGAACAGCTGTGGAAACCTTCCTCCAGATGATAGGAGCTGTATTCTTGTTCTTATCAAATAAAGATCTCAGTCCTCTTTTACCACTCATCTTACTGGATTTATCATCACAGTATCCCTATAAATACATCTGGCAACAACATTTTCCAGGCCATTTAAGATTTATGTCCTTTAAGTGGTTGCTCTCAGGCACCAGGGTTTTCTGCCTGCAACACTTTTAAGCTACTGCTTCTTGAAGGTTCACCTTCCTTCCTTTCTCATGTTGTCCTCTCTTACCAGCGTGTCTCAGCAAATTGTTTAGGAAGGGGTGGGAAGCACAGGGGGAAAGGGCTGTTAGTTCCCTTTTGGGGTGCATGTTCACACTCACCTCAAAACACAGACAGTCATAGCCTCGTTGCAGTTGGGAAAGACCCTCAAGATCTTCAAGTCCAACCATTCCCTAACTCTACCAAGTTTGATGCTAATCCCTGTCCTTTGGCACAGCATCTCTGCTGCGTTGAAACCCTCTCAGGGATAGGGATTCAGCCACCACCCTGGGCAGCCTGTGCCGGGCTTTGGGAACCCTTTCAGTGAAGAAAGGTAGTCTAATGTCCAACCTAAACCTCACCTGGGGCAACCTGAGGCAATTTCCTCGGCACAAGAGCCCGACCCTCACCTCACTCCAAACTCTTTTCAGGGGCCTGCACAGAGCAGTGAGGTCTCCAGGCTGCACACCTCCAGCTCCCTCAGCTGCTCCTCCCCAGCCCTGTTCTCCAGACCCTTCCCCAGCTTTGTTGCCCTTCTCTGGATCTGCTCCAGCCCCTCAGTGTTGGAGTGAGTGGCCCGGAACTAATCCCAGTCCTCAAGGTGTGTCCTCTCCAGTGCAGAGTCCCTGCCCTGCTCCTTCTTGCCACTCCATAGCTGATGAGGATGCAGGTGGCCGTGGCCAGGTGAGCACATGCTGGCTCAGATGTGGAGGGGCTCTGGGACTCACAGCAGTGCAGTTGTGCTGTCAGGTAGCTGCACACACAGCACTCTGTTTTCTTGCTATTGATTGTGTCAGCTTCTGGAATTCATAGAATCAGAGAATGGCTTAGGCTGAAGGGATCTCAAGGGATCATCTCTTCCAGCCTCCCTGCCATGGACAGGGGCACCTCTCAGCTAGACTTGGCTGCCCAAGGCCTCATCCAGCTTGGCCTTGAACCATCTCCAGGCAGGAGGCAGCCCTGGGCACCCTGTGGCAGAGTCTCACCGCCCTTGCACTGAAGAACTTTTTCCTCTGCCTCAGCTCCAAACCATTCTCCCTTGTCCTGTCCCTGGACACCCTCATGAAAAGTCGCTTTGCAGCCTTCCTGCAGGATCCCCTCAAGCACTGGCAGCAGCTCTAAGGTCCCCTGGAGTCATCTCCTCTGCAGGCTGCACACCCACAGCTCCCTCAGCCTGTGCTCACAGCAGAGCTGCTCCAGCCCTTGGGTCATCTCTGTGACCTTCTCTGGCCTTACTCCCAATGGTTTCATGTCCTTCTTAGGATGGGAGCACCATCACTGTCCAGAAATATGCTGACTTGTTTTAGGTGGCAGTTTCCTTGCACCTGTACCAGCTGCTTTAGGTGGCACTTTCCTTGCTGTACCAACAGCAAACGCAAGAAGCCATTGCTCAGGTAATTTTCAGGCAGTGACTTTTTGGTTTCCTCTGCACTCTGGTCTTGATCTAGCTCTGTGCTTATCACTCTAATCGAGTATTTCAGTTTTGTTACCTTCCTGTGAATTTTAAGGAGTGCTAGGTCCTTACTAACTTGTTCTTTCTGCTCAGAAGTTGGGGGGAGATGAGACTGAGAGCAGCCCTGCAGAAAAGGACTTGGGGGTGCTGACAGATATGAGCTACTATGGACTGAGAGTTGAGGTTGTTCAGCCTGGAAAAGAGATGGCTCCAGGGAGACTTTAGAGCTGCATTTTGATATCTGTGGGGCACCCACAGTTAGGCTGGACAAGGACTGATTCCAAGGGCCTATGGGGATAGACTGAGGCGCAGTGGTTTGAAACTGGAACAGGACTGAGTTAGATTGGAAGTTCTGCACAGTGAGGGTGGGGAGACACTGGAACAGGCTGCCCAGGGAGGTGGTGGAGCCCCCATCCCTGGAGGCATTCAAGATCAGATTGACTGTGTCCCTGGCCAGCCTCCTCTAGTTGGAAGTGTCCCTGCTATCTGCAGGGGCATGGGACAAGATGAACTTTGAGGGTCCCTTCCAGCCTGATGTGTTCTGTGGTTCTGTGAAACTGAGTACTTGGGATGCTCTGGAGCTGAATGCTCTCTGAGCCCCACCTCAGCTGTCCCTAGGAGAAATAGAAAACTCCAGGAGGTCTCAGGCTAGTGGTGTCTGGGGGAAATTGGGAATTAATGGCATGGCTTTTTTTAATGTATGAAATTACTTCAAACAAGAGAACAACACAGTAGGCTTGTCTTGGTGTTTATCTCTTTCCCTGGGAGCTGAGTCATCCTTTATTCACTTTTTTCCTCCAAAGAGGACAACCTTTAATGAGTCTGTAGGTGAGGAGATAAACACATTATAAAGAGGAAAAGGGATTTGTTGATGTGTTGCCTTCCCACTGAAAGTGACTCAGCAATTAAACTCTCTTGAAAGAGGATCAGTCCTGAGTTGGTTGTCTGGCTTTGCAAATGTTTGCATTTGAAGACAGCATTTCTGCTGTGTTCAGAGTGAGGAATTGTCTGAGAGGTCCCCTGTGTGGTAAGGTTCCTTTCAGGATCTCTCCCTACGTGTCTGTCCATCTGAAGTGCTCTGGTTTGGGCAGAAGAGCAGGATTCTGGTGGTGTCCTCAAAGGCACAACAGCTGCCACTGGAGTTTTTGCTTTTCTTACCAGGCAAGGTGCAGTGCAAGCCTCACCATCAGGTGGAGCTGCCACGTAAAGGGCTCTAATCCTACTCTGGTTTCGTGGCTGTGGCATACCACATGATGGGATGTGGCAAAGCTGGGCACGTTTGCTGATGACACCAGGCTGAGAGGAGTGCCTGACAGGCCAGAAGGCTCTGCTGCCATCCGGCATGGCATGGCCTGGCCAGGCTGGAGAACTGGGCAAAGCAGGGAAACCCAGTGGAATTCAGCAAGGGCAACTGTGGGCTGCTGCATCTGGGGAAGAACAACCCTGTGGAGCAGTACAACCTGGGGGCTGACCCATTGGACAGTAGCTCTGAGAAGGACCTGGGAGCCCTGGTGGACAACGAGTGTCCGTGAGCCAGCAGTGTCACTGTGACCAAGAAGGCTGATGGCATCCTGGGGTGCATTAAGAGAAGTGTGGCCAGCAGGTCAAGGGAGGTTCTCCTCCCCCTCTACTCTGTACTAATAAGGCCAGTTCTGGGCACCCCACCACTCAAGGAGGATGAAGAACTACTGTGAAGCTTAGGGGCCTGGAGCATCTCTCATGTGGGGAAAGGCTGAGAGAGCTGGGGTTGGTCAGCCTGGAGAGGAGGAGGCTGAGGAGGGGGACCTTAAGAATGATTACAAATATCTAAGGGATGAGGGTCAGAAGGGAGACAGACTCTTCTTGGTGGTCCCCAGTGAAGAGGATGAGAGGTACTGGGCACAAACTTGAACAGAAGAAGTTTTATCTAAGCCTGAGAAGGAGCTTCTTTACTGTGAGGGTGCTGGAGCCCTGCAGCAGGCTGCCCAGGGAGGCTGTGGAGTTTCTGTCTCTGGAGCCTTTCATGTCACTGTTGTAGTTGGGTTGGACAAAACCAGCAGCACAAGGCTGTGTGGATGCTGTAGCAGCTGAAGCCCTTTTAGTGCTAGAGCAGCAGTCTTTTTGTATGCCACTCTACAAATTGTAGTAACTCGACAGGCTGTGGAATACAATGGTTGGATAAAATACTGTTTTTAACATCCTTATTGGCTAAGAGTGAGGTGCTGCCTGTCTTGGCACAGACTGCTTTCACTTCTTTGCTCTAATTTGCTCTGCTTCTGTACAGATGCTGCTCAAGGCGAGCAGGCCAGTTTACTCCTTCTAACCTTTATCTTCTGTGTCAGGGGTACACAGTGGTGCTCCTGGGTGATGCTGCTCTGGCATGAGGGTTGGGCTTGGATGATCTTTAGAGGTCCATTCCAACCCCTACTGTTGTGCGATTCTGTGACACAGAAGGAGAGTGCTGAGTTCCCAGCCCCATCACCACCAGCAGCATTCTCCTTGCTCCCTCACTGCTTGGGTTTTATTCTCCTTGCTTATTCAGTTTGTCGTTTAGAACTGCTCTGTCCAAGAGGATCAGCTTTAGAAGCCTGCAGGAAAAAAGCTCCACGACTTGTTGGGTTGCTGAGGAGGTTATTTACTCTACAGGCTGCCTGTTCACCCAAAGCAGTCACCACTTGAGCAAACAAGAGCACGGTGGTGGCAGTGCAAGACTCAGAGAGGCAAAGCATCCAAGTGTGGGTCAGATGCATCCAGAAGGGTTCAGAGCTTGTGCCCAGGGTCATTGCTGCTGCGATTACGCCACCAGCAGCTCAAAGCTAGGCTAGGTAGATCTACATCCCCTGCAGTCACAGCCTGCCTTCATCCCCTTGGCAGAGCCTTCTGAGCATTTCATCCATCTAAGCTCAAACAATGCACCTGTCATGCTGCCAGCACTCACCCACTGCTGCCGTTCCTGCCGCTGCCTCTGGCTGTCCTGCCTCATTAGCTGCTAAGCCAAATACTCACTGCAGGGTATTTTAAGCAGACACTCAGAGGAGTTCCTTCAGCCTATAACCAGACCTCCAGCTGAGCCACATCTTCCCCTCCAACAGTACTTTAAAGCAAGTCCCTCTGAAGTGTTGACTTCATTCTTCCTGATTAAAGCAATGCTGAGGATATGAATGAGTCTTGGTATGTACACAGGAGAGCTTCTCACACAATCACAGAGTGCTGGGGGTTGGGAGGGCACCAGGTCCAACCCCACTGCCGGAGCAGGATCACCTAAAGCAGATGAACACAGGAACATGCCCAGGTGGGCCCTGAAAGTGGGCACACACTGGCTTGCCATCAGCTGTCAGCCAGCACCCCAGGTCTCTGTAACCCTCAGCTGTGCAAGAGACTGGAAACTGTTGGCTGAATGCAAGAACATCTCTGAAAGCAGCACTGCCTGGAATGGGGAACTGCCCAGGAGGCACTTCTGCAGAGCTGCTGCCTGGTGGCAATGCTGGCAAGCAGCAGCATGGCTGCCACGGCACCGCTGCAGGGCAGGGGCTTTGATCTTGTTATTATTTTTGTTTGGTTGTCTGAACACAAACCCTTTGAGGAGAGGCTGAGGGAGCTGGGGGTGTGCTGCCTGCAGCAGAGGAGGCTCAGGGCAGAGCTCATTGCTGCCTGCAGCTGCCTGCAGGGAGGCTGTAGCCAGGTGGGGTTGGGCTCTGCTGCCAGGCAGCCAGCAACAGAACTGAAGCTGTGCCAGGGGAGGTTCAGGCTGAATGTGAGAAGGAAGTTGTTGTCAGAGAGAGTGATTGGCATTGGAATGGGCTGCCCAGGGAGGTGGTGGAGTCACCATGCCTGGAGGTGTTAAAGAGAAGACTGGGTGAAGCATCTAGTGCCATGGTCCAGATGACTGGCTAGGGCTGGGTGCTAGGTTGGACTGGATGATCTTGGAGGTCTCTTCCAACCTGATTGATTCTGTGATTCTATGATTCTGTGATTCTTTGCTGTAGCTTAGTTCTCATCGCTGCGTTCAGGGAAGTCCTCTGGAGAAAGAGGTGTGACAGTCCATAGGGATTTATTCACTCAGAAAACAAAGGTGGCAGGTGAGAGCCTGGTATAATTCTCTGTCTCCAAGAGGTGATGGAGTCACTGTCTCTGGAGGTGTTAAAAAACTGAGATGTGGCACCCTGGGACATGGTCTAGTGCTCACAGAGCTGGAGGGCAGATGGTCGCATCTGATGAACTTGGGGAGATTTTCCAGCCTTAAGGAGTCTATGATTCATGTAGAACTGTGTGTAAAAGTACAAGCCTGTGCTGGCCAGGAAGCTGTACCCATTTGTCCAGGTCGATAACATCCATGATGCTTTCAAATGCAAGCTTGGGAGGAACCAAAAATTCTTTTCTTCCTTTTTTTTTTTACTTCAGTTTGGTCTAAGAATCTGTGTGCAAGGGCAGGGTTTGCTCCTTGGAAAGAAAGCAGCCTCTGCCTCCTGTCAGGAGTTACAGAATCACAGAACTCTTTGGGTTGTAAAAGGCCTCTCAGCTCATCCAGTCCAACAGCCCAGCACCACTGTGGCCACTAAACCATGTCCCCAGGTGCCATGGGCACATGGTTCTGGGACACCTCCAAGGGATGGGGACTCCAGCACCTCCCTGGGCAGCCTGTGCCAGTCCCTGACCATTCTTGCAGCAAAGAAATCTTTCTTTATCTCTAACCTAACCTTACCTTGCACAACTTAAGCTCATCTCCTCTTGTCCTATCACTGCGTACTTGGTAGAAGGAACCAAACTCCAACGTGGCTCCAGCCTCCTTTCAGGGGGGTGTAGGGAGTAATGAGGTCTCCCCTCAGCCTCCTCTTCTCCACGTTCAATGTGCATATCGAAAGACCCATCCTCTGTTCCTTTGTTTCTGGGTGCCTGCTGCAGAACCTCTGCTCTGAGGGGTCCTGCTTCCAGAAAAGAATGTTTTTTGCAGTCTGAATATAACTCTTGGGGCAGGACTTGCCTGGAGAAAAGAAAACTCCAGGGAGACCTAACAGCAGCCTCCCAGTACCTGAAGGGGCTGAAAGAGTGCTGCAGAGGGACTGTTTGCAGAGGCCTGCAGGGCCAGGATGAAGGCAGTGGTTTGAAATGAGAGCAGAGCAGGTTGAAAGTGGATGTGAGGAACAAGTTCTGCACCAGGAGGCTGCTGGAACACTGCAAGAGATTGCCCAGGGAGGTGGTTGAGGCCTGTCCCTGGAGATATTCTAGCCCAGGCTGTGAGCAGCCTGCTCTAGTGGAGGCTGTCCCTGTGATCAAACAGGAGCTTAATTGTCACTCAACAGTGAGTACGGAGCTGCTCGCCTTGGAAAAGGCCTCTAAGATTACTTAGCCCAGTACCACCATGGCCACTAAGCCATGTCCTTGAGTGCCATCTCCACACATTTCTGGAACACCTCTGGGGATGGGCACTCCACCACCTCTCTGGGCAGCCTGTTCCATGTCATGATAGATGAAAATTAGTGCTCCTAAGAAGTAAGAAGAGAAGTGGGCAGCCAGATATTCCCATTTCTCCATGCTTCTGCAATCATGGCAGGGGAAGAAGGAGAGGGAAGGTGAGAGAAGAATGTTAAAGGGATTTTTAAATTTTTATCTTAATTAATTTATTTTCTCCCCAAAAATATTTTCTGTATATTTATTTAGCTGCTCTGTGCTCCACATTCCAGCTCCGTAGGACTCAACTCTTGATGTCACACTTGACACTTCCCATGCCAAGTAGAAAGCTTTGTGGCATTGCTTTTACAATTAGAGGCAGCACTCCAAAATAGCCTGCCCTCCTCAAGCTTCAGTCCATTCCCTCTCATCCTGTCACTCCAAGCCCTTGTCAAAAGTCCCTTCCCAGCTCTCCCGGAGCCCCTTCAGGTATTGTGCACATCAGAAATGCATGGTTGCTCCTCTGCTGTCCTTGAGCTGAGCTCTTGTTGTGTAGAGCATTCAGAGAAGGTTGAAAGTTTCTTTCCCTACTGCAGTTCCATGCTTCTCCTGTCCTCTCCGAAGTGAACTTTGCTGCCCTTCTTTTCAGGTCTGCCCACTGAGTAATGCACATCACTGTGTGCTGAACAGCTGGGGACATGGGGAGCCTGGCTCTGACCTCCAGGGGCTCTGCAAAATCTGTGAGCCTTGTTAGAAAGAAAGGAAGTCACTGAGTTCCTCTGTCTGCCAAAACAGCCTGGAAAAAAGAGGTCATCTATTATTGCCCAGAGGGATTCTGGCCAAGGAGGTCACTTGTCTCCTGGGGTGCAAGAAGAAGAGTGTAGCCAGCAGGTCGAGGGAGGTTCTCCTTCCCCTCAGTCCCAGGGAGGCCTCATCTGGAGTGCTGGGTCCAGTTCTGGCTCCCCAGTTGCAGGGACAGGGAACTGCTGGAGAGAGTCTCGGGGAGGCTGCAAAGCTGCTGAGGGGCCTGGAGCAGCTCTGTGAGGAGCAAAGGCTGAGAGCCCTGGGGCTGAGAGCCTGCAGGAGAGCAGCCCCAGAGGGCATCTGAGCTATGCTCAGCAAGAGCTAAAGGAGCTGTGGGGGGCAAGAGGCTGGGGCCAGACTCTTGTCAGTGGTGCCCAGGGACAGCACAAGGGGCAGCAAGGGGCACAAACTGGCACTCAAGAGGTTCCACCTGAAGAAGAGGAGCAAGTTGTTTGTTGTGAGGGTGCTGGAGGCCTGGAGCAGGCTGCCCAGAGAGGCTGTGGAGTGTACTTGTGTGGAGAGCTTCCAACACCCTGTGGGCATTGTGCTGCCCTGCTTGAGCAGCGGGTTGGACTGGGCAATCTCCAGAGGTGCCTTCCAACCCTTCTGTGCTGGGGTTCTGGGATCCTGTGACTTCTTGTTTGTTTTTGGGTTGTCAGTATCACCCTTCATTTAAAGCTGTTTGAATTCCTCTCAGTGCTATGTCAGACCATGGAAATTTGGTCTCAGGATTTGGTTCTTGGTGAGTTTGGGCCCTGCTTGGGGAACTGGGTCTTGCACACTGCTGCTGTTAGGAGCCGCAGCACGTCCTATGCCTGCTGTCATCTCATGTGCTGAGCCAGATCCAGTCTCAGCTGGGTGAGCTCCACCAGAGCTGCCCATCTCTGGGGCTGTTTGCTGTGTGCTGGCCTGGTGTTGTTAACCATTGATATCTGGGCCTGAGTGCCTGCAAGCAGGAGCAGAGGGGCAGCAGCACTGCCAGGGTCGTGTGCCCTGTCGCTGCGGAGAGGCTGCACTTTGGGGAGCCTGTGCAAGCCGAGAGCCTCTGATGGCAAATCAGGTTTTCTTTTTCAGCTCTGTAACAGACTTGGGCTGAGGTAGACCTAAATCCAGAGCAAGCAGCAAGCCATAAATGACAAAAGTAGAACAGAAAATGCATGAATCAGCCCATTCCCTGCTACTGACTCCAGTGCAGCTCCAGGAGGACTTTCATCTGGAGCGTGCAGCTCACGGATACCGGCATCTGGCAGCTTGGATTTGGGCTCATACTTCCATTTGCTTTGAGATGGAAGAAAAGAGATTGAGACTGGAGTGGGCTACAGGAGAGCTGGCGAGGGACTTTCGACAAGGGCTGGGAGTGACAGGATAAGCAGTGGACAGAAGCTTGAGGAGGGCAGGTTTAGACTGAAGATTAGGAAGAAATTGACAGCGAGGATGGGGAGACACTGGCACAGGTTGCCCAGGGAGGCTGTGGCTGCCCCCTCCCTAGAAGTGTTCAAGGTCAGGCTGGATGAGGCCCTGAGCGACCTGTGCTGGTGGGAGGTGTCCCTGCCCATGGCAGGGGGTTGGGACTGGCTGAGCTTTAAGGTCCCTTCCAACCCATTCTGTGACCAGGTGTCTGTCTGCCATCGTGTGCACCCTCAGAGAGGAGGAGGATTTTGTCGTTTAAGCCTAATCACCTACTAGAAAGGAGGGAGTTGTTCTGCTGTCTTACAAAATAAGCCTTCTGCTGCTCTCATCTTCTGTGCCTGTGTTTCAGAGCCCTTGCAGTTTGTGTGCTTTGTGTCCCTGCAGTGGGGCTGTGTTGAGGCCTGGCCTGAGCCCAGCTGCCAGCGTGGGAGGTGAAAACACTTCCCATTGAGTAGCTGAATGGAGGGATGGTGTCAGCATAGTCACAGTTATGGGATTGCTTTGGCTGGACAAGACCCTCAAGATCATGGAGTCCAGCTGTTCTCTAGCTGTTCTGGGGCTGAACCACACCCCTCAGCACCACATCTCTGCCTCTTTGAAACCTCTCCAGGAAGGGGGATTCAGCCACCTTCCTGGGCAGCCTGTGCCAGGCTTTGAGAACCCTTTCAGTGAAGAAGTTTCTTCTGGTACTCGCAGTGATGCACGACCTGAAATGAGGTCTTAAACTGCTGAGTGTTTAGGTACCTCCAGCTGTCCTGACAGCTGCCAGAGCTCAGTTCTGGTGGGGCTTGAGTGCTGATTCCCTTTTACTTACATCTGGAAGGCTGCAGAGAGGGGGATTCTGTACAAATGTAGCTGCTGCAGCTGCATTGCCTGCTTGATGACTGCCATCCCTCTTCCTCTTTGGGGGGAGGATTTAAAGAGACAAGTCTGTTATTCCCTCAGCTTGAAGCACTTGAGATTTCTGCTCTCCTAATGTCCTCTTGTCTTCATCCTCAGCAAAAGCAGCTCTCCTGGAGCCCCTTCAGACACTGGAAGGCTGCTCTGAGGTCTCCCTGGAGCCTTCTCTTCTCCAGGCTGAACAGCCCCAACTCTCCCAGCATGTTCCCACAGGGGAGGTTCTCCAGCCCTCTGACCATCTTTGTGGCCTCCACTGAACTCACCCCAACAGTTCAGTGTCCTCGTGCTGTAGGCACCAGAGCTGGAATACTGGAGTTGCCCCCAGGATAATTCTGTGCAGTTGGCTTTGCAGTGCAGGGGTTGCTGGCCAGCAAAACAAATCTTTTGGTATTTAAAAGGAGACAAAATGAGGATTTCAGTTGAAAAAGCAACATTAGAATTTCCTCAGTTCTTTGAACTGATAGGGTTTTGACCAGATCATGTCCTGCATTAGCAGCAGACGCCCTCATGCCCAGAAATCACTAAAACATGCCTCTACTTTTAAAAGTTCCTGTAGTTTCTGTCTGCTTTTAAGTCACCTGGTACTGCAAATCACTGCAACTGCCCCAGTGCCAGTGACCATCCAGTGTTTTACCACTGCAAACTCTGGATCTGCCCCTCTGTCACTCCAAATGGTTGATGCTGAAGCCCTGTAGCCTTTGGGCTCTATTTTCCCTACTTGCTTTTGGAGAGAAGTGTGTTGAGTTTGCAGAGACTTGAGCTGGGTCTGTATTTGTGTCTGCACTGTGTGACACCTGGGGGTGTCTGATGAGAGGAGAAGGCTGAGAGGAGGATCTTATCAATGTCTATAAATATCTGAGGGGTGAGGGTCAAGATGAATGGGCCAGGCTCTTTGTGGTGGTACCCAGTGATAGGACAAGGGACAGTGGGTAGAAGCTGGAACCCAGAAGGTTCCAACTCAACACGAAGAGAAAGTTGTTTGGTGTGAGGGTGCTGGAGGCTTGGAGTAGGCTGCCCTGAGAGGTTGTGGAGTGTCCCTGTGTGAGAGTTTCCAAACCCCCCTGGGCATTGTGCTGTGGGTGCCCTCTTTCGCAGGGGCGTTGGGCTGGATGATCTCCAGAGGTCCTTTCCGTTGTGATTTCCTCTGGGAGATTGCTCCTTTGCTGCAGAGTTGGCGGTACTCTGTGCTGTGAAGATGTCTGATTGAAGTTTGATGCTCCAGGCTAAGGAAACTTCCTCTGGTGCTTAAAGGACTCCAACTGCTTGTCCGGATGTATGGTGGGGCAATAGCTGAGCTAATGAGTAAAGATGTTTCAGAAAGGCTAATCCCTAGAGCTGGAGCCTGCAGCGTTGGGGCACCTTACCTGTTGGTGACCTGCCTGATCTGCTGCTTTCTTTTCAGTTGCTCTTCTGCAGCGGGTGGCTGAGTTGGAAAAGGTCAATGCAGAATTCCTGCGCACAAAGCAGCAACTCGAGCAAGAATTCAATCAAAAGAGAGCCAAATTTAAGGAGCTGTACTTGGCTAAGGAAGGTAAGTGCTCAGTTCTTGGAATTATTCTGAGATTTATTAAACTTTGATGTTTAAATAATTCCTGTATGGAGCATAACCTTTGGAACACCAAATACTGCTTCCTGTGAGGGGACTGGAGCATCACTGATAAGGGAAGGCTGAGAAAGGGGGGACTCTTTAGTCTGGAAAAGAAAAGGCTGAGTGGCATCAATGCTTCAAGGGTGGGTGTTGGGAGGATGGGGCCAGGCTTTGTTCAGTGGTGTCCAGTGATAGGACAAGGAGCAGTGGGCATAAACTGGGACATGAGGAGCTCCATCTGAATACGAGGAGGGACTTCATTTATTTAAGGGTGACAGAGCCCTGGGGCAGACTGCTCAGATATGTGGTGGAGTCTCCATCTCCACAGTCATTCAGACCTGCCTGGATGTGTTCCTGTGTACAGGGGCAGGCAAAGTGAAGAAGTCCTGTTCCCTAAAGATGCCCTTTAGTTCAGCTTTTGTGAGTAGAGGCTGCAGGATCAGTGCTTCCTTCACCCCTGTCCTACAGCATTGTTCTTTGCCAGAGTCACTGTAGCTGCTCTTAGGAGCATAGAATCAGTGAGGTTGGAAAAGCCTCTAAGATCTTAAAGGTTCAGCTTCCTGCCCAGCACCTCCATGGCCAGGAGACCATGTCCCAGAGTGCTGCATCTACTCATCTCTTGAATGGTGACTCCACCACCTCCCTGGGCAGCCTGTTCCAATAGCCCTCTACTCTTTCAGCAAAGAAATACTTCCTAATATCCAACCTGAACCTTCCCTTGCAGAGCTTAAGACTATTTCCTCTTGTCTTGTTGTCAGAGAAAAGATCAACGCCTTACTCCAGCTTCCTTTCAGTTAGTCACAGAGAGCAATGGGGTCTCCTCTCTTCTCCAGGCTGAACACCTCCAGCTCCCTCAGCTGCTCCTCCCTAGCCCTGTTCTCCAGACCCTTTCCCAGCTTTGTTGACCTTCTCTGGACCTGCTCAGCAGCACTGAGCACAGGAGCACAGTCACTTCCTTACTCCTGCTGGCCCTGCCATTGCTGAATTTATGAACCCACCTAACTTTAAACAATACTGCTTTTCAGAGGACCTCAAAAGACAAAATGCAGTGCTGCAGGCAGCCCAGGATGACCTGGGGCAGCTGCGGACCCAGCTGATGGAAGCGCACGCAGAAATGGAGAACATCAAAGCCATAGCTACGGTATCTGAGACGACAAAGCAGGAAGCTATCGATGAGGTGAAGAGGCAGTGGCAAGAGGAAGTAGCTTCCTTACAGGCTATTATGAAAGGTAAGAGGCAGGAAGGCTGCTGCTGCTGCTGCTGCTGGAGCCAGACATCTCTTTAGGAGGTGCTCGGTGGTTTGTACCTGCCCTTGCACAGAGTATGGACAGCTGCTTCCGTGGCTGTGGAAGTGAGAGGGGAGCTGTAGTTTGAGCGTGTGGGAGCAGCTTGGTGGCTCTTTTCTGTGAAGAGGAGGATTGGATTTCAGGAGGAGTCATGGCAGTGGGAACTCCCACACAGGTACAGCGTTTTTGAGGGCCTGTGCTTGCAGTACTGCACCTTGCTGTGAAGATAAGGATGTCACAGCTAATCTGCCAGGCCCAGGAAAGGCTCCAGACTGCCAGCGTGGCTCTGCTCTCCTGGCTGAACACAGCTCTGCGGTCAGACAGGTGTCCCCACAGCGCTATCCCACGGCCTCTCCCCAGGCTGGAGACTCTCAGTGCTGCTCAGTGCCGCATCCTTTGCCATGCTCACATGTCCCACGGCTGTCTGTGTGTCTGAGAGCAGCTCTGTGCAGGGAACAAAGAGCAGGGTGTGAGCTGGGGGAGGGCTGCTGCTATTCCTGCCTGCTTTTCTTCAAGGTTCACAAACAGGATCACACCATCCTGAGCCAACAGGCTGGAGGCAGTTTGTTCCATCACCTGATTATCCTTGTCCCCCTGAGAAAACAAATCTTTCTGTATACTGAGTACACAAAGCTCAGTTTGTTTATGATCTACATAGAGAGATGAAGCTAGATCAAGGCTCAGTTGTGCCAGCTGCTGTCCCCATCTAGACAAAGGTGGCTCCTTACCTGCAGAGGCATGATTAATAGCAGGGAAGTGTGGGAAGTTCTGGTTCCTTCTGCACTTTGGGCTAATTAAATAGCATTTGGGTAGCTTGTTTGGTTGATGTGCCTGGAGGTACAAAGAGTGCTGCTAAACAGGGTGTTAGATGTGTAAGGCTGCTCTGAGATGTGCAGTTGCACAGTTTGGGGGCTTGGTTATTTGTGCTCTAGTGATGGTACAAATTGAGCTGCAGCTCCTCTGGATTTCCGCTTGTGTAGTTGAGGACTGAGGAGTCAAAGGGAGGGTTTGCCGTTGGCTAATTACGGTAAATCCTTGACTGGTTGGAGATGGAGCTCCTAAAGTTTTTTTCTTTAGATTGAAAATAGGTTTTGGAAATGCTGTGTTGTAGAGACTGTTCGTGACTACGAGCTCCAGTACCACCACAGGCTGGAGCAGGAGCGAGCACAGTGGAACCAGTACCGTGAGAACGTGGAGCGGGAGATAGCAGAGCTGCGGCGGCGCCTGTCGGAGGGGCAGGAGGAGGAGAACCTGGAGAATGAAATGAAGAAGGTAGGGCTGCTTCGAGGCCTCTTGTTATGCACGAGTTCATTGCTGTGGCCTGCTGTAATTCCTCAGACTGCCAGTGCTCAGCTGTTTGCTGATGGAAGTCACCATGACCTCATCTTGTGTTTGAATCCATAAAGGTATTTGCTGGGTAGTCCTTGTCAGTGCAGGCTGGGGGATGGGGAGACTGAGAGCAGTCCTGCAGGGAAAGCAAGGGTTGCTTGAGCAGAAGCCCCTTGGGTGTCTGGTGCTGATGAAGTGATGAGCAAATACAAGGTGGTAAGGTGTAAACCGTTGCTCTTTGACAGGCAAATTAAGCTGGCAAAAAGAAGAAAATAAAGATTTTCAGTGTCACATCTCTTGAGGGGTCCTGAGTAACACTTTAATACGGGAAATGTGATACTGTGGCACTGCTTGCCCGTGGGAATGCTTATGTAGCGTTCTCTGGTGGGACAGATACACTCATGTCATTCAGGAGCAAATTCAGCCTCACTTTAGGGGTTTCAGTGATTACCTTCAAGGGCAGACCCAGGGAGCAGCACTCATTCTGTAAGCAGATGTGAGACCTGGGGCTGTTCAGCCTGGAGAAGAAAAGGCTCCAGGGAGACCTTAGAGCAGCCTTCCAGTGCCTGAAGGGGCTCCAGGAGAGCTGGAGAGGGACTTCAGAGTGATAGGACTTTGAGCTGGAAGAGTGGTGGGGAGACACTGGCACAGGTTGCCCAGGGAGGCTGTGGCTGTCCCCTCCCTGGAGGTGTTCAGGACCAGGCTGGATGAGGCCTTGAGCAAGCTGTGCTGGTGGGAGGTGTCTCTGCCCATGGCAGGGGGTTGGAATTGAATGATCATTATGGTCCCTTCCAACCCAGCCCATTCTATGAGTCTGTGACCATGTCGAGGCAGGTTCTGAATGGCTCCAGACAACTGGAAAGGTAAAACTGTGTTGAATTCCACAGGACAGAAAAGTTACTCTAGCTTCTACTGATGGGTTAAAAGCTGGAGTTTAACACCGGGTGCAACACACTGCAAAGAGTTCTTTAAAATAAGTAAAGAGAGGGAGGTTGAGGGCTAACGACTCAGTCCCAGCCCCTGCCACAGGCAGGGACACCTCCCACTACCACAGCTTGCTCAGGACCTCATCCAGCCTGGCCTTGAACGCTGCCGTGGGGGGGGCAGCCACAGCCTCCCTGGGCAACCTGTGCCAGTGTCTCTCCACCCTCACTCTCAAGAATTTCTTCCTCATCTTCAGTCTCCCTCTCCCAGCTCAGAGCCGTTGTCCCTTGTGCTGTCACTCCCAGCCCTTGTCACAAGTCCCTCCCCAGCTCTCCTAGAGCCCCTTCAGGTGCTGGAAGGCTGCTCTAGGGTCTCCTTTGAGCCTTTTCTTCTCCAGGCTGACATGTCTGGGATGTGGAAGTCGAAGCAGCTAATTCTGTTGTCAAGGAGACTTTATACAAATCCCCTGCAGTGGGCCCTGCCTGGCTGCACACCCTGCTGGGCTCTGACTCACTTCTTGTGTTGACCTCAGGCCCAGGAAGACGCCGAGAAGCTGCGTTCGGTTGTGATGCCTATGGAGAAAGAGATTGCAGCACTCAAGGAGAAACTGACAGCAGCTGAAGAAAAGATCAAAGAGTTAGAGGCATCAAAGGTGAGCTGGAGCTGTGATTTGTGTCTTACATCAGGCTAGTCTGATGCAGACCACTGCAGTTAAATTTTACAATGGGGAAAGAGATGTGAAGCTCTGCATGTGCAGTGCACCCTCTGGAGCTCAGGTAACCCATCTGGGTGTGCTCTGCCATCTCTGTGTGTCTGTCACCTGGGCTTAGCTTCAGCTGCATGGCTGCAGGTCTGCTAGCAGCAGCACAAGGCTCTAGCTGCTGTGCTCCTCTTCTACTTCCTGGCCTTCAGCTTCTCGCCACGCTGGCAGCCACAGAAAGATTTGCACATGGTGGAATTGTTTTCATCTACTTCAATCCAGACTCTATCTCATTTTCTAATCCTGTCTGTAATCTGGAGACCTTCATTTTTATACCTTAAAATTTAAGTAAACCTTGGATTCCTGGAAAGGGCTTAAAGAAAGCAAGGTAAATGGTTTTATAGAATCACAGACTGGGTGGGCTGGATTGGAAGGGCCTGCAAGATCATCCAGTTCCAACCCCCTGCCTCCTCTCTCCCAGCTCAAAGCCATTGTCCCTCATCCTGTCACTCCCAGCCCTTGTCAGAAGTTTTTTGTCTGCTCTCCTGTAGCTCCTTCAAGTACTGAAAGGCTGCTCTAGGGTCTTCAGCACAAACTTTGATCTGCAGTGCTGTAAAAATGTCCTTCAGATCTGCCGGAGTCCTGCCATGCTGGGTGTTTTAGCTGGATTAGTGAAACAAGACATTTCTTTTTTCTCTTTTTTTACACCCACTCACCCCTTCCATGCTTCCCAAGAGCCATTCTCTGGGAGTCACATTTCCCCATTTGAAGGCCAGAGGGCCAACAGACAGAAGAGTTGGTGTTCTGCTGCAGGATAAGGTATCCCCACCAGCAGTGGCAAGTTAGAGCCAAACTCAGAGTTCAAGACACTCTGATGTCTACGGGTGCTGTCCGGGAGCCCTGTGGAGCCTGCTGCCAATTGCCTGAAGGGTTTTGTTTCTTTCAGAATCAAAGCTCTGTGATCTCTGCCTCGGCAGAGCAGAAAACTGTACGGCCACAAGGAAATCTTTCAGCCTATTGTGATGGTTTGGGTGTTCCCCCACACTTTGGGAATCATCCAGACTAGACTCAGGGGGTCTGGAAATTGAATGAAGCTTATATTGACAGCTTAGCTCAATGTACAAGCAGGCCACTCAGTCCCCAGCCTGTAGTGCTCCTTGGGGTTGTTGTGGCCAAAGTGCAGAACCCTGCCCATGATCTCCATAGAGCACTTCCTTCACAGCAAACTCCTTCAGAAGCTTAATTCCCTGCTCAATGGTGTTCCATTTCTTGTCTGCCCATGGTAGATCATCTCAGGAAGGATATCTCCTAGCCACAGCCAACAGGAGGCATGTCCACAAGCTAACCTTACCAAGAGGACTTGCTAGGTGTTTGTCCACTCCACTCTCCTTGGTGAGTGGCCCCAGCTGCTTGGCAGACTTGTCTCCTACCTGCAGGGCATTGGCACCAATAGTACAGCATCTCACCAGCCATCTTAGGATTGGCTCTCCTGATTCCCTCGAGTATTCCTTTCTAACTTCCCTGCCTCTCTGAGTGGATCGTTGGAGTCCTGGATGTCATCCTCCTCCTCTTCCTCTTGTTGATCTAGTTGTCCCTGGCCTAGAAACAGACCTTTCTCATAACACTCTTAAACTCTTTCTTGGCAGCCAACCTCACAGTGCTCTTCTCATTTGAGTACTGTGATCTCAGCATGTTTGCCAGGTCTCGCAGACTAAATGCCTCCTCTTCCTCCTCTTGCTCACCAGAGGTCCCCTCTCTTACATCTTCCTTTGAATCACACTTTGTCAAAAGCTGTGTCTTGGCTTTTGCCTTAGCAGGTGCCAAAAAGGCCTGCACAGCAACAGACTTTGACGTGTCTGCTGGAGGGTTTGAATCATTGGGGGTCTGACTTGGGCTCTGTGAGTTCTGATCTGCCTTAGAATTAACAGAGTTCTGGTCTGCTGGCTGGGGATTCGAACTGGCTGAGCTGCTGTTATTAGGAACATTCTGACTTTGAGCCTGTACTCCTGGGATGCCTGCCAAACCTGACGCATTATTATCTTTGTTGTCAGGAGCATTGGCAGTTTTCCCAGAATCTGAAGAGGGAGGTGCAGAGACTGGCTGGGGAGAACGTGGTTGTTGAGAAATTGTCCCTGACTGTGCTCCTGAATTTGGCTGGGAAGGAGATTGTTGTGTCCCTGGCTGGGAAGGAGGTGGTGTTCCCAAATTATCTGTGTTTTGGTTCCCACTCGTACACTGATTTTGAGACACTGAGCCGTTTGCTTTTGAGACAGAAATTTTCCTAGTTTTTAAAGGCACTGCATTCAAATTTTTTACTCATAATGTTAAAAGTATTATAAAATAAAAAATTATAAGAGCCAGGATGACACACACCAGGCCTGCCACAATTTGCTTTGAGTAAAAATCTCTGCAAGGGTCCGGCATCTCAGTTCGGGGGTAAATTACCCTCATGAGGGCTGTAGTTAAAGCAGTATTTTGATTGCTTGTAAAATTATTGGCACATACCCCTGTAATGTTACTGGTAAGATTTTCAGTGACATTAAAACCAGCATACCCTAGAATGAGATCACCCCAGGACCAGAAAATGGTCATGACTTTAGCTTTAGCCTTTGTATAAGCTACATTAAGAAAGTAAGAAACAATTTGGGCTTTGATCCAATTGAATGCAAGAAAACAGAAACTAGACCACATAAGAGCCCCCACCAAGTACAATAGCTGCTTTATTAGCTTCATTCTGATTCCCAGAGTTAATTAACAGTCAGTCAAATGAATTTGCCCCACGTTGGGCGCCAAATTAAAATATGTGGTGGTTTGGATGTACCCACCCCCCCACACTTAAGGTACCCAGACTAGACTCAGACGGGCTCTGGGAATATAAATGAAGCTATTTATTTACAGCTAGCACAATATACAAGCAGACATTTACAATATATACAGAAACGTACAAAAATATACAAGGTAAAAAGTAATACAGAAACACAACTCCCCTCCCAGAAACCTGAGTCCCCAGGAGGGGCTCTCAACCACCCCTGCACCTTCCCCCTGCCCCTCTCAACCTTACCCCAGACCTAAGGAAGAATGGAGGTTCAGCCAAGAGGTTAAGAAGCAAAGGTGAGTGGCAGGTGAGGTTAGGGAGATGCAGCTCAAAGCCCAGCCCGAGAGTGAAGACAAAATGGTGAGTGTGTTATCTAGTGTTTACTTTCTTCGTGTTCAGCAAGACTCTGAGGGAAGCAGACATCACCATTGTTTTCCTTTCATAGCCTATAATCTAGTTATTTTCACCAAAACATTCTAGCCTGCTTCAAACTAGCACACCCCCCCTTGGCCTCCCCCGAGCTATCAGTGTTTACAGTTAGATTGCTGCTTTGTTTACTGTTTGTCTGGAACACAGGCCCCTTCTTTTTACTTCTCAAAGGCATCACACTCGAGTTTCTCACACATAATGTTAGAATTATTATTAAATCAAAAATTACAAGAGCTAAGATCACACAAAACAGAAATACTCCAGTCTGATGTGAACACAGTTCTGAACAAGGGTCAGGCACTTGGGTCTTAGGCAGAATCACTCTCATTAAAGCTGTAGATAAAGCAGAAGAAGTAGCACTTCCATTGCCTGTAATGTTACTGGTAAAAGATTCAGTGATGCTAAACCCAACATAGCCAGGGATGAAATCCTCCCAGCTCCAAGAAATGGATGTGAGTTTAGCTTTGATCTTCCTCAAAATTAGATTAAGCAAAAAGTAACCAATTTGGGCCTTAAGCCAGTTACACACCAGAAAGGAGACAATAGGCCACAGTAGCCCCTACTAAGTAAAATAGCTTTGTTAGCTTCATTCTGATTCCCAGAGTTAATTAACAATCACTCAAAATCAATTTGCCCCACGTTGGGTGCCAAAATAAAATATGTGATGGTTTGGGTGTTCCCTGCCTCCCCTCACTTTGGAAATCACCCAGAGTAGACTCAGGGGCTCTGGAAATTAAATGAAGCTTTATACTGACAGCTTAGCTCAGTGTACAAGCAGATATTCACAGTAGATACAGCTCTATACAGAGATACACAAGGTAAAAGGTAAACACAACAGCCCTCCTAGAAACCTGAGTCCCCAGGAGGGGCTCCCAACTGCCCTTCCACCTTCTCCCACCCCTCTCAACCTTACCCCAGTCCCAAGGAAGAATGGAGGTTCGACCAGGGGGTTAGGAAGCAAAGTGGATTAATCAGGGAGATAGCAGAGAGGCTAGAGAGAAAAAAATGCATCTCAGAGCTCCCAGGCACAAGTAGTGCCTTATCTATGTTTGGATTCTTGTTCTTATACATCTCAGCAAGCCTATGAGTGAAGTAGACATCACTCTTTGTCTTTCACAGCCTGTAATCTAGTTCTTCTCCCCAAAACATTCTAGCTAGCTTCAAACTAGCACACCCATTCCTTGCTCCAGGACAGGATCCATGGCTACAGCACAGCTGTTTGTGTGAGCCTGTCTGAAAGGCTCTCAGCAGAAATCTGCAGGCTCTGCAGGATGTTCAATACAAGTCTTGGTCCTTAAAACAAACAGACAACTCTTGATGTGTTTATTTAGTTGTTCCTGATAGCCGTTTTCACTGACAGATCCTTCTTTCTTTCTGCAGTCTGAATCTTGTTTTGTCTTGTCTGTCTCCAGTTTTTCTCTCTTCTCAGCTGCCAGGATGTTCCAAGGGCTGGAGCAGCTCTGCTGTGAGCACAGGCTGAGGGAGCTGGGGGTGTTCAGCCTGGAGAAGAGAAGACTCTAGGGGGACCTTAGACCTGCCTGCCAGTGCCTGAAGTGATCCTCCAGGGAGGCTGCAGAGAGGCTTTTCTTGAGTGTGTCCAGAGACAGGCCAAGGGGGAATGGTTTGAAGCTGAAGCAGAGCAGGGCTAGAGTGGAGCTGAGGAAGAGGTTCTTTCCCGTGAGGGTGGTGAGGCTTTGGAACAGGCTGCCCAGGGAGGTTGTGGCTGCCTCCTCCCTGGAGGTGTTCAGGGCTAAGCTGGATGAGATCTTGAGCAACCTGGGCTAGTTGAGAGACTCCCTGCCTGTGGCAGGTGAGTTGAAGTAGTTGATTTCTGAGGTCATTTCCACCCTGAGCCATTCTGTGATGACCTTGCCTCACAGTCATGTCTTCTGACTCCTCTTACTGCTCTTTTTTGAGCTGGGTCCACACTGCACTTAGCTGTGGGCTTTTCAGCCTTGGGCAAAGGCTTGCTTCATTGTCTGCTCTTAGGTATTTGCCTCTTGGCTCTTGTGTTTGGGACCCAGCTGTTGTAGCTGTGAGGCACTGATAGCTCTGGCTTAGCAGAAGGTTACTGAGGAACGAATTCAGACATAAATACAAGCACTGGAAGTCAAATCTGTGTGATTTCTGGAGCTAAGCGTGTCCTCCTACCCCTGCGCCTTACCTCAATGCCTCACACTGACTTCTACCCAGAAGGAAATGTCTGAGAGTGTTCCCTGCTGAGATGGGAGGACTGAGATGTCCTTCTCTTTCACTCAGGTTAAAGAACTGAACCATTACTTGGAAGCAGAGAAGTCGTGCAGGACAGACTTAGAGATGTATGTGGCTGTTCTCAACACGCAGAAATCAGTGCTGCAAGAGGACGCAGAGAAGTTGAGGAAAGAACTGCATGAAGGTACCTGTCTAATAATTATCCTTTTGGTTCTCTTCCATGGCGTGTGAAACCAGCAAGGCTGTTCAATATTTGCCAGCTGCTTAGTCAAATGGGTTTTAAAAAACAATTGTGGGGAGAAGCAGCAGAATTAAATGTAAAAGGCTTAAGATGTTGACAGCAGAGTTGAATGTGGAGTCTGTTGTGCTGGAGAAGAACAGCAGAGACATTGATCGTGAGGGATGCTGTTGGATTTCTGCTGAGTGCTTTGAGTGCTGCATGCCTGCCCCTTCTCGAAGGGCTTCTGCTGGTGCCTTGGGGTTGTGTGCAGTTCTGCAATTATTTCTGTGAGATATTGGTTCACCTACCTCAGGTATTGGAGTTCTCAGGGCCTGGTGCTGGGAAGGATGTGTGAGTGTGCATGGAATTAGTGAATTGTTTCTGTTGGAAAAGACCTTGAAGATCCTTCAGTCCAACCGTTCTCTAACTCTGCCAAGGCTGGTGCTAAACCATGCCCCTCAGCACTGCAGCTCTGTGACTTTTAAACCCCTGCAGGGGTGAAGATTCAGCCACCTCCATGGGCAGCCTGTTCCAGTGTTTTGAGTTTCTTCTCATGTCCAACCTAAACCTCCCCTGGTGCTAACTTGAGGCTGTTTCCTCTTCTGCTGTCACATGCATGCCAGCACAGAGTAGGATCTCTGTGAAAAAGAGAACCTGCAGTTGAAATAAAGAAGAGTCTAAAGATAAGCTTTTGAAACCAGCACTGAAGAAAATAACTGTTAGAGGTCCTGAGTGAAGTTACAGCCTTAGTTCTCTAGGTGGGAAATCTTAACCTGTCAGTGACACAGCCCCAGCCATGAGCTGAGTGTGTGAGTTAAGGTATCTTACTTAGAGTGAAAGGAAATCATAGGATGGTAGGGGTTGGAAGGGAACTCTGAAGATCATCCAGTCCAACCCCCTTGCCAGAGCAGGATCACCCAAGGTACACACCCAGGCGGGTCTTGAAAGTCTCCAGAGACACCCCCAGCTCTCTGGGCAGCCTGCTTCAGGGCTCCAGCACCCTCAAATAAAGAGGTTTCTCCTCACATGTAGGTGGAACTTCCTACGTTCAAGTTCGTGCCCAGTACCTCTTGTCCTGTTGGATGCCACTGAGAAGAGTCTGCTTCCCATCCTTCTGACCCTCGCCCCTTGGATATCTGTAAGCACTGGTCAGATCCCCCTTCTCCAAGCTAGGCAGTCCCAGCTCTCTCAGCCTTTGTCCATGTGAGAGATGGCCTGGAACTGCACCAGGGGAGCTTAGGTTGGAGATTAGGGAAAATGTCTTTGTTGCAGGAGTGGTCAGGGATTGGCACAGGCTGCCCAGGGAGGTGGTGGAGTCACCAACCCTGGAGGTGTTCAAGAAAGGTGTAGCCATGGCACCTGGGGGCATGGTTTGGTGGCCATGGTGGTGTTGGGCTGATGGTTGGACTGGATGAGCTTAGAGGTCTCTTCCAACCCAAACAGTTCCATGATCCTAAGTAGCTGACCGCAGCTTGGCTTCTCATGGTTAGAACAACAGCGACTGTTACTCATGAAAGTGCTCTTTGGGGTGCTGAGCTGGCATGTCCTGAACACCCCTTTCTCTTTGAACAGTCTGCCACCTCTTGGAGCAGGAGAGACAGCAGCACAACCAGCTGAAGCACACCTGGCAGAAAGCCAACGACCAGTTCCTGGAGTCCCAGCGCCTGCTGATGAGGGACATGCAGCGCATGGAGATCGTCCTGACCTCCGAGCAGCTGCGCCAGGTCGAGGAGCTGAAAAAAAAGGATCAGGTTGCTTGCTGCCTTCCTTCATTTTGTTGAGTGAGGCTGGATTCATGTGGCAGAACAGGGATGGAGATCCCAAGCTGGAGAGGAGCTGGTTAAGTGTGTTAATATCTCAGCAGCTAAGGGCTGACAGTGTCCAGCCTTCTCTGCTCAGTGACAGCTGAGAGCTCCAGCAGAGGCTCTCCATGTGGGCCAGGGTTTCCCTGTCAGCAGACAGAGCAACTTGGAAGGGGATGGTGCCAGTATTGATAAATGGACAAGTGATAACTGACATCCAGAAGATCAGCTCAGAGGGAGATATCACAGAATGATAGGGGTTGGAAGGGACCTCCAGAGATTGAAGTCCAACGCCCCTGCCGGAACAGCGTCACCCAGGGCAGGGCAGACAGGAACACATCCAGGTGTGTTTTGGAAGTCTCCAGAAAAGAGACTTCACAACCAATCTGGGCAGCCTGCTCCAGGGTTTCAGCACCTTCACCTTAAAGAAGTGTCTCTTCATGCTGAGGTGGAATTCCTGGGTTCCAGCTTGTACCTGTTGTTCCTTGTCCTGTCACTGTCAGCGATAATGCAAAACATCTCTGTTAAGAATTCCAGAATCCCAGCACGGTGAGGCTGGAAGGGACCTCTGGAGATCACACAGTCCAACTCCCTGCTCAAGCAGGGCACCCACAGCAACTTGCACAGCACAATGCCCAGAAGGATTTGGAAGCTCTCCAGACAAAGACGCTCCACAACCTCTCTGGGCAGCCTGCTCCAGACTTCCAGCACCCTCACACCAAACAACTTTGTCCTCATCTTCAGGTGGAACTTCTTGGGCTCCAGTTTTTGTCTGTTGCCCTTTGTCCTGTTGCCCTCAGAAGAGTCTGGCCCATCCATCCTAAGGCTGGCAGGATAGCAAGCTTCACTTCTTTCAGGGGTCTTCCAATAAATCCTTAGCTCAGGCATGAAGAGCTTCATTTGAAGTTAGCTGATCTCAGGGCAGGTGAACAAGCTTCACAACCTGCTGTTCTGTGATGTCTTTTCCCATATGTTGTATTCCATTGTGTAGAGTGGGCCTGCTTCAGCTCCTCAGTGTCCTCCTTGGAGTGAGTGGCCCAAAACTGAAGCCAAAATTCAAGGTGTGGCCTCCCCAGTGCTGAGCACAGGAGGATAATCCCTGCCCTAATCCTGCTGGCCACACTGTTGCTGATCCAAGCCAGAATGCTGGTGGCCTTCTTGGCCATCTGGGCATAGGGGCTGTTAGTGCTGCAAATCCATTGTGAGACTGTGCCAAACAAGCAGTGTCACAGCTGGCTTATTTCCTTGGTAATCTCTGTGCTATGATCTGTGAATAAAACAAGTCTGGAGCTTGAACTGGTCACTAAACTTTGAAAAGTAAACTGCTTTACATCAGTGGGGGCTGCCTTGTGAGATGGGATCTAGATTGTTCACCTCAGGGATTCTTAGGTGATAAATTCTGGGGGTTTGACCAAAAGACTCTTTTCCAGTGCCACCTTAACAGCTTAGTTTATCATGAAAGCTACTGCAGAAAAACTGCATCTCAATTATATATTCTCTTGATCCTCATTTGCAGGAAGAAGATGATCAGCAAAGGCTTAGTAAGAGAAAGGAGCAGAAGCAGAAAGATGCAGATGATGAAACGAAAGCTTCCTGTTCTCTAGGCACTGAGGAAGTCCTCACACAGCTCTCTAATGAAGAGGTAAATCAGCAGCATGCTTCAAAGCAGCTTTGAGCTCTTGTGGGTTCCCCAGGCTGTTGGTTACAAATGGCAATGCAAACCCAGTGCCCTTCGTCCTCTGTAGCTTGTAACTCTTGAGAATCAAGGGAAAGTCCTTGGAGTTGCACCTGAGTGTGTAAGCTGTAATAAAGGCTGGAAAGGGCTGGACCTGTTGAGGTGATGAAAAGGAGCTCTCTGGAAAAGGACTTGGGGGTGCTGGTGGGTGAGAAGCTGGACAGGAGCCAGCAGTGGGCACTGGCAGCCCAGAAGGCCAAGGGCAGCCTGGGCTGCATACAAAGCAGTGTGTCCAGAGATGGAGAGAAGGGATCCTGCCCCTCTACCCTGCTCTGGGGAGAGCTCAGCTGAGTGCTGTGTGCAGCTCTGGAGGCTGCAACACAGGAAGGGCATGGACCTGCTTTAGTGGGGCCAGAGGCCACAATGGTCAGAGGGCTGGAGAGCTTCTGCTGTGGGGATAGGCTGAGGGAGCTGGGCCTGGAGAAGAGAAGGCTGCAGGGAGACCCTAGAGCAGCATTTCAGTATCTGAAGGGGGCTACAAGCAGGCTGCAGAGGGACTCTTCTTTGCAGAGGCCTGCAGGGACAGGATAAGGGCAGTGATTTGAAATGAGAGCAGAGCAGGTTGAGATTGGATGTAAGGAACAAGTTCTGCACCAGGAGGCTGCTGGAACACTGCAACAGGTTGTCCTGGGATGTAGTTGAGGCCCATCCCTGGAGATACTCAAGTTGATGCTGGACAAGGCTGTGAGCAACCTGCTCTAGTGGAGGATGTCCATGCTGAGTGCAGAGGTTTAGTACTGGGTGCCCTTTAGAGGTCCCTTCCAACCCAGTCTATTCTATCATTCCAGTGCAGAAATTATTCTCTTTCTCCAGAGCTTTGCTTGCACTTTCTTCCTTGGCATGTGCAGTGGCAAAGCAGAGGTGACTGATCTGATGGAAGGAGAGCTGGCAGCAGGGCCTTGCTCTTCAAAGAAAGCAATTTCTGCTCTTTGCAGTGCTACCAATAAATTAAAACAGATCAAGAACCTCAGTGTGCCTCATGTCACAGGACGGTTAGCATGGCTTTAGTGCTGGCACTCCCCTCTCTGTTTCAGCCCAGCCTCTTCCTTTTTAATTTTATTTTGTGTACAAAAGGCCTTTGAAAGAAGAGATTTCTTTTTATTCCAGTGTTTTGTCAAACACTCAAAGCAGAAGAAGGAAATGGGAGAAGCTGATTAACTTGGCAGTCCAGGGCAGATTTTCTCTGCCTCGTTCTCCAGTTATTTTCATGGTAACAAGAAGGTTTTACACAAGGCCTCTGGTTGTACCTGTGGCAGTGAAGTATCTGCTTTGTTGTGTGGATTGCTGGCTGGCTGGCCTGGCCCAAGGAGTTGTGATAAACAAAGGCAAAGCCAGCTGGTGGCCAGGCACAGGCAGTGTGCCTCAGGGCTCAGCACAGGAGCCAGTTCTGTTTAACATCTTCATCAACGAAGAGCACACCCAGCAACTTTGCAGAGAACAGCAAGTCGGGTGGGAGTCTTGATTTGCTGGAGGGTAGGAGGACTCTGCAGAGGGATCTGGACAGGTTAGTTTGCTGGGCTGAGGCCAGTGGGATGAGGTTCAACAAGGCCAAGTGCTGGGTCCTGCACTTGGGTCACAACCACCCCATGAACACTGCAGGCTTGGGGCAGAGGGGATGGAAACTGCCTGGTGGAAAAGGACCTCGGGGTACTGGTTGACAACTGGCTGAAGATGAGCCAGCAGTGTGCACAGGTGGCCAAGAAGGCCACCAGCATCCTGGCCTGGATCAGCAATAGTGTGGCCAGCAGGGACGGGGAAGTGATTGTGCTCCTGTACTGAGCCCTGGTGAGGTCACAGCTCGAGCACTGGCTTCAGTTCTGGACACCACAGGACAGGAACGACCCTGGGGAGCTGCAGAGTGTCTGGAGAAGGGCAGTGAGGCTGCAGAGGGGTTAGGAGAGCATCATATGAGGAGCAGCTGAGGCAGCTGTGGGTGTTTAGTGCGGAGAAGAGGAGGCTGAGGGCAGACCTCATTGCTCTCTACAGCTCCCTGAAAGGAGGCTGGTGCTGGCCTCTCCTCCCAAGCAATAGGACAATAGGCAATAGGACAAGAGGCAATGGCCTGAAATGGTGCCAGGGGAGGGTTAGGTTGGAGATGAGGGAAAACTTCTTTGCTGCAAGAGTGGTCAGGGCTTGGAAGAGGCTGTCCAGGGAGGTGGTGGAGTCCCCATGTCTGGATGTGTTCATGAAGCTGTAGCTGTGGTGCTTCAGTGGTCATGGTGCTTGGGTTACAGTGGAACTCAATGATTGTAAAGGTCTTTTTCAACCTTAATGATTCTTTGATTGTATGATTTTGCTTCCAGAAGTGGTATCTGCAGTGGAGGAAGATCCCTGTCTCAGATACTGGCACATGTCAATGGTTGTCCTTGCTGCTTTGGCAGGACAGGTCCCTCCCAGACCACTCTTTGTAGGAGACTTTTTTCCCCTTGGTGTTTGCTGTGGCTCGCAGGTGATGCGTTTCAGATCCCATCCTTTCCTCTGCTGTATTAAGCTCAGTGATCAGATGCTGTTGCCAAAGCCACTTCCAGTTTGCTTTTCTCAAGGCTGCTGCTTGGTGCACTCTTCCAGACTGGACTATTTGATGTTTTTTTCCTTGTTCCTCCATTGCAGGTACAAGTCAATAGCACTCATGGCTCAGTCCATTCGCTGGATGCAGACCTGCTGCTTTCTGCTGGTGAATCTTTCAACAAGGCAGATAATGACATGTTCAAAGATGGGCTACGGAGGGCACAATCAACAGACAGCCTGGGCACATCTGGATCCTTACAGTCCAAAGCTTTAGGATACAACAACAAAGCCAAATCTGCTGGGAACCTGGACGAGTCTG
The DNA here is from genome assembly GCF_015220805.1 of Pogoniulus pusillus. Taxonomy (NCBI): domain Eukaryota; kingdom Metazoa; phylum Chordata; class Aves; order Piciformes; family Lybiidae; genus Pogoniulus; species Pogoniulus pusillus. The sequence continues at coordinate 542,173 of NC_087290.1, read as the reverse complement.
ACTTTGGACCACTTGTTGGAGCAGATTCAGCATCTGAGAACTTTGATACAGCTTCCCTTGGATCTCTGCAGATGCCAAGCGGGTTCATGTTAACCAAAGACCAGGAAAAAGCAATCAAAGCAATGACCCCAGAGCAAGAGGAGACAGCTTCTCTTCTCTCCAGCGTGACCCAAGGGGTGGAGAGCGCTTACGTGTCCCCCAGCGGGTACCGCCTGGTCAGCGAGACAGAGTGGAACCTGCTGCAGAAGGAGGTGAGCACCACTGCTCCTGGCTGCTGTCAGCAGGGCTGCCTGCTGGGGCAAGCTCTTCTTAGGCTGCTCCACACAGAGCGAAGTGTGGAAGGATATAAGTCACACAAAGCTGTCTCAGAATGGGTTGGGTTGGGAGGGACCTTAAAGCTTATCCAGCTCCGAACTCTTGCTATGAGTTTACATCCACTGCCCCTCCTCCTACCACTGGGTATCAGTTAAAGGAGCCTGGTTCCACCCTCATGGATTTGTAGGCATTGGAGGGTTCCCTCTCAGCCTTCTGTCTAGGCTCAACAGCCCCAGGGCTCTCAGCCTTTCCTTCTCTCCAGTCCCTTCATCATGCTTGTAGTCTCCACTGGACTCTCTCCTGTAGTTCTCTGTTCCTCTCTAACTGGGCATCCCAGGGCTGTGCACAGTAGTCCAGAGAGAAGAATGCAGTGACAGAGAAGAGGCCAGGCAGAGGCCAGATGAGATGAGGAACTGGTGATGCTTTGGGGGGAATTCAGCTGATCTGCAGATCAGTACCTCGGAGCTCTCTCCAAATCTACTGTCCTGGGTTTTGTGTTGCTGCTAATCTGGAGAATTTCCAGCCTTGTGAGCTCAGAGCTGAGTTAACTTCTCCACCCTGCAGTATTTCCTTGCCCTGGGGACATTTTGGTGGCACTTCAACCCTTTCTTAGAGTTCAAGGCAGAACTGTTCTGTTTCCCACATGTTCCTGGAGGCAGGACTACAGGCAGGGTGTGTGAGTGCCACTCTGTGTGATGGGGACATGGAACAGCAAATGCAAACCCAATCTCATTGAGATCTCACAGCTGAGGCTTTGTTCAAGCTTTCCCTTGTCCCCTTGGCTAAAACCGTTCCAGTTTCCAAAGAGTACTTAGTTTGCTGTGCTTCACAGAGCCACAGATGGCATTGGGTTGGAAGGGACCCTTGAAGCTCATCCTGTCCCAACCCCCTGCAGTCACAGGGACATCCCCAACTAGAGCAGGCTGCCCGGGGCCACATCACATTTCATCTTGCATGTCTCCAGGGAAGGGCCCTCAAACAGATCCCTGAGCAGCCTGTGCCAATATCTCCCCACCCTCACTGTGCAGAACTCCCTCTTGATTTCCAGTCTAAGCCTGCCCTGCTCCAGTTCCAAACCACTGCCCCTCAGCCTGGCACTGCAGGCCCTTCTGAACAGTCCCTGCCCAGCCTGCCTATAGGTCTCCTTTAGATACTGAAATGCAGCTCTGAGGTCTCCCTGGAGCCTCCTTCTCTCCTGGCTCCTGTCAAGCCTCTCACCCAGCAGCACCCCAGGTCCTCCTCTGCAGGGCTGCTCTCAGTCTCACCATCCCCCAGCCTGGATTGGTACCGAGGGTTGCCCTGACCTAGGTGCAGGACCTTGCACTTGGCCTCATTGAACCTCAGGAGGTTCTCCTCAGTCACCTCTCCTGTCCAGGTCCTTCTGGATGCACCCATCCTGTTCTCCACTCTTACCACTCAGCTTGGTGTCACCTGCAGATTGGCTGAGGGTGCCTCAGGCTCCATGTCTGTGCCACTGATACTGAACAGCACTGGGCCCAGTGCAGAGCCCTGAGGGACATCACTTGGCACCCCTCTCCAACTGGACACCAAGCTGTTGGCCTCTACTCTTTGGATGCCATCACCCAACCAGTTCCTTATCCACTGGGCAGTCCACCCACCATAATCCACATCTCTCCAGCTTAGAGAGAAGGATGCTCTGGGGACAGAAGTCCAGATAGATGACATCTGTTGGTCATCCTTTGCCCACTGCTGTAGTTAGAGCAGTGTAGAAAGCCACTAGGCTGTCCCTGCTGCACAACCCAACACTTGCATTTTAACTCTCCTGGTTGGTGCTTTGTTTTTCCTATCTGCTGTCTTCTACTTCATTCTTTCCCAGCTGTTCTTCTATCTGATTGTTCAGTCTTTGACCCTGAACAGTACTGCAGGGGAGTATGAAAAGGAAAATAAAGCTTGATGGCTGTTCCAGAACAGGATTTGTCTGTGCCACTGGGACTCAGTCAAAGCTCAGTTACAGGCAGAACCAAGAAGTTCTGCTCTGATGAACTGATTTGTTTTTTAATTGCTTTGTGCTGATTAAAACCAAAACAAACCAAAATACCCCACAGCAACAACAAAAACCCAAACCAAAGTGCACACACACACAAAGCAAACCAAAAGATCCAGGCTGAGATGCAGAGTTCAGAATTTGATTTGCAGTACAAAACCATTGCATGAGCTAAGCTGGGAGAGGGCAGATTGAGACTTGGAGATGAGGAAGAAATTCTTGAGAGTGAAGGTGGGCAGACACTGGCACAGGTTGCCCAGGAGGCTGTGGCTGTCCCCTCCCTGGAGGTGTTCAAGACAAGGGGGTTGGAGCTGGGTGAGCTTTGAGGTCCCTTCTAGCCTAACCCAGTGTGTGAAATGCTGTGGCCTTTGAAATCTCTTTTCTGAGCTGTCTGTTTCTGGACAGTTAATCAAGTTGATCACTTTGAGAGGGCACTCTGAATGACCTGAGGACCTCTTGCATGCCCTGGCTTACTGCTTTTGTGCTGGTAGCAGCACTCCTGCCAGGCAGGCTGATACCCTGCAGCTCTTTTACGTTTTCTTTTACTTTTAGAATCATAGAACCATTAAGGCTGGAAAAGACCTTTTAAGATCATCCAGTCCAACCATAACCCACTTACCATGGCCACTGGACTGTATCTGAAGCACCACATCTACATCTTCTTGAGCACCTCCAGGGATGGGGACTCCACCACCTCCCTGGGCAGCCTGTTCCAAACCCTGACCACTCTTGCAGCAAAGAAATTTTCCCTCATCTCCGTTCTGGACCTCACCTGGCACAATTTCAGGCCATTGCCTCTTGTCCTGTCACTAGGTCCTTGGGAGAAGAGATGAATCCCAACTCCCCTCCAGTCTCCTTTCAGGGAGCTGTGGAGAGCAATGAGGTCTGCCCTCAGCCTCCTCTTCTCTTTTCCTGGTATGCAATCTAAGCCTCCCTTGACCCAACTCAACTCCATTTCTTCTCATCCTTTCTTGCTACTCCATGGTTCTGCCACTATCCTTTACCTGGGCAATGCCATGTTCACACCTAGGAGCATACAGCACCACTCCTGCCTTCCTTGAGGGCTCGTGTGGCTGTGTGGCAGCTGCTAACTGTGTGTTGTGCAGGTGCAGAATGCAGGGAACAAGCTGGGCAGACGCTGTGATATGTGCTCCAATTATGAGAAGCAGTTGCAAGGGATCCAGATTCAGGAGGCTGAGACAAGAGACCAGGTGGGATTTCTCTTCCAGCTGTGGCTGTTTGAGCTCCTAAGGATGCAGCAGTGAACCATCTGCTAGTTTGTTCAGTAGGCTGAGCTGAGCAGTCTTCAGCATGCTTCAGATCTGGATCTTTTCTGACATTGTATTGCCATGACCTGTTTTGTTGTCCTGTGGTCATCAGCACCATGTGAACAGAGCTCTGCAGGATCCACTTTGGGCAACCACTTTGTCCAGTGGTTAAGGCCATGCAGCGAAGGCTCTGTAAGAGCTGTGCTTGTGCTGGAGGCATCATCTTCCATCAGTAATGCTCCAGAATGCTTCTTATGCATTACAGCTGCTCTCTTGCTCACTGCCCAGATTGGTGGCGGCAGAGGGACCTCACGCAAGCAGCACAAAACGACTGCACAATGTTGGAGCTGGTTTCCTGCCACATAGTGCAGACCCAGTTCTGGATGGGTGTGGGTGGCAGCAGGCACAGTCTGCTGGGAACTGGGGGATTGGAACTTGGCAATGGAGGATTGGAAATGTGAGATTGGAAAACGGAAATGAGGGGTTGGAAATGGGGGATTTGAACTGGGCAGTGGCGGGGTGGGAAATGGGCACGGTGGTGGTCCCTGGTGCTGGTGCAGTGCACTTTGGTGCCTCTCATTGCCTTAGAGGTGTAGTCTGTGGTGCAAGGTGTTGCAGAACAGCAGCAAGGGCTCTACTGGGCTCTGCAGGTTTTGGGGGGGCTTTGGTTTGTGCTTTGGCCGTGTGCTGGGTCAGGTTAAGTGTTCCCCCAGGGAGTGGCAAATGAAATGCTTTTGTTTAACCACCCAGGTGAAGAAGCTGCAGGTGATGCTGAGGCAGGCTAACAACCAGCTGGAGAGGACAATGAAAGATAAGCAGGAGCTGGAGGATTATATGAAACAGAGTGCTGAAGACTCCTCTAATCAGGTACAGGCCTGTCAGCAAGGGGGTAGGAGTCATGGCAGTGCAGAAGTATGGACCAAGAAATCTTCTGTTAGGCAGGCCTGGGCTGCCTGCTGTAGAGGCAACCAGAATGGGGATATGTAGGGTTAGCTGTGCTCCATTTGAGTCTTCTCACAGTTTCTAGGCAGGTTTGGTATGGCTTTGAGAGCACATCAGGCAGTTTTGACCCCAAAGATTCACCTCTAGTCTTGAAATCCGTGACAGAGATGCTAACTGGATTTGAGCAGCACTTGAGTTTGGAAGTGTATGGAGTCACCCAGACATGCAGAAGCAGCCCCATCCACGTTCTTGGTCACTGCCCTTGTCAGGAGAGGAGTGGTGCTGTTATTGACAGCAGTTAATGGGCTTGGGGTGCAGACACTCAGTTATTGAGCAGGCACAGCAGGAGCTGGTTCAAAGTCTGCAGCAGACTCCTAGACAGTCAGAGCCCACTGAGAAGATTTCTTCTCAGAGCTCTTGAGCCTGTTAAAGGTTGCAGTATTATCACACAGTACCACAGTATCATCAGGGTTGGAAGAGACCTCACAGATCATCAAGTCCAACCCTTTAGCACAGAGCTCAAGGCCAGACCATGGCACCAAGTGCCACGTCCAGTCCTGCCTTGAACAGCTCCAGGGACGGTGACTCCACCACCTCCCCGGGCAGCCCATTCCAGTGTCCAATGATTCTCTCAGTGAAGAACTTTCTCCTCACCTCCAGCCTAAATCTCCCCTGGCGCAGCCTGAGGCTGTGTCCTTATTAGGTGAGTGCTGGGTAGAGGAGAGTTAATCTACTTCTTGAGCTGGAAGACTTTGTCCTTTCCATCCCACCCAGTCTTGTTTTCTTGGTAAGGGAGCAGTCCCAGGTGACAGGAGCATGTTTGTAGATCCATTCTTTGGCTGTAGCAGGCTGCTGTTACTCTCAGTGTTAAGCCTTTGCTGTTGGAGAGTAGCTTCACTGGAAGGGTTTTGAAGATCTGTGCTTTCAGTGAAAGCTCCACAGTTTGGCTTGGAGAAAATGCTGAAAGCTTAGATAATAGCTCTGCAATTTCCCTTTGGGGTCTCTGGCGGGGCTGACACTAACCTTTGGTTGGAATTAGGTGTGTGTTGGTTAGAGTTTGGTAAATAGAACAGAATGATAAATACGGACAGCTTTGCTAACCAGAAGCACAGTGTCCCTCTCCTCATGCTGCCTCCAGCTGCTCTGCTGCTCTGCTGAGTGGGGACTTAGCAAAAGAAACTGCAGTGGGTTCAGCTGAAATGGCAAAGTGTGTCTTTGGTAGCAGGGTTTGTTCTTCAGAGTCCATTTCATGCTTTCTGCCTTGGCCCATGTGCCTTTTCTTCGCTGCAGATCTCCCTGCTGATGGCCAAGTGTCAGAAGTCAGAGAACCTCCTGAGTGAGCTGCAGCAGGCGTTTGCACAGGCCAAGAGAAGTGTCCAGGAGCAGATGGTAAGAGAGCCTGAGCCCAGGGTCAGCTGAGCAGTCCTGCTTGCCTGCCCTTGGCAGTTCAGTGTCTTGCTGACCAGGTAGGGAGAGCTGTGCACCTTCATTTGCAGTGGCAGCAGCGCAGCCAGCTCAGACAGCAAGCGTGGAGCTGTGGCAGTCTGTGGGCTCCTGTAGCTTGTCCTGCTGCCTGTGTGTGGATGGATTAGTGCAGGGATCTCTGGGCAGCCTTTTCCCCCTTACTCATTGTGTACGTCCCCTGCCCATGGAGCATCTGATTTAACCTGGCATCTGAAGACAGAGTAGATGAGATCAGCTGATCAGCTTTTAGGCTTCCTCATGAGTACCATCATTAGTGAGTATTTCCCTAAGTTTTGGAGCTGAATTCTCACTGGTTTTACAGATCAGACTTAAAGTATCAGCCCTAAAACCCTTCCCATGTGCATGGGAGCTTACTGTGAGCATTTGGTAGGAATTAAGACAGAGAATATGAGGACATGGGTTTCTAGGGCAAAACGAAGTCTGACTTCTTAAAGCACTTCATTCTCTTCCATATCAGAATGGGATTTATTCTCCTTTCCTGCCCTGCACAGCACTGCTGGCACTAAGAGCAGCCAGGCCCCCAGGAGACCGATCCCAGGGCTCTGGGGGCGTCAGGACACTGCTGGCCTGAATGTTCTGTGTGGTCTGCATGGGGGCTGGTGGAGGTGCAAGAGGCTGGGAAATGTATTGATCTGGTGCTCTTCATGCTGGCCACCAGCACAGGACAGCTTCTGTGGGAGTTCAGGTCCCTGTTTCCCTGTCCCAAAGCAATCAGCCCTCTCAGAAAGGTTCACTGGAATTTGTTCTTTTTCTGTTGCAAGCAAAGCTTTTGTTTTTTACTCCTTTTTCTTCACAAGGGATTAGTTGTGAGGTTTTTCTCCAGAGGCAGAGGGAGGCAGACACCACTGGAAGTTTCAGGATGAGTGTTGGAGCTGCTCCCACAGCTGAGTTTTGGGTGATTCTCACTGCCAGTTCCCCAGTCGAGAGCTGATGCCCCTCCTTCATGAGCATCCAGCTAATGGGTAGAGGTGGAAGAAAACTGAGAGACTGAACAGTGCTGTATTGATCCCTTGCTTCCTGTCTGCTTCTGCACTCAACACCAGTCCTGCCTTCATTTCTGGAGCTCAGGCCAGGCAAGACATGCCTGACCATGTAGATTCACACAGTCCTGCTGTTTCCCTCCTTTTCAAAGAGTCTCAGTTCAGCAGGCTTTTGGAAGCAATGCTAGAGACTGGGCATGGAGGGACCTGAGCATGACCCAAAGTGAGGCTTGCTGCTTTTCTTTGCATTGCAGGCTGTCCTGACACAGTCAAGGGAGCAGGTTTCAGAGGAGCTGGTGAGGCTGCAGAAGGATAATGAAAGCCTTCAAGGAAAGCATAACCTGCACGTGTCTTTGCAGCAAGCTGAGGACTTCGTTCTGCCAGAAGCAGTAGAGGTAAACCATTCTGCAATCACTGACACAAGTCATGCATGGGATCAGATGTTGGTGGGGAACCCAGCAGGGTGGGGCTGGGAGGGACCTCTTCAGATCACCCAGTCCAACCCTCTGCTAAAGCAGGGCACCCACAGCAGCTTGCCCAGGAAATCCCCGGAGAAGGAGACTCCACAGCCTCTCTGGGCAGCCTGCTCCAGGCCTCCAGCATCCTCACAACAAACAACTTTGTCCTCTTCAGGTGGAACCTCCTGGCTTCCAGTTTGTGCCCCTTGTCCTGTCCCTGGGCACCACTGACAAGAGTCTGGCCCCAGCCTCTTGCCCCCCACAGCTCCTTTAGCTCTTGCTGAGCATTGCTCAGATCCCTCTAGAGCTGCTCCCAGTGCAGATCTCTCCTCTCTTTGATCCAGGAGCTCCGTGAGCTGATCCTGAAGTACCGGGAGGACATCATCAGCGTGCAGACAGCAGCAGATCACCTGGAGGAGAAGCTGAAGGCCGAGATTTTATTCCTAAAAGAGCAGATCCAAGCTGAGCAATATTTGAAAGAAAATATAGAAGAAACTCTACAGCTGGAAATAGAGAATTGCAAAGAGGAGATAGGTGAGTGGGGATAGCACAGGCTCAAAATAGGGCTCTTAGAGATCTGTAAGAGAGGTGAAGATTTGATTTTGTGATCAGTAGAATTTGCTATATTTAAAACTCCTGAATTTCAAATACTGCCCATTTTCAGTAGCAGAGACACCAAAGCTGTGCAGCTGAATGCACAAGTGCAGTTCTGTGTTGCCTTTTGCTGCAGCACCTGCTGGACGATCCTTGAAAGCTTAGAGGTGCACAGGGATGCCCAGTTCCTTGTGGTTTTCTTGCATTTAAGCTCTAATATTCTTGCTTTTCAGCTTCCATTTCCAGTTTAAAAGCTGATCTGGAAAGAATAAAAGTGGAAAAGGAACAGGTGAGGAGCCCTTTCCCCATGGGACTTCTGATTTGATTGGTTCTTTTTTAAACCAGAACTAGGTTCTTTTTCCCTGCTCTGTCAGTGCCACTGTGTTGATTTCTTTGATCTTAACCTCTTCATATCAGAGAAAATGAACTTTGTTTTGATCCCCCCCGTCTGCCTTAGTGGTGTCAGTCACACTTCAGACCTGTTCAGTGTGCCCTCCTCTGGGAGGGAAGGAGAGAGCTCTGAAACACCCAGCGGTGTTGGTCATTCATCTTGGGATGCCTGTGCCGCTGGAGGGCAGCCTGCTCTCTGCAGATAACCTTTCTGCAGGGAGGAGCACCACAGGCACTGCATTGCCTTGCTAGAGGCACAGGGTTGGCATCCCCTAGGAGTGTCGATGCTTCTCTGACCAGCTCAGAGGAAGCACAGAAGGTCGTGGCTGGAACTCTGAAGGGTCAGTGTAAGTCTGGGACCCATCTGTAGTCCTGTTCCTTTGTAAGGTGTTTGGGCTGTTTACTCAGCCTGAATCCTGGGCTGACTAATTCCTAATTAATCTTAGGTATCCTAATACTAACCTCAAGGTCAAGTGTGGCCATTTCTCTCCACCTCCAAAAAGCAAGAAATGGGTAGAAAGATGCTAGATGTTTTCTGTGTGCTAGGAGAGGTTCTTTAGGTGTATTCCTGGGTGCTGGGAAAGGCTCAGGGCACACCTCCTGGACTGCAGTGTCAGGAACTTTAGGTAATGTATTTTTATTATTATAATATAGTTGGAAAGTTCTTCCCAGGAAAACCTGCAGCAGCTGGAGAGTCTGCAGGAAACAAAGACCACTCTAGAAGAGCAGCTGAAGAAGGAAACAGCAGCAAAGGTAGCGCTGATGGATGGATGTGAAGTGTTGTGTCCTTTGTGATGAGCATAGTGGTCAGAGCATGACAAAGGGAGGCCTGGAATGTTGATAAGACACTGGCAGTGACACAGTGTCTGCTGGATGCGGTTTAAATCACCCTCACCTGGGTTGGCTTGCAAGGGACCTTAAAGCTCATCCAGCTCCAGCCCCCTGCTGTGGGCAGGGAAACCTCCCACCAGTACAGGCTGCTCAAGGCCTCATCCAGCCTGGCCTGCAACACCTCCAGGGAGGGGACAGCCACAGCCTCCCTGGGCAACCTGTGCCAGTGTCTGCCCACCCTCCCTCTGAAGAATGTATTCCTAGTTTCCAGTCCAAATGTGCCTTCCTCAACCTTCAATCCATTCCCTCTCATCCTGTCACACTCAGCCTTTGTCAGAAGTCCCTCCCCAGCCCTAGCAGTTCCCTTCAGGTACTGGAAGGCTGTTCTAAGGTCCCCCTGGAGCCTTTTCTTCTTCAGGCTGAACAGCCCCAACTCTGCCAGCCTGTGACCATAGGGGAGTTTCTCCAGCCTCTGATCACCTCTGTGGCCTCCATACTGAGGTGCAGAAAGAGTGAGTGGTTTAGTTTCTTGCCAGGACTCTGCCAGTGACTACATTTCTCCATTCTATTCTCGTGCTTGAATCTGTGCCATAATCTCCTTTCTTATCCAATTTAAAGCCTGGCATAAAGAGTCTCTTTCTGTTCAGGCCAACCTGGAGCAGCTGGTGTTTGAAGAGAAGAACAAAGCCCAGCGGCTGCAGACTGAGTTAGATGTCAGTGAGCAAGTGCAGAGAGATTTTGTAAAGCTTTCTCAGACACTTCAGGTAAGGGAGCTGCTGCTGTGGCTTCTTTCCTTCTCCAGGGCTGTGTCAGATCAGGAGGAGCTGTTCTGTTGCTACTGAAGGACTGTTTGGACAGTTAGCAGTGCAATTAACTGATCAAGGTCCCTTCATGGTAAAGCCTGGGGGGGATTTTATTCTGAGGGCTCAATTCTCAGCAGCAAAGATACCAAATTCTGTGCTTAAAGAAACTGGAGAGAGCCAAAACCAATGGGCCCTGTGCTCCCTGCTCTGTCACTGTCCAGCTCTTGATGTGCTTCCAGTGTGTTCTCTTCTAGCAGACCTCTAGGATGCGAATGCTAAGGGTTTGATCTGAATGTACTGAGTGGTTCTTAGTGTTCTGTTGACTGCTCTGCACTCGCACACTCCACAGGCTTCACCTTTGCTGACCTCACTGTCACTGCCTCTGTATTTCCTCCAAAAAGTGGAACCTGTGGTTGGTGATGAGATACCAAGAGGTGGCTGAAGGACACGCGTTGAGGCCAGTTCCTGTTTATCAGGCTGATCTCTCTTAGCTGTGGAGAGCACAAAGGGACCTGCAGGTTGTGTTTGCTCCTCGGGAAGCTGGGCTGGTCACCCCCAGTGTCCTCACCTTCCATTTTGCTGGAAGCAGCACTCACAGAGGGCAGAGTGAGTCCCAGCACTTTGCCCAGGGAGCTCAGCAGAGAGCAGCAGAATTCAGAACAGAGATTTTTTGAGACAGGTCTTGGAGGAATACAGGAGGCTGTTCACAGACAGAGCTTAGCTGGCTGGACAGTAAGGACCTGTCCTCCTCTCTTCTGGCTGTTGCTGTAGGCAGGACAAAGGACACTACTGAATTGCCCTGGCAAGTGGAGTTATCACAATATCACAGTATCATCAAGGTTGGAAGAGACCTCATAGCTCATCAAGTCCAACCCTTTAGCACAGAGCTCAAGGCCAGACCATGGCACCAAGTGCCACGTCCAGTCCTGCCTTGAACAGCTCCAGGGACGGCGACTCCACCACCTCCCCGGGCAGCCCATTCCAGTGTCCAATGACTCTCTCAGTGAAGAACTTTCTCCTCACCTCCAGCCTAAATTTCCCCTGGCACAGCCTGAGGCTGTGTCCTCTCGTTCTGGTGCTGGCCACCTGAGAGAAGAGAGCAACCTCCTCCTGGCCACAACCTCCCCTCAGGTAGTTGTAGACAGCAATAAGGTCTCCCCTGAGCCTCCTCTTCTCCAGGCTAACCAATCCCAGCTCCCTCAGCCTCTCCTCGTAGGGCTGTGCTCAAGGCCTCTCCCCAGCCTCGTCTCCCTTCTCTGGACACGCTCAAGCATCTCAATGTCCCTTCTAAACTGGGGGGCCCAGAACTGAACACAGTACTCAAGGTGTGGTCTAACCAGTGCAGAGTCCAGGGGCAGAATGACCTCCCTGCTCCTGCTGGCCACACCATTCCTGATGCAGGCCAGGATGCCACTGGCTCTCTTGGCCACCTGAGCACACTGCTGGCTCATGTTCAGGTGGGTATCAATCAGCACCCCCAGATCCCTCTCTGTTTGGTTGCTCTCAGCCACTCCGACCCCAGCCTGTATCTCTGCCTGGGGTTGTTGTGGCCAAAGTGCAGCACCCTGCACTTGGAGCTATTGAAGCCATCCCCTTGGACTCTGCCCATCTGTCCAGGCGGTCAAGGTCCTGCTGCAGAGCCCTTCTGCCCTCCAACCCAGCCACATCTGCCCCCAGCTTGGTGTCGTCTGCAAACTTGCTGATGACTGACTCCATGCCCTCATCCAGATCATCTATGGAGATGTTAAAGTTCTTCCTCCTTGTCTCCATCCTCTGTTTCTAAAGCACTGTTTGGGCTGCTTCAGGCAGTTCTCAGAGCAAGCACACAGGCACCACTCTGGAGGTCACAGAATGATTTGGGTGGAAGGGACCTTTCCAGGCCATCTAGTCCAACCACCCTGCAGCCAGCAGGGACAGCCCCAGCCAAAGCAGACTGCTCACAGCCCCAGACAACCTGACCTGCATTGCTGCCAGCCATGGGGCAGCTCCCACCTCTCTGGGCAGCCTGGGCCAGGCTCTCCCCACCCTCAGTGTCAAACATTTCTCCCTTCTCTCCACTCTCAATCTCCCTCTTTCAGTCCAAACCATCCCCTCTTGGCCTGGCACAACAGGCCCTGAGAAAAAGTCTGTCTCCAGCTTTCTGATCTCCCTTTTCAGCACTTCAAGGCCACCAGAAGGTCTCCCTGCAGCCTTCTCTTCTCCAGGCTGAACACCCGCAACTCCCCCAGCCTGGCTCACAGCAGAGCCCTTCCAGCCCTGCCAGCACTGCTGTGGCCTCCTCTGGCCCTCTCCAGCCGGTGCTGAGGACTCCAGAGCTGCCCCAGCACTGCAGGGAGGGTCTGAGCAGAGCACAGCAGAGGGGCAGAACCCCCTCTCTGCCCCTGCTGCCCAATTGTGTGCTACTCTCCACAACCTGCAGGTGGTTCTGCCGGCCTTCAGCACTGAGATCGGCAGGACTGTCCCAGCTCTGCTTTGTGTTCTCTGTCTGTCCTCAGTGAGTGCCCAGCAGTGTCCCAGCAGTTAGAGCTTTCAGTTTCAGGGGTGGTTTGTGCTGTGTCCTGCACAGTACAAGTTCTGCTGTGGTCACATGAGAGATTACCATCAGGTGAAGGTTTTGGTCTCTTGCTGGTCACTCCAGGCTCCAGTCCAGTCCTTCCTTGCCCTTGGCAGTTGAGAGCCTGTGTGAGTGTTTCTTACTCCAGGTGTTCTGGCACCAAATTAGGTGTCTGGAGTGGAAAGGAAGGGCTAAAAATCCAGCAAGGAACAGGAGTGAGCTTCTAAATGTGTCCTTCAAGAGCATTTTAGCTTTGATCTTGAGATGCTTGAACATCTGTGCTCCCTTTACATTGCTGTTATGAAAGCTTGCACTGCTGTGCACATCTCCTCCTATCTGCCTGCCCAGGATGGTGTCTGTGACTGCTTATAGGCAAACCGAAGTGAATCACAAATGGCATTGGTTTGGAAGGGACCCTCAAAGAACATCTTGTCCAACCTCATGCAGTCAGCAGGGATATCTCCAGCTAGAGCAGGCTGCCCAGGGCCACACCAAGCCTGATCTTGAATGTCTGCAGGGATGGGGTCTCAACCACCTCCCTGGGCAGCCTCTGCCAGTGTCTCCCCACCCTCACTGTGCAGAACTTCCTCCTGATGTCCAACCTAAATCTGCCCTGCTCCAGTTCCAGACCATTGCCCTCATCCTGTCCTCACAGGCCTTTCTGAAAAGTCCCTGCTCAGCCTGCCTGTGGGCCCCTTTCAGATACTGAAATGCAGTTCTGAGGTCTCCCTGGAGCCTTCTCCTCTCCAGGCTGAACAGCCTCAGCTTCCTCAGCTGCTGCTCACCAGACCTGTTCTCTGGATCTCTCAGACAGCTTGGCCTCAATACTGTGCTACACAGCTCTTCGAGCCTGTCCCCACAGAGAGGTTCTCCAGGCCTCTGACCATCCTGGTGCCCAGTGCAGGCTTGCTGGAGCCCCCCAGGTCGTGGCTCTTCAGCGCCAGCCGCAGCTGCCTGTGAGCCCTCCTTGCAGCTTGGCCCTGCCTGCAGTGCTGCTCCTCCAGGCGCTGCATTGCTCAGCCAGTGCTGGTTTCCCTCTCTTCTCCTTGCACAGGTGCCAGGGCTGGCTGAGCTCTGGCTGTGGGGCTGTGATCTTGCAGGGAGGTGTTTCCCAGCTCATCTGTTGGTTTCCTGCAGGTGCAGCTGGAGCGGATCCGGCAGGCAGATTCCCTGGAGCGGATCCGAGCCATCCTGAACGACACAAACCTGACGGACATTAATCAGCTGCCTGAGACATGACAGCCTGCTCCGCGGGCTCCAGGGCTGCCTGGGGGTTTTAACTCATCTTTAGAGCAACATTAATTATTATTTAACTCTAACAGAACGAGCAGAAGACAACGAGAGGGGAGCGGTGACTTAACGTTTTGTTTCGAGAGGGGGAACAGGTTTGGTTGTGGGCAGGAGGAGAGCGGCAAGTGGCTTGCGGTGCAGGCAGGAGAGCTGTGTGATGGCAACACTAATGAGTGTGGTGTTCGTGTTCTGCCGGCTGGGAGCAGTCCCTACAGCCTGAAAACCTTCCCTCTTTCAGCCGACTCTGTAACCTAATCTAGACTTCTGGAGCAGTGACCCCACCCTGTCTTTTTCCCTCTGTCCTTTTCCCCACCCCACTACTGTGATTGAAGTAGCTGCTGGAAACCATCTTGTCCCTCCAAAGCATTGAAGAGCAAAGTGGTTGAAGTGTTGCTGTTTGCCTAGTGAGTCCCAGTATTCAGCTAGCAGAGAGAATGAGGTGTAGAGTATTGCTGTATGGATATTTTATATTAAAATATGACTTTATTAGCAGGACGCTGGAGATTGAGCTTCTTTCCTAACTCACTGCTGCCTTCTGGCCCATTGCCCTGCTTGGGATGAAGCGGGATGGACCTGGGTGAGCTGCGCTGTCTCCTGCACAGAGAGCTGCTGGTCCCAAGCAAACGAATTGAACTCCTCGAAATCTCTCTGTCAGGTTCTGATAGTTGATGAGAAGCACAAGAAATGCACAGGTTTGGAATCTCTGCAGAGATGGGGTTGAGGAGGGGGAGCTGCAGCTGGTGTTCTCGCAGCCCTTCAGCTGAGCAGTACCTGCAGTCCCTTCTGGCTGTGACAGAAGGAGCCAGCAGGAGCAGCTGCACGAACCCTGTACATCGGCCTTGTGCAGGGCCGCTCTGTTCCGGTGGCTGGCACCAAGTGGAAGGCTGCCAGCTGTCACGGGGAGGAGTCCAGGGGCGGTGCTGAACGGAGGAGATGGCTCAGCCCGGCAGTTCTGGGGCAGCTTCCCAGGCTGCAGAAGGGTGGTTGCAGTCTCAGAGCACAGTGTGAGGGAGCTGTGCTGTGCTGTTCTGCTGGTGGAGGTCTGAAGGGTGCACAGCATCTCTGCTGCTTGAATCTGGCTCCTGCACTGTGCCCTCTTTCTGTGACCATACGTTGGCATTGTCCCTTGTGATGTGACAGCAGAGGCCCAGGGCTGTGGTGACCCAGCAGGTGCTAGCTTTGGGCTTTTTGTCCTGTAAACCTGTGGTGGTACTGGGACCATTCCTCCTCCTTTCCCTCCTACTGGTGGAGTTTCAGGCATGCAGCTGGGTGCTGTGTTCCACTTGTGGCTGCTGGTGCTGATGGCATTGGTGGAGCAGTCTGAGCTGTTCAGCTGAGCCCTGCTTACCACCCAGGCCCAAGGAGGTGAAGGAACAGGTAGCTACTGTCCAGCGCTGATCACTTGGACTTCCCTCCACTGCTTCTTTTTCCTTTACTTAGCCATGGCTACTAAGGGATGAAAACCCAGAAGTGACAGGAGCTGCTCCAGGCTGCACTGCAGGTGACTCTGTTGCAAGTGCTTCAGTCTTAAGGCTGGCACTGATGGGTTTGAGGAGGAATGCCTTAAAAACAGCCCAAAAGCAGCCTGCAGGCTCAGTGCAAGCATTAAAGCAGCTTATTCACCCCAGCAATTAATTGTCCCAGTAATTAACTCCTCCTGACACCCATTCCTGCCTTAGCAAGGAGCAGTGGGAGCTGGCAGCACTGGCATGGCGAGCTGGCAGTGCTGGCATCTGAAGCTGGCCTTTGGCTGAAACGGTTCTGCAGGGCTTGGCCACTACCAGCTCGGAGAGGTTAACCTTTCGCACTGCCTGCTGGGCTGTGAGGTGACAGCAGCTGCCTCCTACTGCATCAGTCCACTACCAGC
Organism: Pogoniulus pusillus; assembly: GCF_015220805.1. NCBI lineage: Eukaryota > Metazoa > Chordata > Aves > Piciformes > Lybiidae > Pogoniulus > Pogoniulus pusillus. The sequence continues at coordinate 526,391 of NC_087290.1, read as the reverse complement.
TGCTTTGCAGTCAGCTTTCCAGGGGTTAGGCTCCTGTTCTGTGGGGTGGACTTGGGAGAAGCAGAGTTGAGGCAGAGGTAGGAGCTGTGAAAGGAAAAGCTTTTCCCTGGTTTGTGCCAGGTCACCTGTGCAGCAGGGGTTCAGGAAGCTGTTGCTGCATGGCAGAACCACCCCAGAGTCCACCCATCTCTTAGGCGAGCTGAACACCTAAGGAACTGCACCTGAAAGGCAGGAAAGGACTTCTGGTGAGGCTTTGGACCAGCCTAGTGCAGGAGTGTAAGGAAGGAGCTTTGCTGGCCTGTCAGTGGCACTCTCTGTCCCATACTCAGTGCCTGCCTGTGCTCTGCACAGCCATGGCCATAGCTGACTGCTGGGATTGTTTCCAGCAGCACAGGACTGGTGTCTGTGGCACAAGGTGGTAGCTTTTTATAGGTGTGGAGGTGCCAGGCTGCAGGGGAAGCGGAGTGAGGGGGCAGCAGGTTTGTGGTGGTTCCTTAGGGGCAGCAGCTGCTGCCTGGAGCTCTCTGTGTGTGTGTGGCTGTGCATGCTTCTGGGGCTCGGTGCACAACCTGGCAGGGTAGGCACAGATGAAAGCTCACCAGACAGGTGCTGCTGGCTGCTGGCTTCCTTGCTCTTCAGCAGGCACCGTGCGGGGCAGTGAGGCTTCCTTGGGTTTGGAGGAGGGGTGCAGTCACCCTGTGCTTGTATTCCTTGGCACCAGCTCCCTCTGTCGTGCACCCCAAGGCCTTGGCTGCTGCTTGAGTGTTGGCTGTGAGCACTTGAGAGCAGGCACAGGAGTGATCACAGGAGGATCACTGCTGTGCCTGCTCAGCTGCTGCTGCCCATGCCTGGGTCAGCTACTGCTGGCCCTTAGGGGGGGCAAGGAAAACACATCTGCAGAAGCAGGACCTTGAGCTTCTGCTGAGCTCAAATTTGAAGTGGCCTTTAAAACCAGAGTAGCTCATGCCAAACGTGCAGTGAGCCAAGGAGACTGCAAGTGATGGGCAGTCAGAGCCCCTGGGGAGCTGCTCCATGGATTGATGATGGTGTGTTTGCTCCTAGAGCACCGGCAAGCCAGTGCTGGTGCCTCCAGCTGCTGGTGCTTGGGTATGAGTGGAGCAGGGTAGCAGGCTCACCTCACTGAGTAAGAGAGCCTCGATAGGCACTAGGTCTGACCTGGCAGCCGTGCTACAGGGTCAGTGGTCAGGAAGCTGCCTTCTGCTCCTGCAGTGTCAGAGGGACAAGATCAAGGTTTGTAGCCATTCCTATCCTTGTAGCGTCTGCACCTGTGCACCCCCAGCATGTCTGGTAACCCTTACCCAGCAGGTACTAACAGCTCTCCCGCCCCTGACACTCCTGTAGCAGTGCAGTTCTACTTTTCAAAGCTGAGCCTGACCATGTGGGCTGGGGGACAGCACTTCCGACTGTCCACAGCAGGGGAGGGCCTGCAGCACAGCCCCGGGTCAGGCAGAGCCTTGAGACGTGGATACTGCATTCAAACGAACCAGCCCTTGGTGTCCTGTGCAGTTGTGGTGTGGGGTTCTGCCGTGGGCAGGACTCAAGTGTAACCGTTTGTTAATGTATTGAAGGTGTGTCCTCATGGAGAGTGTTCCAAATTAAACAAGCAAAACTGCTGCCCCCGTGTCTGCTTCTCTGCTCCTTCTCTCCCGTCACAGGCCTCCCACGCAGCCATGCCCTGGGCCAAGGGGAGGAGAGGCCTCCCCAGAGTAAGCCCAGGGAGCTGGCTGAAGGAAGCAGCGCTCCCCCCAGCCTCCGGTTAAAGAGCTGCTGCTGCCTCCTGCCCTTGTGAAGAGCTACTCCCCCCAGCCCCTGCGGTCCTCACAAAAGACTTTTATTGAACAAGACTCTTCACAAAAGAGGAAGTGAAGCTGTGGTGCTCAGCAAACAAGGGCAAACAGCAGAGAAAAATAAAGCTCCTCCAGCCCTTTGGCGTAGGTTCCTCATGGTAGACATCTTAGAAGTTCATGTGGCTTCTGACATCATTGATCTGCTTCACCATCTCCCTGATGTGCTCTCCCCTAAAGACAAAGAAATCCAGTCAGGAGCAAGCAGGAGGGAAAACGCTGCCCCTGGGAGAAGGGAGGCACTGGCACCAGTCACTCGTTAATGCCAAGCAGACAGGGGCTGCCAAAAAGATCCTTGGGCAAAACCTGACATAGAGCAGGTTTAGTTTAAGTCTGGCAGGAGCTGGCCCAGTTCCAGCTGCAGTGGAGGAGCTACTGCCCAGCCTGGGCCCGGGAGTCCCGGCAGAAGCCAGGCTGCAGCCCACAGGAGGAGCCCAGCTGCACTTACTCTTCCTTCAGGACGGTTTGGATGCACTTGCTCTGGTAGGCACTGAGGCTGATGCTGGGCTTCCGGGAGCCTCTCCCCTTCTCCATCTTCCGCTGCTGGTACTCCTTCTTCATTTTAACCTGGCCTCAGGCACAAGAGCAGCCCAGTCAGTGCTGGCACTGCCTGACAGGGCAGAGCTTCCCAGTCCAAACCCCACAGCAAACAGATCCTCCTTGGGTTAGCATCCCCTGGCTCTTGCCCTGCCTGCCACGCAGAACAGAGCCATACTGCTTGGTCTGTGAGCAGACTCTCTTACAGTTTACATCACGTTGCAGAGGTCCTGTCTGGATCCCCCGCAAGGATCAGAGGTTACTGAGGTGAGCTGGTGCCAGTTTGGCTCCAGCTGCTCTGCTGAAGGACTGAACTCTGTCGGCACACTTGCTAGGTGCTGGCAGTGCTCTACCAGAGCCAGCCCATTCCCCCCTCACCTGTCTGAGAGCGTTGCTCAGGTGCTGCAGCTGGTCGCGGATGGTCTGCAGCTCCTTCCTCATATCCTTCTCAGTGTCTGACAGGACAGGGAGCTGAGAGTGTAAGCTCCAAAGCACTTTCTTCATCCTGGATGTACAAAGCAAGAATCATTGCTGCAAGAACTGACCTCCAGCTTAGACCCCCCCAAGGGAAGCTGTAGCCAGGTGGGGTTGGGCTCTGCTGCCAGGCAACCAGCAACAGAACGAGGGGACACAGCCTCAAGCTGTGCCAGGGCAGGTCTAGCCTGGATGTGAGGAGGAAGTTGTTGGCAGAGAGAGTGATTGGCATTGGAATGGGCTGCCCAGGGAGGTGGAGTCGCTGTGCCTGGAGGTGTTCAAGACTGGAAGAGGCACTTGGTGCCATGGTCTGGTTGACTGGCCAGGGCTGGGTGCTAGGCTGCACTGGATCAGCTTGGAGGTCTCTGCCAACCTGCTTGATTCTTTGATTCTGTGAATCTGCTCTGCCAAGCCCAGCACCAAAGCATATCCTCAAATACTACCTCTACACAGCTTAGAAACACTTCCAGGGATCAGGACTCCACCACCTCCCAGGGCAGCCTGTTCCAGAGCCTCACAACCCTTTCAGTGAACTATTTTTCCTCCTGTCCAGCCTAACCCTCCCCTGGTGCAGCTTGAGGCCATTCCCTTTTGTTCTTTCATAGTTCCTTGGGAGCAGAGACCAAGCCCCATCAGTAGCTGCTCCCAAGTGGTTTTGCACATCACTGCCTTCCATGGAGTTAATGCTGTGGGAGTTTGCTTGAAGTCAGTCACTGTGAACATCAGCTGGGTTCAGAGGTGCCCAGAAAATACTTTGATCAAAGAGTTCAGGCAGTCCTTGCCCTCTGGCAGCCCCAGGCTGCACTCACCTGTTCATGATGTCTTCTTGCTTCTCTTTGGCCTCCTCGTACTTGTCGGCCAAGCGCTCGGCCATCTCCCGCAGGCTCTTCCTGAATGTAAGGGGAAAGGTTTGTTGGCCTGGGGTTAGAAGCAGGGACAGCTGGGTGTGGGAGCAGGATGAGGAGCTGCAGCAGGTGCTGACCCCCCAAGCTCCATCAGAGCTGCAAATACGCCTACTCCTCCCTGGGCTCAGGCTGTGCACAAAGGGGCAGCTCCTGCTGCTGGCTGGCAGCAGGCAGCCCACACTCACCTTTCTTCTCGACAGTAGTTCAAATCTTCCAACTGTTTCTTCTTCTGTGCCCACAGCAGCTTCACTCTGGAAACAAACACAGATCAAATCAAACCACTCCCTACAGCAGCCCCAAGTGCAGCAGAAGTGATTTGTGCTCCTGGGAGCAGGGGTAACCAAGGGCACCAAGCAGTGGTGAGAAGCTCTTCCATCCTGTCCTGAAGGGAGATGTAATGCAGATTTTCTTTGCTGAGGTCAAAAGATGTCCTGCCACCCCCAGGCAGGCTGGCAGCAGCAGCAGTATTTTGTCATACTCCTGCCTACCCAAGTGCTGCTGGAGGCGTTCAGGAAACATGTGGACAGCACCTGGGCCACAGAATCACAGGATGGGTTGGGCTGGAAGGGACCTCCAAAGCTCATCCAGTCCAACCCCCTGCACTCAGCAGGGACATCCTCCACTACACCAAGGTTGCTCACAGCCCTGTGCAGCCTCACCTTAAATAGCTCCAGGGATGGAACCTCCACTACCTCCCTGGGCAACCTGTTGCAGTGTTCCAGCAGCCTCCTGGTGCAGAACTTGTTCCTTACATCCAATCTCAATCTGCTCTGCTCTCATTTCAAACCACTGCCTGTGTCCTGTCCCTGCAGGCCTTTGGGAACAGTCCCTCTGCAACCTTCTTGTAGTCCCTTCAGGTACTGGATGGCCACTCCAAGGTCTCCCTGGAGCCTTCTCATCTCCAGCCTGAACAGCCCCAGCTCCCTCAGCCACGGTGGTGCTGGGGTGATGGTTGGACTCAATGACTTTAGAAGTCTTTTCCAACCCAAACAATTCTGGGGTTAGTCTCCCATAAGCCTATTCTCCTCCTTGCCAAGGGTTAGCCCAGCAGAGGAGGCTCAGCACTGCTGGTCCAGTCAGGGTACAGCACAGACTTTGGAAGCTTGTGTGTTACCTTTGCTGGATTTCCTCCTTGGCCAGGTCCTGTTTCAGGATGTATTCCTCTCTGAACACCTGCGTGGCCCTGCTAAGCAGCTGCAGGCATTCTTCAGGGGGAGGAGCAGCATCTGGATCAGCAGACCTTGAGGAGAGAGGCAGAGTTTGGCAGTCTTGCCCTAATGTGTTCCCTTGACAGGCTGCACAACTCTCAGCACTTACTGGGATCTCAGTTACAGAAGTGAGGAGCTAAAATTAAATCCTTGTGCTGGAAATGATTTTTTCTGTGAGGAGACCCCAAAGTATCTTAAAGGTACTCCAACCCCCAGTGGGACAAGTGATGAGCAACTCCAGCAGCTCAGGTCAGCCCTGCTTGGAGCCCCTGGAGCACAATGATCCCCAGCCTCCACTGTCACTTGATTGGGACACCCTCCCTGCCCAGGAGGGGTGCAAGCTGTGCCCCCATTATTGCCACGGTCACAGCTTCACAGGTTGCACTGGGCTGGAAGGGACCCTCAGAGCTCATCTTGTCTAATCACCCTGCAGGCAGCAGGGACACCTCCACCTAGAGCAGGCTGCCCAGGGCCACATCAAGGCTGATCTTGAATACTTCCAGGGCCTCACCCACATTTCTGGGCAGGCTGTTCCAGCAGTTGAAGCAGAAGCTGATGGACACACAGTATTCCAGAGAACTCCCTGAGGACAGCATCTTGACTTACTTCAGAAGCAAAGGGTTGGCAGAGCTGCGCTGCAGGATGCCTTGGATGTGCTTCTCAAAGGAGCGCCGGGACTGAGCCAGGATGCGCAGAGGGGAAGCATCCACATCTTCATCTGCCCTGGTGCAGAGCAGGGGAGGGGATGGAGGGTGGACTGTGCTCCTAGCAGAGGACAGCACAGGGAAGAGCACAGCTTAGGCCAGCACAACTTCATCTAGGGCCATTTAAGAGGCATTTGAATTGAGGAACTTGCCCACTGTGCAGGATGTCTTACAGCAGCCAGGCACAAGTGTTTAAGAGGAAATATTCCCATTAGGTAGCAAACACAGCTCCAGGCAGAGTTGGTGGAGCTCAAATTCCCACATCTTTCTATGTGGCCACAGCCCAAGCTAGCAAACATCATGAAGGACCTTTTCCTGAAGGAGCAGACAGCTCCCTAACAAGGCAAGCACTGGGAGAGCAGAAGGACCTGATGCTCAAAGTAGCCTACCCACTCCCTGCCCACCTCTGTCATTTCAGAGTGGGGCTCACAGGAGCTGCAAGAAAAAAACACTTTGAACACACTGCAGAGAGTTTAAGGCCACTGACGTCGATGCTGGCTCTGCTGAGGGGTCCTGCCACACACTAACCACTGCTCTGGGCAATACCCTGAAAGCTGTGCTCTGCCTGCCCTGCGTGAGCCACTTGGCTGTGCAAAGGCAGCTCCACCACACCACTGGGCAGCTTCCCAGCACCCCAAAGCAAGCAAAGCTGCTTTGGAAGCTTCTCTCAGTGTCCTGCAAGGTGCAGAAGCCTGGAGTGAAAGGACCAAAAAGAATATCAACAGCCTGTGGTGCTTGGCATGCAGCAGTCTCAGACTGCAAACCAAGGACAAGCCACATACAGGAGGGGCCTGGTGATGCACTCGTAGGTGTTGGTGATGCAGATCATGGTGGGCCCCAGGATGTCAGCGACGATCCAGAACCCTCTGATGGGAGCAGGCTGCCTGAAGGGAAGAAAACAACAATGAGCTGGTGTGAAATGCTCTTTGTGGCTGAAGTTGTGCAGGTTCACCCTCCAGAAAAGCTCTGGGTGTAGCAATTAGTCTACACCAGCCAGCCAAGGGTGAGTCCTGTCCCAGGGCAAGCTGCTCCATCTGGAGAGGCAGAGCCTGGGCAAGATCCCTGTGAGCAGCAGTGAAACCTGCTGTCACCCATGATCCATGACCCACTCCTCCAGAAAGGCTCAGATGTCCTCAGGAGAGAGCACAGAGGCTACTGCACCACCTCTTTGGTCCAAATGTCCTCTCACCTCTGGAGAGGCTCCAGCTGTGTTGTCTCAGGGAGCCCTTGAACACCTCTTGACAACCACTCACCTGCAGCTGCAGTGCTTGGTACACAGCATCCTTAGGACTTCGGAAGGTGAGAAGAGCAGCAGAGACACAACTCATAGAACCACTAAGGCTGGAGAGCACCTCCAAGCCTAGCACGTCGAGCAAAATGATACCTCTAAGGCCTGGCTAAGCTCAAAGCATCCTGTGCTTGCAAAGCATGGTTTGATCCTCACCAGCTGGCTGAGGGGCCATGGAAGTGAACAGTGCTGCTGCTTTCACAGGGCTGTGCAGACAGGGACACAGGAGCTGGGTTTGCTCCACCTGTGCATGAACAATCCTGCTGCAGAAATTTCTGTTACCTGAATCCTCTTGACCTGACTTTGTTACTTTTAATGGCAAAAAAAACAGCAAAAGAGAAATAAGAGACTCTCAGGCTGGTTTGGGTGGAAGGGACCTTTCCAGGCCATCTAGTCCAACCACCCTGCAGCCAGCAGGGACAGCCCCAGCTGAAGCAGGTTGCTCACAGCCCCAAACATCCTGACCTGCACTGCTGCCAGCCATGGGGCAGCTCCCACCTCTCTGGGCAGCCTGGGCCAGGCTCTCCCCACCCTCAGGGGCAAACATTTCTCTCTTCTCTCCACTCTCAATCTCCCTCTTTCAGTCCAAACCATCCCCTCTTGGCCTGGCACAACAGGCCCTGAGGAAAAGCCTGTCTCCAGCTTTCTGATCTCCACTTTCAGCCCTGCAAGGCCACCAGAAGGTCTCCCTGCAGCCTTTGCTTCTCCAGGCTGAACACTCCCAACTCCCCCAGCCTGGCTCACAGCAGAGCCCTTCCAGCCCTGCCAGCACTGCTGTGGCCTCCTCTGGCCTTACTCCATCAGGTCCCTGTCTGTGCTGAGGACTCCAGAGCTGCAGGGAAGGTCTGAGCAGAGCACAGCAGAGTGGCAGAATCTCCTCCCCACCCCTGCGACCCACAGGGGATCAGCCCAGGACAGACTGGGGCTGGGCTGGCAGTGCTCAGTGCCAGCTGCCCTCCACTTCCAGAGCCCACTGGAACTATTTGCCACAGCAGCTCACTGACTTGGAAGCAGCAGGAAGGGTTGGGGTTTTACCTGCACGGCAGTGGTTTGGTACAAAGAATGTGTTCAACAAAGCACTTCTGCTCTGCTCCCAGCTCTTGCAAACTGTCTTTGTCTTCTTCATCTACAAAGAGATTTGTCAGAATGCACCAGGCCAGTCTGCAGGGGGGGGGTCTGAGCATTCCCTACACCCACCAACCTGCCACTACCAAAAGGGAGCTGCTCAGGTGCCTCCATACAGCAGTGTCTCAACACTCACCTGAGGCGAGAAACCTGTGCAGTTTCTCTATCCAGGTCAGCCCCACGCTGTGCACCCCAGCCTCGTGTGTGCAGTGGTATCTGGAGGGACACTTTGGATCTGAAATTCCAACAGCAAGTGGCACCAAACTGAAAACATTCTCCCAACCTACACAACCTGCTGCCCTGGTTTGAGCTCCTCCTGCCCCACCACATCTTTCTCATGCCACTAGCAAAGGGAGGAACACAGCAGAGCAGGGTCCTGACTAGCTTCCTGTTGGGAGAGGCCCAACCACTTTGTCTGGCCCCACCATGGCACCAGAGGGTCTCATGAGCAGGCACCAGTCCTTCCCCCAGCATCAGCACCCTCCCAGAAGCTCCTTCCACAGTGGGATCACCACAGATGAACAACTTCTACTCTACAAGCCACAGCTGTAGGAATTGAGTGTTAGGTGACCAGCTGGAACCTGCCCTTCAGCAAGCACCAAGGCACCTCCCAGGCCTGGTCTTCACATGGCACTTGAACACATCCTCTGCCACCACTGTTTGCCACCAATGGCAACCTGTAAACACCCTGAAATAAAGCAGGGGAAAGCCAAAGCCCCACCCACAGCCCTACCTCGGTGCAGTTTGATTGGGCAAGAGAAATCTGACTCCAAAGGTTCGTCTTCATCTCCTGATGCCAACTTCAGTGCAAGCTCCAGCTCAACACGTTCGAACACGTACAGGGAAGGGATAAGATCAGATCGTGGGTCCCAAGACTTTTCTGACTGTAAGGAAATTGAATTCTTATGGCAGACAGGATGCAGAGAGAGATGGCAACATGAGCTGCAGCAAGAAAGGGACATGACCTAGGCAGCAGTACTTGTGGGCAGGGAAAGTCCTTCAAGTCCAGAAAAAGGCTACCTCAGAAGCAGGGCTTCTTAGACTGCCAGAGCCCAGCAGAGTGGGGCCACAACAGACCTGCAGGGATCACCCAGTCCAAGCCCTGTTCCAGCAGGGCACCCACAGCAGCACAATGCACAGGGCGGGGTTTGGAGGCTGTCCACACAAGGACACTCCACAACCTCTCTGGGCAGCCTGCTCCAGGCCTCCAGCACCCTCACAACAAACAACTTTCTCATGGTGGGTTCCAGTCTGTGCCCCTTGCTGCCCCTTCTCCTGTCCCTGGGCACCACTGACAAGAGTCCAGCCCCAGGCTCTTGCCCCCCACAGCTCCTTCAGCTCTTGCTGAGCATTGCTCAGATGCCCTCTGGGGCTGCTCTTCTGCAGGCTCTCAGCCTTTGCTCCTCACAGAGCTGCTCCAGACCTCTCAGTGTCTTTGCAGCCTCCCCTGGCCTCTCTCCAGCAGTTCCCTGTGTCTCCTGAGCTGGGGAGCCCAGAACTGGACCCAGACTCCAGTCGTGGCCTCCTCAGGGCAAAGCAGAGGGGGAGGAGAACCTCTGAAGCATTTCATAAGCTTGATCAAAACCTGCTCTATTGTCAGCACACATACACACACCTGACACTGAAAGTCACCCCCATCCCAGAGACTGGCTGGCACAGGAGGCAGCCTGGCTGCACCTCACGCGTCAGCGCTTGGCACTCGCTGCCAGCCTGCCGCCATCCTGCAGCCAGCTTTGACTAAGGACACAAACGTGCAGAGAAAAGGAAAGGGCAGAGGAGGTACCTGCTCCTCATCCTCCTCCCCATCCAGCACCACGCAGTGGTAGAGCATGCCTGCCTCGGTGGCGATCACCAGGATGTTGGGCACACAGGGCAGGCAGAGCACGGCGCAGGCATCGTAGCCGTAGTTGTCTTCTGCTGCAGGGTGCATGGGCAGGGGCCCCAGCAGCCTGCCCAGGTTCCTAGTGCTGCAAGAAAGAAGGGCTGCTCTCAGCAGAGGTGGCCAAGGAGGGGTCCTCATTGCTGCCTGCTGCAGACCAGCTACAAAATCACAGAATGCCAGCGTGGTGGCATTGGAAGGGAGCTCCAGAGCTCATCCAGCCCAGCCACTTGCCAGAGCAGGTCACACAGGAACACAGCCAGGTGGGTCCTGAAACAAGCTACTGAAGGAGACTCCACAACCTCTCTGGGCAGCCTGCTCCAGGGCTCCAGCACCCTCACGCCAGCCTGTACCTCTTGTTCCTTGTCCTGCCACTGGGCACCACCACAATTGCCTGGCACCTGCATCCTGACACCCACCCCTCAGATATTTATAGACACTGCTCAGGTTCCCTCTCACCCTTCTCCTCTCCAACCTAAACAGCCTCAGGCCTCTCAGCCTTTCTTCACAGCAGAGATGTTCCAGTCACATCCTCACAGCCTCCCCTGGACTCTCTCCAGTAGGTCTCTGTCTCTCTTGAATTGAGGAGCCCAGAACTGGACACAGTACTGCAGCTGTGCTCTCAGCAGGGCAGAAGGGCAGCAGAACCTCCCTAGCCCTGCTGGACACACTTTTCTTGACACATCCCGGGATGCCAGTGGTCCACTTGGCCTGAAGGGCACACTGCAGCCCCGGGAGAACTTGCTGCCCACTGGGGCTCCAATAAATTAACAAAGCAGCACAGTGATGTAAAAGAAAAACCCAAACCAGGCCAAGGTTTGGAGCTGTGTCCAGTTCTGTCAGAGTGGAGCAGCTCAAGCGTTTGCACTACAGCCAATCAGTGGAGATCCCAGAGCAGAGGCTGCAGCTCAGCACTTCATGGCTTCTGCTTTCAAAGCAACCAAGCCAGACTGCAGAAAATTCAAGAGGAAACACTGTCACAGGACACAAAGTGCTCCGGGAAAGCTCAGGTTAATTACCCTTATACTTAATTAGCTTCTTGCTTAATAAGCACTTCAGAAGCAGCATTTTGTGGGGTGGCAGTTTCTAGGTGGTGTTTCTGAAGGGCTACAACCCATTACCTTGCCTGCAGACAGGACCTGCTCCATGCTGAGGCAGGCAGGGCAGGTTCTCACCTAAGTACCACATCTCAACACCCACTCACCCTGGCAGCTTACAAGTTTTCCACCCTACTCTTAGCTTGCTGAGGGACTTTTGACTTTTCCTTACAGAACACACCTGAGAACCCTCCAGGATCTTCAAACATTCCATCTCCTCAAATGCTACTGGCTCATGGCACTGCCACAGCTCAGGATGTGCTGTGAACCAAGAGCCCCAGAACACACCTGAACAGCCTCAGACTTACTGATCTGAGGGAGCAGGAGAGGTTTGGGTTGGAGATGAGGAAAAATTTCTTTGCTGCAAGAGCGGTCAGGGATCGGAAGAGGCTGCCCAGGGTGGAGTCCCCATGCCTGGAGGTGTTCCAGAAACCTGTGGCCATGGCACTCAGGCACATGGTGTGGTGGCCATGGTGGTGCTGCCTAGGTTGAACTGGATGATCTTTAGAGATCTTTTCCAACCTCTGTGGTTCTATGATCTTTTAAGAGTCCAGCGTCTGCAGTTCAGCTTTCCAATGCAAAATGCCAGCCAGTGGATTCTCAGCAGTGGAAGAGCACAGCCTGAACATCTAGATGAATAAAGATGAAATCTGCATTTCCACAAGGCTGGATTGAATCCACAAAATCCTTGGATTTCAGTCTCCTGGCATTGCCACAGGGAGAAACCAAGCTGCAGGGCACTAAAACCGGCCCAGCCCCGAGCCTGGACAGAACGCCAGCCAAAGAGAGTGACGGTTCCCCAGCACCCCAGGAATGCTGAGGATGATGTGGTCCTACCTCTGAACCAGGCTGATGTAGGTGAGGAAGGTCTCTCCATTCTCATACAGGATGTAGAGGGGGTAGGCCAGGATCTCTTCCCCGCCTCGATGCCCCAGGGCATTCTTTGGCACTGGCACCAGCGGCCCGAAGTCGAAGGCCACTGCGGTCTCACCTAGCGACGCTGTGTAGGCTCTCCTGGGGACAGGGCAGAGGCAGGGGCCGTGAGGACATCAGCTGACAAATGTCTGCTCAGCACCTCTCCATCACCCATCTGACCTGCTCTTTTCTTACTGCTGAACACCTCTCTGTGGGCCCTGGCACGCTCAGCAGCCACAGCACACTTCAGCACTGTAGCCCCACAGAAGACAAGAGGGGGACGTGCTGAGGACAGCAGGAAACGGTCTCAGGTTGCACAAGGGGAGGTTTAGGTTGGAGATGAGATGAAACTTCTTAACTGAAGAAGTTTCACTGAACAGGGCTCTCCAACACAGGCACAAACTGCCCAGGCAGCCGGTGGCGTCCCTGTCCCTGGAAGGGTTTCAAAGAGGCAGCGGCGTGGTGCTGCCCCAGGGGCTGCTCTGCAAACACCCAGAGCTCTGCACTTTGTTGCTGCTTTCCAGTAGGCTGGGAAAAGCAACTCCACAAAAGTGCTAGGAAGAGGCCCCAAGAAAGAAACCCCACTGGATTTCCAGGTAGATTTGCCACTTCCTCATCAGAAGCACACAGCCTGACTCGTGCCAAGCATTTCCAGCAGCAGGCGGCAGCACCAACCCTTTGTTGAGCGTAAGGGTCTCCTCCTCGGCGTCTGAAAGAGCAATCACTTTGACAGGGCTCTGAGGAACCTTCAGGCTGTAAAACCTGGAGAGGAGAAACAGCAGTGACGGTCAGCGAGCTGGCAGTGCTGCAGCTGCCCCTGCTGGGCCAGAGCAGCAGCTGTACCAACCTGAAATTCCCCTCACCCTACTTTTCATGAGTAACCTCCCGAGAGCAGCAGGGCACAAACGTCCAGAGAGAAATCAAACTGCACAAAAGTACCACTGAGGTGCTGGCTGCAGAGAGCTCCTACCTGATGGTGTTGTCTGAAGTGAGGAGCACGACGTGGGGCTCCAGCGTCTCGCAGGGGTACCAGGCAGCGTGCTTCAGCGTCAGCGACGGCGAGCTGCTGAAGAACCGCTCTGCGATGGGAACCGTGCTGCAGCGCAGGGCAGAGGCACAGTGAGAGGCACAGGGCAGGCTGGGGAGGAGGAGCTCCAAACCCACTTAATAAGCTTCAAAGCCATTGGCTGTATCATTCGTAAAGCTGGTGGGACAGCTGTAACTGGAAGCACTTTGGTACCTGCATCTGAGTGCTTGCTTTTACCCACCACAGCTGACAGCCCCCAGAAAGGCTGGAGAATGCCAGAGAGGAGCTGCTTGCTTCTCAGCAGCTGCAACACATTTAGAAGCTCATTCATTAGGGCCACCTGACAATCAGCAAGTCCCTGATCCAAAACAACTTCACTGGTGCCTGTCCCTACAGCTTCGATACAGCCAATGTCTTTTGGGTCTGTGCAGCCCACACGAGGAGAGGCTGTGGAGGAACCATGGCAGGACAAGGGTGCTGGCAGGACAAGGGTGCTGGCAGGACAAGGGTGCTGGCAGGACAAGGGTGCTGGCAGGACAAGGGTGCTGGCAGGACAAGGGTGCTGGCAGGACAAGGGTGCTGGCAGGACAAGGGTGCTGGCAGGACAAGGGTGCTGGCAGGACAAGGGTGCTGGCAGGACAAGGGTGCTGGCAGGACAAGGGTGCTGGCAGGACAAGGGTGCTGGCAGGACAAGGGTGCTGGCAGGACAAGGGTGCTGGCAGGACAAGGGTGCTGGCAGGACAAGGGTGCTGGCAGGACAAGGGTGCTGGCAGGACAAGGGTGCTGGCAGGACAAGGGTGCTGGCAGGACAAGGGTGCTGGCAGGACAAGGGTGCTGGCAGGACAAGGGTGCTGGCAGGACAAGGGTGCTGGCAGGACAAGGGTGCTGGCAGGACAAGGGTGCTGGCAGGACAAGGGTGCTGGCAGGACAAGGGTGCTGGCAGGACAAGGGTGCTGGCAGGACAAGGGTGCTGGCAGCCCCTGAGGTCTCACCCACCTGCAGTTGACTGTGGATTTCCCACCTTCAAACTCCGAGCTCTTGCCCCAGCGCTTGGGCAGCTGCAGCACCATGAGCCCCTTCGTGCCGATGAGTGCCACATGATGCTGTGTGGGGCTGAGCAGTGTCTGGTAGACCTCAAACAGGGGGGGGTCTATGCAGAGGAGGGTCTGCAAACAGAGATATTGGAGCAAGGATCAGCCACAGCCTGGTCTGGGTAGGAAGAGACCTTTCCAGGCCATCCAGTCCAGTGCCCTGCAGGGACATCCTCAACTGGAGCAGGTTGCTCACAGCAACCCTGCCCAGCTTTGCACCCCCTCACAACTCCCAAGTCCTCCTCCACCGCGCTACACTCCAGCCCTTCGCCCCCAGCCTGCGCTGATCCGGTCCACGGAGCAGTGGCACCTCCTGACTCTCCTGATCTATACAGCAGCTGCTGGGTGCAGAAGGAGGTAAACCTTCGCTCCCCGCCACAGCCAGGCCAAACCCGACAGCCCTCACTGCAGTCCCACCGAGAGCACGCTGAAGGGTGACCGCCGCGGCGGGACCTTCAGAGACGACTCCGCTCAGTCCCGTTAGAGCACCCCCGCTGATTCATCCCCTCTCGCCGCCCCCTCCCAGCCTCCCTCGGCACCGAGCCCCACCTGGTAACGGCTGAGCGCCGCGGGGTCGGGCCCGCCGAGGCGGCGGAGGCCGATGGTGTGTAAAGCACTGCACTCCCCATCCCAGAGCAGCAGGTCCCCGTCGAGGCCGAAAAGGAGGTTGCGGATGAGCGGCGGCCGGGCGGTGGCGGGGACGCGGTCGCGGAGGCGGCTAAGGACGGCGTGCTGCGGCAGCGCCGCTCGCCACTGCTCGGCCGAGCCCCACTCGCCCGCCATCGCCGCCGCCTCGCCATCGGCGGCACTTCCGGCGCCTCACTGTACGCCACTTCCGGCGCCTCACTGTACGCCACAGAGGCGCCGTGGCGGTGGCGGCCATGGAGGAGCCGCTGCGGCGGCACCGCGCTCGGTACAAGGGCCCGGCCGCGCCGCCCTGGAAGGAGACCTACCGCCGAGTGAGTGCAGCTGCGCTGGGAGGGCGTGGCCGCTGCTTTGCACCTGGTCTGGCCCGCCCCGGCTCGGTCGCCCCTGGGCATGCGGGCAGGCCGGGCCAGGCCTTTCCCGAGGGCCTTGGGCGGGAGCCTTCAGCCCGCTCCGGGCGGCCCCTCCGGGACTCCCAACTCGCCTTAGAAGCCGCTTCCTCAGGGCAGCACTAACGGGCCCCGTGTCGCTTTGTTTCCTTCTAAGCGCTGCATGGAGAGGCTGAGGAGCAGCCGGGCCAAGCTGCTGGACCGGTACCGCCAGGCCGGGGAGAGGGTCTGCGGCCCGGCCACGGGCGCGCTGCTGGTACGGGAGGTGATGGAGCTGGAGTGGCAGACGCTGCAGGCCGGGCAGCAGAGCCTGCCGGCCCTCGGCTCCACGGAGGCCTTGGCGCAGGTCAGTGCAGAACATCTCTGCAGCGTTCGACTGTCACTGTTCAGTGTGTCTGGGCTGCCCCCGTGCGCAGCCAGTGCAGGCTGCTGTGCCGTGAAGTGCTGCCGTTAAGCCCACGAGCAGACGATGGCTTCTTGTCCTTCACTGTACGACTCGTGGAGGGTGCAGGGGAGCAGCTTGCCAAAGCTGCTCTGCCTCTGACCACCCCTGGGAATGGGACTGAAATCGCAGCCTTCTGAGAAACGAGGCCGTGGGCAGGCTCTGTTCTTTAATCTGCTGTGGGTGACCTTGCACAGGTGATTACCACAGAATGATGGTTTGGGTAGAAGGGACCTTTCCAGGCCACCCAGCCCAACCTGCACGCATCAGGGACAGCCCCAACTGGAGCAGGTTGCTCACAGCCCCAAACAACCTGATCTGCAGTGGTGCAGCCATGGGGCAGCTCTCACCTCTCTGGGCAGCCTGGGCCAGGCTCTCCCCACCCTCAGTGTCAAACTCCCTTCTCTCCACTCTCAATCTCCCTCTTTCAGTCCAAACCATCCCCTCTTGGCCTGGCACAACAGGCCCTGAGAAAAAGTCTGTCCCCAGCTTTCTGATCTCCACTTTCAGCCCTGCAAGGCCACCAGAAGGTCTCCTTGGAGCCTTCTCCAGGCTAAACACCCCTAACTATCTCAGCCTGGCCTCACAGCAGAGCCCTTCCAGCCCTCAGTAGATGGCTTTACATAGTGCAAGGCTGTGCCAGTACAGAGACTGTGTAGGCAGAAGCAGCAGTAGGGTGAATTTACACTGGAGTGACAGTTCAGTCAGGTGCTAGAAGCCAAGTGAGGCTTCCAGGAGGAGCAATGCCTGACTGATGCACCTTGCAGATGCTGGAGGACCCTGATGAGCTGGCAGTACTGGAAGAGATCCAAAAGGAACTGATCTTGCAAGGTAAATTCTCTGGCCTCTTCCTGACGCATTTGCTTTGTGATGGCCCTGACTTCTGGTGACCCAGAGCAGCGGAGGCTTCACTCCTTGGTTCTTGTGGGCCATGTGGTGTAGAGGGAAGGCCTCTTTAGAAACTTCTCATGCATCAGATGCCCTTTGGACAATTTTAAGAGATGTTTTAAGGTTTGTGAAAACCTAATGAGGGGAAAAGAACAGGAGCGAAGTGTTTGGGAGCTGTAGCAACCTGCATCAATCAATTCGGAGTCGTTGGTTGGAAAAAGTCACCCACCCGAGGCTGGCTGAAGACTCAGCTGTAGGGAAAGCAGGTTTAGCAGGAACAGTTCCATAGGGGTGGAGATCTGATCCCAAGAAAGAATTCAGCACCTAGTGTCTGCCTCAGCGTCCCTCTGACCAGCACCAGAGGTTGGTGGCAACTGCCTGAGGCTGCCTTGCTGTGTGCAGAGCAGGCGGTGCTGGAGGAGTATGAACGCAGCCTGCGCTTCGACCAGGAGTGCCTGGAGGCCGTGCTGGAGGGCCTGGACGCCGCCCACAAGGTCATCTGCCCTGTCTGCAGGAAGTAAGCAAGCTCCACCTGCTGGCATTGAGGGCCTCCACTGCCCTTACAGCAGCTTGGGTTTGGAAGTGGGCAGCAGCAGTGGGCCAGGGCTGCTGTTAGCATTAATCCCAGCAAACAGCCCCCCTGGAGTGACCATCTCCATCCAGAGGGTCCCTCCCTGTGCTTTGGTTGTGCTAGTGGTGATGCTCCTTGCATGTTCTGTGCAGGAACTACCTGACTGTGAGGCATCACTTGGTCCTCTGCCAGTGTGGGTTGTGCATCAGCACACAGGTAAGCTGTGCTGGCACCAGCCTGCGAAATGTGACTGCTTGCAGCTGCTGCTGCCCAGGGGCAGTCTGTAGCTGCAGGCAGCAACTACAGATGTCTTTCACCCCCTCTTTCTTCTCAGGGTATGACAGAAGGGAGGCTCCAGTCTCTTCTGGAAAGCACTGTCACAGAGCATAGCCAGAGGTGCTGCCACAACCCAGAGTTCACTGTCACCAAGGGCACAGAGGAAGAGGCAAATCTGCTCATGAGCTGTTCGGTGAGGCCCTGGGAGCCTGCAGCCACTTGACGTGGGTAGAAGACACAAGTCCATTGAGCCCAGGGAGGGTTTAACTGCCTTGGCCAGACTTCTTGGCTTTCCTTTTGGTCACCAGTAGCTGTGAGAGACAGAGTCAGGTGGCAGATCATTGAGCTGCTGGGTTAGGGAAGCTGTCATAGTATGGAACTGGTTTGGGCTGGAAGGGACCTTAAAGATCGTCAGATTCCAACCCCTGCTGCAGTCAGCAGGGACACCTCCCACTAGCCCAGGTTGCTCAAGGCCTTACCCACCCTGGCCTTGAACACCTCTAGGGAGGTCTCACTCTCCCCTCTCCTGGCTCAAAGCCATTGTCCCTCGTCCTGCTGCTCCCAGCCCTTGTCAGAAGATCCTCCCCATCTCTCCTGGAGCCCCTTCCAGGCACTGGAAGGCTGCTCTGAGGTCTCCCTGGAGCCTTCTCCAGGCTGAACAGCCCCAACGCCCTCGGCCTGTCCCCAGAGGGGAGGTGCCTGTGACATTCGGTGCCTCAGCTCTCTCACTTTACCTTCCAGGCCTTATGGAAGCAGCTACTCAGGTGCTTCAAGAAAAGTTTCACCACCCACTGTAGCTGAAGCCTCCTCAGCCATTCCTCTTGGAAAATGACCCCCACTCCGACTCAAGCTGGAGCCAGTGAGCTCTTAGCTTTACTGCTTACCTCACATCCCCGTGAGGAGCACAGCCTTCAGTTCTGCACACTAATGGTTTGTTTTCTCCATTTCTAAAGGCCTGTGACTCCTGGACAATTCTCCTCTAAGCTGCTCCAACTGCTGCTTCTTTTAACTGAAAGGACTTCAAGACTAAACCCTGCCCAGAGCTGCTACATTTCTGTGTCAAAAAGCTACTTGAAGAGGCGGCTGTGCTGCCTTGCTCTGCACTTTCACTGGCACAGTGTCTGTTTGCAAATAAACCTCTTTAGTGGATTGTAGCCTTAGTGCTATCCTTAGTGCTATATTTCAGGTGAGCTCACAGCTCACTCAGCTCTGGGGTCTGTTTGAACTTCACTTGTGGCCTAAAGATCAGCATGGAGATAGAGGTCTGAGGAGATGCCAGCAGATGCTGCCCTGCAGAGATGCCTCCAGGCAGCAGTTTCAGTCGTGCTGGGGCTGAAAGGCTTCAGCCGCTCTGAGGTGTTTCTCTGCATGGCTATTGTGACAGCAGCTTCTGGCAGCACCTCCCTGCTTGCTTCAGAGGGCTCCTCAAACACCATCTTTTATAACCCTGATGTTCTGGAAGCCTTGGTTTCTAGGAGCCACATTTGTCATCTTGGCTGACAGAAGGCATGCTGCTGGCTGGAGAGGTTTTCCTTGGAGGCCACTCCAAAGCAGGACACAGCACTGTGGAGCAGCTGCTCTGGCTGTGGCCCAGACTAAGAGCAGCATCAGCTCTGTGCAGTTTACAAACCATCAAGGAGGCAGCAGCTGTCAGGGGGATGTTGAATGTTTTTTATTCTTCACATTCATTCTTAATTGTACAAAAGCCACCAGGAAGGGTGAGGCAATTCTGAACCGTGATGGCAGAGGCCTTGACCTGGGCTGCACAACAAAAGCCAACCCCCACATGCCAGTAAGACTTCTGCTGCTCCAAAGCCTCTTACTCTCCATCCCTGCTGTGAAGATGCATTTGGGCATTGCTGGCTGGAGCAGTGCTGTGGAATGCCCACACTTGAAGAGGAGTTTCCTAACCTACTGGCATTTGACAAAGCTTTTAAGGTCTTCCAGGAACCTGATGTACTCCTGGTGCTCCAGGGCAGTGCTGAGCTCTATTAGCTCATCAGCAAAGGTGTTGTCCACACCTCGGTCAGCCAGGAAATCCATCAAGTGATCGTACAGAGCCTGCAAGCAAGCCACAGGAGACTCCTCAGCAGAGGCACTTGGCAAAGGGGTGCTCTTAAAAAGGCCCCTAGCAGCTAGGCCCTTCCTCCCACAACAGTCAGGCTCACCTCCCACAGGAGACCAGGGAGCTGCTTGTGCCCTGCTCAGCAGGTTTGCCCTTTTGTGTAATATTTGGAGGGAAGGAGGGGGCATAAGATGGGTCATGGGATCCTAGCATGGGGATTGCTTTGTAGCCACTCTTGAAGTTTGTAGCCAGTTCAAGAGAGAGAACTACAGGTGAGAGGCCAGGGGAGGCTACAAGGATGCTGCTGAGAGGCCTGGAGCAGCTCTGTGAGGAGCAAAGGCTGAGAGCCTGCAGAAGAGCAGCCCCAGAGGGCATCTGAGCAATGCTCAGCAAGAGCTGAAGGAGCTGTGGGGGGCAAGAGGCTGGGGCCAGTGGTGCCCAGGGACAGGACAAGGGGCAGTGGGCACAAACTGGATCCCAGGAGGTTCCACCTGAAGAGGAGGAGAAAGTTGTTTGTTGTGAGGGTGCTGGAGGCCTGGAGCAGGCTGCCCAGAGAGGTTGTGGAGCATCTTTGTGTGGTAGAGCTTCCAGGCTCCCCTGGCCATTGTGCTGTGGGTGCCCTGCTTGAGCAGGAGTTGGACTGGGTCATCTCCAGAGGTCCCTTCCAACCTGACCACGCTGGGGTTCTGTAACTGCCAGTCATGCCACCAGCACTGCACAGCTGCTGGGACCACCTAATAGTGCTCAGCTGGTGGCAGAACCCTGATCCCCAGGCACCCAGGGGTGGAGCAGGGCAATCCCCCATCTCAGGTGGGAGCAAGCAGACATCTGCAGCCCAGGGCCCGAGTGTGAGCAGCACTCACCCAGTCCAGGGAGTCTGTGTTGAGGGTGTAGTTGGTGTCCTTCCAGTCAGCCTCTCCTGTGGGCTGGAAGCTGACCTCCCGGATGGTGAAAATGTCACTTTCTTCCTCTCCCTCATGTCCGATCTGAAAGGGGAGGGGAGATGCGAGGCAGTTAGCTCCAGCTGCTGGGCACCTTCAGCAGTCTCATCCCAAAGCCAGGACTCACACCACAGCCAAAGCCTCAAGAGCAGTTCTAAAGCTGTGCCTGTCCCCTGAGCTCCGGGCCCCAGCTCACGCTGCCAGCACTCATCTGATGGACAGCAGCAGCTCGAATTTTACAATGCCAAAACCTTTTCTGTGTGGCTCTAACCCCCTGCACACCTCTCTCTAACCCTCCACAGATCCCAGTATGGTAGGGGTTGTCAGGGACCTCCAGAGATCATCCAGACCAACTCCCTGCCAGAGCAGGGTCAGCCAGGGCAGCTCACACAGGAACGCATCCAGGTGGGGTTTGAATCTCTCCAGAGGAGACTCCACAACCTATTTGGGCAGTCTCTTCCAGTCCTGTGTCACCCTCTCACTCAAGTTTCTCTTCCTGGTGAGCTGGAACCTCCTGGCTTCCAGTTTGTGTCCAGTGCCCCTTCTCCTACTGCTGGGCACCGCTGGCAAGAGCCTGGCCCCTTCCTGCCCTTCCCCTTCAGATACTTGTAAACATTGATCAGATCCCCTCTCAGGCTGCTCTTCTCCAGACTAACACGCCTAGGGCTTGCAGCCTTTCCTTCTCAGAGGTGCTCCAGCAGTGGCACTACCCTTGTCGGGCAGGGCTGGCTGCATAAAGCATCTGTGAGTGAACTACAAAGATCAGGATGAACCAATGCTCTTCCATTTTGTTTCTTCCCTCTTGTTTCACTTCTGCTTCTCTTTGTGACACCTCACATGAGTTACTGAGACCCTCTATTAAATCTGCCCTGTTGTGGCCTCTCAAGCTGCTGTGCTGAGTTGAGCCTCTCTTCTCCAACAGAGTTCAGCAGGTGAGGAAGGAGTGGAACATCTGCCCAGAGAGTGTCCTTGCAAACACAAACCCTTGCTATTGCCTTTGGAAGAGGAGCAGTAAGGAGCTGTGTTCTCTGCAGACTCTCAAACTCAGAGCACCCTGAGGAGCAGAGATCTGCCAGCAGGCATACAGGCAGCACACAGTGAGGCCCAGCCCAGGGCTGACTGCAGGCTGACACCCACCTCATCTTCAGGGTAATGGCAGTCGAGAACCAGGGTCTGCTTTGTGTCATCCTTTATCACCTCCACAACAAAGTTTGGAGTTGATGTAAGCTCAGGCTGAAAAACAGAAAAGCTGCATCAGCACTGGAGGCTGACCAGGAGCTGACAGCACAGCTCCTCCCATTGCCTTCTTTCTGCAGTCCCCAGCCTGGCCAAGGGCAGCCTCACCCTCAGCCCCTGTTCTGCTCTGTCCCACAGGGAAAACGGCACCTGGGAGCATCTGTCGCTCCCTGACAACTCCACAGTGCCAGGAGCTGGCAACAGACTCATGTTCTGAACAGGAGCTGCTCGTGCCCATCCTCCATGGAGGGCACAGCCTGCCCACAGACCAGGTGCACTGCTACTTCTCAGTGGGTGCAGCATGCCCAGGAGAGGAGGTGATGGGTAAAGTGTCCCCAGTGGTGTCACTTCTCCTCCGGAGCCCTCCCACCCTGCTCTGCCCTTCTGCTGCAGACAGGAGGGTCAGAGCCAAGTGATGGCCAGCCCAAAACTAGCAGCACTTTATAACCTGGAGCCCCCAAGTACAAAGAGAGGAAGAACCCCTTAAGGGCAAGGTTCCAGCTTGCCTCTGTTCCCGTCACTGAAGCCCACATCCAGAGTGAGTTACCTCCTGCTCATCAGGTTTCTGCTCCTCTTGGGGTTCATCCTCAGCCGAGGGTGGAATGCTGTTGTTGATGTTGAACGTGACTGTTATCCTTCAGGAGAAACAGACACAGCTCAGCCTGGGGTGCACACAGTCAC
The DNA here is from genome assembly GCF_015220805.1 of Pogoniulus pusillus. Lineage (NCBI taxonomy): Eukaryota > Metazoa > Chordata > Aves > Piciformes > Lybiidae > Pogoniulus > Pogoniulus pusillus. The sequence goes on along the minus strand of NC_087290.1, from coordinate 504,142 downwards.
CCAAACTCCTGCTCTTTGAAGCTTCTGCTGTGGTGATGGCCTCGTGGTGTGGAATTCACACAGCCAGAACCAACCCAGGTACTGCAGATAAAGACACCTGTGTGCTGCTGCCTTCCTCCAGCTGCTCTCAAAACCAAGCTTCACTGGTCTGGGCTGGTAATTTGACTACAGGCATCACAGAATGGGATGGGTTGGAAGGGACCTCGAAGCTCATCCACTCCCAATCCCCTGCCACGAGCAGGGACACCTCCCACCAGCACAGGTTGCTCAAGGCACCATTCTGGCCTGAAACACCTCCAGGCAGGGGGCATCCACAGCCTTCCTGGGCAGCCTGTGCCAGTGTCTCCCCACCCTCACTGTCAAGAATTTCTTCCTCATCTCCAGTCTCCCTCTCCCAGCTTCCAGGATCATTGCAGGAAACTCTGTAACATTTACCTGAGTAACAAAGTTGTGGGGAAGATGTTAAAAAAGGCCCTCTGGCCAACAGCGGTGAGACAAAGCTCTGCAGCACCCAGCCCGTGGAGCCCCCAGAGCAGCACCACGGGAACAGCACCCGGCACAGGGGAGCTGGAGAGGGCTGGGGATCAGCCAGTCCAACCCCTGCTCCAGCAGGGCACCCACAGCAGCTTGCCCAGCAGCACAGTGCCAGGCGGGCTGGAAGCTCTCCACACAAGGACACTCCACAGCCTCTCTGGGCAGCCTGCTCCAGGCCTCCAGCACCCTCACAACAACTTTCTCCTCCTCTTCAGGTGGAACCCTGCCCACTGCCCCTTGTGCTGTCCCTGGGCATCACCGACGAGAGTCTGGCCATAGCCTCTTGCCCCCCACAGCTCCTTTAGCTCTTGCTGAGCATTGCTCAGATGCCCTCTGGGGCTGCTCTCCTGCAGGCTCTCAGCCCCAGGGCTCTCAGCCTTTGCTCCTCCCAGAGCTGCTCCAGGCCCCTCACCATGCTCACCTTCTATCACCCCCTACTGCTCCCCCAGCCCCCGGGGCACACAGCCTGGCCCAGGCCTCACTCACTTCTCCCCGGCGACTTTCCGCACCAGCTTGGCCTCCGTACCGTGCACCTCCAGCTCCCAGCCGCCGGACACCTTGGGCAGGGATTTGTGCTTCTGGATCTTCTTCTCCTCTTTGATCTCGTCCGTCAGGAACTGGGCGAAGGCTTTGTCCCCTGCGGGCCAGAAGCAAGGGGGGGTCAGTGCCGCTGCCCCGCTGGGGACGGTGCCCCCCGCCACGTGCTGCCGGCAGGCCGGGAGGGGCCCGCACGGTGCCCCCTGCCGGCGCCTCACTGGGCCCCGGCTCGGCTCCGCGCAGGACCCCGCGGCTCACCCTCGGTGTGGAGCCCGCCGCAGCCGCAGGACACGCCGGCGGCCGAGCCCCGCCGCGGCCGGAGCAGCGCCGTCCGCCAGCCGCCGCCGCCCAGCTGCCAGAGGCAGCGCGCCAGAGGCGGAGCGGCGCCGGGCGGCGGCAGGAGGCCGCGGGGAGAGGAGCAGGAGGAGGGGAGGAGGAGGCGGCGCGGCGGGTGGCGGAGCGCCGGGCGCAGGGCGCAGGCGGCGGCGGGGCGCAGGGCCCGGGCGAGCAGCATGGTGCGCGGGCAGCGGGCGCTGGGGCGGGCAGAGGACACCGCCGGCCCCGGAACTGCCCGCGCCGGCTTCCGGCCCCGGCGGCCCCCGCGGCGGGCGGTGGCTCGGAACCGAGCCGCGGCGGCGGGGCAGGGGCCGCGGGTTCGAGTCCCGGCTGCTGCAGGAGGCAGCACCCCGGGGAGCGCTCGGGCTCGTTCTGGCGGGTCGCAGTGAGAAGGCAGGGACGGGAGAACGAGGCAGGGCCCTCGGAGCCCCGCAGTGGAGGCAGAGCCCTGGGGCGGCTGCAGAGTTGCTGTTTGGGCTGCGCTGCCCCGAGGCGCTGCCGGTGGCGGCTCTGCGCCGTGCAGCTCCCGTGCCTTAAGCAGCGCAGTCATCCTCGGGCGGAGCAGGAGGAGGATGTCGATGAGGCCTTCTACAGGCAGCTGGAGGTAGCCTCTAGAGCTAACTCCTTGGTATTCACGGGAGGCTTCAGTCCCCCTGATGTTTGCTGGGAAGCTCACAGCCAGGCACAGCCAGGCCAGGAGGCTCTTGCAGTGTGTCACTCCAGGTAGTGGAGGAACCAACAAGGAGAGCTGCACTGCTGGGCCTTGTACTAACTAATCAAGAGGGAGTGGTTGAGGACATCAAGGTCGGGAACAGCCTTGGGGACAGTGACCATGACATGGTGGAGTTCAGTGTTCTACAGGGCAGAGTCAGAGCAACAAGGAGCATTGCAACCCTGGGCTTCTGCAGAGCTGACTTTGTGCTCCTCAGGGCCATGCTGGCAGCAACCCCACGGGCTGAGGCTCTGGAGGGGAAAGGAGCCCAAGAAAGTTGGCTAATGTTTAAAGGTCACTTCCTCCCAGCCCCAGCCAGGTCTGCTCCCTTGAGCAGAAAATCAGGTAGCTGTGCTAGGAGACCTGCATGGCTGAGCAAGGAGCTCCTGGAGGAACTCTCAGGGAAGAAAGAAACTTACAGTTCATGGAAGAAGGGATTGGTCACCTGGGAGAAGTACAGAGGAGTTGTCAGGGCATGCAGGGAGGCCAAAGCCCTCTTGGAACTGAAGCTGGCAAAGGAAGTGAAACAGAACAAGAAAGGCTGCTTCAAACCCATCAGCAGGAAGAGGAAGCCCAGGGAAGGTGTGGGCAGTGCTGAGCCAGGAGGCAGCCTGAGAGCTGAGGGTGCAGAGAAGGCAGAGCTGCTGAATGCCTTCTGTGCCCCAGTCCTTACACCTAAGGCTGAACTCCCCTGTGGACTCCAGACCCTGGGTGAAGGAGAGGAAGCCTGCAGGAGGGAATGCTCCCCACTGGTCAGTGCAGACTGGGCTAGGGATCAGTGACACACATTGAACATTCACAAGTCCCTGGGCCCTGACGGGCTGCACCCAAGGGTGCTGAGAGAGCTGCCTGAGGTTGTTGCTCTGCCACTCTCCATCATCTTTGCCAACTGGTGGCAGGCAGGAGAGGTGCCTGAGGACTGGAGCAGAGCCAATGGCACTTCAGAAGGGCAAGAAAGAGGTTCCAGGGAACTATCAACCAGGCAGCCTCACCTCCATCCCTGGAAAATGATGGAGCAGCTCATTCTGGAGGGCATCTGAAGGCACCTGGGAGAGAAGAAGGTTATCAGGAGTGGCCAGCATGGATTTACCAAGGGGGAGTTGTGCTTGACTAACCTGAGAGCATTCTGTGGTGACATAGCTGAATGGGTAGATGCAGGGAGAGCAGTGGATGTAGTCTACCCTGACCTTAGCAAGGCCTTTGACACTGTCTCCCATGACATCCTGGTGAGCCAGCTCAGGAAGTGTGGGATGCAAGAGCAGGCAGTGAGGGGGGTTAGGAGCTGGTTGCAAGAGAGAGTTCAGAGGGTGGTGATCAATGGTGCCAGGTCCAGCTGGAGAGCTGTGACCAGTGGTGTCCCCCAGGGACAGTGCTGGGGCCAGTCCTGTTCAGCATCTTCATCAATGCCATTGAGGAGGGCACAGACAGACAGAGTCTGCTCAGCAAGTTTGCTGCTGACACCAAGCTGGGAGGCTTGGCTGAGACAGCTGCAGGTTGTGAGGCCATCCAGAGAGCCCTGGGCAGGCTGAGAGCTGGGCACAGAGGAACCAGATGAGGTTCAACAGGGACAAGTGCAGAGTCCTGCACCTGGGGAGGAATAACAAACTGCAGCAGTCCAGGCTGGGAGGTGACTGCTGGAGAGCAGCCCCAAGGAGAGGGACCTGGGGGTGCTGGGGGCTAACAAGTTCCCCATGGCACAGCAATGTGCCCTGCTGGCCAAGAAGGCCAATGGGACCTGGGGTGTATTAGGAGGATGTGTCCAGCAGATCCAGGGAGGTTCTCCTCCCCCTCTACTCTCCCCTGCTGAGACCTCATCTTGAATACTGTGTTCAGCTTTGGGCTCCCCAGTTTAGGAGGAACAGGGATCTGCTGGAGAGGGTCCAGTGGAGAGCTACGAGGATGATGAGGGGACTGGAGGGCATGGCTGATGGGGGGAGGCCGAGGGCCCTGGGGCTGCTTAGTCTGGAGAAGAGAAGACAGAGGGGATTGGATAAATGTTTGCAAGTGTCTGAGGGCTGCCAGGAGTGGGGAACAGGCTCTGCTCACTGCTGCCTGGGACAGGACAAGCAGCAATGGATGGAAGCTGCAGCACAGGAGGTTCCAGCTCAGCACAAGGGGGAACTTCTTTACTGTAAGGGTCCCAGAGCCCTGGCACAGGCTGCCCAGAGAGGTTGTGGAGTCTCCTTCTCTGGAGCCTTTCAAGGCCTGTCTGGATGTGTTCCTCTGTGATCTGTGTTAGGATTGTCCTGCTCTGGCAGAGGGGTTGCACTTGATGATCTCCTTGGGTCCCTTCCAACCCCTAACATCCTGTGATCTGTGATCCTGTGAACCTCGGCAGTGTACTCTGAAAACAAAATCACTTTTAGCAATAAATGCATTAGAGGGAGGGACTGACCCAGGCGAACCAGCTCCTGGCACAAATTGTTCCCTTTGCGTTCAGCTGGCACAAGAGGCCGATTGCTGCTCCCCACAAGGCTGGACAGCAGCACTGTCGCCCCATGGCTTGGCTCCCGCCACACCACATGGACCAGGATTGTCACCTCAGTTCCACAGGGCTGTCTGAGGGCTAAGGACAGGGTCCTGGGAAGCACAAATCCCAAGCACAGGCCCACCTTATCTCTTTACGAGGTGCACCATGACAGCCCAGGCTGCTTGCAGTGAAGACAAGCCCAGAGGAACTAAGGGGCCAGGGCTTGTATCCAAACATCCTGTGCTCATTTCTTCCACCTCCACAGCTTTAGTGTTTCCCAAAGCAACAGCCAGGCCTTGACTTTTTGCCCTCATTTCTTTATTCTGGGGCAAATCCAGGACCCATCCTCCCCTTGTTCAGTCAGCCTGCCCAAACAAAGTGTGCTTAGACTCTGCTTTCCCTACAAATGCGGAGGCTATAAAGCCAAGAGGCACAGTGCTGTGTGAATTCCCTGCAGCTCCTCTGAGACCAACTGGCACAGCTGCGCTCTGGAAACGCCAGAAACCACCAGCAGCCCCTCAGGCTTAGCCACCAGCAATGAAGGCTTTAGCCAAGCAGACATTCCCACTCCTGACCTTTGTGTGGTCCCAAATCAGTGAACGTGAAGAGCAGGCAAAGAGATGTTTGATGAGGTAAGAGACAGTAGCACCTCCTTTCTAGAAAGAGTGAAAGAAGGTTTTTTCCCCTGGATGTAGACACTGAAAACATTTTTGTCCTTTCTTTTCTCTCCTGATGAAACTGCTCAGGATTCAAGCAGAGTCGTCCAACAGCCCCAGCCTGCTCAGGGGAGCTCCTTGGATTTCACATCCCTGTATACAATGAGCCTGCAAAACTGCTGTTTGCAGTGACAAACTGGACTCTGGTGCCCTAAGTTGCACTCTTCCCCCAGCACAGATCTGTCACACACAGTGTGCACAGGAGACACCACACAGCAGCACATCCAGCCCTGTCCCCAGCCAGGCAGGCGTCTGAGATGTGGCTCTCGGCGAGAAGCCATTTTCCTCTCTGCTTCTCATCTGATCTGCAAGGCAAAGCTCTGCTGCGTCTGTACACTCACTACAAAACACAGCACAGGTCTTCAGGGTGAGCCCACCAATTCCTGGGGCCCGGTGGTGGCAGAGCCCCTGGCCAGCCCCAGGTCAGCCCCGGTCAGTCCCTCGCCACCCGCAGCCTCCTGCGGAAGTATTCTGGCGCGGCCTCGTGGAGCCATTCGGCGTCCACCACGCACAGGTCCCGCATGTAGCACTTGCTGGTGTGCAACAGCCCATTGTACACCACGCAAGCTGGCTTGCACTGGAAGAGCACAGAGGAGGGGTGGATGGCCACCAGCTGGTGAGAGTCCAGGGTGCTGTAGGTGCCGTCGGGCTGCAGCTCAGCGGCGTTCATGAAGAGGCTGTGGGCCAGGCAGCGGCGGACATTGGTGCTGTCGGAGCGCGACGACTCCATAGGCAGCGATAGCTGTGTGGTGGGGAGAGAGCAGAGCAGCTTAGCTGTGCCCTCCCACAGAAACTCGGGCCTGACAGCTTCCCAGGCCAGGCCATCTTGGCCTGAAATCCTGTTGAGTGCTCTGCTTTGGCAGGGACAGAATCCTGAGCCAGCCGTGGGCTGCAGGCTGTGAACGGTGCAGGCAGCCAGGTCAGCTGAGCTGAGCTGGCCAAGGCTGCACCCCAGACCAGAAACATCTCCAGCACCAAGGGGAAAGGGTGCTGAGGACAGCAGGAGCTCTGCTTCACATCCTCCCCTGCCCTCTCCTGCCCCCTCCCCTGCCTCTCCTCCCCATTTACTGTGACCACCATCCAGCTGCTGAGTACAACTGTACATACATACTGATGTTGGAATTAGTTTGGCTGTTTCATTAAATGTTTCCATTCAGCCCACAGGACTCTTCTCCTTTTCCTGCCCCCCCTTCTCTGGTGGGGAAGAATCATTAGGTGATGGAGCAACTCCTGGAGCTGAGCCCCAGACAGAGGCTAAAAAGGGACAGTGGGAAAAGGATCTCTAGAAATTCAGCTCAGGGAGCTGTAAGGCTAATCCAGGCTAACAGCAAACAAAAGATGAGCCACAATATGGATTAAGATTCTCCTTCTGGGAGTGAAGCTTCCCAGGGAGGCTGTGGCTTCCCCCTCCCTGGAGGTGTTCAACACCAGTCTGGTTAAGGCCTTTAGCAACCTTGGCTAGCAGGAGGTGTTCCTGCTCATGGCAGGGGCTGGAACTGGATGAGCTTTAAAGTCCCTTTCAACCCAGCCCATTCCATGAAGCTATGAAGAAGTGAGGTGGAGTGCAGCAGCATGGGCAGCAGAACAGGGTGCCTCCATGTCACACACAGGCTGCCAGCACAGGGTTGGGGTGAAAGCTGCAGGGAGATGGAATGCCTGACTCCTGACTCCAGTACAGGCTGCTGGGGCTGATGTCACTCAGTGATCACTCAGCACAGCCCCATCCACACCACAGCAGTGAAGTCCCTTAGGAAAAACTGTCCTCTACCCAAGAAGCCTTCCCAGAGCTCCCTTCTCTCTTCACCTCTCCTCCACACAAGCCCTGAAGCGCTGAGCCTGTGGGATGCAGCTACAGAGTCAGGAATTTCCCCTGACTACTGGAAACAAACTCCCATTTTCTTGTTCCCTGGGATGTGGTGCACAGCAAAGCCACTTTGGGGACAAGGGAAAATACCAAGAGGTGACAGAGGGAAACACAGCAACAAATTACCTTCAAACAAATGTCCCTGAGCTGAGCTCTGACATCGGACACCAGCATCATGTTCCTGCTGTTGACAAAGTTCTCTCTGCACCAGTCCTGCAGCAGTAACAGCAGCAGTTAGAAGGGACCACTTCATCCTCTCTCATTTCAGAACAAGAGGCCATGGCCTGGTTTTGTGCCAGGGGAGGGTTAGGTTGGAGATGAGGAAAAATTTATTGCAAGAGTGGTCAGAGATTGGCACAGGCTGCCCAGGGAAGTGATGGAGTCTCCATGCCGGGAGGTGCTCCCGAAGGGTGTGTAGCCGTGGCACCTGGGGACATGGTTTGGTGGCCATAGTGGGCCAACAGTTGGACCTGATGGTCTTAGAGGTGCTTTCCAGCCTCAGTGATTCTATGGTTCTCCACCCAGCACCATAGCAGTTCTGAATGACAACAGCAGAATCCCAACACAGTCTTTCTCAAAGACACCAACCCATTCCCTTCTCCTGTTGCTCCTCAATGACTCCCCTGCCTATGCTTCTCACACACAGCTACAGTCTGGTGTTGCTCTCTTCACACTCAGAATTGCTCTGCAAGGTTCCCCAGCACTGCAGGGCAGCACTGCTGTCCCACAGTGCTGCCAACAAAGCACAGGAGAACAAGCGGCATGATCATCAGAGGGCTGCAGCACCTCCCCTGTGCCAGCAGGCTGAGGGAGCTGGGGCTGTTCAGCCTGGAGAAGAGAAGGCTCCAGGGAGACCCTAGAGAAGCCTTCCAGGACCTGAAGGGGCTCCAGGAGAGCTGAGGAGGGATTCTGAACAAGGGCTGAGAGTGACAGGAGGAGGGACAATGGCTCCCAGCTGGGAGATGGGAGATTGAGACTGGAGATGAGGAAGAAATTCTTTCCAGTGAAGGTGGTGAGACACTGGCACAGGTTGCCCAGGGAGGTTGTGGCTGCCCCTTCCATGGAGGTATTCAAGGCCAGGCTGAATGAGTCCTTGAGCAAGCTGTGCTGGTGGGAGGTGTCCCTGCCCACGGCAGAGGCTTGGAGCTGGATGATCTTTAGGGTCCCTTCCAACCCAAGCCATTCTGTGGTTGCTCTGGAAGGATTTCCCCCAGCAAGGCTGGGCCAGATGATCCTTGAGCTCCCTTCCTCCTCAGTTCTCTCTACCCCATGATGCATACTGCACCCAGCACGTCCCTCTGCTCCACACTCGGCACCCTGAGCCCAGACAGCACTGGCAGCCTCAGAGCACTCTACCTTGTTGCCACTGACGTTTTTGAAGGCCCTGTAGATGCTGAGCAGGGTCAGGTGGTCCCCTTCACTGCAGATGAACTTCCTCCTGACAGCCTGCACCTCGTCTCGCCGTGCAGGGGGGCTGTACAGGACACTGTCCACAGACAGCAGTGCCACGATGCTGAGGATCTCCTCTGTGCAGTGGAACTTGGGGGACAGGAGGATTGTCTGCAAGTCACAGAACAGCAACTGAACTGCTGGAGCAAGTCCAGAGGAGGCCACAAGGATGCTCAGAGGGCTGCAGCAGCTTTGCTATAAGGACAAGCTGAGACCTGGGACTCTGTAGCCTGGAGAAGGCTTCCAGGAGACCTTGGAGTGGCCTTGCAGCACTGAAGGGGGCTGCAGGAGGGCTGGGGAGGGACTATTGACAAGGTCTGGGAATGAGAGGAGGAGGAGGAATGGGTTTGAACTGGCAGAAGGGAGATTGAAACTGGATGTTAGGAAAAAGTTGTTTGCAGTGAGGGTGGTGAGAGACTGGCACAGGTTGCTCAGGGAGGTGTTCAGGACCAGGCTGGATGAGGCCTTGAGCAACCTGTTCTAGTGGTGTCCCTGCCTATGTCAGGGGATTGGAACTGGCTGAGTTTTAAGGTCTCTTCCAACCTAAACCATTCTATGATTCTAGTGACTAAATCCACCTGAGATGGGCAGAGTTTTCCACTCACTGGGAGCCCAGGAACTTCACCAAGCATAATTTAGGGCAATTTCACAAACATTTGGGCCCAGACACAACTGCAAACCCCCTACTATGGGCCCACCAAGCACCTCTAACAGGAACTGGCACATTCCTACAGCACAAATGTGACAGCTAAGATCAACCACAGCACCTCTGGAGGAAAAGGAAGCTACTAGGAGCAGTCAGCACAAAGGGGAGATCATGCCTGACCAACCTGATAGGCACCTGTGCTGGTGTGACTGGCTGGGTGGATGAGGGACACTGTCTCCCATAACAACCTCACAGGGAAGCTTATGAAGTGTGTGCTGGATGAGTGGGCAGTGAGGTGGGTTGAAAACTGGCTGAAGGACAGAGCTCAGAGTGTTGTGCTCATTGGCACAGGGCCTAGCTGGAGGCCTGTAGCTTGTCATGTTCCCCAAAGGCCAGGACTGACCTCCTGGGCTGCATTAAGAAAAGTGTAACCAGCAGGTCGAGTAAAATTCTGCTCCTCCTCTACTCTGCCCTACTCAGACCACATCTGGAGCACTGGGTGCAGCTCTGGGCTCCCAGCTGCAGAGAGCCAGGGAACTGCTGGAGAGAGTCCAGGGCAGGCTGCAAAGCTGCCGAGGGGCCTGGAGCAGCTCTGGGAGAAGCAAAGGCTGAGAGCCCTGGGGCTGAGAGCCTGCAGAAGAGCAGCCCCAAAGGGCATCTGAGCAATGCTCAGCAAGAGCTAAAGGAGCTGTGGGGGGCAAGAGCCTGGGGCTGGACTTTTGTCAGTGGTGCCCAGGGACAGGAGAAGGGGCAGCAAGGGGCAGAAAGCGGACCCCAGGAGGTTGGCTGTGCAGAGGAGGAGAAAGTTGTTTGTTGTGAGGGTGCTGGAGGCCTGGAGCAGGCTGCCCAGTGAGGCTGTGGAGTGTCCTTGTGTGGAGAGCTTCCAATCCCCCCTGGTTTGCTCCTGGGCATTGTGCTGTATGTGCCCTGCTTGAGCAGGAGTTGGACTGGATGATCCCCAGAGGTCCCTTCCAACCTCACTGTGTTGGAATGTTGTAAATCAGACACTTCATGAAACTGCTCAACAGTGCTAGCAGCAGTGCAGTAACTGCAATGAAATCTGCCTTGCTCCAGGTTCAGAGCTGCCAGAGAGAAGAAATTCTCTGTTAAATCTATCTCCCTGAATTAACTAGCAGGTGAGAAGCAAACCAGCATAGGTGCTGCCATGGAAGCTGGCTACCTGGACAGCTGGCACACACCAGTGCAGCTGCAGCCACCAAAGCACAGGCCTTGCCCATGGCATTTGAAAGAGCAATGCTGATGGGAAAAGCCCAGGAGACAAAAGGTGGTGCTTGTGGAGATCTTACTTTTGAGAACTTTGGCTCCAGAGGAAAGGCTGCCATCTTCCTGCCAAGGGGAGTCAGGACAAGCTGATTCTCCTTCCGTTCCACAGCTCCCAGCAGCTCCAGCTGCTCAATTGCTGCTTGAATCGCCTCTGTCAAAACAAGGCCAGGCTATGGGGGGCCAGCTGGTACCATGACTACCTCTTTGCCCTGGCCAGAGGGACAAATACTTTCTGTTTAGAAAAATCAGTGCCCCAAAGTGTAGTTCCTGCCCCTCTCTCCAGCAGAACTATCATTTTTCCCACTGAATAGCAAAACTGGGGCTGAAACTAAAGCTCTGTCACCTCTAGCTTGGAGCAGAGGCTGTGTGAGACTCCCCCGTGGCTTTTCCCAGCAGTCAGGGCACACCTTCATGCTCTCCACAGCTCCACACTGCTCCCTGCTCCCTCTGGCAGCTGGAGGCTCTCCAGCTCTCTGCTGTAACCCATGGCTGCTCTGTAAAAACTGAGCATAAGGAACGAACAAATCTGAGACTTCTGGGCCCAGAAGATGCAGCAGAGAGGGACTGCTGCTCTTTCACAGCCCTGACCTTCCACCCCCCACCTTTTCTGGCTGGCCTGAAGACATTATCTGCAAGCAATTCCTCAGGGACTCATTTGCCATGAGTTTTCCCAGGCTGCCTTTGCAACCACTTACCAGGAGATGGTCTGGACATGAAGTCAAAAGCGAGCACATTGGGCACTCTCAGGGCCAGGAGATGCAGCATCACACTGGCCAGGTTACACCTGCATGGGCAGAAAAAGCAATGGAGATGGTTCTCTGCTCTGCTTCTCTTAAAGTCTTTTGCTTGCCTGTAAGCTGAGATCTGTGCTGCAACTTGACAGAGACCAGAGCAATGCTGGCTGGGGAAGCCTTACTGTCTAAAGCAGAAAGGGTAAGAGGTGAGACTGAGCTTTGGAGGCAAGTCAAGAGAACTATTGCCTATGAGACTGAAAGCTCAGCAGCCCACCCTGAGCAAATGTGTTCTAGTTTATCTCTGCTCTGCCCTAGTGAGACCACATCTGGAGTACTGTGTCCAGTTCTGGGCTCCCCATTTCAAGGACAGGGAAATAGTGGAGAGAGTCCAGCAGAGGCTAGGCTGGATGAGGAAAACCTCTGATGAGGAAAAGCTGAGAGCCCTTGAACTGGTTAATCTAGAGAAGAGCAGCCTGAGAGGGGATCTGATCAATGGTTACAAATATCTGAAGGGTGGGGGGCAAGGAGGGGCCAGGCTCTGTGCTGTGGTTCTCTGTCCCAGAGAATCACTCTTGCCCCAAGGGGCAAGTGGTACAAACTGAAATGCAGGAAGTTCCACCTTCACATAAGGAGAAACTTCTCTGCTGGAGGCCTGGAGCAGGCTGCCCAGAGTAGATTCTTTCAAGACCCATCTGGACGTGTTCCTGTGTGACCTTGCTTTGGCAGAGGGGTTGGACTGGATGATCTCCAGAGGTTCCTTCCAAGCAGACTCTAAGGGTTGGTTTCCTAGAGGGCAGCCACAGTACAGACCCAGTTCTGCTGGTGGGTTCCTTCCCGCTTCATGTGACAGCAAACACAAGCAGTGTGGTGAGCAGCCCGAGGTTAGCAGGGTGCTGCCCTTACCTTTGTATCTCAGGCACTGTCATTCTGTCAAAGGTGTCAAACTCCTCCTGGGTGTAGAGCCGGTAGCAGACGCCGCTGGCCTCGCGCCCTGCCCTGCCCGTACGCTGCCAGGCCTGCGCCTTAGACACGCGCTGCACCGCCAGCACCTCCAGCCCGGTGTCTGCGCAGGGAGAAGGCACTCTGGTCACTGCCTGGCACACATGCAGGACCCACAGCCACCACCCCAGGGTCTGCTCAGACTTGATTTGGTTTAACACCCCGAGGCAAAGCTGCCACGTGCTGCACCCAGGAGCAGTAGGACAAGGTGAAATGGGCTCAAGGGGTGCCAGGGTAGGGTTAGGTTGGAGACTAGGGAACATTTCTTTGATGCAGGAGCGGTCAGGGACTGGCACAGGCTGCCCGGTGAGGTGGTGGAGTCCCCATGACTGGGGGTGTTCCAGGACTGTGTGGCCATGGCACTTGGGGACGTGGGTTAGTGGCCATGGCAGCTGGGACTAGAAGATCTCAAAGGTCTTTTCCAACCTTAGTAATTCCATCAGTCTATGGAGAGAGGATTCCAAGCTGGCAGCATGGCTGGTATGCACTCAAATCCCTCCAGACACCCAAACCCACATCTAAGAGCTGAGATGCATTCAGCCAGTACAGAGGAGCCCAGAGCAGCTCTCAGTGGGGCTGATGGCTCAAGTAACTCTTGCGAAAGTGGAACCAATCTCTGCAGTGTTCCTGGGAGGTTCCTCACCAGGGCTGTACTTCTTGGCTTTGACCATGCCTGTGTCCACCACGTATTTGATTCCTGGGATGGTTATGGAGGTCTCTGCGATGTTGGTGGAGAGGATCACCTTGCGGCAGCCCTGCAAGGAAGAGCAGACTGAAGCCAGGCAGAATGGGGGCAATGGAGCTGGTGCCAGCTGGGGGGCAGGCACCAGGGGTGCTCCCCAGGGCTCAGCACTGGGGACAGCTCTCTTTAACATCTTCATCAATGACCTAGACAAAGGGAGCAAGGCACCATCAGTAGGTTTGCAGGTGACACCCAGTTGGCTGGCAGTGGTGACCTGCTGCAGGGCAGCAAGGCTCCTCAGAGGGACCTGGACAGGTTGGATCAATGGGCTGAAGTTCAAAGCCAAGGGCTGGGTACCACACATGGTTCACAACAACCCAAGAATGCCTCAGACTTGGGGCAGTGGCTGGAAACTGAACAGCAGAAAAAGACTGCAGCTGAATGTGAGCCAGGGTGTGCCCAGGTGGCCAAGAAAGGCACCAGCAGCCTGACCTGTATCAGGAACAGTGTGGCCAGCAGGAGCAGACAGGGATTGTCCCCCACTGTTGAGACCACACCTTCAGTGCTGGGGCCAGTTTTGGGCCTCTCACTCCAAGGAGGACACTGAGGGGCTGGAGCAGATCCAGAGAAGGCAAACAAAGCTGGGGAAGAATAGGGCTGGGGAGGAGCAGCTGAGGGAGCTGGGGTTGTTCAGCCTGGAGAAGGGGAGGCTGAGGGCAGAACTCATTGCTCTCTACAGCTTCCTGAGAGGAGACTGGAGCCAGGTGGGGGTTGGGCTCTGCTCCTTAGTAACAAGTGCCAGGATGATAGGAAACAGCCTCAGGTTGTCCTGGGGGAAATTTAGGTTGGACATTAGAAGAAACTTCTTCACTGAAAGAGTTCTCAAGTACTGGCACAGGCTGCAAAGGGTGGCTGAATCCCCATCCCTGACGTGTTTCAAAAGAGGTAGAGCTGTGGTGCTGAGGGTCATGGTTCAGCACCAGCCTTGGCAGAGTTAGAGACTTGTTGGACTGGATGAGCTTGAAGGGCTTTGCCAACTAACAGCATTCTGTGATTCTGTGGAAAGCCACTTTAGATCAGCTGCACCAAAGAAACATTGCTACCTCTGGCCAGCATGGGCCAAGCCTACAGTGCCAGAGCAGAGTGGCTGTGCCAGCTCTGTACATTAAGGGCCATCTCTAGTTCCTAGTCAGTTTCTGAGCCCTGTGCTCTTACTTGTAACAAAACACAGCCCCCAGACCCGCTGCACTCTCCAGCCCAGCCTGCTTTCCTTTCTGGCACAAGCACAAGGGCTGAGCTCTCTTTACCTGCTGAACACAAGGGCCTGAGGCAGCACAGTTCCCTTTTCCTACATCCCTGCCCAACATAGCCAGGTTTCAGCTTTCTCAGTGTTTGGCCCATTAGCTGCTGCAGATTTTCTGTGCTGTGGACACAGAATTCCTATGAAATGAGGCGAATTTCAGTTCCTCTGCCCTTTTCAGCCCCCCAGTCCTTCCTTCTATGATCCATGATTACTTATGGTGTGCATCTGTGAATACCATCACTCTTGCACTGTCTTCTGCCACACTGGAATCATCCAGTCCCAAGCTGGTGGACAGGGGAGACTACTGCTGTCAGTACAGACCCCTTTAGCCCCTTAAATTCCATATTTTTCTGCCAAATAGTCATGGAATTAATAAATCACAGAATGGCAGGGCTCAGAAGGGACCTCTGGAGATCGAGTCCACCCCCCTGCCAAAGCAGGGTCACCTAGGGCAGGTCACAGAAGAATACATTCAGATGAGTCTCAAAAGAATCTACTGAAGGAGACTCCACAGCCTCTCTGGACAGCCTGCTCCAGGCCTCCAACATCTTTACCAAAGGAAAGAGGTGGAACTTCCTGGGCTCCATTTTGTACCCATTGCCCCTTATCCATCACTGAACACCTCCAAACAGAGACTGGCCCCTTTTTCTTGACACCACCCCTCAGATATTTACAGACATTGATCAGATCCCTCTCAGCCTCCTCCTCTCCAGCATAACGAGCCCAGGGCTCTCAGCCTTTCCCCACCAGAGATGTTCCAGTCCCTTCATCATCCTCAAAGCCTCCACTGGACACTCTCCAGTATATCCCTGTCCCTCTAGAACTGGGGAGCCCAGAACTGGAGACAATAGTCCAGCTGTGGTCACACAGGAGCAGAGTCATCCTGCTTACTCACCACACTGCCTCACCTTGGGGGCAGCCTGGAAGACTCGGAGCTGCTGTGAGTAGGGCAGAGAGGCATAAAGAGGCATCACCATCATCCGTGGGCAGCCTTCGGGGAGGTGCTTGGCAATATCACGACAGGTTTTGGTCATTGCTTCAATCTCCTCCTGACCAGTCAGGAACACCAGGATGTCCTGAGAAGAGGGAGCTTCCTGGAGACAGAGGGAAAGGCAGGGGAGAAGTGAAGGTGGTCTGGATAGGTAGAAGCGAGGTTGCGATGAGACATCCTGACAGTATGTCAGCAAAGCAGGTCAGGAGGACAGAAGGCACAAGTGAGATACATACAAGAGCTGGAGAACAGATCTTGTCTAAGAGCCACAGACGTGGTGCCGAGGGCTGCCGCTTAGCACCAGCCTTGGTACAGCTAGAAAACAGTTGGACTTGATGATCTTAAAGGGCTTTGCCAACCAAGAAGATCCTGTGAGGTCGATGAAGCATTCAACAGCCTGAAGTTCCCAATGGATTCACCAGAGGTGAAGAGTAAACCACATTTTGCAGGACAGTCTTAGCAGCCTGTTTCATGCAGTGACTCCAGGCCGTGCGCAGGAGCCAGCAAGGACCCAGGTAACAGAGCAGCTGGGTGCCAGCTACGAGCTGACACTGGGGACTTTGCTTAGCTGCTTCCCTTCAACCCCAGCCTTGGTGTACAAGTCCTAACAAGGGCAGCATCTTCAAAGCACCAACTGCAGTGTCACTGAGTGGCAGATGGCCTGGCAGCTGCATTCATTTAGCCACAGAATGCCTCCAAGACGTCATTCCAGCACATTCCTGCTTGCTTTGCAGCTCACTTTGGCAGTAAATCAGAATCATCTTCACGCTACTGCTAGCCTAGGCCTGGAGTTCCACCCTCCCCACAAGCCATGGCTCTTCTTTGTGGTTGACCACTTCCAACTTTCTTTTCCCATTTGGAATGACACTGGGATTTGTCAACCCCTCCTCTGAGCTAACTCAGAGGATGCAGAGAGCACCTCAGGGAGATCCACAGTTTGACAGCAGCAAGTTCCAGCAATCTCTTCTGCCAGAGAGATGTGTGAGCCCCCTCCCTTCATCAGCCTTTGATGGCCTCAGAGAGGCCCCAGTGGTGAGCCTTACCTGGTGGATCTGGAAGACTGACACCAGTGCTGCCTGCAGGTAATCACTCTGAGGATGCTTGGTGTTGAAGATCTGAATGGGATGCTGCCTGCCTTCCAAATAGAGCACAGGGGCTCCGCTGAAGTACTGGGAGAACTGGTCCACGTCCATTGTGGCTGACATGATGATCACCTTCAACAGCAGCACCAAAGGGGTTAGCACTGCACTTCTGATCCAGCAGGACACGTGCAAGTCAGGAGGAGCCAAAAGTCAGCTTCCTGAGACTGGGATATGTGCTCAGAACAGCAAAAAGCAGCTGGGGACAGAGAAGTCATCTCTCCTTGTCACAGCCAACAGCTTCAGCAGCACCCAGGCACGATCAGAGAATCACAGAACAGTTTGGGTTGGAAGGGACACCCAAAGGGTATCCAGTCCACACCCCTGCACCCAGCAGGAACATGCTCCACTAGAACAGGTTGTCCAGAGCCCTGTCCAGCCTCACCCTGGATATCTCCAGGGATGGGGCCTCAACCACCTCCCTGGGCAACCTGATGCAGTGTTCTAACACCCTCACGGTGCAGAACTTGTTCCTCACATCTAATGCAAATCTGCTCTGCTGTCATTTCAGACCACTGCCTTCATCCTGTCCCTGTAGGCCTTTGCAAAGAGTCCATATGCAGCCTGCTTTAGGCCTCATAAAGTAAGTGAAGATCTGTTAAACTCTTTTCCTATCATTAAATAGTGCAGAGTGCCCACAAAGCTGGGCTGCAGAATGGTCTGTTGAATGAGACTGTGCCAGGACTTGGCAGACCCCTGCCCCTTCCCCATCACACCCAAGATGCTTGCACACACTTCATCACCTGCTCACATAAATGCCTTCCACATCCACCCAGCACATATGGCAAGCTCCCTCCCCAGTGTAGGCATGTCACAGCTACCACATCAGGCAGAGCCCTTGCAGCCACGGTGCTCTCAGCAGCAGTACCCAAGCCTCCCCATGCCATGTGTCTGGCCTACTGCTCACACCCAGGGGGCTCTCGTGGCAAATGGCAGCACGGAGTTGGCCTGACACCTTGTTCAGATGTGTCACAACAGGCCCATACATCAATGGCCAAGAAGGCCAGTGCCATCTTGGAATGGATTAGAACGGCTGTGGTGAGTAGGTCAGAGAGGTTCTCCTGCCCCTCTACTCTGCCCTGCTGAGGCTGCATTTGGAATACTGTGTCCAGTTCTGTGTTCCCTCAGTTCAAGAAGTACTCAGAGAACTACTTGAGAGAGTCCAGCACAGAGCCATGAAAATGCTGAAGGCAGTGGAACAGAGAGAGAGACAGAGTGAGGGAGCTGCAGCTCTTCAGCCTGGAGAGGAGGAGCCTGAGGGGTGCCCTCATTCATGGTGATCAAACATGTAAAGGTGAGCGTCAGGAGGATGGAGCCAGGCTCTGCTGGGTGATGCCAGTGCCAGCACCAAGGGGCAATGGTGGAAGCTGAGGCACAGGAAGTTCCATGGAAATTTAAGGGAAAATTTCTTCAGTGAGGATGGCAGAAGACTGGAACAGGCTGCCCAGGGAGGCTGTGGAGTCTCCTTCTCTGGAGATATTCAAGACCTGCCTGTGTGTGTTCCTGTGTGACATACCCTGGGTGACCCTGCTCTGGCAGGGGGGCTAGACTGGATGATCTCTGGAGGTCCCTTCCAGCCCCTGACACAGTGTGATTCTGTGATGAGAAGTTGGCCACCCTTAGCCCTTCATACTTAAAGAACTTTTTAGGAAGAGACAATCAGTCAAGGCAGAGACTTCCAGCCCTTTGGACAGCCCCACGAGTGCCCAACCCCATCCCCGCCCTGCCCCAAACACACTTTTAGAGGCACTTTGCCCAGCTCCTTTCGCCTCTTCTGCGCAGCTTTCACCACTCCGAAGAGCACATCGGTGTGGATGGTCCTCTCGTGGGCTTCGTCCAGGATGACCACGCTGTAGCTGCGCAGGGTGGGGTCGCCGATGGCCTCCCGCAGCAGCATCCCGTCTGTCAGGAACTTGATGCGCGTCTCCTGGCAGCTGAGGTCCTCGAAGCGCACAGTGTAGCCCACCTGCGGAGCCAGCGCGGCGCTGCCATCATGCCAGTGGTGCTGCCGCTGCCAGCGCCCCAGCAGAGCTGCAGACAGCGCCAACCCCAGCACTGAGAGTCCATCTGCACAGCTAGCAGCCACCCAGAGCACACTGCTGGTGCAGTGGCTGAGAAGCTGCCCAGCCGAATAGGACCTGGGGGTACTGGTTAACAGCCAATGACACGACCCAGTGTGTGCCCAGGTGGACTAGAAGGCCAACAACAGCCTGGTCTGAGTCAGCAATGGTGTGGCCAGAAGCAGGAAGTGACTGTCCCCCTGCACTGAGCACTGGTGAGGCCAGGCCTTGAGTCCTGGGGTCAGCTTTGGGGCCCTGACTCCAAAAAGGACACTGAGAGGCTGGAGCAGGTCCAGAGAAGGGCAACAAAGAGGAGGAAGGGTCTGGAGAACAGGGCTGGGGAAGAGCAGCTGAAAGAGCTGGGAGTGGTTATCGTGGAGAAGAGCAAGCTGAGGTAGACCTCGCTGCTCCATGAGAGGAGGCTGGAGCCAGGTGGGGATTGGGCTCTGCTCCCTAGTCTCAAGAGACAGAAGAAGAGGAAATGCTGTGAAATTGTGCCAGGGGAGGGCTAGGCTGTAGATTAGGAAAGATTTCTTTGCTGCAAGAGTGGTCAGGGATTGGAAGAGGGTGCCCAGGGCATTGGTGGAGTCCCCATCCCTGGAGGTGTGTCCATGGCAGTGGGGGACATGGTTTAGTGGCCAGGGTGGTTGCTGGTTGGACTGGAGGATCTCAGAGACCTTTTCCAACCCAGACAATTCCTTGCTTCTAACTTTCCATGATGCTGCACCCCAGAGGATTTTCTCCCACCTAGAAGTTAATCACAAAAGCTCCATATTTGCTTCCACCCTGCCAGAAACTGTTCCAATCTGTCCAAAGACTTTACCCAGAGGAAGGCTTTCTCCACTTTTCTCCCACAGACACTCATAGATCCACTCTGTGATAGTGACTCCGTTGCAAAGGGATCAATGGAAGAGGGTGCAGTACCTTCCAGTCTATTCACTACCTTGCATTTTTTCAAGGGAGGATCAGTGATAACCATCAAAAAGTAAAACACCAGCGAGCCCAAGTCAGACAAGTGCCCCTCCAAGCCCCAGCAGCAGGCAAGCAGCCATTTTCCCCCTCCAAGTGTATTACTAAATGAATACTTCCTCACACCCCTGTGGCTGTCAGTTACCTCACCCAGCACACTACCCCAAAGCCACCTACCAGTCTCCCCAGCTCTGTTGTCCTCTCACTGGAGACTCTGGTGGCCAAGGCTATAGCTGCCACTCTGCGAGGCTGGGTCACAGCAATGATGCCTTGGCGGCCAATGCCCGCTTCATAGAGGTACTGAGGGACCTGAGTGGTCTTCCCTGAGCCTGTTTCTCCTAAGAGACAGCAAGAGAGAATTTTTTCCTTCTTGTAGCAGCTTCAAATGAAAAGTCTGAACTCATTTTTGATGTTTTCAACCATGAGGAGGCTAAAGACAGAGAGAGCTTCAACACCATAAATCAGCAGTAAAATGCATCAGCCACTGCAGCAAGGAGCAAGTTAAGGTTTGAGGGAGGTGAGACACTGGCACAGGCTGCCCAGAGAGATTGTGGCTGCCCCCTCCCTAGAAGTTTCCAAGGCCAGGCTGGATGAGGCTTTGAGCAACCTGGGGGTGTCCCTGTCCAGGGTAGAGGGTTGGAACTAGACGATCTTTGAGGTCTCTCCAAACCCACACCATTCTGTGATTGTTGGGGCACCAACAAGGCAGCACCTCCTGACACCAGAAGCTGCTCCTCTGGGCTCAGTGAAGGTCTTCTCCACTCACACAGCACTGTCCTGTTTCTCCCCAAGGGCATCTCCACCACAGACTGTGCTGTTTTTTGTGGAGGAGTCTGCACGACCAGCACACACTCAGCTGGTCCTACCACTCACCACAGCATCAGTCACCAGGCTGATTCCCTGCCTTGGCATACCTCACAGTGCTTAGAGGCACCCCAAGGGAACCCAGCTTCAAGTGCAGTGTACAGGGAAGAGCAGAGCTCTCAACATCGCTGTCACCTTCCTGCACCTTTCCTTAGAGCCTAAAACACATCTGTTACCCAAATCTGACCTCCTCCAGCTTTTTGCTGGCCTCTTACAAGAACTGGTCTATGTGAAGGAGCATCAAGTTCTGGAAAACAAAACCCTCTTCTCTCAATCCCTGCAAGGTAGCAACAGCACTGAGCACACTTGAGGAGTGAGGTAACAATGGAGGAAGAGCCTAGGAAGGCCAGTGTGATGCCACCAAGCCAACTGGATCCTGGGCTGCATCAGATGTGTGGGAAACAGATCAAGGGAGGTGATTCTGCCCCTCTGCTCTGCTCTTGTGAGCCCCCAGCACAAGAATGACATGGATTTTTGGAGAGGGTCCAGAGGAATCCACAAAGATGAGAGTGGAGCACCTCTCCTGTAAGGACAGGCTGGGTGAGTTGGGGCTGTTCAGCCTGGAGAAGACCTCAGAGTATCCTTCCAGTATCTGAAGAGAGGCTTCAGAAAGCCAAATGCCAGCATAGCAGCTGCAGATTGTGCTGTGAGGGTTTTAGCTGACTCCACAGCAGCAAAGTGTTAAGTGCTGTGTTCCAGTGCATATTTAGCAAGCAATAACGACAAGATCAGGATGACAGAGAGGAACGGAGATCACCTCCCTCAGCACGACTGGACTTGAAGGTTTGTGTTCTCAGGGCCTGAAATACAAAGTACTTTTCATTTAATTCCAATAGAAGCTGAGTCTTTCAACTTCCACATGGGAAGCTGCAAGTCTCCAGCTCCTGAAAACAAGACAAAAAACTCCCTGGTCTGAACTCGGAGCAGAATGCAATGAGTGAACGCCCACAGAAGCGTGGCTGCGACGTGTCTGCAGGGCAGGGCTTTGCCGTGCGGCTCTAAGCCGCCTGAACTGCGGGTGGGTGCTGAAACAGAGAGAAGCACTTTGGCCTTCTCCGTAAAAATGACATCCCCAGCTGCGTTAACCGCCCAGAACTCCAGAACAGAACATTCCTAATTGATCACACTGCAGATTTACACCCAAACTGCTTCTGTGCCATGTCCCACAGGCTGCACCACTCCTTGACACGCAGCAGAACCAGCGCGGAGCTGCTGCCGGGGACGCAGATGGCCACTGAGTAACAGAACCGCTTGGGTGGAAGAGACCTCCCAAAGCTTCTCCAGTGAGCCCCTGCCGCCAGCGGGGACAGTTCCAAACAACCTGACCTGCACTGCTGCCACCGTGGGGCAGCTCCCACCTCTCCGGGCAGCCTGGGCCAGGCTCTCCCCACCCTCAGGGGCAAACATGTCTCCCTTCTCTCCACTCTCAGTCCAAACCATCCTCCCTGGGCCTGGCACGACAGGCCCTGATCAAAACTCTGTCCCCAGCTTTCCGATCTCCACTTTCAGCAGAGCAGAGCCCCGGAGAGCCGCGGGCGGTGGCACAAACCTTCCCCGGGAGGCCGCCAGGCCCCGAGGGCGGGAGCGGCTGCTCCGCGCCGCCTGCCCGCGGCTCGCACTCACCGATGAGGACGGCGCAGTCCAGGCCGCGGAGCTGACCCAGCAGTCGCCCCCGCGCCTGGAAGATCGGCAAGCCGCGGCGCTGGCAGGCGGCGGCGGGCGGGAGGCGGCGCGGCGGCGGCGGGGAGCCGGGCAGCATGGCGGGGCGCGGGGGGGAGCCGGGCAGCACGGCGGGGCGCGGGGGGACAGCCACCTTTGGCCGCTTGGCCGGCGGCAGCCCCCGGCCCGGCCGCATCGCCCCGTGCGTGCGCAGCAGCAGGGCACCATGGGAGATGCTGTGCTCTAGGGCGCCCCCAGCAGGGCACCATGGGAGATGCTGCGCTCTAGGGCGCCCCCAGCAGGGCACCATGGGAGATGCTGCGCTCTAGGGCGCCCCCAGCAGGGCACCATGGGAGATGCTGTGCTCTAGGGCGCCCCCAGCAGGGCACCATGGGAGATGCTGTGCTCTAGGGCGCCCCCAGCAGGGCACCATGGGAGATGCTGTGCCCTACGGCGCCCCCAGCTGCTCCTCAGCCCTGTTCTTTGCTTCCCATGTTCCAAAGCTGCACCCCAAAGCAGACCCTGAGCTCACAGTCCTGCTCCCAGCAGCTCCAGAGACTGGTGGGAGAAGCTTGCAATAGTGCTGCTCCCTAGGGACTTGCTTTCCTCACCTCTGCCTGTCCCCAGCTGCTTCCAGCCCAGAGGCTCCCACAAAGGACTAAGCAGCAAGGATCCACTTGACAGTTTATTAGCTGAGAGCCTTGAGCAGTTCTGGCTCCAGACAAGTTCTCCTCCCTGGTGCTCCAAGTCATGAGATAATTGTTGGAGGTGTGCATGAGGGCAGCAGGGGCAGCACCTGCAGAGGCCTGTCCCAAGCCTGGACACTTCAGCAGAGGACTTGGGGGAAAAGGCAGCAAATTCTAGTCTCAGCCATACTCACACAGAGGAACACTCCAGGCACTGAACTGGCAAGGTGAAAAGTTGCATTTCTCATCATTCACACAAGACTGGAGACAAGAGCATCTCAAGAGAAAAAAACCATTTACCATTAGATTTGGGACTTGCACTTCCAACCATCCTGCCGTTGTTTTGTCCAAGAATAAAAAGGGAGTTGAAACCCCAAAAGTTTGGCTTCTTCCGGTAAAGTTTCCCAGGTGTTTTCTGTATCAAATAACGTGGAAAAAACTGCTTTAGAGATCACTTTAAACAAGTGCTCATGGTCTTGTTAACTGAAGTAGACAGGAAATGGTTTCCAGCTGCAGGGTTTTGGCTCCACTGGATCTGTATTGTCATTACCAGCTCAACAAATGCCCTGACTGGGCAAGCCACTGGTAGCCAGCTCAGAAGCATCTTGGATTGATTGCCATGTCATAAAGTGCTTGGATTCAAAACCAGAGAGCTGTCAAAAGTGTCCTTGCTGAGATTGGGAACCAGAGGGCCCCCAGGATGGAGCTTCCTTCAGGTCAGTCCCTCCCAGCTGTGGCTGGGCTTTGGCACAGGCGGTCATTAACCTCCCAGGCGCTGACCTTCTCCCCATGCAAATCCTCCTGGTCGCTCTTCTGGCAAGGGATTGTAGTTGGGGTCATCATCAGGGGTGTCAAATATTGCTTTGCTGGAAAACACAAAAGGGTTTGGGTGAGGTTTTGCTTTTAGAAGATGAATTTCACACTAAGACCATGACTGCAAAATGCTAAAATCCAGCGTTTAAAATGCCACCTGCAGTGCAAGGCAGAACTGCACCTGACTGGCATGCTCCAGAACAGACTAAGGAGCACACTCTGAGTGGGACATTAAAGAGCTCTTCATGTCTCGAGAAGGCAAGACTCATTAAGATTCACAGAATGGACCTCAAAGCTCATCCAACTCCAACCTCCTGCCATGGGACATCTCCACCAGCCCAGGCTGCTCAAAGCCTTATCCAGCCTGGCTTTGAACCCCTCCAGGAAGGAGGGAGCAACAACCTCCTTGGGCAACCTGTGCCAGCATCTCACCATCCTCAGTGGAAAGAATTTCTTCCTCATGTCCAGTCTCAGCCTGCTCCCCTCAAGCTCAAAGCCATTCCCTCTCACCTTTTCACATCTCATTGTCAAAAGATGCAGGCATTGACAGACAGGCTTGAAATCCACAGAGGAGTCAGAATCTGAGACATTCGAGGCTTAGGTTTCCCATTTGTGACAAAAATCATGACTCATCCCATTCGTTATTTTCCCATTTCACAGGTTCTCTCTGTAGATTTTTTTTACTCCAGAAGCAAAATGCAGTAGATTCTTTGAAACAAACACAAGCCCCCAGGCTGCAAACAAGCAGTTGTGGTATCCAAAACGTCCTTGTGTGTTTAACAAGACAGCTCTTAGAACAAAGGGATTCTCTCTCCTCCCCCAGTGGCCAGTTTAGAAGTTTCCAGCACAGTCAAGTCCAGGGGTGTCACAGGACTGCAGCTAAGACAGCAAAGAGAATTTAAGCTTCTAGAGAAAAAATTATCCTCAGTGCAGACTAGAATCACAAGCAGAAAGAGGTTAAAGGATTTAAGTGGCTGCCCAAGGCCAGGCTGACATCTCTTCCATAGGAAGTTACTCAGCACACACTGCTCCCACAGCCCCAGGATTCCTCCTGTGTGCACACACCTGCTGTGAAAATGGGAAATCTCAGCTGTGGCCTCAGCACGCAGGCAGAACTGGAGGCTCAGGCTGTCTACAACTCCATTTATATGACGGTAGCCCCCCACCAGAAGCAGCTTTCAGCTGCCAAAGTCTAGCTAAAAGACCAGATGAGGCACTTGGTGCCATGGTCTAGTTGACTGGATAGGGCTGGGGGATAGGTTGGACTGGATGATCTTGGAGATCTCTTCCAACCTGATTGATTCTATGATTCTAAGTGAGTGTAGGCCTACAGAAGTGACCAGCAGAAATGTCTTGGTACAGCAATTCCTGCAAGCACCACCTGGCGCAACGACCTGGCTGCACCTGCAGTGAGCAGTGAGCAGAAAGATCTGCCCATGAAAGAGCTCCTGTCTGACACAACAGGCATGACCCAGCAGCTCACCCCTGCAGGCATTCCAGTGCAGGCTGTTTGGGGCTGTGAGCAACCTGCTCTAGTTGCAGACATCCCTGCTGACTGCAGGGGGTTGGACTGGATAGGCTCTAACAGGTCCCTTCAACCCAGAGCAGTCTGATTCAGTGAGCAGTTCAACTAAGCTCAGGTCTGAACACGACATTTTAATTCGGCTTTTGGAGGTTAGGTCACACACAGAGTCAGCTCAGCTCTAGATAATCCTAATATCCTTGTGGCCAAGCTGGCCAAGAATATCCTGGGGTACATGAAGAATGTGGCCAGCAGGTCAAGGAAGGTTCTCCTCCCCCTCTGCTCTGGCCCGGTGAAGCCACATCTGGAGTCCTCTATCTAGTTCTGGGCTCTCCAGTTCAAGTGGGTCAAGGAACTACTGGAGAGTGTTCAGTGGAGGCTGTGAGGATGATGTGTCTGAGGAGGAAAGGCTGAGAGACCTGGGGCTCATGAGCCTGGAGAAGACTGAGAGGGGATCTTGATGATAGTAACAAATACCTTAAGGGTGGTGTCAGGAAGGGACCAGGCTCTTTTCAATGGTGTCCCGTGATAGGATGAGGAGCAATGGATACAAACTGCAACCCAGGACCTTCCACCTCAAGATGAGGAAATTCTTTGGTGTGAGGGTGCTGGAGGCCTGGAGCAGGTTGTGGCGTCTCCTTCTCTGGAGATGTTTGAGACCCACCTGGATGTGTTCCTGTGTGACGTGCCCTGGGTGACCCTGCTCTGGCAAGCAGGTCAGACTGGATGATCTCTGGAGGTCCCTTCCAACCTCTACCATTCTCTTCTAAGGGTCACACAGAGCTCAACTCCTGAAGTCTTACCTGCTCTGTAGTTTCAGCAGGCTGCTCTCAGGCAGGCTGCTGTGCAGCACTGCAGGCAACTGCAGCCTCCACACACAAGGGAACTGAGTGGGAGTAGCACAACTCTGCAACACAAACACTGAAGTCTTTGGCAAAGCTGTGAAACAGAGAATGTCTTACAGCTGAAAACAAGCAAGGCTTCTCCCTTGCACGGCCCTGTCACAGTGTCCTGCACTAAGGGTGGCTGTGCCATGCTGGCACTGACTTGGAGGGCAAACACACAACTTCTGGGTGGGGAAGAGCTTGCAGACTCTGATGGCAACCTCAAGACAAGCACTGGATGTCATAAAAAGGATCATAAACTCCTGATGTTAACCACGCATTTATGTTGCTCAGCTGAGCTCTCTCCCTCCTGATGATGCCAGTCCATTCTCACCTCTCCATTCAGCTGCTGCCACCCTAACTCCTGTTACAGCAGGCTGAGTTCCCAGGATCTCAGGCAGACCCCTGAAATTTTATAGGTTAAAAACCTCCACCCAAAACAACAAAGAATTTCCCTAAACCTCTTAAAACTCCTCAAGCAGCTACACCTGTAACAGACAGAACTCGGGAGAAAGGGTTTTGGGAACACGCAATCAAGACAAAGCTTCAGAGACAAGAAAGGTCCATTGGGGATTTTGGCCTCTCAGTACGGGCAGTTCTCTTCCTGCTGCACTCACATCTGCTTAATCTGATGGTACATCTCCCTAGTAACAAGTGATAGAGCAGGAGAGGGTGGCCTCAGATTGCACCAGGGGAAGTTTGGGCTGGATATTAGGAAAGAATTCTTTACTGAAAAAGTGGTCAGGTGTTGGAACAGGCTGCCCAGGGCCCACGTGGAGTCACCACCTGTTGTAGAGCACTCTCAATTCCTTCCTTCTCCCCCCACCCTCCATCTCCGTGGGCTTGAGTGGGGAGGAGTGAAAAACTGCTTTCCCCCCAGGGGCTTAAAAGGGGAATGGCAAAAAGCACCTTTGCCGCTCCTGTACTGACCCAAGTGGGAGCCCATGCTGAGAATCAGGCTGGTGCTTGGCTGGGTTCTTCATGCCCAGTGTGAAATGGAGACTTTGTCTAGAAAAGCATAAACAGCGCATGGGAAAAAGGCACGAGGGTCCCACCAGGACAGGGCTCCCGTTTTGGACTGTGCCTGCTTTTGGACAGCTCCTACCTTTTGCACAGATATTCTGAGCTGGGCAGACCCCAGCAGTTTGGCTCTCCCCTGTCGCTGCCGAGGCAATGTTGCTTCCACGAATCCCTGTCTTGTGGCAGCTGTGTCCAGGGACACTTCTGAGTTTGGCAGCTTTGCCACCCATCTTGGACTTCTGCTGTTTAGATCCACAAATGGATATTGCTCACAGCTCAGAAGGCTGCTTCCACGGAGAAATCCAGCAAGGGATCATCAACAAAGACCTACCTCACCTCCGTGAGTAAAGCCTGCTGCTCCCTTAGTTCTCTGCTCAGCCTGATTGATAGTAAAGCTGTGTTTGTAGCTTAGCCTTTTCCATTTCCTGACTTCCTAAATCTTCCTAAATTTGCCCATAATAACCTTTGCGGGATTCCCAAATTGGAGCCTGTAACTAAACCTAAACTGGT
The DNA here is from genome assembly GCF_015220805.1 of Pogoniulus pusillus. Lineage (NCBI taxonomy): Eukaryota > Metazoa > Chordata > Aves > Piciformes > Lybiidae > Pogoniulus > Pogoniulus pusillus. The sequence goes on along the minus strand of NC_087290.1, from coordinate 476,759 downwards.
TCTGTACACACTTTGAGGGCAGTGGTTTTCAGGAGAATAAAATCATTCTGTTTTCATAATTCCTGACTCAGCCACATTAACTCCCTGCCTCCACAACACCACCCTGGAGGTGTTAAAAAAACATGTAGGCAGAGGACTGTGATGGCCACAGAGCTGCTGGGTCAATGGTTGGACTTGATGATCTTGGAGGTCTTTTCCAACCAAAACCATTCCGTGAGCTTTGGTCTATTTAACTGCTCAGTCAGGAGTCCTGCTCCTCACACCTCGGGAAGAGACATCTCTGGTGCCACCAATAGGCAAAACTCAGACAGCAAAGCATAAAAAAAACATTGCCAAAGAACTCCAGGGTTACAAACCCCCTTTAGCTCTCCCCCACATGCCAAGTCCTCACACCCCTGTAAGGCTCCTCCACCTCGTCTGGCAATATGGGTTAAAGAAAAGAGCAGGTACAGACCCCACAGCTCTGTCTCAGTTCTCAGGTAGCAGCAGCTGACACAGCTGAGTTCTAAATGGTTTTCCACACAGGGAGGCAGAGAGCAATACTTACAGCACAGATGGTGTTCTCAGTAGCCTTCCACCACCAGGCTGATTGGGAAAGACATCCTCCAAGAAAAAATATATATGGCCAACAGCAATACCTAGGAGAGAAAGAAAAGCCAAATGGTGATTCTCAGTGCTTCTCCTTTACAGCTTCCCAAAGGCTTCCCAAGTTTTCAGGACAATACAAACAGCAATTAGATTCTGATTCTTCCACAACAAACATGATGAGAGAGACAGAGTGAAAGAACAACGATGCAGGGTGGACAGAAAAGCTTCGCTCAGGCTGCAGAACACTGCTGCTCATTGCCAATCATGCTGATCTCATGGCTGTGTTACAGCTAATCAAAATAGCAACAGAGGCTCTTTTACGTCAACTGCCTGATGGCCACAATCAAATTATATACCTGGGCTGACTCCAAGCACTAAAAAAGATAAAGCATCATCTCTTTCCACCCTTGCTACAGCGAAAAACATGCTGCAGTGTGTAGAGAAAGAGAGAAGTCTGGTACGAAGCCAGCATCAGAGTCACTAAGAGGCTTTGTGTGCTCCCTGGTTTTGATTGCGTCTCAAACACTACAGGAAGAAATCCTCATGGCTCCTGCAATTGCTTACCCAGGAGATCCACAATGATGGAGTTCCCCAGCAGCAGTGAAAAGCCCATCAATACCCAGGGCAGAAACGGGGCTTGAAAGATGAGAAGGCCAAAGAAGTTCATGCGGACGTAGGGGTTCCTGCGGCTCCAGATGTACACCAGCATGATGGTGAAGGCCTGGCCCAGGAACACAAGGTTCACAAACAGGCCAAAGAGCTGCCAGAGCTGCTTAAAGGAAACAGGGCACCAACTAACTGCTGTGAGGTCAAACACAAGGAGAATTCTCCAGCTTGACCTGTAATCCTACATCTCATCTCCCTAGAACTCGTATCTCTACTTTCTCAGGTTCAAGCAAATCAAACCCACCAAGTCCAGTTCTGGGGCTCCAACACACAGAGGGCAGTGGCCTGCTGGGGAGAGTCCAGAGGAAGCCACACTGATGAGGAGGGCTGCAGAACCTCCCCTTATGGGGATGGGCTAGGAGAGCTGGGGCTGTTCAGCCTGGAGAAGGCTCCAGGGAGACCTTAGAGCAGCCTCACAGCACATGAAGAAGGCTACACGAGAGCTGGGGAGGGACTTCTGACAAGAGCTGAGAGTGACAGGGACAATGGCTTTGAGCTGGGAGAGGGGAGATTGAGACTGGAGATCAGGAAGAAATTCTTGAGAGTGGGGAGACACTGGCACAGGTTGCCCAGGGACGATGCTCCCTCCCTGGATGTATTCAAGGCCAGATTGCACGAGGCCTTGCACAACCTGGGCTAGTGGAGGTGTCCCTGCCCATGGCAGGGGTTGGGACTGAATAGTCTTTAAGTTCCCTTTCAACCCAACTCATTCTGTGATTCTATGATACTGCCAGACAAATTCAACAGCTAAAGCAGGATCCTGAGTACCTGCAGATGACTAATCCCTTTACAGTATAATTTAGCATGGAACGATTGAATCAGCAGCATTTCTCTTACCCTAAGCAGTTCCTTTTCACTTGATAATCTCATTTCCATAATACTCTCAAGCAGTGAAAATCCTGAAAGGCCACCCCAGTATTTAACAGCAACAGTCAGACAGCATCCAAACTAACAGAAACTGCCAGTCACACAGGACCATAGGACATTAGGGGTTGGAAGGAACCTCTGGAGAGATTCCAGTCCAACCTCCTGCCAGAGCAGGACCAGAGAATCCAGCACAGGTCACACTGGAACACATCCAAACAGGGCTGGAAAGGTTCCAGAGAAGAGGACCTCTGGGCAGCCTGTGCCAGGGCTCTGGGACCCTTATGGTCAGAAGTTCTTCCTCATGTTGAGGTAAAACTTCCTGTGCTGCAGTTTCCATCCCTTGCCCATGTCCTATCCCAGGGCACAGGTGAGCAGAGGCTGTCCCTGTCCCTTCCTTCCTGCCCCCCAGCCCTCAGCTATTGATAGACATTGAGCAGATCCATCTCAGCCTTCTCCTCTCCAGACCAAACAGCTCTCAGCCTCTCCTATCAGGCAATGCTGCAGTCCTTTCAGCATCTTTGTAGCCCTCCCTTGGACTCTCTCCAGCAGATCCCTGTCCCTCTTGAACTGGGATCCAAGAACTGGATGCAGTATTCCAAGTACAGCCTTCCTGCTGCAAACAAAACAAGAAAGAAGATAAATGCAGCAGGAGAACTGCGTCTCTCTCTGTCCGTATCTGAAGCTTCCCTACAGCAGGCCCCCAGAGGATAAGGATACAGTCATTAGCAGCCCTCCGAACAGGAACATGAACACAAAGTCGGCGGTGCGGCCTCGGAAGGAGCCCTCCTCCAGCATGCGGCAGTAGCGGTATCTGGAGTCAGGGGTCAGGAAAACTGGAGGGCAAGGAGGAGTAAAGACAGATCCAAGCGGGAGAGGATTCAACTACACAAGAGCTCAGACGTCAGCTCTGCATCCTTGTCTCTCATGTGCTGGCTGCATTCCAGCTCAGTAGAGGGAAGTCTCAGGGAGTTTTCTCCTCCATGTCAGACCCAACCTGAAAGCTCAGTCTTGGCCCACAAAGTCTGGACAGCACAAGAGCAAACAGCAACATCCTCGCACCAGTTAGGAAGCAGCTCTTGTTGATGTTGCTCTCCAGGGCTTCGTGGGGGAGCGGAGCAGAACTCCTGCCCACGTCCACATAGGACAACACGGCCAAACTCTGGAGCTCTGCTCTCCCAGGGAAGGAAACCAACTTGATGAAGGATACAAAAAGATCATGTTAAATAAAAAATTAAACCCGACTGGTCCAAAGAATAAGTAGTTGGTGATCAGCCGCCACACCTGGAAGGGAGACAGGCAGAAGGGTTTAAACAGGACAAGTCACTCCTATTGCCTCAATGCAAGTCACAATGCAGCTGGAACCTGTCTTGCAGTGAGTGAGTTTAGGAGCTGTGCTAAGACACAGTGACCTGCACTTTGTCCTTTAAACTACACTGCAGCATGGAAAGCCAGAATCGACTGCAACCCTCCGCTTTCAGAGGGCAAACATTTGCAAGCCCAACGGTTCACTTAAAACGCTCCCATACTTTAGAAAACACTTACTTGAAAGTGCTTAAATATTAATTCGGGGTTGAAATACAGCTGAAAGGGAGTGATTAGCTCTAATTGCTGTAAAGGAACAGAAAACATGATGCAGTCAGCAAACCGAGACAAAGCCACGCCCAGGCCAGCAGCCTTCTCTGTGCCCAAAAGACCCCATGCTGCACACTGAGCTTCCCAGCAACAGCCACTCCCCATAGCCTCGACTGTGCCCCTCAGCGGTTAGTGTGCATCTGTGCTTTAGTCGTTTCCCAGCTACAGGGCGGGCAGTGGCGGCCCTGGAAACCTGCTCTCAGAGGATCCCCTCTCCTCCAAAAGCCCCGAGGGGAAGAGTCCCAGCCCCAGGGTGGGGGAACTGTCTGAGATAAGCCCTTCCACGGTGCCCAAGCGCCTTCCTCTTCCTGCCCCACCAACGAGCCTCACTCCCCGTCCCGGGCACCCTCCTCCTGCGCCCCCCTACATGCCGTCGGCTCTGTGAGACCCCACGGAACCAGCCCCACGGCGCCCACCCCGGGGCGGGTGCATCAGGCGCGTATGAAGCGAGGCGGGCGCAGGGAGCGCTGCCGGCAGGGTGGGCTGCACTCACCACGGCGGCGGTGGTGAGCACGCAGGCCGTGGCGTAGGCCCTTGTCACGGGCGGCACCTGCAGGTACTCCTGCCGGAAGGTCTGGTACGCCATGGCCGCGCCGCCTCCGCTGCCGCCGCTGCGCATGCGCGCACCGCCGCCCGGCCCTCCGCAGCCAATCGGCGCCGGGCACGCCCCGGGGTCTCGCTCTCTCATTGGCTCATTCACACCGACCAGCCCGCCAACCAGGGCCGAGGGGCTTGGTGATTGGGCGGCCGCGGTACCCTCGCGGCCGCTGATTGGCTGCCCTCGAGGGTGCCCTGCTGAGGGGTTCAAACGCGGCGGGAAGCGGCGGCGGCGGCGCAGGAGCGTTTGTTGGTGCCTTCGGTTACTGCTTGCTGTACCGGCCCCGTCTGCGGCACCAGAGCGGGAGCGGCGGCACCGCCATCTCGGGTAACGACGCGGGCGGCCGCGCTGACCCTGCGCTAGGCCCTGGCTTCCCCTCCGCCGCGGGCTCGGCCGTGCCGCCTGCAGCCAGGCCCGTCCGCCCCGAGGCCTGCGGTTCTCTCGCCCTTCCTTGCCGGCGCGCATCGAGCACCATGTCGGTCCGACCTATGGCCTACGAAGCGCAGTTCTTTGGCTTCACCCCGCAGACGTGCGTGCTGCGTGTCTACATTGCTTTCCAGGACTACCTCTTTGAAATCATGCTGGTGGTGGAGAGCGTGATCCTGAAGAAGCTGGACGCGATTCCTGACTCTAAAATCAGCCCCTCACAGATCCGGAAATGCACGGAGAAGTTCTTTGTCTTCATGAAGGAGCAGTTTAACAAACTCTTCAGTAACCTGGAAAAAGTGCTCCTGCAGCTGGTGCTAAGCATCCCTCCGAACGTGCTCCTTCCCGAGGACAAGGTCCACGAGCAGTACCCCTACAGCAAGGAACAGTTCCAGACGCTTCAGGAGGAGGTGCAGGAGCTGCAGCGGCAGTGCAGGGCGGAGGCGTCGGCGAGGCAGGCACTTCGAGCAGAGCTGGAGGAGCAGAAGGTTGTCCAGGCCGAGCTGGAGAAGATCTTGCAATGGTTTGCTGGGCTGGAGAGTATCTGTAGGGAGCATGGGACCAGCAGTGTCAAAGAAAGCTTCACTTTCTTGACACAGAACTCTAACAAACTGCAAGATGTGCTGAAAGATGTTGAAAAGAAAAGCAAAAGAGTAAAGAAACACCATCAGTTACTGTGATGGAAATGCTGAAAAGGCGATCAGACAACTTGCTGAATGGGCTAGGGGCTTATCTCTCCAGCAGCATCCCTGATCCCTTACCCTTACTCTAGATTAAAAAGACTAAAAGCTGTTGAACTATGAGGCTGCATCTTGTCTAGCACCTCCCTAAGGAGAGCAGGGAGAGAGGAGAAGACTGAAATGTAATTGTGGAACTGGTGACTGGGAGGAAATTTGGGCTTGGATAATGCAGCTGAGGTCGCTTTCTGCCCTTATGGATGTTAACTTTGATGACAACACTGCATTTGTTTAAGGAATATTAAAAAGAAAGAATGTCCAACGAAGGTCTGGAGAAGGTATGAGTGGATTTCCAGCCTGATCCCAGTCCAGCTAATGGAGTGGATGGAACACAGGGACTTTGTACCCATTTGGTACCAGCTACCATCAGTGCTGGGCTGCACTCCCTATGTTTTAAAAGCCAAGACACTTGCCCTGCTTATTGCTCCATCATCTGATGGCACAGAAACCACTAGTGGAAAGGAAGAACCCAGTCCTTGTCATACTTCAGTGTATGTTCCTTTATGTAATTTTGTTGTTTGCTTGGTTTTATTTCTGTTCTCCACTGTCTTTCTACCAAATACAAAGTTCATCTTACTCAAGTTTCATCAGATTTTCCTGTAGAGATGTTGTGAGGAGTGGCTGATATCCCCGAGTTATTTGAAATCACTTCATCTCACTCTCTGCTTGATTCAAAATCCATTACAACCTCTGGGCATCTTTCCCTTGGCCTCACCAAGTCTGAAATCTCTACAGAACTACACAATCCCAATTTTTACTCTCCTAGCATAGAAGTTCAGAAGACATTCAGTTTGGGAATGACTTAGAAGTTATTGGAATGTTAGTAATTAAGAGCATCAAATTAATTTTGCAATTCTTTATTCCACAACTTTCAGACTCCTCTTGGAGGTGTTCAAGGCCAGGCTAGATGAGGCCTTGAGCAACCTGTGCTGGTGGGAGGTGTCCCTGCCTGTGGCAGGGATTGGAACTGGATGATATTTAAGGTCTCTTCCAACCCACTCCATAATTCTATGCCTTCTGAAGATAACTTGCAGAAATGGCTTGGTAAAAGCAGCCTCTTGAAACACATTTTGCCTTGATATGTGGCTGGAGACTTGCAAGGCTCAGTTTCTGCTCTGGACCTCCTCACAGAGGGAATTAATTTCAGCTGTGGAGCTGTAACCCTCTGTAGGGACCATTGGCCTGTGTGGAGGGGAGAGTTCAGAGGAGGGAAAGAAAAGCAAGGAATTGGGTAGAAATTAACTGGCTTGTTTAGAAAGCAACTGACTGCAAATGACCCTGCATGCCCCAGCTGGAGGTCTGAAGAAGACCCGGGTTATTACAGTGTCCCCGGCAGCTAACGCTGGAAGCATCTGCGTTTGTCAGCTTTGGCTTTGCTGGCACGAATGCAAAGGTGCAGAGGCTGCGTTTTGCGCAGTGCCAGAGTGCAAAGCCTGGCATAGCACGGCACCAGCAGCGGGCAATCAAATCACTGAGCCCCAGCACCGAACTCGCCTTCAGCTCCCCATCCATCGCTGCTGACCAGGAGACACTTCTGGCAGCAGAGGGCACCAGGGGACTGGCCCAAGGCTTTGCTGGCAGTCAGGGCTGATTTGTTGCCTCCACTCCCCTCTCCCAGCACCAAGAATCGCCAAGTGTCTCCTCCGAGCAGTTGGTTATTGTATCTCTCGCGTAGCAGACACATTTCTTGGGTGTTACAGGAGAGACCACACCTGAATTCAGTAGAAGCTGGGCCAGCTACCTCACTGCACCACATGTATACAGCCTAAGATGGGCCTTGGCAGAGAAATTACTCTGATTTTCTCTCATTGGTCCTCAGATCTCAGCCAGGAAGCTTACACAGCACCAAGGCCTTCTGCAGCATACAGAATCACAGAATGCTTTTGAGATCCTCCAGCCCAACCAGTCTTTACCTCGGCCAGGGCTGGTGCTAAGCTATGTCCCTCAGCACCCTATCTCTGCCTCTTTGAAACTTCTCCAGGGATGGGGAATCAGCCACCTCCCTGGTCAGCCTGTGCCAGGCTATGAGAACCCTTTCAGTGGAGAAGTTTCTTCCTATTATCCGACCTAAAACTGCCCTGGGGCAACCTGAGGCTCTTTCCTCTTGTGCTATCACTTCTTACTGCAAGAAGAGACCAACCCCTGCCTGGCTCCAGCCTCCTCTCAGGTTGGTGTAGAGAGCCAAGTCATCTCCCCTCAGCCTTCTCCTCTCCAGGCTGAACAAGCCCAGGTCCCTCAGCTGCCCCTCAGCCCTGTTCTTTGCTTCCCATGTTCCAAAGCTGCACCCCAAAGCAGACCCTGAGCTCACAGTCCTGCTCCCAGCAGCTCCAGAGACTGGTGGGAGAAGCTTGCAGTAGTGCTGCTCCCTAGGGACTTGCTTTCCTCACCTCTGCCTGTCCCCAGCTGCTTCCAGCCCAGAGGCTCCCACAAAGGACTAAGCAGCAAGGATCCACTTGACAGTTTATTGGCTGAGAGCCTTGAGCAGCTCTGGCTCCAGACAAGTTCTCCTCCCTGGTGCTCCAAGTCATGAGATAATTGTTGGAGGTGTGCATGAGGGCGGCAGGGGCAGCACCTGCAGAGGCCTGTCCCAAGCCTGGACACCTCAGCAGAGGATTTGGGGGAAAAGGCAGCAAAATACAGGCCTTTAGGTTGTTCAGTCCTCACCCATCTCATGCAATCACAGAATTGTCTAGAAAAGCCTCTGAGATCACCCAGTCCAACCACCAGCCCAGCACCACCCTGGCCCCAAGTGGCACAGCAACTCAGTCCTGGAGCACCTTCAGGAACATCTCCAGGCTCATCTACAGCAGGGCCGAAGTTACCAGCAGGGCAGTAACTGGCAACACCATAATAGTAAAAACTGTTACACCAGAGCATTTCCTCCCACTGGGATTTTGACTGGTCCAGACTAAGCAGGAGCATTCCATTTCCCATGAGAGCCCTTGAAACCTGCCCCGCCAGAAGAAACAGAGAGGCCAAGAAGATGATCAGAGGCTGCAGAACATCTCCTGCCAGGATAGGCTGGGAGAGTTGGGGCTGCTCAGCCTGGAGAAGAGAAGGCTCCAGGGAGACCTTAGAGCTGCCTTCCAGTGCCTGAAGGGGTTCCAGGAGAGCTGGGGAGGGACTTTGTACCAGGACCTGTGGTGTCAGCGTGAGGGGCAATGGTTTGAAACTAGAGCAGGGCAGATTTAGGTTGGACATTAGGAAGAAGTTCTTTATTCTGAGAGTAGTGAGACACTGGCACGGGTTGTCAAGGGAGGATATGGATGCCTCGTCCCTGGAGGTGCTGAGAGCCAGGCTGGATGAAGCCTTGGGCAACCTGTGCTGGTGGGAGGTGTTTCTCCCCATGGCAGGGGATATTGGAACAGAATGAGCTTTCAGGTCCCTTCCAACCCAACCCATTCTGTGATTTCTGACCAGGCAGGGAAGCAGCTGGGCAGTGAGGCACACAGGTGGTGCCAGCTGCCCTGGTTGCTGTGCACCAGCAGCTCCTCACTAATGTGTTTGCACATCACATGCTGAGTGCCTCGGTAGGCTTTATGGAGTAGCCCTGCTGCTGCCTCCCTCTGCACCCCAGCCCCCATGTGGAAGCAAATGGGGCACCAAAGGGGCATTCAGCTGGCACCAGTGGCACTACATCGCTTTACCCAGGTGAAGAAAGTCAGTCAGGGCCCAGGTGCTGATGGCTCATGTCTGTGTTTGCCCAACCTTCCTGGGAACTGCTTTAGACAAGAGCAGAGTTGATGGCTTTCTTCTTGCTGCAGGAGAAGGAGGTGGAGGTGTTTGGCACTTTCACAGATCTTCTGTTTCTTCCCCTGAATGAAGCCTTGGGAAAGAGGGAGCCTGAGCACACAGCCTGTGCTGAAGGCAGCCTGGGAGGCTGTCGTGGAGGGCCTGTAGGCCTGAAAACAGGCTTGTTTATGCCTTGCCTTGCCTGGACATGTTTTTCTGCCAGGACCCCTGGTTGTAAACAGGTTGTGTAAGCCCACACACACCCAGCTCGTGTCTCCATGGGGTAAGCCCATGTGATCCCCATATTTGGGACAGTCCAGTCAAGTGCCTTTTGCCTATTATGGTAAGGTTTGGCTGACTGCCAACCTGATTGGTCATTCTAGTGGCCAAAGGGACCATTCATCTCGGCCCACAGTCCATAAATAGGGGTGCACAGGTACACAACCTGCTCAGCCGCTCAGACCCCCCCTCTCGGACTCCACTGCATAGCTCTGATGCTCAGAGGCTCAGACCCTCATGCTTTGACTCACTCGCAGCTCACCTGTCTGCATACCTTAGATGCAGAGCACACTTAAGCCTGCATATATATATATATATATGAGGAGCCTATAGTCTCCAGCCAGCTGTGCACATCTGCACACCACTGTGTTAGCAGGACCAGATCCTGCACTGCCTTTACCTACGGAGCTCAGACTCCCAGCAGCCATGCACACCTGCATGCCTGCTGCCTATCACTGCCTGGTAAGTGCCACTGCCGCTGAGATAACCAGGAAGCAGACTCTGGATTGTCTGCACACACGATTGGCCTGCCAGCCATGAGAACCATGCCAGAGACAGCACAATATTCTCCTCCTACACCTGAGATCCTGCCAGCTCAGAATCCCTGGACACAGCATCCAGAAGAAGCCAGCAGCACCAAGGCAGAGAGTGCATCCCTCGCCAGGAGAAAAGATCAGAGACCACTATTTCCCCAGAAACTGGGAAGATTCCTCCTTTCCCCTCAAGCCGAGAGGATTCCAGCCTCGAGGTCCACGGGCAGAGATCTCCTGAAGTTTTGACACTGGCATAGGCTGACATAGCCCCGGGGGGGTGATCACTGATTAATGAGTTGTGAGTAAAAGCTTTAATACCTCGGTAATATAAGTAGCCAGAAAGAGTTTTCAGCCCGCTCTGCTGGGCAAATAGTGTACAGACCCCAAGCGGCATTAAGCCGTGGGCAAACTCCTCTCTCTGTTTGTAGTTTGAATGTTTGCTAGTTATTAATAAGTTCCTGTACATAATTTATCCTAGACTGTTTTCACAACCGTGTAATGAATCCTTTGATGTTAATATACAGTGGTTGGGGGTGGCAGAGTCCAGAATATTGAGTTTAATAAATCTATATTTTGATATAAAATTATCTCACCCCAATTAATTTCTCCCCTCTGCCAAATAGGTGCAGGCACTGAGAATATCCCCTCCACAACAGAGGCTGCAGCCTGGGGAGGAGCAATGTGCTCCACAATCAAAGATGAAGTTTGTAATGCATTACTCTGGCTGGGGCTGTGTCTTTTCAGAATCCCACCATGGTAGGGGCTGGAAGGGACCCCTGGAGATCACCCAGCCCAACCCCTGCTCCAGCAGGGCACCCACAGCAGCTTGCCCAGCAGCACAATGCCCAGGGGGCTTTGGAAGCTCTCCACACAAGGACACTCCACAGCCTCTCTGAGCAGCCTGCTCCAGGCCTCCAGCACCCTCACAACAAACAACTTGCTCCTCCTCTTCAGGTGGAACCTCCTGGGTGCCAGTTCGTACCTGTAGCCATTTGAGCTAGATGGAGAGGTGAACATTGTAGGGACAGGCCATATAATGGCAAAGGTGGATGAGTTAATATAATCTCATTGGAGCATCAAGAACTTTATGTCTGGAAGCACAGCTTGGACCTTCCCCCCTTGCTGCTATCTTCCCCTGCCACTGTTTTGGCTGCTGCTGCTTCGTCGCTGCTTCCCCATCTTCCTTAAGGTTATTATACTTCTGCAGTGCTTTACTCTCCTTATACTGTTCAACTGTAAGAAAGGCAATTTCATTTGTCTCTGACTTTCCAAAAATCCATGTTTGTAGTGAGTTTACCGGGGGAGGATCCACCCTAACCCGGGACAGTAACCCTTGCACTAGTGACCAGAGCCTGGCTGCCCTTCCCCTGCTGCCCACACTCTTCTTCACGTTCCCCAGGACACCATTTGCCTTCCTGTCCACGAGGGCACATTGTTGGCTGATGGTTAATCAGCACTTCTGGGTCCCTGCCTGTGGAGCTGCTTTCCAGCTCCTCTTTGCTGGTGCAGGAGGTTGTTCCTCCCCAGAAGGAGATGTGGGGTTGATGCCTCCCCCTTCACCAGGCACAGGAAGAACCACAGCACAGCTCAGCTCTGGGTGCTTCCCTGGCCATTCCTGCTGGCCTCACACCCATCCTAGCCCCACACCCATCCTACCAACCACAAGTGGCAGTTGTGGCTCTCTAGGCCAACCTCTACATGCTGAAAGGTTACTCAGGTTGGTTTAAGTCCCCTTTAGCTGCAGATAACCCCTCAGGCTTCTGCCTTAAACCCATCACCTATTTATAGCTGCTCTGTGCCCAAAGCCTGGGCAGAAACAGCTTACCAGAACCCAAACCTGTTGCATGCAGGGGCACACATCAGACCCAGCAGAAACATCTTCCCCTCTTTGGGTGGAAACCACCATTTCAGCCTGAAAAAGAGAAATCATTAAGCAGACAAACCAAGAGAAATAATATCAAGGCAGGACATTATGGGAGCTCACTTCCCCACGTGGATCCTGCCACGTGGTGCTGCTCTAGTTTGGACCCAGTGATCCTTCACCCAAGCCCCTCTGCTTGGTGCCTCTACACCCGCCAGCAGCTCTGATTATTTTTGTTGCCTTTCCCTCAGCAGCTTCCCTGCCCAACACCCCCACTGCCTGGGCACTGCTCCTGCATGCCAGCTTCTGGGGATTTTCTCTCCTCTCATTTCCTTGGAGAAAGGAAATTCTGCTGCTGCTTTGCCTCAGTTGTCCCTCCTGGGCTGTTATTACTTACACAGCTCAGAGCATTACTGCCTCCTGATACCTTAATTGCTAATAATTACTGTTTGGTGGAAGGCTGCAGCAGAAGCCACCCCTGAATGGATATTGTAATAAGCACTATAGTGCTCATTTCCTACTCAAGGAATCCAATCTAAAAGGCAGCCCACTGAGGAGAAAAGGAGGGGGAGCAGCTTCTGAGCCAGTCACAGCACCTCAGAATGGCAGGGATTGGAAGGGACCTCTGGAGATGGCTGAGGGCAGCCCCTCTGCTGCAGCAGGGTCACCCAGGCCAGCTCACACAGGAACATGTTCAGGCAGGTTTGGAATGTCTCCAGAGATGGAGACCCCAGAACCTCTCTGGGCAGCCTGCTCCAGGCCTCCAGCACCCTTAGATTGGTGTAGTTCCTCCTCATGTTTAGGTGGAACTTACGTTCCATGTTGTGCCCACTGCTCCTTGCCCTGTCACTGGGCACCACTGAACAAAGCCTGACCCCACCCTCCTGACACCCACACTTGAAGTATTGATCAGCACTGATGAGATCCCTCTCAGCCTTCTCTTTTCCAGACTGAAAACCCCAACTCTCTCAGTCTCTCCTCATGAGAACTGTTCCAGTCCTCTCAGCATCTTCACAGCCCTTTGCTGTGCCCTCTCCAACATGTCCCTGTCCTTGAACCAGGGAGCCCAGAACTGGACCCAGCATCACCTGGCTCAGCCCCCAGCTCGAGTATCTTGCAAGATCTTCAAATGACTATGCACAGAAAAAAAACCCTTTCCAAACAGGATGGGGGCAGCTAGGGACATTTTCTATCCTGGGACACAGCACAAACCATGTCCTGAGGCTAGATGCAGGATGGTGGCAGTGATATGAGATAGGAGCAGGACACCACAGCCTCATAGAACAGCAACGATGTGGTAGTCAATATTGTATTTGCTCCCCAACACAGTGCTGGGGTACTGACTGGGATGAGAGTGGGTGGCCTGGTAAGAGGGGCTCAGGGTGCTGGGGGATGACAAGTGCCCAACAAGCCAGCAGTGTGTCCTTGTGGCCGAGAAGGCAAATAGTGTCTTGAGGGTGCAGTAGGAACAGTGGCCAGCAGGGCAAGGGAATTCCTCCTCCACCTCTACTCTGCCCTAATCAGGCCACATCTACAGTGCTGGGTCCAGCTCTGGGCTCCCAGCTGCAGAGAGCCAGGGAACTGCTGCAAAGAGCCCAGGGGAGGCTGCAAAGCTGCTGAGGCGCCTGGAGCAGCTCTGGGAGGAGCAGAGGCTGAGAGCCCTGGGGCTGAGAGCCTGCAGAAGAGCAGCCCCAGAGGGCATCTGAGCAATGCTCAGCAAGAGCTAAAGGAGCGGTGGGGGGCAAAAGCCTGTGGCCAGACTCTTGTCAGTGGTGCCCAGGGACAGAACAAGGGGCAACAAGGGGCACAAAGTGGAGCCCAGGAGATTGGATGTGCAGAGGAGGAGCAAGTTGTTTGTTGTGAGGGTGCTGGAGGCCTGGAGCAGGCTGCCCAGAGAGGCTGTGGAGTGTCCTTGTGTGGAGAGCTTCCAGCCCCCCTGGTTTGCTCCTGGGCATTGTGCTGTGGGTGCCCTGCTTGAGCAGGGGTTGGACTGGATGATCCCCAGAGGTCCCTTCCAACCTCACTATGCTGGGTTCTGGGATGAGCACAGATGAAGTTTTTATGCCTTAGCAAGTCCTCATCCCCATCTGCAGCCTGAGCCTGCCCCTTACCCGCTGCACTTCCTTCCTGCCGCTGCACAGGTCCAGCCCAGCAGGCAGCCCTGCAGCAGGCAGCCCCGCAGCAGGCAGTCCCGCAGCAGGCAGCCCCACCGCAGGCAGCCCCACCGCAGGCAGCCCCGCAGCAGGCAGTCCCGCAGCAGGCAGCCCCGCCGCAGGCAGCCACGCAGCAGGCAGCCCCGCCGCAGGCAGCCCCACAGCAGTCAGCCCCGCCGCAGGCAGACCCGCAGCAGGCAGTCCCGCAGCAGGCAGTCCCGCAGCAGGCAGCCCCGCCGCAGGCAGCCCCACAGCAGTCAGCCCCGCCGCAGGCAGACCCGCAGCAGGCAGTCCCGCAGCAGGCAGTCCCGCAGCAGGCAGCCCCGCAGCAGGCAGCTCCACAGCAGGCAGCTCCGCAGCAGGCAGCCCCGCAGCAGGCAGCTCCGCAGCAGGCAGTCCCGCAGCAGGCAGTCCCGCAGCAGGCATCTCTGCAGCAGGCAGTCCCGCAGCAGGCAGCCCCGCAGCAGGCAGTCCCGCAGCAGGCAGCTCCGCCGCAGGCAGTCCCGCAGCAGGCAGCTCCGCAGCAGGCAGTCCCGCAGCAGGCAGCCCCGCAGCAGGCAGTCCCGCAGCAGGCATCTCCGCCGCAGGCAGCCCTGCAGCAGGCAGCCCCGCAGCAGGCATCTCCGCAGCAGGCAGCTCCACAGCAGGCATCTCCGCAGCAGGCAGCCCCGCAGCAGGCAGCCCCGCAGCAGGCAGTCCCGCAGCAGGCAGTCCCGCAGCAGGCATCTCTGCAGCAGGCAGTCCCGCAGCAGGCAGCCCCGCAGCAGGCAGTCCCGCAGCAGGCAGCTCCGCCGCAGGCAGTCCCGCAGCAGGCAGCTCCGCAGCAGGCAGTCCCGCAGCAGGCAGCCCCGCAGCAGGCAGTCCCGCAGCAGGCATCTCCGCCGCAGGCAGCCCTGCAGCAGGCAGCCCCGCAGCAGGCATCTCCGCAGCAGGCAGCTCCACAGCAGGCATCTCCGCAGCAGGCAGCCCCGCAGCAGGCATCTCCGCAGCAGGCAGTCCTGCAGCAGGCAGCCCCGCAGCAGGCAGTCCCGCAGCAGGCATCTCCGCCGCAGGCAGCCCCGCAGCAGGCAGCCCCGCAGCAGGCAGCTCCGCAGCAGGCAGCTCCGCAGCAGGCAGTCCCGCAGCAGGCAGCCCCGCAGCAGGCAGCCCCGCAGCAGGCAGTCCCGCAGCAGGCAGCCGCGCACGCCCGAGCCCGGCACAGAGGGCACCGGTGGTCGTGGCGTGGCTCTGGGCGTGACTTTCTCTCACAGTTGCCCTTCTCTGGCCCTGCTCCAGCCCCTCAGTGTCCTTGGAAGGAGAGGCCCAAAGGCGAGCCCAAGATTTTAGGTGCAGCCACTACTGACTCCAGGGTGACCATCTCTGCCCTGCTGCTGCTGGCCACACCATTGCTGATGCAGGCCAGGCTGCCGGTGCCCTTCCTGGCCCCCTGGGCACACCCTGGCTCATCTTCAGCCACTGCCAGCAGCGGCTCCGGGTCCCTCGCTGCGGGGCAGTGTCCAGGCACTGTGCCGCGGTGCTGCGGGCAGCAGAGGCAGCGCAGCACTGTCGGGAAGCGCTCACACCACTGTGGGCTCTGTGGCTTTATTGTCATCCTCAGTTCTGCAGTACAAAAGCATGCCAAAAATAGCCTCTCTCTTCATGGTACAGTATTTACAGTGTAACAGCCCTGCCATTACAGTACTGAGTGCAGATCCACCACGCCGGGGGCACAGCAGAGCACGGACAGGGGCGGAGTGGGACACCGAGGAGAACAGGAGAGGCAGACACAGCAGGAGAGGCAGAGAGAGCAGCGAAAGGACAGCACGGAGCAGCCAGCTCCATCCTCACCACCCACAGCTGAGGTCCTCTGGGGCTTTGGAATGCTCCTGTGGCTTCTGGTAACCAGCTGAGGGCCTGGGCTCCAACAGCCACTCTGAGCATACCTGGCACCAGGGCAGGCCAGCGGAGAGGCAGCTCCTGAGCGCCTTTCCTTCCCTGATCCCATGGGAGGCTGTGATCAGAGCGTCAGAGCCATGGAATAATCCAGGTTCATCCAGGCTGGGAGGGAGCTGATCAGAACACAGCCTTCCGTAGGAGGCTGTGGGCCAGCAAAGGCAGCCCAGGGCTCAGCAAACCCTGCCAACGTGGCACAGAATCACAGAAGGCTTCCAGGCTGAGCCAGCCCAGCCATCGACCCAGCACCACCACGGCCCCAAGTGCCATGGCCACACAGCTCTGGAGCACCTCCAGGGAAGGGGACTCCACCATCTCCCTGGAAAAGTTTGGGATCCAGGCTCAGTGAGACACACACAGAAGCTCACTGCCTGCTTCCTGGCCTCAGCAGTCCTGCTGGCCCCAGGCAGTGCTCACACTCTCAGCAGAACCCTGGGCAGGCACTGCAGCACAGCCTCCTTTGGAAATGCTTCCACTTTATGGAGCTCCCAACCCCTGGCAGCAGGCAGGACCTCGCCTCTCCTGCCACCACCCAACACAGAGCTGAGGCTGCCTGGCCACAGGAAGGACCATCTTTGACTGCAGCAGAGCAGCAACACTGAGCAGCCAGAACAGAGAGGGTGGGCTCCATGTCTGGACACCACAGAAGCATTCAGGTTGGAAAAGACTTAAGATCATTGAGTCCCACCATAAACATCAGTGATGAAGGTGTCCAAGACCATAAATGATCCTTTTAAACACACACAGCAGCAGTGGGGAGAGCACAGTCCTTGCTGTGCTGGTTTCTGGAGCTCCTGCAGCAGCTGCACCAAGGCATGACCTCGATCATCCAACAGCATCTCACACACCTGCCTCTGCTGCCTGGGCTAAGAAAGCACCAAGCACCAGCTATGGGATGTTGGTTGCTGCAGTGGGTGGGGGATGTGGAGCTCTGAGCAAGAATGAGGGCACTGCAACCCTTAGAAAGAGGTTGCAGCTCTGCAGGGCTGGGATGAAGCCCCTGGGCTGGCAGGACAAAGCTCCACGGCCAAGATCATTGAGATAGAGAATCACAGAATGAGTTGGTTAAAGCTCAGCGATTTCAAACCCCCTACCACAGGCGAGGACACCTCCCACCAGCCCAGGCTGCTCAAGGCCTCACCCAGCCTGGCCTTGAACACATCCAGAGAGAGGAGCTGTGAGGGAGAAAGCAGCAATCTGGAGAGAGCAAAATGAACTTCTCTGGCCACAAACCTCAGAGCTGGAGAAAAACCTCCTTCAGCCCCTGCCACAGCACTGCTGATGGCTTCAGACTGTGGAGCTGTGCTGAAAGAACATAAAATTCCTGCCACCAGCTCCTCCCTGGCAGTAACTAAGCAATCAAACCCCATCCTGGGAGTCCCTTCAGCAAGCTGCAGCTACCTCCTCCCCTTACCAGGCTCCCTTCAGATGTGGACCTGCACAAGCACTGCTTTTCCACACCCAACCTGCAACTGCTTCTGACCTCCTCCACACAGCTGCTTCCCAACAGGTCCCCTCTCAGCTGTTCTGCTGCAGGAGGTTGTTCCTGCCCAGGGCCAGGAGGCTCTTGCCCTTTGGTGACCTTCATGAGGTTCCTTCTGCCCAGCTCTGCAGCCTGCCCAGGTCTGGCTGAATGCAGCACAGCCTGAGGGGTGTCAGCACTGCCCCCAGTTTGGGACCAGCAGCAGACTGCCTGAGGCTCCACTGCATCCCTTCATCCAGGTCACTGATGGAGATGTTGAACAAGACTGAACCCAGTCCTGACCCCTGGGGCACACCATGAGCTAGAGGCCTCCAGCTGGACTCTGCACTGCTGATCACAATCCCCTGAGCTCTGTCCTCCATGCAGTTCAACCCAGCACTGCCTACTCATCTTACTTTTCCTGAGCTTCCCTAGGAGGATGCTATGGGACACAGTGTCCAAAGGCCTCCTGAAGTCCCATTTCCACTTTCACTCCTTTTCACTGGGTGCTTCAACCTTCACTACAGGGCAGCAGGGTCCAAGCACAGGCTCAGGTGCCCGCCCATGGGACTGGTTGTGGACCCCATGGCCTCAGGGGATGCTAAGCACACAGCTGGTGAGACACAGACACAGGCAGGACTTACATCCTGGATATGAGCAGTGCAGAGCACAAGCCCAGAGCAGTCACCAGGATCCAATGCTTTTGCCTTTGATAATTAAAGGTCTCCTCAAAATTAATTAACCACAATATTATTACCCAATTTGCTAATGTGTCCAGGTGACTTGTGGGGCTGGAGACCACTCCTGGGCATCCCACCAAGACAGCAAGGGGAGGTCTCAGGGCAGAGATGGGCAGCAGAAGGCCCCAGCAGCAAAGCCCAGCTATGAAAACGCTGGGAAGTGCCAAGGTAGGCTGCAGTCAGAGGGGGAGCACCAGTGCAACCCTCGGACAGCTGTCCCCTTGCTCAAACCTGAGGCAACAAAGTGCCAGGCCCTCAGGATCAGCCTGACCAACTGCAAGATGACCAACTGCAGCCAGAGGTGATGGTGTCCTTGATTGCAGTGCTGCAGACTGAGACTCCAGTCCCCTTGGCTTGCCAGGGGCAGGCTGAGAGCCCATGAAGCTGCAGGGGAAGCTCTGGTGTGCTTGGTGGGTTGGTGCCACTGCGACTGACTCTCACAGACTGCACTGGGCTGGAAGGGACCCTCCGAGGTCACCCTGTCCAACTCCCTGCAGGCAGCAGGGACACCTCCAGAGCAGGCTGCCCAGGCTGACATCAAGCCTGACCTTGAATGTCTCTGGGGATGGGGTCTCAACCACATCCCTGAGCATCCTGTGCCAGTGCCTCATCATCCTCACTGTGCAGAACCTCTGAGTGCAGCAGTGAAGTCCCACACCCCTGCAGGCACCTTGGCCTTTGTGCAGGCAACCTCTTGCCTGTTGTCAGATGAGTTGAGAAGCAACCTATGCATGAACCCCAGCATCAGTATGTGCATGAAGGTTACACTCTGAAAATAAAGGGAAAGATGAAAGCCTTCAAAGGCAGCAGAAGATCTGGAGCTGACTTCACTGTGTCCTGTAGCCTTCCTTAGGCTAAAGCCCTCTACTAATATTTTCCATCCTATGGACCTCTCCCATTCTGGGTCATTTATCACAGAATCCCAGCACAGTGTGGGGCAGAAGGGGACCTCTGGGGATCACCCAGTCCAACCCCCTGCTCCAGGAGGGCACCCATAGCAGCTTGCTCAGGAGCACAATGCCCAGGGGGGCTGGAAGCTCTCCACACAAGGACACTCCACAGCCTCTCTGGGCAGCCTGCTCCAGGCCTCCAGCACCCCTGACATTAAGAGTTTCCTCTTCCTGTTTAGAAGATGAGGAAATTAAAGCTTAAAAAGCAGCAGGGACATAATTGCAAAGGAACTAGGAGATGAGTGAGGGGAAGGACAGGACCCCTAAAGAAAATAACCCCCAAACCTGCCACTTCTCCTCAGCTTTGAGACCCACACCCCTGTGTGCAGGGCTGAGTGCAGCTGCTGGAGCCCAAGCCCAGCTCTCTGAGGACAGCCCCAGCTGGTCAGCAGATGTCCTGAGTGCTCTAAGCTTTGCCATGCACATCCCAGTGCTCCTGGGCCCCCTGAGGTTCAGAGGCTGAGTGCAAGTGACAGGGAACACTGTGGGATTTGTCCCCACACTGCCCTGACTGCAGCCAGTGGCAGCAGGACCAACCCCAGGCACAACTGTGAGGCAAGAGGAGGGGAGAAAAAAGAGAAGCAAAGATGGGTGCCAGTGGTCACCCCAGCAGCAGGAGCTCCTCGTCCCACTGACAGCCTCAGACACTTTGCCACCAGCTCCACCAGGAGCAGGACTGTGTCCTGATGTGCAGGAGAGCTTTAGCCCTGTGCTAATTGTGCCCCAAATCCTGGCTCTGATGCCATCTGGGGTTACCTGGTGCCCAACCCAGGATGCAAAAAAGCAAGGAAAAAATCTCTGGAGAAAATGACCCAGGAGAGCAGGTTTGATTCACTGCCTTCCAGATCAAACCGTGCTGATGGGCCAGACACCCACCCACGAAGCCCAGTTGTGAAGCATGAGTGGAGAGCAAGGCACAGAGGGAGAAGCACACTGAGACCTTGCAGGAGAGAGAGCAGGCAGGGCTGAGCCAGCAGAGGACCTGCTCCTTTCCTTCCTGCTGCTTGGCTCCTCCATTCTGCTCTCCTGGGCTGGTCCTTTTTGGTGGTTTTTCTTTTTCCTCTGCTTTGCAGGCCCTGGATGTGGTGATGAGGGCAGATGTGTGCTAGACAACACCACGATGGGTAGTACAGCAGCAGCCCCACGGCCTCAGGATGTGGCTTCGTCCTCACTGACGTCCGGCAGCTCCAGGTCGCAGCCTCCTTCTCTGCTCTCCTCTTTTCTACATGAAGAGCAAGGAAATAAAGAGGTTAGAGACCACCCAGCAAGGCAAGGAAGAAAGAGGAGGATGAGGGCTTCTACCAGCAACCCAGCAGCACATCACTGTGAAGGTAGAAAATCTTCACGGTGAAGGTGGGAGAGACTGGCACAGGCTGCCCAGGGAGGCTGTGGCTGCCCCCTCCATGGAGGGGTTCAAGGCCAGGTTGGATGAGGCCTTGAGCAAGCTGTGCTGGTGGGAACTGTCCCTGCCCATGGCAGGGGGTTGGAGCTGGATGAGCTTTGAGGTCCCTTCCAACTCAACACAGTCTGTGACCCAGCAGCAAGCCCAGAGCAGGTAGCATGTCCTGGCTCAAGCTCACCTGTTCCCCCCAGAGCAAGAACCGTGGCCAGGCAGCGTGCAGAGTGCTGGGGCTGCTCCCACAGCAGAGGTGTGGGAGTGGTTCCCTGTGCCTCACTGCAGATCTCCCCAGGCCTGCCTGGAGGATGTATCCTACCTAGGCTCTAGATGTGAGCAGGCCTTGCCACTCAGCTGCTTTAAGGGATGCTGCTTTGTGGTTAACAGAATGAGCTGCTCTGATTACTTCCTGCTCCACCAAGTGGCTGTGTCCCAGTGAATGTCTGGCTGAGGTGAGTGCTCACAGAGGCCAATTCTGGCTATCCAGAGCCCTCCCAGTGTGAAGAGGCAGAAGCATGGTGGAGTGGTGGAGCAGCTAGAGCAGAAATGGCTCCAGGGCAATTTCTTTCATACCCACCAAACATGAGGCCAAAGGACCAAGCTGAGCCTTTCCCACGTCCTGCAGCTGCTCCCTCTGTGAGCGTGGGGTGAGCAGCAGCTCCTGCCTGGGGCTGGAAACTGCCTGCCAGAAAAGGACTTGGGGATGCTGGTTGGCAGCTGGCTGAAGATGAGCCAGGGTGTGCCGAGGCGGCCAAGAAGGACATCAGCATCCTGGCCTGGAACCAGCAGTGGTGTGGCCAGCAGCACCAGGACAGGGATTGTGCCCCTGTGCTCAGCACTGCCGAGGCCACAGCTTGAGCGCTGGGGTCAGTTTTGTGCCACTCGCTCCCAGAAGGACACTGAGGGGCTGGAGCAGGTCCAGAGGAGGGCAATAAAGATAGGCAAGGGTCTGGAGAGCAGGGCTGGGGAGGAGCAGTGGAGGGGGCTGGGGTGTGCAGCCTGGAGAAGAGGAGGCTGAGGGCAGAGCTCATTGCTCTCTGCAGCTCCCTGAGAGGAGGCTGCAGCCAGGTGGGGGTTGTGCACTGCTTCCCTGTAGCAAGTGACAGAATGAGAGGAAATGGCCTCAAGGTGCCCCAGGGCAGGTTTAGCTAGGATGTGAGGAGCAATTTCTTCCCCAGAAAGGTTGACAAGGCCTGGCCCAGGCTGCCTAGGGCAGTGGTGGAGTCCCCATCCCTGTGCAGGGGTTTCAGAGGTGTAGAGATGCTGAGGGCCATGGTGTGGTGTGGGGCTAAAGGAGCACTGCAGCAGCTTGAAGAGCTCTTCCAACCAAAGCATGCTGAGATTCACGCTGCACCCAAGCAGCTTTCCACAGCCCTCCCAGAGGAACCACGGCACAGAGGGACAGCAGTGTGACAGGCAGGCAGCACTGCACAACACTGCATCTGCTGCTAGAGGAGCGTGACAGGCAGGGAGCAGTGCACAACACTGCATCTGCTGCTAGAGGAGTGTGACAGGCAGGGAGCAGTGCACTGCATCTGCTGCTAGAGGAGTGTGACAGGCAGGGAGCAGTGCACTGCAGCTGCTGCTAGAGGAGTGTGACAGGCAGGAAGCAGTGCACTGCAGCTGCTGCTAGAGGAGTGTGACAGGCAGGAAGCAGTGCAGCTGCTACAGAAGAGGGCTGGAGCTGCTGCTGTCTCTAGCACACGTGGCACAGCAGGGGACACACAGACAGTGAATTACCTTAAGGATGGATGCAAATGCACAGAGGTGGTTAGGAGGAACCTGTCCCTGAGAGCAAAACATTGAGACAAAGGAAAAAAGGGATCATGAGGTGATGGCAGCAGCAAAGGAGCTTCTACTGATGCCCCAGGGATCCAGTGGCATGGAACATGGAGTCACCTGCACCAGCAGCTAGTTGTTGGGTACAACCTCAAGCTCCAGATGGCTTCCAGCAGGCTGCTGCTGTCATGCTGTGTCCTCCTGGGCTATGCAGTTTAGCATCTCTGGGGGGCGGATGTGTCTTGCCACGGCCATGGCATCACCAGCACCTGCAGTGGGGTGTGCAGTGGCTGGGCAGGGACAGAGGAGCATGGGCCCCTCGCTGGGGGGCTGCTGGTGCTGGTCTGCGCTAGAGAGCATTCCTGTCACAGCTGCTGCCTTGCTCCCTGCGCAGGCTGCCAGGTACCTCGGGCATGGCTCTGCCACGGCAAGGGGAGAAGCTGCAGGTGTCCCTGCAGAGAAATCTGCTGTGGCCTTCGGCTGGGTTTGACTCTGTTCTGACAGCATCCAGGCAGCACCTGTCCAAAATCGCCAGGCACTGGAGGTGCAGACACTGGGCCCTGGCAGTGGGCAAGCAGCTGTGCCAACATCTGGCCAATGGAACCCCAGCTGCAGATGCTGCCATAAACCTGGCTGCCCTCAGGGGGGGTCTCTGCAGCCTGTTTCTGACCAACCCTAGGGCACCAAGCCCCCACGAGGTGGGCACCTCTGGGCTGCACTGGAGAAGCTCTTTGTGCCTGAGGATCTGGGTCAGCCACTTCCTGAGCTCCCTGGCTTCCTTGTGCCCGGGCTCCATGTGTGTCCCTGCTGGCAGCGATGGCTCTTCAGCTCTCTCTGGGAAGGCTGGGAGGGCT
Organism: Pogoniulus pusillus; assembly: GCF_015220805.1. Taxonomy (NCBI): domain Eukaryota; kingdom Metazoa; phylum Chordata; class Aves; order Piciformes; family Lybiidae; genus Pogoniulus; species Pogoniulus pusillus. The sequence continues at coordinate 453,574 of NC_087290.1, read as the reverse complement.
GCAGCGTGAGGCCCCAGGCAGGAGCTGCCAACCACAGCTCATCCTCAGCAACAGCAGCCATAATGGGGAAGGAAACTGAGTCTGTTGAAACACAGCAATGACTCTGACAGGGAGCAGTGGCAACGAAGGAAAGCCAGAGCTGGCTCCATCAGGGGCAGGCACTGTGAACATAGAGCCAGAAGGGAGCTGTGGAGGCTGAAGAGCTGGGCTTGAAAATGCTCTGCAACTGCAGAAATGAGAAGCAGCCTTGAACCTACCCATGGCCTGCAGGACCTCTGAGTCTCCCTCTCTGTAGGTGTTCAAGACCTGCCTGGATGTGTTCCTGTGTGATGTACTCCAGGTGACCCTGCTCTGGCAGGAGGGTTGGACTGGATGAGCTTTAGAGGTCCCTTCAGCCCCTGGCATTCTGTGGCTGATGCTGTGCCTAACAAGGCTGGGTGACTCCTGGCATCTTCTAGGAGATCCTGTGCAGAAGGAATGGATTGTCCCCCTGGGCTGGGACTGCTGATGCTGCATCTCAAATCCTGGGTTCAGTTTAGGGCCCTCATTCCCAGAAGGACACTGAGGGGCTGGAGCAGCTCCAGAGAAGGGCAACAAAGCTGGGGAAGGGTCTGGAGAGCAGGGCTGGGGAGGAGCAGCTGAGGGAGTTGGGGGTGTGCAGCCTGGAGAAGAGGAGGCTGAGGGCAGAGCTCATTGCTCTGTGCAGCTCCCTGAGAGGAGGCTGGAGCCAGGTGGGAGTTGGGCTCTGCTCCCTAGTCTCAGGTGATAAAAGGAGAGGTAATGACCTGAAATTGTGCCAGGGGAGGGTTAGGTTGGAGGGGAGGAAAAAACTCTTTGCTGCAGGGGTGGTGAGGGACTGGCACAGGCTGCCCAGGGTGCAGGTGGTGGAGTCTTCATGCCTGACAGTGTTTCAGAACTGTGTGGCCATGGCACCTGGGGACAGGGTTCAGTGGCCATGGTGGTGCTGGGCTGGTGTTGGACTCAACCTTAGAGGTCTCTTCCAACCTAAACAATTCAATGAGTCCATGATTCTAAGGCAGAATCTGGTACCACTTGGTCCCTGCTACTGCAGAGCTCGCAGGGTAAGGTGACAGCTAGCAGCGCTCAGACATAGCTCCCTGGGCAGAGGCAGTGCTCCAAAACAAGGACCGCTGAGTGGATGCATCTTCATCCTAGTTCCCTTCTGAGTGTGCCTCTGGCAGCTGCTTCAGCTCACTGCTGTTACACAAAGCACTGAAGAAGAGCCAGGAAAGGATTTGCTGCTTCCAGGAGCAAGGAGGGCTAAAAACCTGCTGTGCACCCAGCACTGGCACAGAACTGCTGCAGAGTGCTGCTGCCTGAGTGGTGTCCTCCAAAGGCCCACAGAAGACCAATCTGAAGGGCACTGCAAAGGCAGCTTCTATGGAGGAGACAGAGGGAGAAACCCAAGGCAGATCCAACCAGACAGTTCAGTTTCCTCCTCCCCACAAACCAAACTGTGAGCCTAAGAGGACAGCTCTGCTTTAAGAACCTTCCATTAGGCATCCAACAGCAGAAAGCTGCCAGAGGATTTGCTGCCAGTGTCTGCCCAGCCTGGGCACAGATGGGTGATGCTGGAAGCAGCAGCAAGTGAGGCTCTGGCAACTCCATAAGCTGCCCAATTAAGTCAGTGAAGCCAGAGTGTGCTAGTTGCTGTGCTTAAACAGCATCAGGGACTGCTGCCTGGAATTGCAAGAGATGCAAAAGTATAAAAGCTGACTCAGCACTTCTGGCTCCCCAGTTGCATAGAGTCCAGGGGAGGCTGCAAAGCTGCTGAGGGGCCTGGAGCAGCTCTGTGAGGAGCAAAGGCTGAGAGCCCTGGGGCTGAGAGCCTGCAGAAGAGCAGCCCCAGAGGGCATCTGAGCAATGCTCAGCAAGAGTTGAAGGAGCTGTGGGGAGCAAGAGGCTGTGGCCAGACTCTTGTCAGTGGTGCCCAGGGACAGCACAAGGGGCAGTGGGCACAGACTGGAACCCACGATGAGAAAGTTGTTTGTTGTGAGGGTGCTGGAGGCCTGGAGCAGGCTGCCCAGAGAGGCTGTGGAGTGTCCTTGTGTGGAGAGCTTCCAAACTCCTCTGGGCACTGTGCTGCTGGGCAAGCTGCTGTGGGTGCCCTGCTGAAGCAGGGCTTGGACTGGCTGATCTCCAGAGGTGCCTTCCCACCTCACCGTGCTGGGCTCTGTGTGTACCTCTAAAGACAGTGGCACTGAGGAGGAGAAGCTCTAGTGGTGGATGTGCTAGTTTGAAGCAGGCTAGAATGTTTTGGGGAGAAAAACTAGATGACAGGCTGTGAAAGGAAAACAATGGTGAGGTCTGCTCCCCTCAGAGTCTTGCTGAAGGAGAAAGGAAAACATTAGATAACACTCTCGCCTTTTTGTCACACTCTGCTTTGGGCTGCTGGCTGAGCAACACCTTACTCCCTAACCTCACTTTCCGTTTGGCCTAACCCACCTTTGCTTCATAACCTCTTGGCTGAACCTCCATTCTTCTTTAGGACTGGGGTAAGGTTGAGAGGGGCAGGGGGAAGGTGCAGGGGTGGTTGAGAGCCCCTCCTGGGGACTCAGGTTTCTGGGAGGGGAGTTGTGCTTCTGTATTACTTTTTACCTTGTATATTTTTGTACGTTTCTGTATATATTGTAAATGTCTGCTTGTATATTGTGCTAGCTGTAAATAAATAGCTTCATTTGTATTCCCAGAGCCCGTCTGAGTCTAGTCTGGGTACCTTAAGTGTGGGGGGGTGGGTACATCCAAACCACCACAGTGGAGAACTGGGAACTTGTGGCTCGTGTTCCCTCAGCTCCCTGTTGTAACCACAGAGCAGTGTCCAGAGAGTGGCCTCTGCCAGGTCTTGCTTTGGGAGACCCCTGCCGAGCCACTGGGTGCGAGCGCAGCGCCTGGCACACAGCTCTGCAGAGCTCAGCAGTGCTGCCTGGCCCTGCTGGGTGCTCTCAATTCACAGCCCCCCAGACTCACTCCAGGCTCACTTTCCCTGCCCCAGCAGCCCCCACAGCACTGCTGCTGTTTTTTTCTCTGCTGCTCAGGGGTTTCACTAGGGAACAGGCTACTGAGAATTCACACCTGGATGGGCCTCATGTCTGGCTCTTGCTTGCTCTGGGGAACTAAGATTGCAGTCAAGAGAGAGCTGTCTGAAGGAGGAGCATTGTCGCTGAGACTTAGGTCACCTAACAGCCACATCATCAGAGCCAACAGATCACTGCACTGGAAGTGAATTCCACTAGACTCCAGCAGTCCAGCACCATTCAAAGCCGGAAGCAATGAGCCACAACCCTTCAGAGTAAAAGCAGCCCTGCTGCAGTGGCTGGGACAGGACCCTCTTTGTTGGAGAGGATGATCCAAGCTTTTTCTCTTCACCAGAAATGTTGGAGGCTCTTTCCCAAAACTCAAACTGTGCGTGGACTAATTGAGGATGAGTTCAATTGTTAGTGCCAGGAAGTGGCACTGATGGCATGAGGCTAAGCCAGCAAGGGCAGAGATTAGTGCAGAGGAAAACTGGCACGTTCAGAGACCACTCACTTTTGTTTTGGACATCTCCAACCTCTGAACTGCTGGGCAGAGGCCAGCCTGTCACTGCCACATCTCTGTCCCTAAGCGGATGTGTTCTTGTACACCAAGGGCACTGGCAGAGTGCCAGACAAGGAAACATAATCCAAACTTGGTGTCTGAAATGAGTGGGGGCTCTCTGAGAGAGCTGAGGCTGTTCAGCCGAGAGAAAAGAAGGTCCCAGGGACACCTTAGAGCAGCCTGGAGGGGACCCACAGGCAGGCTGGGCAGGGACTGTTCCCAAGGGCCTGCAGTGACAGGCTGAGGGCAGTGGTTTGGAACTGGAGCAGGGCAGAGTTAGGTTGGACACCAGGAGGAAGTTCTGCACAGTGAGGGTGGGGAGAGACTGGCACAGGCTGCCCAGGGAGGTGGTGGAGGCCTCATCCCTGCAGACATTCAGGATGTGGCCCTGGGCAGCCTGATGCAGTTGGAGGTGTCCCTGCTGCCTGCAGGGGCTTGCACAAGGTGACCTGGGAGGGTCCTTTCCAGCCCAATGCAGTCTGTGAGGCTGTGACTTGGACTAACTTTGGAAAGGACACAAAAGCCAAAGGGAGACTGCAGCTCTGCTTGAGATGTTAGCTGGGGTTGGACACTGATCCTGGGGCTAATCAGGAGCTCCTCAGAGACCTGGAATCAAAGGAACTTTCCTCCTGAGCAGCAGAGAAAACCTCTGGCTCCAGGCAGGAACCAGCCACAGCACTGGGGTCAGCTTGGTGAGCTGGTGGCTGGGGACAGGGTTTGGTGGCCACGGTGGTGCTGAGTAGGTGTTGGCCTGGAGGATCTCAGAGGCCCTTTCCAACCCAAACAATACCATGGTCTGGTTCAGACAGGACTTTTGTCCTTCAGTGCTACAGCCAAGGGCTCACAGCTGCTCAGCCCCTGCCCTGCCATACGTACATCAGCAGGTTGCCAGGGGCAGACATGGACCTCTCCTCCCGCCTGGCCTGCGCCTCGAAGGGGTTGCTGAAGGAGCGCTTGCGGAGCATGGCCTTCACCAGGATCTGAGAGAGAGCAGAGCGAGAGGCAGCAGGGCTGGCACCGCAGGCACTCAGCAGCACTGCAGGCACTCAATAGCACTGCAGGCACTCAATAGCACTGCAGGCACTCAGCAGCACTGCAGGCACTCAATAGCACTGCAGGCACTCAGCAGCACTGCAGGCACTCAGCGGCACCGCAGGCACTCAGCAGCACCGCAGGCACTCAGCAGCACTGCAGGCACTCAATAGCACTGCAGGCACTCAATAGCACTGCAGGCACTCAGCAGCACTGCAGGCACTCAATAGCACTGCAGGCACTCAGCAGCACTGCAGGCACTCAGCAGCACCGCAGGCACTCAGCAGCACCGCAGGCACTCAGCAGCACTGCAGGCACTCAGCAGCACTGCAGGCACTCAGCAGCACTGCAGGCACTCAATAGCACTGCAGGCACGGAGCAGCACCGCAGGCACTCAATAGCACTGCAGGCACTCAGCAGCATCGCAGGCACTCAGCAGCACTGCAGGCACTCAGCAGCACCGCAGGCACTCAATAGCACCACAGGCACTCAGCAGCACTGCAGGCACTCAATAGCACTGCAGGCACTCAATAGCACTGCAGGCACGGAGCAGCACTGCAGGCACTCAATAGCACTACAGGCACTCAGCAGCACTGCAGGCACTCAGCAGCACTGCAGGCACTCAGCAGCACTGCAGGCACTCAATAGCACTGCAGGCACTCAGCAGCACTGCAGGCACTCAATAGCACTGCAGGCACGGAGCAGCACCGCAGGCACTCAATAGCACTGCAGGCACGGAGCAGCACTGCAGGCACTCAATAGCACTGCAGGCACTCAGCAGCACCGCAGGCACTCAGCAGCACTGCAGGCACTCAGCAGCACCGCAGGCACTCCGCAGCACTGCAGGCACTCAATAGCACTGCAGGCACTCAGCAGCACTGCAGGCACTCAGCAGCACCGTAGGCACTCAGCAGCACTGCAGGCACTCAGCAGCACCGCAGGCACTCAGCAGCACCGCAGGCACTCAGCAGCACTGCAGGCACGGAGCAGCACCGCAGGCACTCAGCAGCACTGCAGGCACTCAGCAGCACCGCAGGCACTCAGCAGCACTGCAGGCACTCAGCAGCACCGCAGGCACTCCGCAGCACTGCAGGCACTCAATAGCACTGCAGGCACTCAGCAGCACCGCAGGCACTCAGCAGCACTGCAGGCACTCAGCAGCACTGCAGGCACTCAGCAGCACTGCAGGCACTCAATAGCACTGCAGGCACGGAGCAGCACCGCAGGCACTCAATAGCACTGCAGGCACTCAGCAGCACTGCAGGCACTCCGCAGCATTGCAGCTGCAGCATGAGCTGGGGAGAGCTGCAGAGCAGCTCTTTCACCTGTGGGCAGTGCCCAGGCCACTCTCCGGCACAGTGAACCAGCCCTGCATGCAGAGCACTGCTGGGCAGAGGTGAAGCCAATGCTGCTGACTGCTGTTTGCCACTCATGGTGGCCCAAGCTCAGGGAAAGGAGGCACCAGAGCTCTCCTGGGCCACCCTTCCCCAGGCAGGCAGTGCTGTCAGCTGCAGCAGTTTCAAAGGCAAAGGTCGTGCTGCCAAAGGCAGAAGATGGGTTTCACCTCACCAGCCTCTATAGGGTACTCGGGGAGTTAAGTTTGCACTCCAGGAGTTGTGGAAACAGGTCCTTGTGCCCAGCACCTCCCACCATCAGCAACTCACTGAAGGTAGCAGCTGGCTACACAGAAACCGCCAGGGGAGCTCTCAACACCCACTTGCGGTCCTCCAAGGCTGGCATGCAAGTGCCAGCTACATGCTCTGGCAGATGTCCTCTCCCTGCTTCTGCAGCCAGCTCTGGAATCTCCATTTCCAGGATCCAGGTGAGGAGTCTTGCACCCTCCAGCTAATGAAACAATACACTCCTGGGATGCTTCTGATGCTCTGGCATGTATGGTGGCAGGCCCTGACGATCTGACCCGGTAGCTTTTGTAAGAGCAGCCAGGGGACTTCTTGCACGGCTCAGGTGCTGCAGAGTCAAGCAGCAGCAGTGCCCTGAGACGCAAGGAGCTGCCCTCAGGCTGGAAGGAGCACTCTGTGCCCTCTGCAGACCTCCTGCACCAGCAGCTTCAGTAGAGCCCCAAGCTCTTGAGCCACGCAGGGGCCGTGGCTATGGTTTGTACCTACCACAGCTGGCAGACTGGGAATGGTCTTCACTGAGTTCTTCACCTCCTCCTCTGTCACCTCCACCACACTGCAGTGCTCCTCCTCCAGTGGCAGCGGCTCCAGGCCACTCTTGGTCAGCCAGGGGTGCACCTGTGTGGGAGAAGAGCCAGCTGGAGACCCCAGCAGAGCACCATGGTGCTGGGATGAGAGAGAAACGGGGCAGAGGGCTGACGGGGGTGAGCTGCCAGTGCTGCTCTATCTTCCACTTCCAGGCACACACTTTGGGCAGCACCTCTGGGAACGGCTGCAGCCTGGAGGCTGTGCAGATGGCACCTCCTAACAGGCAGAGCTGCCACAGCCACCCCAGAGCCCCAGGTGAAGAGCTTTGAAAACCGGAGGGCCTCAGACTGTTTTCAGCCTTCTCTCTCATATGCAACTCTTCATCTGGGGTTAGGTGTGCTCAGCCCCTGGGACAGTGACAGCATCCATGGCTGCACAGCACAGGCTTAGGTGCCTCAACCCTTCAAGTTGAACCAGGCCAAGTGCCAGGTCCTACACATGGTTCAAGGCAGCTCCCAGTACCCAGCCAGTCAGGGGGCAAAGGGCTGGAGAGCAGCCCTGAGAAGAGGGACTTGGGAGTTCTGGGGGGTGCAAAGCTGGACAGGAGCTGGCACTGAGCACTGCCAGGGTGGGGGGTCCCTGCCCACTGCCATATGGGGAGGTGTGTTCAGGTGTGCAGTGCTGTGCAGGATCTGGGTGTTGGTCCAGCTGCTCTGCAGAAGGCAGGAGCTGTGCTGCCAGGCACAGCACCACGGGCACCTTGGCTCCAAGCACCACACTGAGCCCTTCAGCCCTGGGGCTCAGCACACGGCAGGGGGGAGGGCACTGCTCCATGCTCTCACACAAGATGAATGCTTGACTCTCGTGGATGGAGCACAGCAATTCCAGACCAAACTGGGCAGAGCAGTTAGGATATTTCTCCAGCCTAACCCCCTTACATAACCTCAGAGCCTCCTAGCTCTCAACATGTTTATCTTCAATGCAGACACCAGAGACCTATCACCTAGAGGTGATCACCCAAGAGGAGCAGCATGGAGCTAAGGCTGCCCAGCAGAAGAGCAGCATCATTTTGCCTTACAAGGGAAGCACATGGAGGAGAAAGAGGAGGGGGTGTGACAGCAGGGGAAACCCAAAAGGGAAGGGGCCCTGGGAGAAGGAGGAGGTGGCTTGGAGCAGACACTTAGAAACATCTCAGTGTGCCTCTCATGGGATGGCTTCACAGAATGGTCTGAGTTGGAAAGGACCTTAAAGTCCTGGGAAAGTCACCCAGTTCCAGCTCCCCTGCCGTGGGCAGAGACACTTCTCCCTAGCCCAGGCTGCTTGGGTGTCCTTGGCTGTGAAGATGAGGAAGGCTGTGCTCAGGACCTGGAAGCCACCCAGCAGCTACAGCCAGGAGCCCTTTCAGCACAGAGCACAGCTCCTCAGGCACACTGAGCACCTTCAGTGCATGGCCAGGGAGAAGATCCAGCACCCAGCTTTGCTCTTCTCCCCAAGGGCTCTCAAAGGTGCAAGTGTTGATGTGAAGGGCCTGCTGCCAAGTCACATCCCTGAAATACAGCTCCAGAAGACTTCTCCCCCTGGCTGCTTGTGGCCTGGGCACGGTGGGAAGGGACACGATGGGGTCTTTGTGAGGCACAACCTCCCTGCCGTCAGCTTTGGTGGCGAATGTGCTGGTGCTGGCCAGAGACAAAATGAAGAGTTGTGTGCCCTGCAGAGCCAGTGCAGCTCTCTGGACATCTTGAGGGTGCCCAGCAGGTCCAGGGCCTCAGCGAGGAGGACAGAAAGCCAAGCACAGGAGAATGACACCAAGCCCTGCCTGGCATTGTGCTCCACCAGTTCTAGCTGTGCTCTCTCTTAATAAGCACCTCCCAGGCTGATGAAGGCCACCCTGCTGCCTTCAGGCTGTTGACCACACAAGCAGCAGGGCAGAGGACAGTTCCAGCCCCTGTGCCACAAGTGCAAGGGTGGCAGCAGAGCCCCTGAAGAGAGCAGTCCCCATGAGGGTTCCCCTGGGACTTCACTGAGCACCAGCCAGCCTTTGGGAGCTTTTCATTTAAGCCAGTAAACAAGAAAGCTCTTGTGAAGGCACAGAGGAATGCCAGAGAGTGCCTAGTGGAGGCTGCAAGGGTGACTGAGTGACTGGGACAGGAGGCTGACAGGAGAAATTCCTTCCCAGCAAGAGTTCCCAGGCACTGGCACAGGCTGCCCAAGTGGAGTCCCTGTCCCTGGAGAGGTTCAGAAGATCATAAACTCCTAGAATGGCTCAGGTTGGAAGGGGCCTCAGAGGTCACCTCCTCCAACCTCCCCACCATGGGCAGGGACACCTCTCAACTAGACTTGTGTGGTGGTCTGGGGGGCTCAGATTGCCTAAAAAAACTACAGAGCCCAAGGTCGGTGCCAGGGGAGGCACTGGGGGCCCCCAGCTATGGCAATTGTGTGACCCAATCCCAGCACCCTGCAGCACTTGACAAGTGGGCACCAAAGTCAGTTTGCTCCCTTTTCTCCCTGCTTTTTCAGCTCTCTGGAGGGATCCTTACCTGAGTAGCTATGGAGCAGGTACCCTGCAGCCTTCAAAGCCTTCAGGGCCACAGCTGCAGTGAATTTTGGCCTGTTTGGGGCCTGATGGGGGGACAGTGGGGGCAGAGACAATGCACTGGGGCGCTGGTGGGTTTGGCTGGGTTGGGGGGAAGGTTTTGGGGGTCCTGTATCTTGTACCTGCACTAGCAGCTAAGGATTCCTGTATGCCCTATCTGTTCCTGCACAGCTTTAACTACAACTTTTCTGTGTTACTCTCCACTTCAGCAAGAGAGTTCTTATTTTACTGTCCTTTTCTTCCTTAAAAAGAGTAACATAGACTAATCTTAGTCTGTTGTGCTCTTAAGCAGAAAACTATGACAACTAGGTTGCCCAAGGCCTCACCCAGCCTGGCCTTGATCACCTCCAGGCAGGAGGCAGCCACAGCCTCCCTGAGCAGCCTGTGCCAGGCTCTCAGCACCCTCACACTGAACAACTTCTTCCTCAGCTCCACTCTAACCCTGCTCTGCCTCAGCTCCAAACCATTCCCCCTTGGCCTGTCTCAGACACCCTCATGAGAAGTCTCTCTGCAGCCTTCCTGCAGGCTCCCTTCAGGCACTGGCAGGCAGCTCTAAGATCCCCCTGAAGTCTTCTCTCCAGGCTGTAAGCCCCAGCTCCCTCAGCCTGTGCTCACAGCAGAGCTGCTCCAGCCCCTGGATCATCTTTGTGGCCTCCTCTGGCCTCACTCCAGCAGCTCTGAGTCCTTCTGCTGGGGACAGCAGGACTGGAGGCAGGATTGGAGGAGAGGTCTCAGCAGAGCAGAGTCAAGGGGTAGAATCCCTTCTCTTGCCCTGCTGCCCACACTGCAGCCCAGCACCCAGCTGCCTGCTGGGCTGCAGGAGGGCACTGCTGGCTCCTGGGGAGCTGCTCAGCAAGCTGCATGGCTGTGGTGCTGAGCGAGGTGTTTTGGTGGCAGTGGCTTAGCAGCAGTGCTGGCATTGTGAGCCCTAGGCAAGGGTTGGCCTGGTAGATCTCAAAAGTCTCCTTCAATCTCAACAGTTCTGTGGTTTCAGGATTCCATGATCTGCCTTACAAGGCAAGGCTGAGAGCCCTGGGGCTGTCTGGGCTGCAGAAGAGCAGCCTGAGACTGGATCTGATCAATGTTTATGCATGCAGAGGGGTGGGGGTCAAGAAGGGGCCAGGCTCTGCTCAGTGGTGCCCAGAGACAGGACAAGGAGCAATGGACACAAACAGAAACCCAGAAGGTTCTATCTCAACATGAGGAGAAAGTTGTTTGTTGTGAGGGTGCTGGAGGCCTGGAGCAGGCTGCAAGAGAGGCTGTGGAGTCTCCTCCTCTGGAGTCCTTCAAGACCCACCTGGCTGTGTGCCTGTGTGAGCCACCCTGGGTGACCCTGCTCTGGCATGATCTCCAGGGGGCCCTTCCAACCCTCACGGCTCTGTGATTCCCCAGGCAGCAGCAGCCAGAGCTGCTGCACTCAGCACTGCTCCAGCCTCTGGGCAGCACCAGAGGAAGCTCCTGGAACACTCCCTGGGAAGATCTTTGCCTTGCAGGAGGCACCAACTGACCTTGATTTCAGGGATGGTGATCCTGGAGTCTGGGTTCTTATCAAGCATGCGCAGCAGCAGGTCCTTGAGCTCCTCACTGAGCTGTGCTCTGAGAAAAGAGAATGCCAGAGTTAAGGAGGGATAGGGAAGAGCTGCAGTGTGGTTATCAGGTAGAGAATCACAGCACTGTTTGGGTTGGAAAAGGCCTCTAAGCTCATCCAGGCCAACACCAACCCAGCACCACCATGGCCACCAAACCATGTCTCCAGGTGCCATGGGCACACCTGTCTGGAACACCTCCAGACATGGGCACTCCACCACCCCCTGGGCAGCCTGTGCCAGTCCCTCACCACTCCTGCAGCAAAGACATTTTCCTAATCTCCAACCTAACCCTTCCCTGGTACAACTTCAGGCCATTGCCTTTCCTTCTATCACCTGATACTGAACCAACTCCCCTTGCCTCCCACCTCCTCTCAGGGAGCTGCAGAGCAATGAGCTCTGCCCTCAGCCTCCTCTTCTCCAGGCTGCACACCCCCAGCTCCCTCAGCTGCTGCTCCCCAGACCCTTCTCCAGCTTTATTGCCCTTCTCTGGGCCTGCTCCAGTCCCCCAATGTCCTTCTTTGAGTGAGGGGCACAAAACTGACCCCAGGATTTGAGGTGTGGCCTCCCCAATGCCAAGCAGAGGGGGATGATCACACTTGCCTGCTGGCTACACCATTGCCATTGCTGACCCAGAGCAGGCTGCTGGTGCCCTTCTTGGGCACTGGGGCACACCCTGGCTCATCTCCAGCCACAGTCTACCAATATCCCCAGGTCCTTCTCCACCAGGCAGCTTCCTGCCACTCTGCCCCATCCTGGAGCACTCGTGGGGTTGCTGTGAGCCAGCTGCAGCACCCAGCACTTGGCCTGGTTTAATCTTCCACAATGACCTTGGCCAATCAACCCAGCCTGGGCAAATCACTTTGCAGAGCCCCCCTACCCTCAGGCTGATCAACACTGCCACACAGTCCAGTGTCATCTGCAAACATCTGCTCCTCTGAGAAGGTATTTTCTCTGCAAGGTCCAGCTGGGTCAGTTCCTTCTCAGGAGCCATGGTCACTGCTGGGGGCTTGGCCATCCACTTCTGCCCACAGCTGTGAGCTCACAGACACAGGAGAAGGCAGCAGGTGAAGGCCTCCAAGGACCTTCTTACAGACAGGACATTAGAGGGGGATTACAGAGGGACAACACAGTGCTCTGGGGAGCAGGGCTGGAGCTGGGCTCTGTGCTATCAGAAGGGACAGGCTGATTTGCTGAGCCTGCAGCACAGTCACAGGCTGCTCTGTGTGGGAGAGGACCTTTTGAGCCTATCCAGTCCAACCCTGCAGCCAGCAGGAACATTCCCCACCAGAGCAGGCTGCTCACAGCCCCAGACAGCCTGACCTGCGACGGTGCCAGGGATGGGGCAGCTCCCACCCCTCTGGGTAGCCTGGCTCAGTGTTCCAGCGCTCTCAGCAAGCCCTATGAAGAGGATCACAAAGTACCTGGGGGGCTCTGGCCAGGTAACCCCACCCTGCCTCCTGTTCCCTCTGCACCCCAGCAGGGTTATTGCTGTACTCTGTTTGCCATCCAAAGAGCCTATGTGGACTTGCTCACAGCCACAGTCCTGCAGCAGCTCCCAGGGCAGCACCAAGCACCACAAAGCTCAGCACCCACCTGGAGGGCTGCCAGCACCAAAGATCACCTTACAGGGAGCCTGCAGGTCATAGAACATTGTCCTGGCCTCCAGCTCCTCACCAGGAAGGCCTGGGCACAGCTCCTGGCTCTGTTCTTAAACGTCTGGACAGTGACTCTCCAGCTTGCTTTTGAGTGGTGCCAGAACAGCCAGGCTGTGAGCCAAGCCCATTTATCCTCTGCCATGCCAAGGACTCACTGACATGAATGAGAGCTCCAGAGGGATAAATATTTATCCCAGTGTCTCCAAGGGAAGGGCAAGGATAAGGACAGCAGTGGAGGCAGATCCATCTCTGTCCTACAGGTTGTCAGGAAACAGGCAGGGAGTTTCCACGGGCTGGCTGCAGACAGAAACGTGGAGCTAGGGGTGTGCAGCCTGGAGGAGGACCTGATTGCTCTCTGCAGCTCCCTGGGAGGAGGCTGAAGCCAGGTGGGGATCAATCCTTTCTCCCTAGTCTCAGGTGATAGAAGAAGAGGCAATGGCCAGAAATTGTGCCAGGGCAGGCTTAGGTTGGAGCACTCTGCAGCAAAAGTGGTCAGGGATTGGCACAGGCTGCCCAGGGAGGTGGTGGAGTTCCCATCCCTGGAGGTGGTCCAGAACCGTGTGCCCACATCACCTGGGGGCATGGTTTGGTGGCCATGGTGGTGCTGGGTTGGTGTTGGACTGGATGAGCTCAGAGGCCTTTTCCAACCCAAACAATTCTTTTTTAAGCTGGGAGGGCAGGTCAGTGGGAAAGCCAAATGTATCAGACAGCAGAACTGCCACAGGAGGCAATGTCCGATCGAGGAGAAGGTTCTCAGCCCGTGAAATGTCAGCAACTGACTGCAGCTCCAGCTGGGAGCAGTCACTGGTGGCTGCCTACTGACCCGAAGAGACGATGGCTGAGGGAGTGTGGGCACCGTGCCAGGGCCAGAGCAAGCAGCAAAAAGGCTTCCAGGGAAACACAAACAAGGGGCCCTGGCTGCAGTGTTGAAAGACAAAGTCCTGCCCCGACCACAGAGCAGCTGCTGGAACACAGCAACGTGGCATGGGCAGCTTTGTGCTCTGAATGCCTGAAGGGAACTCCATAAAGCTCACCAAGGGCAAGTGCAGGGTCCTGGCCCTGGGCAGGAACAACCTCCTGCAGCAGGACAGCTGAGGGGGGACCTGCTGGGAAGCAGCTGCAAGGAGAAGGAGCTGGGAGTGCTGGGGGACAGCAAGTGCCCATGGGGCAGCAATGTGCCCTGGGGGGCAGGGAGGCAAATGGTGTCCTGGAGGGCATGAGGAAGAGCACACTCCTCCATCAGGGCAAAAGAGGTTCTCCTCCTCCTCTACTCTGCCCTAGTCAAGTCTCTTCTGCTGGGTGCAGTTCTGGCTCCCCGGTTACAGAGCCAGGGAAGTGCTGGAGAGAGTCCAGGGGAAGCTGCAGAGCTGCTGAGGGGCCTGGAGCAGCTCTGTGAGGAGCAAAGGCTGAGAGCCCTGGGGCTGAGAGCCTGCAGAAGAGCAGCCCCAGAGGGCATCTGAGCAATGCTCAGCAAGAGCTGAAGGAGCTGTGGGGGGCAAGAGGCTGGGGCCAGACTCTTGTGAGTGGTGCCCAGGGACAGCACAAGGGGCAGTGGGCACAGACTGAAACCAGGAGGCTCCATGTGAAGAGGAGGAGAAAGTTGCTGTGAGGGTGCTGGAGGCCTGGAGCAGGCTGCCCAGAGAGGCTGTGGAGTGTCCTTGTGTGGAGAGCTTCCAAACTCCTCTGGGCATGGTGCTGCTGGGCAAGCTGCTGTGGGTGCCCTGCTGGAGCACCCAGGCACTGGGTGATCTCCAGAGGTGCCTTCAAACCCCACCCTGCTGGGTGCTGTGGAGCCTGTTCAGGTGTAGCAGCTCAGCAGTAGCAGCTCAGCAGTGGCACAGGCCTGGCTTGCCAGAACTTCTCCCTAGCCATGAGTGGGCCTTTATTTGCCACCTAACAATTGCCTGACCCTGTGGCGACAGGTCCATGGGGGAGGCTCCACGCAGTCCTTGGGCAGGCTCCCCCAGCTTGAGCAGAAGTGTCTCCCCCTGAGCTATCTCTGCCCTCCAGTCAGTGGAGAGGGCATTCCTGCAGCCCTGGCTGCTGGGCCAGGAGTCAGCCCAGCCACAGCAGAAGGCTCCAGCAGCACAGCTGCAGCACCCCTGGCTGCCTGCAGACTCAGGAGGGAGCCTGGCACTGCCAGTGGGGAGTCTCAGAGCTCTGCTGTGCCTGTCTGACACCTCAGTGAGAGCAAAGAAATTCTTCCTCATCTCCCATCTAAGCTCCCCAGCACAATTCCAGGCCATGGCCTCTACCTCTTTCTGATTCCTTCTCCTTCCTCTGGGGTGCTTCCCATCCCATGCCACCAGCTCACCAAGCTGACCCCAGTGCTGTGGCTGGTTCCTGCCTGGAGCCAGAGGTTTTCTCTGCTGCTCAGGAGGAAAGTTCCTTTGATTCCAGGTCTCTGAGGAGCTCCTGATTAGCCCCAGGATCAGTGTCCAACCCCAGCTAACATCTCAAGCAGAGCTGCAGTCTCCCTTTGGCTTTTGTGTCCTTTCCAAAGTTAGTCCAAGTCACAGCCTCACAGACTGCATTGGGCTGGAAAGGACCCTCCCAGGTCACCTTGTGCAAGCCCCTGCAGGCAGCAGGGACACCTCCAACTGCATCAGGCTGCCCAGGGCCACATCCTGAATGTCTGCAGGGATGAGGCCTCCACCCCCTTCCTGGGCAGCCTGTGCCAGTCTCTCCCCACCCTCACTGTGCAGAACTTCCTCCTGGTGTCCAACCTAACTCTGCCCTGCTCCAGTTCCAAACCACTGCCCTCAGCCTGTCACTGCAGGCCCTTGGGAACAGTCCCTGCCCAGCCTGCCTGTGGGTTCCCTCCAGGCTGCTCTAAGGTGTCCCTGGGGCCTTCTTTTCTCTCGGCTGAACAGCCTCAGCTCTCTCAGAGGGCCCCTATGGCAAAGGTGCTCCAGTCTTCTGATCATCTTTGTGGCCCTCCTCTGGACCTGATCCATCAGGTCAGCTCTGGAACGTCATCATTGCTGCCCTGCATTGGACACCTTTAAGACTGAGCTCAACACGGTGCTGGACCAGCTCACCTCAACTCCACTGTGACCTAGAAAGGTTGGATCAGATGGTCCTTGGGGTCCCTTCCAACCTGGCTTTCTGTGATCTGGACGAATCTTGTGTGCAGCAGCCCCAAAACACCTCAGCTGCCCTTGCCTGTGCCTCCTTGGTGACCCTGCCAGCACCCAGGAACAACACTGGCAGCTGAACTTTATTCTCCAGTAGCTGAGCAATGTCTACTTACTCTTCTGGGAACTCCACAGGCTTGTTCTTGATCCTGTTATGAAGACCCAGAATATATTCATCTATAAAAGGGCACTGCAAAGCAAACAGAAGAGTTTCCAGTTGTCAGAGGTGCTGGCAGTGCTGAGGCTCCATCATTCACAGAGCAGACACTCCTTGTTTGCACTCTCTGGCTGGCACAGAGCCGGAAACAAAGAACACCTCCAAACACAACAAACTGATTCGATCCTTAGAACAAGATAAATGCAGGAGGTCAGTGGAGGGATCTGGGTTGGGATATCCTCCTCCACCCAGCCTACCAAGTGACCATCAGCTGCTCATAGTCCTTTCTTCTGCTCCACTTGCACCTGGCAGAGACCCTGCCAGAAGCTTGCAGCACCACTTGGAGGTCTCTTGGTGAGAGGCATCACTTGGAGCCATGTCTGCACAGACTGCACTCCCTCCCCACTGCTCCTGGAACCCCTTCAGGTCCTTCTCTTCTCTTCTCTTCTCTTCTCTTCTCTTCTCTTCTCTTCTCTTCTCTTCTCTTCTCTTCTCTTCTCTTCTCTTCTCTTCTCTTCTCTTCTCTTCTCTTCTCTTCTCTTCCTCTTCCTCTTCCTCTTCCTCTTCCTCTCTGTGCTAGTTTGAAGCAAGCTAGAATGTTTTGGTAACAGAACTAGATGACGGGCAGTGAAATGAAAACAATTGATGTCAACTTCTCTCACAGTCTCGCTGAGAACTCTGGGAAGAAGAAAGACTTTTTCTCCATTTTTGTTTCTTACTCTTGCTTTTGCCTTAGACCTGGTCACACCTCAGTAACCTTGCTCCTACTAACCCTGCTCCCTAACCTCTTGGCTGCACCTCTTTTCTTCCTGAGAACTGGGGTAAGGTTGAGAGGGCCGGGGGGAGGTGTTGGGGTGGTTTGAGAGCCCCTCCTGGGGACTCAGGTTTCTGGGAGGGGAGTTGTGCTTTTGTATTGTTTATCCTTTGTATATTTCTGTATATAATTGTATATAACTGTATATATTGTAAATAGCTGCTTGTAAATTTTGCTAGCTGTAAATAAATTGCTTCATCTATATTCCCAGGGTCTGTCTGAGTTAGCTGGGGCAAATTCAAAAGTGTGGGGGGTGGGGTAACCCCCAAACCATCACACTCTTCCTCTTCCTCTTCCTCTTCTCTTCTTCTCTCTTCTCCAGTTTCAGTTCCCTCAGCCAGTCCCCATAGCAGAGGGTCTCCAGCCTCTGTTCACCTTCGCGGCCTCCTCTGGACCCTCTCCAGGAGGACCATGTCCATCTTGTGCTGCGGACCCCAGAGCTGGGCTCAGCACTGCAGATGAGGTCTTCCCAGAGCAGACTTCTGCTGTTCAGACACCTTCCATCCAGATTGCTGCAGACAAAGCCTATTTCCCTCAGCACATTTTATACTGGGGGCATCTCTAGCTGAGCTCTGGCTCTCCCCAGCTGGGCAGGTAGGCAGCACTGGGGGTGGGCAGCTGAGCTGTGGCAAATGCAGTGGAGGATGCAGCAGCAGATCTGCATCAAAACTGCAGGAGCAGGCATGGGCTGGGGGCTGCCGGTGGAGCCTATCTCAGCCTGCTTGGGCAGATGATATAATCAAATCCAAAGGAGGTACAAAGGTACAGCACTGTGTGCAGGGTCACACGGAGCAGGCAAACACATCCTGCTGCTGGGCTTTAGAGTCCCTCTTCGTTTTTTCCAGTGCTTGCCACAGAGGGAAGAAACAGCACTGGGAGGTTGCAGCAGAGTATAAAATAAAGGCTACAGCCTTCACTTGAGGATCTGGCCCAAAGAAGACATCATTATAGACACAGGTCAGGGTATTTTCAACCCTGGAGTTAGTTCTGCCTCTGCCATCTCCCCCAGTCACTTCTTGCCTCTGAGCCTTCTGCCTGTGTGGCAGGACCTGCAGTGCTCCATGCCTGGAGAGCAGGCTCAGGTCACACTCCTGCACCCACAGGCTGCAGGCACCTGCTGTGCTGAGTGCCTGGGGCAGCATGGGCTGGACAAGGGGCTCTGCCCACAGGGGAGGGCACAGCCACCATGAGACATGGAGTTTGCAGAAGGCAATAAGGTGAAAGGGTGGTCAGGGATTGGCACAGGCTGCCCAGGGAGGTGGTAGAGTCCCCATCCCTGGAGGTGAACTGTGTGGCCATGGTGGTGCTGGGTTGAAGGTCTTGGAGGTCTTTCCAACCAGGACAACTCTGTGATGCTGTGAGGCATTTCTGCAGAGCTGCCTCTGCTGCAGTGGGCTCCATCTGGCCCAGCTCAGCTGTGGCAGTCTGTCTCAGCCCTGTGCCTCTCTCCAGGCTGTGCCTGCCTTGCCTCTAAAACAAATGGACAGGAGGGATCTGTGCCCAGGGAGCCCACCTGGGAGCAGAGGCAGCTCCTTCCCAAAGGACTGATGTGGATATGTGTGCAGTCCATACACAGAGGGTAGCCACCAGTGCTGGGGCTATGGGCATGAACCCCAGCCCAGGAGTCACCCAAGTGCTTCCTCAGGAGCTGCCCTGAGCTGTGAGCTGCCACACACTGCTTTGGCAGGTGTGCGAGGGGCAGCACTGGCTGCGAGCCTCCAGTCCCCTGAGGTGTGCACACAGGGCGTGGAGAAAGAGCCCTGCTGGGCCATGGGCTGCCCTAACGGCTCACAGAGCCATACAGTGACTTGGGCTGGAAGGGACCTCAAAGCTCATCCAGCTCCAATCCCCTGCCATGTGCAGGGACACCTCCAGCAGCCCAATCTGCCCAAGGCCTCATCCAACCTGGCCTTGGACACAGCCTCCCTGGGCAATCTGTGCCAGTGCCTCAGAAGCAGTTTCCAGTTTCTGGCAGCTCACCTCTCCCAGGCCAGGGTAGCTGTGAGACAGACTTCCAGGCTGGGTGAGCTGCCCCTGGTGCTGCCACTGCTGCTCTGGGTGTGCAGCACAAACAGCTGCTCTGAGGACAGGAGCCAGTTCTGGAATCCACAGGAACCCACAGATGCCAGTGCCAGCCCCTTCTGTTTGGGCACACAGGAACTTGCAGCAGGCAGGTTTGGCTGCTAATATTTGCTCTTATTTGGCAAGGAATGAGGCAGAAGCCATGGGGCAGCCAGAGTGCAAGCCTCCTTACCTTGCCATAAACAAAGCAGTACAGGGTGATCCCCATGGCCCACACGTCCAGAGCCTGAAAGAGAGCAGGGGCAGGGAGTGAAGGAGATGCTGCAAAGGAGTGACAGGATCAGACAATCATGGAACTGTTTGGCTTGGCAAAGACCTCCAAGACCATCCGGTCCAACCAGCAACCCAACCCCACCATGCCCACTAAACCCTCTCCCCAGGTGCCATGGCCACATGGCTCTGAAACACCTCCAGGCATGGGGACTCCACCACCTGCACCCTGGGCAGCCTGTGCCAGTCCCTCACCACTCCTGCAGCAAAGACATTTTCCCTAATCTCCAACCTAACCCTCCCCTGGCACAATTTCAGGTCATTACCTCTCCTTTTATCCACTGAGACAAGGGAGCAGAGCCCAACCCCCACCTGGCTGCAGCCTCCTCTCAGGGAGCTGCACAGAGCAATGAGCTCTGCCCTCAGCCTCCTCTTCTCCAGGTTGAACACCCCCAGCTCCCTCAGCTGTTCCTCCCCAGCCCTGCTCTCCAGACCCTTGCCTATCTTCATTGCCCTTCTCTGGGCCTGCTCCAGCCCTGGATGGTCTGCAGGAGCTGTCTCTCCCCAGCCCTACAGAACACTGTTTGTCTCCATGGCACATTCTCTCCCTTGCTGTGCAGCCTCTCTCTCGCTGGGCTCCTGGAAGCACCTGCAGCATGCCAGGGAAGCAGGACTGTGCTGGGCCAGATGCAGATGCTGCTGTGTTTGTCCTTGCTGTGGAGCACAGCAAACAGTAACATGTTTCTTACAGATGACACCACTCAGGGCTGAACATCACAGAGAAGCTGAGCCCCAGAAGTCACCTTCCAGGAAAAACCCCACACTGTGCTCTGTCCCCACACCTGCATCACAACAACCCCAGGAACACTCCTGGCTTGGGGCAGAGTGCCTGGAAAGATGCCCTGGGGAAAAGGACCTGGGGATGTACGTTGATAGGGGCTGAAGATGAGCCAGGCTGTGCACAGGTGGCCAAGAAGGCTACCAGCATCCTGGCATGGATGGTGGCAATGGTGTGGCCAGCAGAAGGAGGGCAGGGATTGTGCCCCTGGACTCAGCACTGCTGAGGCTGCATCTCAAATCCTGGGTTCAGTTCTAGGCCTCTCACTCCCAGAAGGACACTGAGGGGCTGGAGCAGGCCCAGAGAAGGGCAACAAAGCTGGGGAAGGGTCTGGAGAGCAGGGCTGGGGAGGAGCAGCTGAGGGAGCTGGGGGTGTGCAGCCTGGAGGAGGCTGAAGGCAAAGCTCATTGCTCTCTGCAGCTCCCTGAGAGGAGGCTGCAGCCAGGTGGGAGCTGGGCTTTGCTCCCTAGTGAAAAGTGAGGGGACAAGAGGAAATGGCCTCAGGTTGGCCCAGGGCAAGTTCAGGTTGGACATGAGGAACAATTTCCTCCCCAGAAGTGTCGTCAAGGCCTGTCGCAGGCTGCCCAGGGCAGTGGTGGAGTCCCCATCGATGGAGAGGTTTCAAAGCCATGCAGATGTGGTGCTGAGGGCCATGGTTCAGTGCTGTCCTGGCAGTGTTGGGCTTGTGGCTGGACTGGATGAGCTTAAAGGTCTGTTCCAACCCACACAATTGTGCGATGCCTTCTCAGCCCCTCCCAGTGCCCCTTGCCTTTAGGGCATCAAGATATGACCTCGGTGTCCTGCACACCCTGTGGCTCTTGACTGTTCTGGAAGGGAATCAAAGAGTTTTCCCTTTCTTTTTGGGGGGAAAGAAGGCCTGAGCTGGGCAGAGATCCCCAGCAGTCTGTCTGCCTGCTGCACACAGAAGCCAGGGTGAGTTTTGCCTGCACAGAGCCAGAGCTTCAGTCTCACTTCCTCACCCCAGAGCTACCCATCCCTGCTGGGTGGGCAATAACAAAGCATGCAGGGGAGCTGCTGCCCTTCATGCCATGCCGGGGGGGGTCCCAGGAGGCCTCAGCTGTGAGCAAGGATCCCACCTTTCCACTGAAGCTTTTGCCAGTGTGTGAGATTGCCTCTGGTGCCATGAAGGCTGGGGTGCCTGCCGTGCTGGAGAGCTGGGCATCGCTGCCCTCGAACTGATTGCTGACGCCGAAGTCGGCGATCTTGACGTGCCCGTCGTCCCCCAGCAGCAGGTTGGAAGGTTTGATGTCCCTGTGGATGATCTTCTGGTAGTGCACTAGGAAAGAACACACAGCAGCCTGTCTGCCGGGGCAGGCTGCACCCCAGGGGGAAGGAACCTGCCCAGGGCGGCGGCAGCAAAGGTGCCAGCTTGGAGACCTCTCTCAGTGGTGTCACGGCAGTGCGTTAGAAGGCAGCAGAAGTTCCAGGTCCTTGAGCCACTCCTTTCCAGGGCCCCACTGGACACTCCCACACTCAACTACACATCTGCCAATAGGGATGGTGCAAAGGACAGCCAGGGACCCCAGACTACCCAACCAGCAGGACCTAGCTGAGCTGTCTGAGAAGGACACCACCCAAACCCTGCAGATCTCCTTGGCCTCATTGGACCAGATGATGGTGAATGACCTGATCATGGAGCTGAAAGCCTGGAGCACAGCCCTGTGAGGAGAGGCTGAGGGAGCTGGGGGGATGTAGCCTGCAGCAGAGAAGGCTCAGGGCAGAGCTCATTGCTGCCTGCAGCTGCCTGCAGGGAGGCTGTAGCCAGGTGGGGTTGGGCTCTGCTGCCAGGCAGCCAGCAACAGAACAAGGGGACACAGCCTGAAGCTGTGCCAGGGCAGGTCTAGGCTGGATGTTAGGAGGCACAGAGAGTGATTGGCATTGGAATGGGCTGCCCAGGGAGGTGGTGGAGTGGCTGTGGCTGGAGGTGTTGAAGCCAAGGCTGGCTGGGTCACTTAGTGCCATGGTCTGGTTGGTTGGGCAGGGCTGGGTGCTAGGTTGGGCTGGATGAGCTTGGAGCTCTCTTCCAACCTGGCTGATTCTGTGATCCAGAAGAGGCTCTCTTCTCATTTGTCTGTTTTGAAACTGCACTGCTGGAAAGGTAACCACAAGGAGCACAACCAAAGGCAGAATAGAACAGGCCCAGAGGAGATATTCAGGCAACCAGCAGCTGAGCACCAGGTCCAGCCAACAGCCCAGGAAGCAGTGGCTGCTACCAGCCCCAAAGCTGCCTCTGACCATGCAGCAATCACCAGCTGGGTGGTGCCAGCACTGCCACAGCAGAATAGAACTGTTTGGGTTGGAAAATCCCTCTGAGATCACTGAGTCCAAACACCAACCCAGCACCACTGTGGCCACCAAACCCTGTCCCCAAGTGCCACGGCCGCATGGTTCTGGAACACCTCCAGGCATGAGGATTCCACCATCTCTGTGGGCAGCCTGTGCCAATCCCTGACCACTCTTGCAGTAAAGACATTTTCCTCATTTCCAACCTAATCTCCCCTGGCACAATTTCAGGCCATTGCCTCTCCTGCTGTCACTTGTTCCTAGGGAGCAGAGCCCATCCCCCACCTGGCTGCAGCCTCCTCTCAGGGAGCTGCAGACAGCAATGAGCTCTGCCCTGAGCCTTCTCTTCTCCAGGCTGCACACCCCCAGCTCCCTCAGCTGCTCCTCCCCAGCCCTGCTCTCCAGACCCTTCCCCAGCTTTGTTGCCCTTCTCTGGAGCTGCTCCAGCCCCTCAATGTCCTTCTGGGAATGAGGGCCCTGAAGTGCTCCCAGTACTTGAGGTGCAGCCTCAGCACTGGCGAAGTCTCTCCAGCTGTGCTTCTGGGTGACAAAGAGCTTCAGCTTGTTCTGCACCACCTCAGCATCCAGCACTGCACACAGCTGTCAGCCACACTGGCTGGAGCCATGGTCACACCTCTGCCACACTGCCCTGCAGAGTGCAGCCTCTCCTGCATCCTGCACCCTTTCCCCAGGAGGCTGTGGCAAAGGCTCTGGCTGTGTCCTGGTGCCATGAGGACAGCTGCTGAGGTGCTGCTGCAGCTGCAGTGGAAGAGCCTCTGCCTTGCACAGGCCTTGCCAACAGCTGCCCCCTCCCTGCAGCTGTTCAAGGCCTTGAGCAGCCTGTGCTGGTGGAGGTGTCCCTGCCCAAGGCAGGGGATTGGAACTGAGCTTTGAGGTCCCTTGCAGCCCAACCCACTCTGTGAAAGAGCTTGGAGGCCAAGATGGCCTGGAGACATCACAGCAGCAAGGGCCTGTGCTGAGCAGCTGTGAGGAGCAGCAGTGCAGTCAGCAAGGACACGTCTGGGGCACTGAGGCAGGCAGCAGCTGCAGGCAGTGGCTGACTTCTCAGCAGCCTGAAGAACACCTTTAGGAGTCAGAGAAACAGCTCTCAGGCCATGAAATGACCCAAAAGCAGAGCTACAGAGTACCCAGTAGACCTCACTGGAGAGAAAATCCTCCAAGTCTGTAGTGCCCTTTCCAGGGGAAGAGGATTCCTTTAGCTCCCTCCTGCCCTGGCCCCAGGCACCATTTCCACATTTCCCTCTTGCACCTGGAACCTCCCCAGGGGCACTTCTATCTCCAAGTAGGCAACTGGGTAGTGGAAAATGATGGTCAAAGCCTTTCCTGCTTTACAAACCTGGTCAATACTCTGCACCAAGACAGCCTGCCCTCAGCAGCAGCACAGCCTCTGCTTCAGCACCAAGAAACAACAAACTTCAGGGAAGTAACTTTTCTGCTCCTTTCAGGGCAGCTTTCCAGCAGCCCGTGGCTGGGCAGGGCAAGTCACATCTGCAGAGGCTTTTTCTGCAAGGACCTCTCCTGAGTTTGCAGCAATGCTGGGAGATGTTGCCCTTGACATGCTGAAGAGCTGATCTGGAGATCAGCAGCCAAAAGCACTCTCCCAGAACTTCAGTACAGTGAGGTTGGAAAAGGACCTCTGGGAATCACCCAGTCCAACCCTCTGCTCAAGCAGGGCACCCACAGCAGCTTGCCCAGGTCACAATGCCCAGGGCGGGTTGGAAGCTCTCCACACAACCTCTCTAGTTCCAATCCCCTGCCCTGGGCAGGGACACCTTTCACCAGCACAGGTTGCTCAGGGGCTATGCAACCTGCTTCTGAATGCCACCAGCTTCTCTGGGCAACCTGTTCCAGTGCCTCACCACCCTCATGGGGAAGAAATCCTTCCTAATGTCTCATCTAAATCCAGCTTCTTCCAGCTCAGAGTCCTTTGTGCTGTCACTCCCAGCCTTTGTCAAAAGTCCCTCCCCATCTCTCTTGGAGCCCCTTCAGGTACTGGAAGGCAGCTCTAAGGTCTTCCTGGAGCCTTCTCTTCTCCAGCCTCAGTTCTCCCAGCCTGTCCCCGTAGCAGAGGTTCTCCAGTCCTCTGAGCATCTTTGTGGCCTCCCCTGGACTCCCTCCAGCAGTTCCAAGTCCTTGTGCTGGGGGCTCCAGACCTGGCCGCAGCACTGCAGGCAGGGGCAGAGCAGAGCAGAGCAGAACAGAGTTTGCTCTTCGCTGCTGCCATGTGCTTTGCACTGGCTGTGCTGCCAGCACTGACTCACAACACGGAATGCTGTGAGCTACTGCAGAGCCCTTGGGGAAACTATGACTGCAGCACTCCACACCTTCGGGTGTCACTGGACCTGTCCTTCACTGCTGTGGGAAGGTGACAGCTTTTCAAGCCTGTTTGCAGCTGAAGAACAAGGCCTTGGACTTGCAGACCACCTCCAGACAAAGCTCTCAGATCACACTGGCCACAGCTGGTTGCTAAAGTCTAACATCCACCCCAGCACCCAGGCAGGTCTGACAGGTGAAGGTGCCTGTGTTACTTGTGCATCACAGCTGGGCTTACAAATCTTGGCCAGGCACAGCTGAAGCTGGGCTTGGTCAAACCCTAAAGCCTCAGGGTGCTCAAAACCAAGAGCAATGAGGTCTGAAAGTCCAGACTGTGCCTGGCCTGGGGCCAGAGTGCAGGCACTTCAGAAACACCTGCCAAAGGCTGATGGTGGAGAGACAACCTCAGAGAAGGATCCTGAGCACTCAGGGTATGAGCAAACACTGGGAAAGGACCAACTTCCTCTGTCACTTTTGATTTCAGAGACAGAAAGAAGAAAGGCTGAGAGTTGGGGGTGTGCAGCCTGGAGCAGAGAAGGCTCCAGGAGACCTTCTGGTGGCCTTGCAGTGCTGAAAGGGACCCATAGACAGGCTTTTCCTCAGGGGCTGTTGTGCCAGGCCAAGGGGGATGGTTTGGACTCAAAGATGGAGATTCAGAGTGGAGAACAATATGTGATTTTTTACACTGAGGGTGGGGAGAGCCTGGCCCAGGCTGCCCTCAGAGGTGGGAGCTGCCCCATGGCTGGCACCAGTGCAGGTCAGGTTGTTTAGGGCTGTGAGCAACCTGCTCCAGTTGGGGCTGTCTCTGCTGGCTGCAGGTTGGGCTGCAGGTTGGGCTGCAGGTTGGCCTGGAAAGGTCTCTTCCACCCAAACCACTCCATGCATAGAGTTTAAGGCCAAGGGACTTCCTGGTGCTGTTCTGCCATCCAGACAGCTCCAAGCCTGCCACCACACTGGATGCCATGGCTGCAAACTGGGGCAAGGTAAGGTCCTGGAGCAGGCTACCCAGAGAGGCTGTGGAGTCTCCTTCTTTAGAGACTTTCAAGACCCACCTGGGTGTGTTTCTGGGTGCCCTGCCCTGGGTGCCCCTGCTCTGGCAGGGTTTGGACTGGATGATCTCCAGAGGTGCCCTCCAAGCCTTGCCCATCTGTGGTGCTGTGAGCCTGATGCAGCTCCACGCTGGCGTCTGGAAAGCGCTTCTGAACAACTCCCTCTGTGTCAGAGGCAGGGATTTGCTTCCTGAGGTTGAAACAGCTGGAAAAAATCTCACCTTGGGCTAAGCAGGGAGGGTGAGAGGGCTCTGCTTGGCACAGCTCTGACCTTTCAGGCTTGGCACTGCTCAGTTGCACTTGCACTTGCTCAAGCATCCCTGTTGCACTTGCACTGCCAAAACAAGTCAGGTTTATAGAAGGTCACCAGGCTGAGCTGGATCAGCCCCTGGCAGCATGGCACAGCACAGCTACCTCAGGCAGCACAGCCATAACCTCAGGGGCAAGGTGGACAAGCAGCTGGAGGAGTGATGAGGATGGAACAGGAGCCACGCCAAGGGCTCACCTACTCAGACAGCTGCTGGGGAGCAGCAGCAGGCAGAGGTGGATCCCCCCCAGCACCCAAACCCTGCTCTAGCAGCCCTGCCTGCATCTTGCTATTCCATTGTCCCTGAAGCTCTTTTCTTCTGCAGCTGCCTGCTGACTGGCATCTGTGACACTGCCCGAGGGGCGTCTAAGGTGGGCAGGGTCACCACTACCACCAGCAAACCCCATCACAAGCCATCGGAGAGGACCCTTGCCCAGGTGAGAGCCAGGAGACCCAGGCAGGTGCCCAGCACAGCTGCTGCCCTGCAGCAGTACTCACAGTACTCGATGCCCAGGACGATGTCTCGGAAGTAGAGCCGAGCCTGCTCCTCGCCGAAGGGCTGCTCGCAGGGCACCTCCATCACAGGCCTGGGGGCAGAGGGAGAGTGACCGAGCACAGTGCAGGATGGCAGTACTGCTCCCTGCTGGAAGAGCTGCTCCAGCACCACGGCCCAGCTCTGAAAGCCAAGCTCTCCGGAGGTTCTGAGTGCTGTGGCACAGGACAGGGCTGCAGCCAGCACTGCTGGACCCAGAGACACCTGCTAGTGAGCTCAGCCCCAGCTGTTGCTGCTCACAGAGCCACAGAGCAGCAGCAGCTGTCAGGGACCCCCAAAGATTATCGAGTCCAAGCCTGCCAGAGCAGGCTCACCCAGGGCAGGCTACTCAGAAACACATCCAGGTGGGTCTTGAAAGTCTCCAGAGAAGGACACTCCACAGCCTCTCTGGGCAGCCTGCTCCAGGCCTCCAGCACCCTCACACCAAACAACTTTCTCCTCATGTTGAGGTGGAACCTCCTGGCTTCCAGCTTGTGCCTGTTGTTCTTGTCCTGCCACTGGGCACCACCACAAGAGCCTGGCACCTGCATCCTGACACCCACCCCTCAGATATCCACAGACATTGCTCAGGTCCCCTCTCAGCCTTCTCCTCTCCAGATTAAACAGCGGCAGGGCTCTCAGCCTTTCTTCACAGCAGAGATGTTTCAGTCCTCTCATCATCCTCATAGCCTCCACTGGACTCTGTCCAGCAGATCCCTGTCTCTCTGGACACAGTATTCCAGGGGTGGTGTGACCAGAGCAGAGGGGGAGGAGAACCTCCAGACCTGCTGGACATGGCTGATGGGTAGCTTGGCACAGTCCCTGAGGCGGTGTGAGCCACAGGGCCCTGGGCACAGCAGGGTTAGCTGCTGCTGGGACGTGCAGCACAGGAATAAAACTTGGCCTGGCTCATGTTGTGAGCACCAGCAGGAGGTACCAGGCAGCAGTGGGGACAGAGTGGCCCTTGCTGGGCACTGGATGTTGTGCCTGCTGGGGCTCTCAGTCCTGAAGCAGCACCAGCATGCAGCTGGCCTAAATCCAGGCAGAATCCAGACAGGAACCACTGGCTCCAGGCTTACCTGGGGACATTCCCAGTGCCTTGTGCAGACTGCTCTGAACACCTCTTTAGCTCATGCACCACTCCTCCGCGCAGCCCGGAACGGCCAAGGTCGACTGCTCAGCTCCTCTGCTGCGCCAGCGCCGCAGTCACAGAGTCCTCTGCAACTCCTTTGGTGCCTGTGCTGCTGCAGGAGCAGGGCAGCATCTTCCTGCTCCCAGCAGATGAGAGGCTAAGGACTTCCTGGGGGTCAATCCTGCTGGTGCTCAGCAGCTTGACCTTGCACTTGGACATACTCCCAGTGCCTCCAGCTGGATTCAAGTGCTCCTGAGACACTGCCCTTGCAAGGCCATCACCAATGCCAGGCTCTGCATTTGCCCTCAGCAGGCAGGAGCAGCAAACCCTTCCTGCATATCCCCTGCTCTCCTCTCCTGCCTGTCTCCTGGACCACCTTCAGCTTCCACTGGCATTTTCCTGCCACTGCCTTCCTTGCGTCTCCACACACTCCTGCTGCTGAAACCAGGGAGAAACAACTGGAACAGCAGGACTGGCAAAGCCCCTAACAGGCTCTAATTGCCTTCTGCTGGAAGCAGATGGGCTGCAGGTTCCCGGGCCACAGCCGGTTGCTGCAGCTTTCCTTTTCTTCCCCCTCTCTTACAGGACACTCAGCAACTTGGTCACCAGGGAGACTGGGGAGCCTCTCACCAGCAACCAGCTGGCAGCCTGCAAGAGGCTTGTTCATGGAGCCAGAGAAAAAAATAAGCCCTTTGAGAGTCGCCTCCATCCTGGGCACAGCTCTCCTGACCTCACAGTGGCTCTGCAGAGCTGCAAAAAGCATCAAGGAGATTCCCTCCACCTCATCACACCTGCCACGGACAACGTGCCACCCAAGCAGCCTCCCACCACGGCGTGGAGCCAAGGGCAAGCTAAGGCAGCAGGTGACAGGAAAAGGTTGATCCAGCCCCATTCCCTTCCTGACAGAAGCCAGGATGTGGCTGTTCCCCAGCAGAGTGTTCCTGGTACAATCTCACCTCCCAGGGGCACTGGTAACCAGTTTGTCGCCCAGATCAAAGCCTAGCACCAGAACAGGCAGCACCTCTGAAGTCTCCCTCAGCTGGGGAGGGACTTTTGGCAAGGGTTGGGAGTCCCAGGACGAGGGACAATGATTCTGAGGTGGGAGAGATTGAGAATGGAGAGGAGGAAGAAATGCCTGAGCGAGGGTGGGGAGACACTGGCACAGGTTCCCCAGAGAGGCTGTGGCTGCTCCCTCCCTGCAGGGGCCCATGGCAGGAGGGGTCTGAACAGGATGATCTTTGATGTCCCTTACAAGCCAGCCCACTCCATGCTGTGATGTGACCATGCTCTCCCAGCCCATCAGTCACCAGGTGGTTCCAGGCTCCCCTCTGTGCCTGCCTGCAGGCAGCAGCTTGCCCCTGGGTGAATCTCCAAGCTCCATCTCACCTAGGTAGATCAACAACACAAATGTATCCCAGCAGGGCTACTTACCCTTTCCTCAGGAGGTCAAACACTGCAAGAAAAGGAAATCAAACCATGAATGACTCCCAAGAGGATTTGTTAGCTTTTCAGCCCCTACAAAGCTACCTCCCTTCCTACACCTGCAAAATCCTTTTATTTCTCTTCCCTCCCCATCACAGGCACCAGAGGATGCAAAAAGCATCCTCACCAAGACAAATACCTCTACCTCTTGCCAGCCCCAGGCTGGGAGACAGTGGAATTTCTCAGGCAGGTTTCTGTGGCTGCCAGTGTCACCCTCAGTGCTGTGAGCTCTGTCTGCCTCAGCCTGCTCGCTGGGATGCTGCTGCTGCACTGCTGCTGCTGCACTGCTGCTGGGGAGTGAGATGCTGTGAGGGCACAAAGGAGGTTCTCCTGCCCCTCTGCTTTGCCCTGGTGAGAACACACATGGAGTACTGCCTCCAGTTCTGGGCTTCCCAGTTCAACAGGGACAGGGAACTGCTGGAGAGAGTCCAGGGGATGCTATGAGGATGGTACAGGGCCTGGAGCAGCTCTGAGGAGCAAAGGCTGAGAGCACTGGGGATCAGAGCCTGCAGAAGAGCAGCCCCAGAAGGCATCTGAGCAATGCTCAGCAAGAGCTAAAGGGTGTAGGGTAAGAAGAGACCTGGCTCTTGCCAGTGGTGCCCACTGACAGGATGGAGAGTAGTGGACGCAAACTGGAAGCCAGGAGGTTCCACCTCAACATGAAGAGAAACTTTGGTGTGAGGGTGCTGGAGGCCTGGAGCAGGCTGCCCAGAGAGGTTGTGGAGTGTCCTTCTCTGGAAAGCTCCCAAACCCACCTGGGTGTGTTCCTGTGTGACCCCCCCTGGCAGGGGGGTTGCACTCAATACTTTCTGGAGGTCCTTTCCAGCCCTCACCATTCTGTGATCATCTCTTTCCCCTGTACCCATCAGCTGCTACATGGCTGCCAGAGGTGAACCCTCCCTGTCAGGAGCAGCTGGAGAGGATCTGTTGTGAGCTGGGGGCTGCAGAGCTCATGAGATTGTGTCTCTGGTGAGGGGGTTAGTGGCACTGTGATTTCCTGATCCTGTTCTGCAGGCAGAAGGATCTGCATTTAGCTCCTTCTAGGACAGTTCTTTCCTCATGAATTGCACTTCCCAAGACCCCTGAGCAGAGCAGTCTCCCCAGAGCAGCCCTGCTTACAGACCAGCTGAAGGTACAACCAGCCCAAGCCAGCCCACGTGGCCTCCTCTTGCTCTCCAGGCTGAAGGAGCTGCAGCTTGTGGCAGCATTTCATTATTCACCCACCCTGGGCACTGCAGGCTGCTCAGTTCCCAAAGAGCAGGGAGCAGCAGAGTGCTCACAGAGTGCCAGCAAAGAGCAAGCTCACTTTCACTAGTGCTGCTTTGGAGGAGGGGCATTTTTGGAAGTAGAAGGGGCAGTTGTCATCAGGTGGATCAGCAGCAGGAGGGAGGACACCCACTTGCAGAAGGCTCAATCCTGAGCAGCACTGAGCACCCCATAGCTTCCACTTGCTGCCAAGGGAAGTGCAGAGGCAGGAGCTGGATTTGCCTGCGTTGCTGAAGGGATCCCAGGCAGAGCCAAGTGGTGAGGAGGCATGGAGAGCATGGACACAGCCACTGCTCACTGCCCAGGGACCAGTGCAACCTCACCAGGACCTCCAGTGGCACCAAGAGATTTGCCACCTGTCCTGCTGCCATTGCTACCATTTCTGGGACTATTGTCTTGCTCCTCAGGGAGAGTTTGGCTTGGTGCTCTTCCCTTTATTTCCTTCTCTTCATTCTCATTCTCCTCCTCTGTCTTTTCCTCCTCCTCTACTCTCCTCATCTCCTTCTCTTTATTTCCTTCTCTTCATTCTCATTCTCCTCCTCTGTCTCTTCCTTCTCTCCTCTGCCCTCCTCCTCATCTCCTTCTCCCCTCCTGTTTTTCCCTAAGAGATTTAGTTTCACTCACCAAGACCTTGCTATCTACTCTCTCTTCCTCTCCATACCAGGGGTTCAGACCTTTAAGCAGTGACCTCAGCTGCTCTCCCCAGCACAGGTGCATCTGCCGCTGCTGCCAGAGTGTCACTGGGGCTGCAGCCAGAAGGGAGAAGTGGCTGTGCAAAGGCAGAGAGCTTCCCTTGCTTCATCTGCATAGGTGGCCTCAGAAACATCCCATAATCGTTTCAGGAGGAGCAGCTTTTGAGTCTGTCTGATCAGGAAACCTCATGGGGAAGCAGAGTTGTAACAGGGTCCGTCATTGCCTGCTCTGGCACAGCTCTGAGGCCACCTTGGTGCCTCCCAGGCCAGTGTCTCCAGGTTTGGCCCAGATGTGAGTTAGCTGTGGGTGGCACCTCCAAGGTTTGGGGCAGACAAAATGAGTGGGAATTGCTCAGCTGTGACCTCCCACCTGAGGCCCCCATGGCTCAGAGGGCAGCAGCGAGAGTGCTGCTGTCTCAGGAGGTGCCGAGGCTCAGCAGGGTGGGCAGTGTCCCTGCAGAGCTCAGAAGGAATGTCCTGAGACAAGGCTGCTTTCCAGAGTCACTGCCCACAGCCTGCAGGAGGAGTCTGGAGAGACCAACCTCATAGCAGGAGGGCAAGAAATTGTTCTGTGTCCTTCCCTTATGTCCTGGCTCTAGGACTGGCACGGACATACACAGGGGCAGGCAAAGCCACTGCCGATGCAGTGTCCCCATGGTCAGATGTGCACAGCTGTACTAGGACACAAAGCTGCCCTGCCCTGCTGCAAGGGGCCCTTCCAACTGCCCTCAGAGGAGTTTAGCTCTTCAGAGGAAAGGAGTCTGCTGAAGCTGGTACAAGTGTCTCCCCAGGCACCAACCCCGAGCACTGGTCCATGCTGCCTGCACCCTAGGGCTAAGCCCAGCCGGTTCTGTTAACACACTTGACTCGTACCCAAGTAGAGGTTGTCCTCTGCAGGATCATCGAGAACCTGTAGGTGGTAACAGAGAGACAAGGAGAAAACAGTATGACAAAGAAGAGTTCTGGAATCAAGCAACATTTTACTGCTGCCTGTAGGCTGTGCTGAGCTGCAGAGCAATGAGAACCACCTGGGGTCACCTTTGGAGGTGCTTGCAGAGAGGGGCTTGGAAGGACACAGGCTGTCCTGCTAGGCAAACCTGGGCTGCTGATGGCATTTGGAGAAACAACCGCCAGGGAAAACCTGCTGGCCTCAGCCAGTGCTGACACTGGCACCAAGGCCTTGCATGTGGGCACCTTCCCAGGCTTGTCTGCACAGCAGTGCCACTAGTCAAAGCTTGCTGCTGCTCCTACCAGCACTGTCAGCTGCCTTCTTAGGCTGGGCATTAGGAGGAAATTTTGTACAGTAAGTGTGGGGAGACACTGGCACAGGCTGCCAGGGAGACTGTGGCTGTCCCCTCCCCATGTGTGTTCAAGACCAGGCTGGATGAGGCTTTGAGCAACTTGTGCTGGTGGGAGGTGTCCCTGTCCACGGCAGGGCATTGGAACTGGATGAGCTTTAAGGTCCCTTCTAACCCAACCCATTCTATGGCTGGCACCAGCTCAAAGCCCAGGGTAAGTACCTCAGTCTGCCACATGTGGTTCAAACAGCCACAGCTGTTTCAGGTGGGAAGGGACCTTGAGACCCCATCCAGTCCCACCCCTAGCAGGCAACTAGAGCAGGCTGCTCAGAGCCCCACACAGCCTGACCTGTTGGGATGGCCTTGCTTGAGACCAGCAGCCTCAGTTTCTGAACAACTCTTTGGCTCAGGCAGCAGCCTTTGCTGCAGCACAAGCCAGACTGAGGGTGCAGGAGCAGCTCACCTCTATCAGCTTCACAATGTTGACATGGTCCAGTTTCTTTAAGATGGCTATTTCCTGGTAGACTCTGTCCAGCGGGGCCATGGGTTTGGGCTGCTCTCCCGAGGATGCTTTTGACCCCCTGGGCGGAGGCCGACCTGCAAGTGTGACAAACTCGCTCAGCAGTGCCCAGCATGCCAGTCACTGACCCCCTGCAGAACACCTCCAGCTCTCTGGCACCATCCCAAAGCACCACTATCTCCACCCAGAAGGAATTTCCAAGCCCCATTCACACCAGCTCCCCCCAGCATGGTTTGCTGCCCAGTCCCACAGCTCTGCCACAGGAGCCAGGTGCTACCTGTGAGGGCAGAAGAGCTCCTGGGAGGAGAGGTCTGCCTAGCTCAGCCTCCAGCACTTCATTAGGCTGTGCAGCTGGGGAGCAGTCAGCACTTCAAAGAGACTCAGAGGAGCAAAGCCAGGAACCTAATTCCCAAGTGTGCTGAATTTCCCTGGGGCTGTTGCTGCCCTTCCACCCCCAGCCCCCAAGGCAGCTTGCAAATGCAGCCAAGCTCTGCAGCCACAGGATCACAGGATTGTCAGGGCTGGAAGGATCTCAAAGCTCATCCAGTTCCAAGCCCTCTGCCACGGGCAGGGACACCTCCCACCAGCACAGTCCCTGCAGATGAGGTTTCTGGCTGAGGACAAGAAGCCAGATACCCACGTGGGAATCCATACTGCTTCAACAGCTTCTTCTTGGAGAGGACTTTCATAGCCTGCAGGAAGAAGGAAAAGCAGAGTTAGAACAGGAGCCAAATGTTCCTGCTGTGGCCCAGGAGCATGCAGGACATCAACAAATGGCTCAGGCCTGTTCCTTGACCTAGAGAAGGCTTCTGGTTAGTGGTAGCCACAAGAGAGCCACACAGACACTGCCCCAGGCTGTGTCTGCTGCAGGCACTGCAGGTGAACTAACCCATGGACCACCTCCACCTCCACACCTCCTCCACATCACAGCTCCACAGCTCTGAAACCCCTTCAGGAATGGGGACTCCACCACTGCCCTGGGCAGCCTGCGACAGGCCTTGACGACACTTCTGGGGAGGAAATTGTTCCTCATGTCCAACCTGAACTTGCCCTGGGCCAACCTGAGGCAGTTTCCTCTCACCCTGTCACTTGTTGCCTGGCAGAAGAGCCCAACTCCCACCTGGCTGCAGCCTCTTCTCAGGGAGCTGCAGACAGCAATGAGCTCTGCCCTGAGCCTCCTCTTCTCCAGGCTGCACACCCCCAGCTCCCTCAGCTGCTCCTCCCCAGCCCTGCTCTCCAGACCCTTCCCCAGCTTTGTTGCCCT
This sequence comes from Pogoniulus pusillus, assembly GCF_015220805.1. Classification (NCBI taxonomy): domain Eukaryota; kingdom Metazoa; phylum Chordata; class Aves; order Piciformes; family Lybiidae; genus Pogoniulus; species Pogoniulus pusillus. Next base: position 419,525 of record NC_087290.1, on the reverse strand, counting down.
TCTCTGGGCCTGCTCCAGCCCCTCAGTGTCCTTCTGGGAGTGAGAGGCCTAGAACTGAACCCAGGATTTGAGATGCAGCCTCAGCAGTGCTGAGTCCAGGGACACAATCCCTGCCCTCCTCCTGCTGGCCACACCATTGCCACCATCCATGCCAGGATGCTGGTAGCCTTCTTGGCCACCTGTGCACAGCCTGGCTCATCTTCAGCCCCTATCAACGTACATCCCCAGGTCCTTTTCCCCAGGGCATCTTACCAGGCACTCTGCCCCAAGCCAGGAGTGTTCCTGGGGTTGTTGTGATGCAGGTGTGGGGACAGAGCACAGTGTGGGGACAAAGCCCTGCTGCTAGCAGCCAGTGCAGTGCAGTGCAGTGCAGTGCCGAGGGCTTCCCAGGAAAGGAGGGAGCCTGCAGGAGCCCTCCCCCACCCATGGCCTTGCACATACTGTGCTTCTGAGCACCCAGGCACTGCCGTGGGGCCTGGCATGGCCACAGAATCACACAACTGCCTGCCTGGGAAAGCCCTCCCGGGCACCCGCAGCCCAACACCTCCTGCACACAGCTAGCAGCTGCTCAGAGGGCTTCTAAACCCCTCCCCTCCAGAGCTGGGGGCTCCACCGCGGCCCTGGGCCAGTGCCCGGTGCCTAACGACCCCTGCCCTGAAGGCATTTTTCCAGACGACCAACCTGAACCTCCCCCGGGGCACCCTTGGGCCCTTTCCTCTCATTCTATCTCTTGGTGCCTGGGGGAGGAGGTTGGCCCCACCTGACTGCAGCCTCCAGTCAGGCACTTGCAGGGGGAGCTGAGTGCTCTCCTCTGATGTGCCTCCGCTGGGGATGTTCACTGCTCTCTGAGCCACCTCACAGCTGAGAGACACAGGGCAGCTGCCTGGTGAGGATGGCAGAGGGAAAGGAGATCCCAGGTGTGAGGAGATTCAGTGTCTTTGGGCAAGAACTTCTCCAAAGCGGCCACAGCTGGCTGCAAGCAGCCTGCCTGCTGGCACTGCTGGGCACAGGGCACAGCACCATCACACCCAGCCTGCCTGCTGGCACTGCTGGGCACAGCACTGTCACACCCAGCCTGCCTGCTGGCACTGCTGGGCACGGGGCAAAGCACCGTCACACCCAGCCTGCCTGCTGGCACTGCTGGGCACGGGGCACAGCACCGTCACACCCAGCCTGCCTGCTGGCACTGCTGGGCACGGGGCACAGCACCGTCACACCCAGCCTGCCTGCTGGCACTGCTGGGCACGGGGCACAGCACCGTCACACCCAGCCTGCCTGCTGGCACTGCTGGGCACGGGGCACAGCACCGTCACACCCAGCCTGCCTGCTGGCACTGCTGGGCACGGGGCACAGCACCGTCACACCCAGCCTGCCTGCTGGCACTGCTGGGCACGGGGCACAGCACCGTCACACCCAGCCTGCCTGCTGGCACTGCTGGGCTCGGGGCACAGCACCGTCACACCCAGCCTGCCTGCTGGCACTGCTGGGCACGGGGCATAGCACCGTCACACCCAGCCTGCCTGCTGGCACTGCTGGGCACAGCACCGTCACACCCAGCCTGCCTGCTGGCACTGCTGGACACAGGGCACAGCACCATCACACCCAGCCTGCCTGCTGGCACTGCTGGGCACAGCACCGTCACACCCAGCCTGCCTGCTGGCACTGCTGGGCACAGGGCATAGCACCGTCACACCCAGCCTGCCTGCTGGCACTGCTGGGCACAGGGCATAGCACCATCACACCCAGCCTGCCTGCTGGCACTGCTGGACACGGGGCACAGCACCATCACACCCAGCCTGCCTGCTGGCACTGCTGGGCACAGCACCGTCACACCCAGCCTGCCTGCTGGCACTGCTGGACACAGGGCACAGCACCATCACACCCAGCCTGCCTGCTGGCACTGCTGGGCACAGCACCGTCACACCCAGCCTGCCTGCTGGCACTGCTGGACACAGGGCACAGCACCATCACACCCAGCCTGCCTGCTGGCACTGCTGGGCACAGCACCGTCACACCCAGCCTGCCTGCTGGCACTGCTGGGCACAGGGCATAGCACCGTCACACCCAGCCTGCCTGCTGGCACTGCTGGGCACAGCACCGTCACACCCAGCCTGCCTGCTGGCACTGCTGGACACAGGGCCCAGCACCATCACACCCAGCCTGCCTGCTGGCACTGCTGGGCACAGCACCGTCACACCCAGCCTGCCTGCTGGCACTGCTGGGCACAGGGCATAGCACCGTCACACCCAGCCTGCCTGCTGGCACTGCTGGGCACAGCACCGTCACACCCAGCCTGCCTGCTGGCACTGCTGGGCACAGGGCATAGCACCATCACACCCAGCCTGCCTGCTGGCACTGCTGGGCACAGCACCGTCACACCCAGCCTGCCTGCTGGCACTGCTGGGCACAGGGCATAGCACCATCACACCCAGCCTGCCTGCTGGCACTGCTGGGCACAGCACCGTCACACCCAGCCTGCCTGCTGGCACTGCTGGGCACAGGGCATAGCACCATCACACCCAGCCTGCATGCTTTGCTTCAGAGAACCACAGACTGGGTTGGGTTGGAATGGACCTCAAAGCTCATCCAGTCCCAACCCCCTGCCAGGGGCAGGGATACCTCCCACCAGCACAGGTTGCTCAAGGCCTGGCCTTGAACACCTCCTGGGAGAGGGTCTCCACAGCCTCTCTGGCAGCCTGTGCCAATGCCTCACTACTCTCACTCTCAAGTATTTCTTCCTCTCCAGTCTCACTCTTCCCTCTCCCAACTCAGAGCCACTGTCCCTCATCCTGTCACTCCCAGCCCTTGTCAGCTGTCACCCAACCCAACTGCTTCTACCTGAATCTCCCCAGGCTGGCAGCACACACAGCACTGGGACTGCTCTCCAGCTGGTCCAGCCTGCAGCAGAGCAGAGCCAGCAGCTTTCCTCTTTCCAGATGCCCAGATCCTGCTCTCAGCCTGAACCAAACGTGACACAGGACAAGAACAGGGACATCAGCAAAGATGTGGCAGGAATCCCAACTGGGATGGTCAGGATTCACCTGCCTCTGATAAGGGAGGGATAGAGAAGGAGCCTTCATCCAGAAGGACAATTGGAGAAGGGCAACAAAGCTGGAGAAGGGTCTGGAGAACAGGGCTGGGGAGGAGCAGCTGAGGGAGCTGGGAGTAGTGAGCCTGGAGAAGAGGAGGCTCAGGGCAGAGCTCATTGCTCTGTGCAGCTCCCTGAGAGGAGGCTGGAGCCAGGTGGGGGTTGGGCTCTGCTCCCTAGGAACGAGTGACGGGAGGAGAGGAAATGGCCTCAAGTTGCACCAGGGGAGGGTTAGGTTGGAGAGGAGGAAAATTTTCTTTGCTTCAGGAGTGGTCAGGGACAGGCACATGCTGCCCAGAGCACCCCTGGAGGTGTTCCAGAGCCATCTGCCTATGGCACCTGGCGACATGGTTTGGTGCCCATGGTGGTGCTGGGTTGGTGTTGGACTGGAGGACCTCCGAGGCCTTTTCCAGCTGACTCTGTCCTATGATTTGATGATTTTTTAAGCAGCTGTCTTGAATTCAAACCCCTCCTACTCTGGCTTCAGCTCAGCACAGGATTTAAAGGCCAAGGCTTGCAGCCCACACCTCATGACCAGACAGTGTGGTGCATGAGAAGGCCTCCTACAGCGGGGAGGACACAGGGGGCAGGCACTGCCGAGCTGGACCATGCTGCTCAGCATCCTTGTTCTGCTAAGCACCACCATGTCCTTACACACCTCCTCCTCCTGCCAGGCTCTGAGCACTACCACCCACACACCTCCCATTTCAGGTGACCCTCTCCAGAGCTGCAAAATGTCAGGACAAATCAGCACCAGGCTGCTGCTGCTGCCTCCAGCTCCTCGCCTCTTACATAAGGCACCCACCCGTGCCACATGCAGCCAGGCAGCAGCTCCATGTCTGGCAGGGACATTCAGCTCCTTGCAGCTCCTGGAGTCAGGAATCTGCTACAACCAGTGACCCAGAGGAGTCCTCCTCCTCTATCCTAGTCAGGCCACATATACAGTGCTGAGGCAAGTTCTGGGCTCCCAGTTGCAGAGAGTCAGGGAAGTGCTGGAGAGAGGCCAGGGGAGGCTGCAAAGCTGCTGAGGGGCCTGGAGCAGCTCTGGGAGGAGCAAAGGCTGAGAGCCCTGGGGCTGAGAGCCTGCAGGAGAGCAGCCCCAGAGAGCATCTGAGCTATGCTCAGCAAGAGCTGAAGGAGCTGTGGGGGGTAAGAGGCTGGGGCCAGACTCTTGTCAGTGGTGCCCAAGCACAGCACAAGGGGCAGCAAGGGGCACAAAGTGGAGCCCAGGAGGTTGGCTGTGCAGAGGAGAAGCAAGTTGTTTGTTGTGAGGGTGCTGGAGGCCTGGAGCAGGCTGCCCAGAGAGGCTGTGGAGTGTCCTTGTGTGCAGAGCTTCCAGCCCCCATGGCACTGTGCTGCTGGGCAAGCTGCTGTGGGTGCCCTGCGGGAGCAGGGGTAGGACTGGGTGACCCCAGAGGTCCCTCCCCAGCCCCCGCCCACGACCCCGGGGCAGCAGCAGGGGCAGGGCACTCACGTAGTGCTTGTCGTCGCTCTGGTTGTACGCCAGCTTCACCACGCCGTAAGAGCCCTGCGAGGAAGCACAAAGTGCAGTCAGGGCAGCAGCCTCAGCTCCTCTCACTGCTCAAGGCTGGGAAGCTTTGGTCTTACAGAGGCAAAAAGCCAACGCTGAAGGTCAGGCCTGCTGCTGAGTGATGTGAGCCTGTGCCACAGCCACGGGGCAGCCGCGGGTGAGCCCTGTCTGCAGCAGCTGGCTGCTGGCTCACCATAGAAAGGTCTGGGCTGGAAGGGATGGTAAAGCTCATCCGGTTCCACCCCCCTGCCACTACACCAGGCTGACCAAGGCCTCATCCGGCCTGGCTCTGAACACCTCCAACCTTGGAGCCTCCACAGCTTCTCTGGGCAGCCTGTTCCAGTGCCTCCCCACCCCTGTGGGGAATGTCTCATCTAATCCAAGCTTTACCCAGCTCAAAGCCATTCTCCTCATTCCATCACTCCCAGCCCTTGTCAAAAGTGCCTCCCCTGCTCTCTGATGGCTGCTCTTTTCTCCCTGGGCTACTTCCTGCCCTGAGCCAAATCTGCCATGTCTGTCCTAACCCAATTTTCACACAGGTGTTTTTGGGTGGAAATTCTGCAGGAACTCCTTTCCCTCTGCTGCTAGAACCTCTCCACCTCTGCCTGTTGCCCAGCTGTGGATCTGGTCTGCTGCTGTCCCCACAGCTGCCATGCCAGGCTGTAGCCAGACTCCATCCCCACCCCTGGGGTCCTGCAGTTCTGTGTCAAGACTACACATCCCATGCAGTGGGACGTGACAGCATGGCAGGTGTCAGGCTATAGACGAGTGGGACAAACAGCACAACCTTGAGAACCTTTCTCTTGACTTCACTGGGAGCAAGAATGAAGGTCCCAGCCTCAGAGGAGAGCAACAAGCCAGCTGCTTGATGCAGAAGCAGCAGGGCCAGCAGAGCCTCAGGGCTGTGACCTGCAGGGAGGAATGACGTAGGAGAACACCCACTAGAGAGAGGGTCTCACACTCCTTCAGCCACAATGAATCCAGTGAGAAAAGCCCTTAGGGTTGTAGGATTGTTGTGGCTGGAAAAGACCCTGAAGATCATTGAGTCCAACCATCCTCAGGCTCACCTAGGTTGGGAAAGACCTCTTAGTCCATAAAGTCACCACCAGCCCAGCAATGGCAGATCCCTGACCAAACCACAGCCCTAAGCAGCACTCCTGAGTAGGTCTGAAGAATCACAGAGTCATAGAATGGTCTGGGCTGGACCCTCTTAGGGTCATCCAGGCCAAACCCCTCTGCAGTCAGCAGGGACATCCTCAAGTAGATCAGGTTGCCCAGAGCCCTGCTGCAGGTGACATCTGTTGTGCCAGCAGCAGTGGCACCTCCAGCCTCACACCCTGACTGCCAGCAGCCAAGCACACAGGGCAAGAGCTCCTCCACTTTGGAGAGGAGTTTGGGCTGACAAAGTGTTTGGTGAAGGTCTCTGCAGCTCAGGGGCAGTCTCTTCTGATTGCAAGGCAGGTTCAGCTTGCAGACAGACATGGACCCACCTGCAGCGCTGGCAGACTGTGTGCAGGTGTCTGAAGAACTCAGCAGCCCAGACCTCCACACAGCCACAGGGGAACCTACTCTGAATCCTTCTGCGGCTTTTAAGCATCCACTGGAATGCAGCTGACATTGCGCCTCCAGACAGCAAAGCTTCAGCTAGCCCCGAGGGGCACTAAACATCTGCCCTTGGCTGTGGCTCCTTCTGGGGTTCTTTCCTTGCTGGGCTATGTTAATGCATCCAAGGCTCTTGGTGTCCCATTTGGCAAGCAAGCAAGCAAGCACCCTGGCAAGCAGCCAGCTCAGCCAGCTTCAGCGGGAGGGAGTGTAAGTTTAGGCTGCAGAGGAAGTAACTCCACTGTGACCTTGAGCAAAACCTGCTCAGATGAAACCAAACACAAACCCCCCAAAGCAAGCTGCAAGGAGCCTTGGCTGCAGAGTCCCCTGGGCTGGCAGCATCCTCCCAGCCAGGCCCCAGGCTGTGCAGGTGGGTTGCCAGTGCCCAGCTCCAGTACCTACCTTGCCTATTTCACTCTGCAGCTTGTACTGGTTAAGTTGCACACAGTCCTGCAGATTGAAAGAGAACACAGTGAGAGCCCTGCCCAGGGAGCAGCACCCGGCAGAGGCAGTGCTGAAAGCCCAAACCTCAGTTCCAGTGCTGTGTGTTACAACACAGACACTGCAAGGTTGTTTTTATGGCAGCCCAGGACAAAGCAGCCATGGGCTGAATTCTGACCCAGGTTGTGCTGGTGGAACACCAGACAACCCTGGGCCCCAGCTCCCAGCATAGCTCCAGGTTCAGCCCAGGAGCATTCCAACTGCTGCAATGTTTACTAGGCAGGAGCCTGGACTACTGGAGGCCTGGAGCAGGCTGCCCAGAGAGGTTGTGGAGTCTCCTTGCGTGGAGAGCTTCCAAACACCCCTGGGCATTGTGCTCCTGGGCAAGCTGCTGTGGGTGCCCTGCCTAGCAGGCAGTTGGGCTGGGAGATCTTCAGAAGTCCCTTCCAGCCCCCACCATGCTGGGATTCTGTGAGAAGATTCACTTGCCAGGGCAAGGCTGTGCTTGGCACCATGCTGACTTTCACAAACAATGTGGGAACAGGTTGGTGTTGATGCCTCCTGCTCTGCTTTGCCCCCTGCTCAGTTCCATACCCCTTGCTTTGTCCTGGGCAAAACTGCAGAGGTGGGGAAGTGCTCTCCAGAGCAGCTGAGAGAGGCAGAAAAGCAACTACCCCTCTGAGAAAGCCTCTGACCAGCTCAGCACTGCCTCATCCAGCAGCAAGCCTGCATCCAGCAGCTGCTGTCAACCGTCTCCTGCTCCTCAGCACGCCTGGCAGAGCTCTCAGCATGCACCACAGGTTCCTTGGTCTGCACTCAGTGCCCGACCCCAGGCAGCACTAAACCACAGCTCTGCAGCTGCTTCTTTCCAGTGCTGCCCTGGAAGCATGAAGAAGTCCTTTTTGAGTGACATTGCCCACCCAGCTTGGTAAAGTCCCTTGCAAGGCATTTAGTGCAAGTGAGGAGGGACCAGACCCAGTCCCTGTGCCCAAGTTACCCATTCCTCTGACTATCACCCTCCACCATGCCTCTTACCTCTGCCTATAAATGACCTCCCCCAGCCTTCACCAGACAGCTGTCTGCAGCATCTCTCTGGTCTGTTACTGCTGCTGGATGGAGTCTGAGCAATGCCAGGACATCCGCTGGTGGGGGATGGGTTTTTTGGAAGGGATGGATAAAGAGTGGGATGGGAACAGCCAGGGAGGGTCCAAGGGAGAGGTGATGACACGGTCTGCAGCACAGCCTCTGACAGTTTACACTCACCATGGCCACAGCCCTACCTGACAGAACCACAGAACAGTTTTAGCTGGCAAAGTCTTTTAAACTCATCCAGTGTAACCAAACTCCAACTCTGCCCAAGCTGGTGCCAAACTCTGTCTCTCAGCACCACATCTCTGCCTCTCTGAAACCCTTCCAATAATGGGCACTCAACCACCTCCCTGGGCAGCCTGTGCCAGTCTTTGAGAACGCTTTCAGTGAAGAAGCTTCTTCTGATGTCCAACCTAAACCTCCTCTGGTGCAACCTGAGGCCATTTCCTCTCAACCTATCACTTGTTCCAAGGAAGCAGAGCCCAGTCCCCACCCGGCTCCAGCCTCCTCTCAGGGAGCTGCAGAGAACAATGAGCTCTGCTCTCAGCCTCCTCTTCTCCAGCCTCACCACCCCCAGCTCCCTCAGCTGCTTCTTCCCAGCTTTGTTCTCCAGACCCTTCCCCAGCTTTGTTGCCCTCCTCTGGATCTTCTCCATTCCTTCTTGGAGTGAGTGGCTTAAAACTGAAGGCAGTGCCAAGGAGTGGCCTCACTGGTGCTGGGTACAGGGGCACAATCCCTGCTCTGGCCCTGCTGGTCACACCACTGCTGGATGCAGACCAGGCTGCTGGTGCCTTTCTTGGCCACCTGGGCACACCCTGCCTCACATATTTACTTGCATAACAGAAGTTTCTATTCCCAGGAGTTTCTGGTTGAACAACAGTAAAAGAAAACAAAGACCAAAACTCTGGGTTGTGTGTAGCAGGAACAGAGATGTTCCCCTGCCTTGTGCTCAGGGATTGGCACAGGCTGCCCAGGGAGGTGGTGGAGCTCCCATCCCTGGAGGTGTTCCAGAATCATACCATGTGCCCATGGCACATGGGGACATGATTTGGTGGCCATGCTGGCGCTGGGTTGCTGGTTGGACTGGATGGTCTTGGAGGCCTTTTGCAGCCCAAACAATTCCATGATTCTAATGTGTTTCCCCACCCTGTGATCCACTCACCCTGCAGTGCTCCAGGCTGAGCTCAGTGACCACCAAAGGCTGGCTGCAGGAGCAGGAAGGTGAAGGATGCTGCATCTACACTGCAACAGCTGAAGGGGCTGGGCAGGGAGAAAGGGACAGGCTGAGGGCAATGGTTTGGAAATGGAGCAGGGCAGAGTTAGGTTGGACATCAGGAGGAAGTTCTGCACAGTGAGGGTGGGCAGATGCTGGCACAGGCTGCCCAGAGAGGTGGCTGAAGTTCCATCCCTGGAGACATTCAAGATCAGCCTTGCTGTGTCCCTGGGCAGCCTGCAAGGGTGTTGGACAGGGTGACGTTGGAGGGTCCCTTCCAGCCCCATGCAGTCTGTGGCTCTGCATCTCAAAGAAGCATTTCCCACCCTGAGCAGTATCTTCTGCTCCCCAGGGTGCAGATGCTGGGAAAGAGGCTGCAGTGTCCTCAGTGCTCGCAGATGGAGTGTGCCAATCACACTCTCTGCATCATTTCAGAAGGGCCTTCAGCCAGGCCTCACACTCCTGGCACAGGCAAAGCACTGCAGGACAGGAGAGCTGGCACCCAAGTCACGTCTGCTTCCAAGAGTTGGCTCCTTTCCCTCCCCATCTCCCTCAGCAGAGCATATGGCTGCTGTCAGAAGAGCTGCAGCCTCGGCAGTGCAGCTTCTGCAGATCCCCCCTTGCTGGCTGGGGGTGCCACAGCTCAGCACACAGCTGCTGTCACCTGCACACTGCCCGCAGGACGAGGGCAGATCTGCTCCCGCACAGCAGCCATCCCCCCAGCCACGCCGAGGAGGCCAGTGCCAAGCCACGCAGGTGGCAGCCTTCAGTCCACTTGGATCCACACTGGACAAAGTCAGCTGCAGTGCTTTGGGTCCCTTATGACACAAGGCAGGCCCAGGGGGGGATTTAGGCAGCATGTCTGGCACACCACGGTGCCTTGGCAGCCATGTCCAACAACATGCTCTGTGCCACCTAGGGGAGGCAGAGTCAGCCTGCGACTGCCTCTGAGCCCCTGGCCAGCAGAGGGGAGATCACAGCTGGGCACTGCTGTCCTGTCAGCTCGAGAGGAAAAGGAGGTTGAAAACGGTCCTGCAGAGGACCTGTCCCTCAGCAGAACCAGGCTCACAGACACAAATTGAACCAGAGGCCTCTGCTGTGGCACCAGAGCAGGAGGTAGCCCTCCCTGCGGGGCAGGGCCAGCAGGTCCATGCCACCACTGCTCCTCACCCCAGCACACTGCCTCCTCTCTGTTATGGCACTGCTGAGACCATAGAGCTGTGGCACCCACAGACATCCCCCAGCCCTGCCCCACTCCTGACACAGATAGGAATGGGAAACAAGCTCAGTCTGGGGAAAAATGGCAAGGCCTGGAAAACTTGGGTTTGCTCCACAAAGTGCAGGCAGAAATCACAGGAAAAGGCCTGGGGATAACTCAGGAGTGAGACCCAAAGCAGCTGGCAGCACTGCTCAGACTGTGGTCCCTTCTGCAGCACTCCTGACAGCACACTGAAACCCTTCCCCAGCAAGAGGAGCTTTACAAACCCTTTAGGCTTTAAAACACACCAACTTCAGACCATATGCAGCACAGCTGGCAGCCAGAGAGCCCTGCTGCAGCTGTCTGCATGGGCTGAAAATATGGCACAGAACGGGAAGAGCTTCTCTCTTGTGCTGCCGTGGGGAGGACAAGGAGCAATCGGCATGAGGAACTGCAGCCAGCAGCCGCTTCCACCAGGACACTTGAGCACTACCAGTGTGGGACAGCCTGGGGTGGCTCTGAGCGCAGGAGAGCAGCCGCAAAATGGGCAGCAGGAACAGCTGCAAGCGCCAGAGACTCCTCTGAATCCAGAACCCAGCAGGGTGAGGCAGGAAGAGACCTCTGGGGATCATCCAGTCCCAACCCCCTGCTCAAGCAGGGCACCCACAGCACAATGCCCAGGAAATCCCCACAGAAAGAGACTCCACAGCCTCTCTGGGCAGCCTGCTCCAGGCCTCCAGCACCCTCACAACAAACAACTTGCTCCTCCTCTGCACAGCCAACCTCCTGGGCTCCACTTTGTAACCCTTGCTGCCCCTTGTGCTGTCCCTGGGCACCACTCACAAGAGTCTGGCCCCAGCCTCTTGCCCCCCACAGCTCCTTTAGCTCTTGCTGAGCATTGCTCAGATGCCCTCTGAGGCTGCTCTCCTGCAGGCTCTCAGCCCCAGGGCTCTCAGCCTTTGCTCCTCCCAGAGCTGCTCCAGGCCGCTCAGCAGCTTTGCAGCCTGCCCTGGGCTCTCTCCAGCACTTCCCTGGCTCTCTGCAGCTGGGAGCCCAGAACTGCACCTCCGACTCCAGATGTGGCCTGAGTAAGGCAGTGTAGAGAGGGAGGGGAACCTCTTGAACTGCAGCAGAGCAGAGTTTCCACTACTGTTGCACTTTGATGACACAGGAAAGCCCTGGCAGGAGCAGGAACCAACATGTAAACTTTACAAAATGGAACCATGGCTTCAGTGGTGGCAGGACAACAGCAGACAGATCATCTCCAGCAGCTGAAACCCACCAAATACCATCAGCAGAGCTCCTATGACTGCTCAACTCCCCAGGGGTGCGTCCAGCAGGGACACGAGAGCAAAACCCCTTGGTCACAGCCCTTGCTCTGCATGCTTGCTTCTCCACAGCAAGGCTCCTGGGCTCTTCACAGGCCTTTGCCAGGCAGCTCGGGGAGCCAAGCTCAGCAGCAGGGCTGCTGTCTGGGGGCTGGCTGCAAAAATGTTCAGCCATCCTAAGCTAACATAGTCCTTGGTCTCAGGGCTTTTTTCCCCTTAGAAAATGCAAAGCTTTCAGGCTTGGGGCTGCAGGAGCCTGCCCTCAGCAGGGAGGAGCCTGCCCTCACCCAGCGGTGGGGAGATGCCTACCTCAGCATCTGAGATGGACACCCGGTGGGACTCTATCGTCGGTCTCCTCACGATGCGTGGGGAGGGTCCCGTGGCATAGGGACCATCTCCTGGGCTGCTGCTAGAAGCCAGACAACCTCCTGATGATCTCTCCTGAAGAGACAACTTCCTGCTGGACAGCACAGGTCTAGTGAGAGGCCTCTTGGCAGCCTGTCTCCAGCGAGCATCCTCCGGTGGCTGACAGGGCAGCAGCTCACTGCCGACCGCATTGCTCCGGATCTCCTTGGTGCCCTCAGCAAAGACTGCATCGCTGTCTTCACTGCTGCCAGCAGCCACAACCATGGCTGCCACCTGTTCTGCCAGCTCAGTCTGGGGGTCTTTGCAGCCCACCTCTATGGCTCCAGCTTTGGCATCTGCTGGAGAGTCCCCCATGGCCACATCCAGCTGCTGTGGTCTCAGATGGGACAGCAGAGAGCTGTGGTGCAAGTGCTCATGGACAGGGCAGGAGGGAGCTGCTCCACGAAATACCTATAAGAGACACAAATGGAGCTGAAGATCAAGGATCACTCAGCACAAGCACAGCCAAGAGACCCAGCCCTGCCTTCCCCCAGCACAAGAGAGGGAAGGAGAGGCACGGGCAGGCTGCGCACAGGCCACAAACACTCAAACAGAAAGCGGAGCTGGGTGTGACAGTGACAGAGATGAGACTTGATCTGATGAGCAACAAGTGACAGCCAAAGAGAACTTCCCATTCCAGCAGCCCAGCAGAGCTTACAGGAGAGGAAGAGGCACATCCAAGGCTGGAGAGTCCAACTCCCACCTCTGGAACTCCTGTTCATAGGGTACAAGAGCTTCTGGTGTGCATACAAACTCAACGTGCACAGCACAGACCCTGCACACCTCCCCTGTGCTCAGCACTGCTGAGGACACCCTTGGAATCCTGGGGTCAGTTCTGGGCCCTCACTCCAAGAAGGACACTGAGGGGCTGGAGCATGTCCAGAGAAGGGCAATAAAGCTGGGGAAGAGTTTGGAGAACAGGGCTGGGGAGGAGCAGCTGAGGGAGCTGGGGGTGGTGAGGCTGGAGAAGAGCAGGCTGAGGGCAGAGCTCATTGCTCTCTGCAGCTCCCTGAGAGGAGGCTGCAGCCAGGTGGGGGCTGGGCTCTTGTCCCAGGGAACAAGCAACAGGACAAGAAGAAATGGCCTCAGGTTGCCCCAGGGCAGGTTTAGATTGGACATGAGGAACAATTTCTTCCCCAAAAGAGTCGTCAAGGCCTGGCCCAGTGTGTCCACGGCAGTGGTGAAGTCTTTGGAGGGGTTTCAAAGCCATGGAGAAGTGTGCTGAGTGCCATGGCTTGGTGGTGCCCTGGCAGTGATGGATCTTTTGGGTCTTTTCCAACCCAAGTGATTCTGTGTTTCTCTGGTATAGGGCTCCACAGCAGCCTCTCTGTTGCCTTGCAGGGCCTCAGAGAGTGAAACTGCATGGCCTGGACACCAAGCTGTGGCTGCTGACTGCCATGCTCTGGGGGGTTTTCAGTGTAGATGGCAGCACAGGCAGAACGCAAAAGGGAACCTGAGTCCAGGGTCACCCTCAGCTCCCTGCAGCTGCAGCCTGTGAGCAAACACAGCTCAGCATGGCTGCCCAGCACCCTCACAGCCAGCATGGGCCTAAAGGGACTGTCCAGCAGGCAGGAAGCAGCTTCCCCTTTGGAGAAGACCTGAGACCACACAGAGCTAAAACTCAGCAATACAATCCTGCTCTCCTGGATGAATCTGAACCAGACCTCAGCCTCCCCAGCACCGTCCAGAGCAGGGAGTCACCTATGGCACATGGCTCTCACCCTGCAGCCACCTGAGGCTCATCCCTCTACCTGGCTTCTGGGGACAGCAGAAGAGAGCTGAGTTGTCAGTCACAGCCCCCTGGACAGCCTCCAAGGCAGCTGAGCGCAGGCTGCACTTCGCAGCACTGCAGCCGCTGGGTGCCGCGGGTCGGCCGCGCTGTGCCGGCAGGCAGCGTCCTGGCACTGGCTGCAGCCAGGTCACACGAGGAGGGGCAGGGTTGGAGAGCAGGAAAGTTTTCTTTGCTGCAAGAGCGGTCAGGGATTGGCACAGGCTGCCCAGGGAGGTGGTGGAGTCCCCACCCCTGGTAGTGTTCCAGAACCATGTGGCCATGTCACCTGGGGACGTGGTTTGGTGCCCACGGGGTGCTGGGCTGGTGTTGGACTGGAGGTTCTCAGAGGCCTTTTCCAGCTGATCCAGTCCTATCATCTGATGATTCTTTAAGCAGCTGTTTCGAATTCAAATCCCTTCTACTCTGTCTTCAGGTCAGAGGTGGTGGAGTCCCCATCCCTGGAGGTGTTCCAGAGCCCTGGGGCCACGGCACCTGGGGACATGGTTTGGTGCCATGGTAGGGTTGGGTTGAAGGTTGGACAGGAGGATCTCAGAGGCCTTTTCCAGCCCAAACACTTCCATGATTCTAGCACTGCTTTAAAACTAAAGAAATGTCACTTCTAGTTCACTGCTTGGGCCATCTACATTTGGCCAACTAGAAACATTCCTGTGAGAAAGGCTGGGGAGGTCAGAGGGTCCCTGGGCCTCACCAAACCCAGCTTCATTTCCTAACTGAGTCACCAGCTACCCAGGTTAAGAGCAGTGATGCTGCCTTCAGCAGTCCTGAGGCTCCAAGGGCTTTGACTAATATAACTTAGAGTAAATAAAATCTCTCCTGAGTACTTCCATGGAAAGCATTCAGGGAGCAACTTTCCTGCTGCTCAGGGTTGAGGACTTCTTCAAGGACACTGAGGGACTGGAGCAGGTCCAGAGAAGAGCAACAAAGCTGGGGAAGGGTCTGGAGAGCAGGGCTGGGGAGGAGCAGCTGAGGGAGTGGTGAGGCTGGAGGAGGCTGAGGGCAAAGCTCATTGCTCTCTGCAGCTCCCTGAGAGGAGGCTGCAGCCAGGTGGGAGTTGGGCTCTGCTCACTAGTGAAAAGTGAGGGGACAAGAGGAAATGGCCTCAGGTTGCCCCAGGGCAAGTTCAGGTTGGACATGAGGAACAATTTCCTCCCCAAAAGGGTTGTCAAGGCCCGGCCCAAGCTGCCCAGGGCAGTGGTGGAGTCCCCATTCCTGGAGGGGTTTCAAAGCCTTGGAGATGTGGTGCTGAGGGCCATGGTTCAGTGCTGTCCTGGCAGTGCTGGGCTCATGGCTGGAATGGATGAGCTTAAAAGGTCTCTTTCAACCAAACTGGTTCTGTGATTCAAGTGCCTGTGGATGGTGTCCTGTACAGTGGACTGGGGAAGGGCAGGGCCATCACCCTGACAGCCTCTCTGGAGGCCACATCCCTTGGGTGCCTCCTGAGCATAGCAGCCTTACAGGCATGCTCACAGGTGAGGTCCCAGCAGTCACAGAAGGCTTCAGCTCCCCTCTTGGTGAAGCAGCTGTGTGCCAGGACATGATGCCTGCAGGTGGGTTGTCATCTCCATCATCAGGTCAGAACCCCCTCCCCAGGAGCTCAGTCCGGCCTTGGGGCAGAGCTGGCTGCAGACCCAGCCCTGTGCTGTACCATCCTGTGCTTCTGTTGAGCTTCCTTCAAAGGATTCCCCACAGTAGCACTGCCAGGGCAAAGGATCAGCCCTGAGTGCTGTCAGCCAGGGACTGAAACTCCCTTAAGGAGAGAAGCAGCAAGGGCTGAGCTGCCAAGAGCAAGTAGCTCTTCAGAATGACAGCTCTGATAGGGGAGGTCAGCAAGGCCCTTCCAGAGCCCAGGCTCTGTCCCCACACCAAGCAATACAGCCTGGGACTCTCTCCAACCCGGAGTCTCCCCTGCACTCCTGTTCCAGAGTACCAGGCAGAATCCAGAACCCAGCAGCATGAGACTGGAAAGGATCTCTGGGGATCATCCAGTCCAACCCTGGACCCACAGCAGCTTGCCCAGCAGCACAGCGCCCAGGGGGGTTGGAAGCTCTCCACACAAGGACACTCCACAGCCTCTCTGGGCAGCCTGCTCCAGGCCTCCAGCACCCTCACAACAAACAACTTGCTCCTCCTCTGCACAGCCAACCTCCTGGGCTCCACTTTGTGCCCATTGCCCCTTCTCCTGTCCCTGGGCACCACTCACAAGAGTCTGACCCCAGCCTCTTGCCCCCTACAGCTCCTTCAGCTCTTGCTGAGCATTGCTCAGATGCCCTCTGGGGCTGCTCTCCTGCAGGCTCTCAGCCCCAGGGCTCTCAGCCTTTGCTCCTCACAGAGCTGCTCCAGGCCCCTCAGCAGCTTTGCAGCCTCCCCTGGGCTCTTTGCAGCAGTTCCCTGGCTCTCTGCAGCTGGGAGCCCAGAACTTGCCCAGCACTCCAGATGTGGCCTGACTAGGGCAGAGCAGAGGAGGAGCATAACCTCTCCTGACCTGCTGGCCACACTCTTCCTCATGCACCCCAAGACCTCCCCAAGCACTCAGCTTGTTCCAGTCCCCTGGCATGTGGGAGACATTTCTGCACTCCCACCCTGATGCCATCAAGTTTTCATCCATGGAGGGGAGGCATTTGTCCCAAACCCACCCAGCTCACTCTGACACATTCAGTCTGGAGAAGCTGCAGAAGAACTCGTGTCCCCCAGCCATGCACTGCAGCAACATCTGAGCTGCCCCCAAGACATGGTGGTTTGCAGCAGGTAGCTTTCTAGATTTAAGGAGCAGTCACTTCAGAGTCCCCTTGCTGGGGTGGGAGAGCAGCCAGAAGGTTCTATTTCAACTCAGGGCATGGTGGCCTTCGTTTCAGCTCTGCTCACCTCCAGCACCCCAAGCAGGGCACCTAAAGATGAGGTTGTCTCCTGCTTGGCTGCACTCCCACTGCTTGGCTGCGCTCCCACTGTGTGCAATCAGACCCTGGGGAAGCACAGCAGCTTCTGAGCATCCCTGGAGACCACCTGCACTGCCCCAGCAGCAGCGAATGTTAAGGAGCTGCAGCTCTGCAGCCACAAAGCAAGCAAATCCTCACAGCCCCTGCAGGAACAACAGAGAGAGATGGGCAGCAGAGCAGCCATGTGGGCTGAGCTCCTGCTGGCAAGAGGGGAGCACAGCTTCACAGACTGCACTGGGTGGAAAGTCACCCTCCAGGGTCATCCTGTCCAAGACCCCTGCAGGCAGCAAGGGCACCTCCAACTGGATCAGGCTACCCAGGGCCACACCCAGTCTGACCTTGAATGTCTCCAGGGATGAGGCCTCCACCACCTCCCTGGGCAGCCTGTGCCACTGCCTCCCCACCCTCACTGGGCAGAACTTCCTCCTGGTGTCCAACCTAACTCTGCCCTGTTCTAGTTCCAAACCATTGCCCTTGGTCTGTCACTGCAGGCCCTTGGGAACAGTCCCTGCCCAGCCTGCCTGTGGGTCCCCTTCAGATACTGCAATGCAGCTCTAAGGTCTCCCTGCAGCCTTCTCTTCTCTAGGCTGAGCATCCCCAACTCTCCGAGCCTGTGCCCATAGCAGAGGTGCTGCAGCCTCTGCTCATCTTTGTGGCCCTCACTGCTAGCTCTGATTCCCAGCCAGAGCCCAGCCTTGCAGAGCCCAAAGCAGAAGTGAGCAGATGCTCTGTACTTCGGCACCCACCCCACACACCTGCTTGTTTCAGAGCACAACCCTGTCCCGCTGAGAATCACTGGAGCCTGCCAGAACCCTCCCCGCCTCTCCAGCGCTCCTGGCGTTGAGCCTGGCTCTTGTGCCCCACCTGAAAATGCGATGACAGAAGTGAGGAGTTCTGCTGACTGCTGTGGAGCTCCAGCACAGCCTCAGCAGCAGCCACCGGCTGCCAAAGCACAGCTCAAGCAGTGCCTGAGGGATGGGACAAGCAGCACTCAGGACACATCACTCCATGCTTGTCTTCCCCGTGACAGACCCAGCCACAGACAGCACCTGGGCTTTGGCTCCTCTGCAGGCCTGTGAGGTGTGGGTGAGGACTGAGGCAGGGGCTGAGCTCTGCTGCCAGCTCCTGATTCTGTCATACTGCACAAAATCAATGCGGGTGGAAAACGCCTGAGGTCCTGCAGTGCAACACCAACCCAGCAGCACTGTGGCCACCAAACCATGTCCTCAGGCGCCACGGCAACACAGTTCCGAAACACCTCCAGGGTTGGGGGCGCTTCAGCACCTCCCTGGGCAGCCTGCACCAATCCTTGACAACTCTTTGTTCCAGCGTACCCCAAACTGCTTTCTTCTCCCCACCCCACCTGCAGGTTTGAGTGGGAGAAGAAGGCAGGGAAACTGCTTTGCCCCTGCCCCGTGGGCTCGAGGGGGCAGAGCGGCAGTGCCCTCCGCACAGGTGCTCCCTGCGCGGCAGTCGGGCTGGGGCCCGGCTGGGTTCCACACCCAGGACTAATGGTCAGTGGACACTTTGGCTAGGACAGCTTAAACAGAGCAAGGGAGGACAGGAAGCGGTTTCCACCTTGGGAGCTCCTGTCCTGAAAGACTCCTGCCTCGAAAGCGCTGCTGCCCTGCCAGAGTGCCCGACAGCACCGGCTCCGGCCGTGCCCGGACCGTGCCTGCCTCTGGACAGCTCCTCCCTTTCTGCTCGGCTCTGGGCTTTACCTTGGGCGGTTCTGCCCCACTTCTGCACCCTTCTGTGCAAGCCTGCAGGCTCAGCAGGCCTTGGGGCCCTTTGAGAGAGCTGCTGGCGGCACCTGGAGCCGGCTGCTCCGGGACCACATCGCAGCCGACTCCCTGGCTGCTGTTCTGAGCTGGGGAGACTCTGATAGTTTGGCTCTGCCCTGCCACTGCTGGGGCAGCATTGTTCCACGACCATCCCACTCATGGAAGAAGTGCTTGAGACATTTCTGAGCTTGGTGGCTCTGCCACTGGCCTCAGGCTTCTACTGCGTGGATCTACACTGCCTGCTACTGCCTGCGGCCTCAGGAGGCTGCTCCTGCAGAGGAGTCTGGCCAGGGATCGCTGCCGAACGCTGCCTCAGGCGTAAAGCCTGCTGCTGCCTTAGCCTTCTGCTCAGCCTGGCTGAGAGTGGGGCAAAGCTGTGTCTGGAGCTCAGCCTTTCCAGCTCCTGACTTCCTAAATCTCTACATTTGTCCATACTTTTGTGGATAGTTTGGGGGCAGCATTCCAGGAAAACAAAATCATTCTGTTTTTACAATGCCTGACTCAGCCGTGTTAATTCTCTGCCTCCACAACACTCCTGCAGCAAACAAAAATTTCCTCCCATCCAACCTAACCCTCCCCTGGCAAAGTCAGGCCAATGCCTCTCCTTCTATCACCTGAGACTAGGGACCAGAGACCAACCCCCACCTGGCACAGCCTCCTCTCAGGGAGCTGCAGACAGCAATGAGCTCTGCCCTCAGCCTCCTCTTCTCCAGGTTGAACACCCCCAGCTCCCTCAGCTGCTCCTCCCCAGCCCTGTTCTCCAGACCCTTGCCTATCTTTGTTGCCCTTCTCTGGACCTGCTCCAGTCCCTCAATGTCCTTCTTGGAGTGGGGGGACCAGAACTGACCCCAGCACGTGATGTGTGGCCTCAGCAGACTGATTCCAGGCCCATGCCAGTAGTTGATACCATCATGAAAAAATCAGGTTGCAGCCCTGCTCCCACGGAGGCCTTGCAATCAATTTTAAGAGCAATTATAGCACCTTTTTAACCTGCTTTGCACCCAGCCAGGATGCTGCACTAACATCTGCAGCTTAGCAGCCCAGGGCTCCCTGCAGGAGGGTTGGCCCAGATGACCTCTGAAGGTCCCTTGCAGGCAGAGCAGGCTGTGGCTCTGTGATGTGCAGCAGCCTGTGCAGAGCACTGAGCTCAGCAACTCCCACAGAAGGTTTCCCAGCTCTATTCTGTTCCACCCCTCTGTGTGCTAAGGACATGATTAGAGCCATCTGCATCATCAGATGCAATTACACTAATTGCACACATAAGCAATAATCAGCCCAAAATCTCTCTGAAGAAAAAGTTTCTACTTAAGGAAATTCCTGTAAGTGGAAAACATTGAGGGGTACCAAATCCACCCAAGGCAGAGAGACACCAACGGAGAACCCTCCAGACAAGGCTGCTGGGCCAGGAGCCTGGCAGACATGGAGCCCAGCATCATCCCACCGGGTGCAGCTCTAGGCATGTTTTAACTATGCCTTTGGTGGGGACACCACAACACTGGGTCCAGTCTTGTTCAACATCTTCATCACTGACCTGGATGAAGAGATGCAGTGGAGTCTCAGGCAGTCTGCTGCTGGCCCCAAAATGACACTCCTCAGGCTGTGATGCCATTCAGTCAGACCTGGGCAGGCTTCAGAGCTGGGCAGAGGGAACCTCATGAAGGTCACCAAGGGTGGTGCCCTGGCAGTGCTGGGTTTCTCCCAAACCACATGATTCAATGATGCTATGAAATAGCCCAAATGCAACTTGCAGCAATGCTGAGGGGGAGCAGAACCCCACAGCCCAGTGGAAGAGCTGAAGCCCACAGCAATGCCATGGTTGCTGTGACTTGCTGAGGGGCAGTGTGATCCTCAGGAGAGGGGAGCACAGCTCTGGGCAGAAGCATTTGGACACCCTGTGGGAGGGTGCTTCTAAAACACAGCTGAGAAGGTCAGAGTGCAGCAGGTGGAAAGGTTTAGAGTGTGAAATGTTAACAAGCAAGGCAGCAGCCAGAGGTACCAGAACGGGTCGGGTTGGAAGGGACCTTAAAGCTCATCCAGCTCCAACTCCCTGTCATGGGCAGAGACACCTCCCATCAGCACAGGGCACTCAAGCCCTCATCCAGCCTGGCCTTAGGCATTTCTGGGGATGAGCTGAAAGTTGGGGAGGGACTTTTTATAAGGGCCTGTGCTGATAGGATGAGGTGGTTTGAAATGAGAGCAGAGCAGATGGAGACTGGAAGTGAGGAACAAGTTCTGCACCGTGAGGGTGTTGGAACACTGCAACAGGTTGCCGTGGGAGGGAGCTGAGTCCCCATCTCTGGAGATACTCAAGGTGAGGCTGGACAAGGCTGTGAGCAACCTGCTCCAGTGGAGGATGTCCCCACTGAGTGCAGGGGGTTGGACTGGATGAGCTTTGGGGGTCACTTTCAACCTCAACCATTCTACGAGGCTCCACAGCCTCTCTGGGCAACCTGTGCCAGTCTCTGCCCACCCTCACTGGAAAGAATTTCCTCCTCATCTCCAGCCTCACTCCCCCTTCTCCCAGCTCAGAGCCATTGTCCCTCCTCCTGTCACTCCCACGCCTTGTCAGAAGTCCTTCCCCAGCTCTCCTGGAGCCCCTGCAGGCACTGGAAGGCTGCTCTGAGGTCTGCCTGGAACCTTCTCCAGGCTGAACAGCCCCAACTCTCCCAGCCTGTTCCCATAGCAGAGGTTCTGCAGCCCTTTGAGCATTTTGTGGCCTCCTCTGGACTTTCTCCAGCAGCTCCACATCCTTCTTGTGCTGAGGATACCAGAGCTGGCCCCAGTACTGCAGGTGAAGTCTGAGCAGAGCAGAGGGGCAGGATCGCAGGATGCTTTCCCTGTGATGCTGCTCTTCTTGCTCTGGATGCAGACAGAACACAGTTGGCTGTTTGGGCTGCCACTGACCAGTGCTGAGAAAAAAGGGGTTCCATTTCTGTCAGCCAGCAGGATCAGTCTAAGCTGAGCCATCTGCTCTGACACCTCCAGATTGCCTCAGAGGATGATGCAGAGGAGCAAACCAAAAATGAAGATACCAAGAGAACAGCTTCTCAGCCTGCAGGGGTGAGGTCTAACCCTCCCCAATGCCCAAATCCCCTCCTGTCTCATGACATCAGGACTTAGCACTCACATCAAACCAGTTTCCAAGCACTGCCATTGCTGCAGTGCCTTTGGGTGGCTGTGCTGGAGAGCAGGACACGTCTGATCTAAGGGGCCAGGAGAGCTCCTCATGTGGCATGGAGTGAAAGAAAAGGTGGTATAAAAGAAGGGGAACCCAAACCCAGCAGTGACACCTGCACCAGATGTCCCTGCTCACTGCAGGACCTTTAAAGGTCCCTTTCCACCCAAACCACTCTCTGGTGCTGTGAGCAAGACCCAGCAGAGCAATCCCTGCTCAGACACCTCTGCCAGGCTCAGCTCTCACAGCACAGAGCAGCACTGAGGTCACTCAGTGCAGACCAGACAGGACAGCAGCAGGCACACTGCTCTTAGAGGTTTATCTTCCTCTGAGATAAAGAAAAAGCCTCTGAGCTGTCTGGAAGTATTTCAGAGGCTGTGCTGAGCTGCTCGGATATGTGAGCCAGCTGCAGCGGAGAAAATCTGCCCAGCACTTCCACCCCCTTCACATCCAGCCCCTGCGGGACAGAGGCTGCAGGCACAGAGCACTGCAGGCTTCCTTCTTCCCATCTCTCAAAGAGAGAACTTCAGGGAAATGATCCCAGCACCAACCCCTAATTGTCCATGGGCTGAAGGGCTTCATCAGCTCTGCCAAACTGCACACCCCGAGGCAAAAGGCAGAGCAGAGAAGAGCTGCACAGGGCCAGGCGAGAGGCAGCCAATGCGAGATGAAAAGAGAACTTCAAAGGGAGAGCTCAGAGCATTTGCTGGAAAACTCCCGTGGATAACTCCCATCTTCTGATAATGCTCACATCCTCAGGAACCCCACGGCCCCAGTTAACCTGCACAATATCAAAGGAGGCAACAGACACACTCTGTGCAGAGGAAACAGACTCAGGGGGATCAGCAGCAGATCCCACAGGAGCCAGGGCCAAGCAGCCCACCCCTACGCTTGGTCCTGCAGACACAGCCCACTGCAGCTCAGAGCTCTGCAGTCTAGCAGCCTGCCCTGCTCCTTTCAAGCCTTCAGCTTTAGCTCCCTAAGCCAAGATGCACTTTCCAAGGTCAATGACTGGAGATTATCTGGGGAGTCACTGGGCAAAGACCAGTGGGGAGAAGGAGGCTCTGCCCTTGGGTCACTGCAGTGCTGCTCCAGGCTGATAAGGATCAGCATCGCTCAGAGCAGGCAAAGGCTTCACAGCACAGCAGGGCCAACACAAGCTTCCAGACACAGCTCCATTGGAAAGACACAGGGGAAAATGCCACCCTGGGGCAGCTGAGTTGCCCCGCAGTGATCCTGGGACCCTAGAATCAGAATCAAGCAGGTTGGAAGAGAGCTCCAAGCTCAGCCAGCCCAACCTGGCACCCAGCTCTGCCCAACCAACCAGACCATGGCACTAAGTGCCCCAGCCAGGCTTGGCTGCAACACCTCCAGCCACAGCCACTCCACCACCTCCCTGGGCAGCCCATTCCAATGCCAATCACTCTCTCTGCCAACAACTTCCTCCTCACATCCAGCCTAGACCTCCCCTGGCACAGCTTCAGGCTGTGTCCCCTTGTTCTGTCCCTGGCTGCCTGGCACCAGAGCCCAACCCCACCTGGCTACAGCCTCCCTGCAGGCAGCTGCAGGCAGCAATGAGCTCTGCCCTGAGCCTCCTCTGCTGCAGGCTGCACACCCCCAGCTCCCTCAGCCTCTCCTCACAGGGCTGTGCTCCAGGCCCCTCCCCAGCCTTGCTGCCCTTCTCTGGACACCTTCCAGCACCTCAACACCTTTCTTAAACTGAGAGGCCCAGAACTGGACACAGTACTCAAGGTGTGGCCTAAGCAGTGCTGAGTACAGGGGCAGAAGAACCTCCCTTGTCCTGCTGCCCACACTGCTCCTGAGCCAGCCCAGGATGCCACTGGCTCTCTTGGCTACCTGGGCACACTGCTGGCTCAGCTTCAGCTACTTTCTACCAGTATTCCCAGATCCTTTCTTCCTGGCTGCTCTCCAGCTACTCTGCCCCTTAGGGAGGCCTCATCTGGAGTGCTGGGTGCAGTTCTGGGCTCTGCAGTTGCAGAGAGCCAGGGAACTGCTGGAGAGAGTCCAGGGCAGCTGCAAAGCTGCTGAGGGGCCTGGAGCAGCTCTGTAAGGAGCAAAGGCTGAGAGCCCTGGGGCCGAGAGCCTGCAAAAGAGCAGCCCCAGAGGGCATCTGAGCAATGCTCAGCAAGAGCTAAAGGAGCTGTGAGGGGCAAGAGGCTGGGGCCAGACTCTTGTCAGTGGTGCCCAGGGACAGGAGAAGGGGCAGCAAGGGGCACAAAGTGGAGCCCAGGAGGTTGGATGTGAAGAGGAGGAGCAAGTTGTTTGTTGTGAGAGTGCTAGAGGCCTGGAGCAGGCTGCCCAGAGAGGTTGTGGAGAGCTTCCAAACCCCCCTGTGCATTGTGCTGTGGGCAAGCTGCTGTGGGCAAGCTGCTGTGGGTGCTCTGCTTGAGTATGGGGTTGGACTGGGTGATCCCCAGAGGTGCCTTCCAACCTCACCATGCTGGGTTCTATGATCACAAAGCAAAGCTCAAAGCAATTCAGATCTCACAGTGGAGTAGAATTTAGGCTATGTTCCCGGGATGCACATTCCCTGCCAGGTACATTCTTCCCTCTTCTGTCTGAAGAGAATCCCATGACATTCTTTACCCAGACCTTGCTTTGCTCTTCTCTCCCACAAGCATTCTTTTTTGGTTAGATGCCTTAAAAAAACAAACCAAAATGACAAAACCCAAACCACTAAAAGTGGAGGTGCAAACATTCAGCTCAGCACCACCCCTGCCAGTCTGGAAGCACCCAATGAGAGCAGCACTGCTTCCCCAAGTGACTAAGCCTGACTCACCTGATGAGCAAGCACACTGGCTCTGCAAGCCTCACTCAAGCTCACCAGCTCCAGACCATTTCAGTACCCAGAGAGTTTGTCCATGAGGTCACTGAAGCAGCCCCAAGGTCAGCAATGGATTCCCATTTCCAGCACCAGTGCAGCTGCTGCCAGACAGCACTGCTGGGCAGCCCTGTGCTGGGACAGCAGGAGATGGCAGCTGACACTCACCTCAACAGTGGCTGAAGATGAGCCAGGCTGTGCCCAGGTGGCCAGTGAGGCCACCAGCCGCATGGCACGGATCACCAGCAGAAGCAAGGCAGGGACTGTCCCCCTGGACTCAGCATTGCTGAGGCCACTCTGAATAGTGGCTTTGGTTTGGGCCCCTCACTCCAAGATGGGCATTGAGGGGCTGGAGCAGGCCCAGAGAAGGGCAACAAAGCTGGGGAAGGGTCTGGAGAGCAGGGCTGGGGAGGAGCAGCTGAGGGAGCTGGGGGTGTGCAGCCTGGAGAAGAGGAGGCTGAGGGCAGAGCTCATTGCTGTCTGCAGCTCCCTGAGAGGAGGCTGTGCCAGGTGGGGGTTGGTCTCTGGTCCCTAGTCTCAGGTGATAGAAGGAGAGGCAATGGCTTGACATTGTGCCAGGGGAGGGTTAGGTTGGAGAGGAGGAAAAAATTCTTTATTGCAAGAGTGGTCAGGGATTGGCACAGGCTGCCCAGAGAGGTGTTGGAGTCCAAACCCTGGATGTGTTCCAGAACTGCGTGGCCATGGCACCTGGGGACATGGTTTGGTGGCCATGGTGGGGCTGGGTTGAAGGTTGGACTGGAAGCTCTCAGAGGCCTTTCCAACCCAGACAGCTCTGTAGTTCTATGGGTTAAGCATGCTCAAGCTGCAGGCAGCAGCTTGTC
The DNA here is from genome assembly GCF_015220805.1 of Pogoniulus pusillus. Taxonomy (NCBI): domain Eukaryota; kingdom Metazoa; phylum Chordata; class Aves; order Piciformes; family Lybiidae; genus Pogoniulus; species Pogoniulus pusillus. The sequence goes on along the minus strand of NC_087290.1, from coordinate 394,262 downwards.
ATGCAGCTCAGCACCTCTGCAAATGTAAACAGGAGCCCCTGGCAAAGGGCACAGCAGAGGCTGTAGGGGCTTGCACGGGCAGGTGCCAGGACTGTAGCCAAACTCCTGCTACCTCCTGCTGCTACTCATGCAAAAGCTCTTGTACGAAGCTGCTGAAGCACCAAGTGAAACCACTTCTGGTAGCTCAATAGCTCCATTCTGGAGGAACACGAGCACCTCATATGCTAACATCCCCTGGGATACAGCCACAGGCAGGGAAACAGAGACTGAGGAGCAGATGGAACTCTCATAAACCTTTCTGACTCCAGAAGATAGCCTGCTGCCTTGGACATTTCAGACTGGTTTTGGTGGGAAGGGACCGTACAGGTCACCCAGGGACCCCCTGCAGCTGAAGCAGGTTGTTCACAGCCCCAAACAACCCGACCTGCAATGCGGCCAGCCGTGGGGCAGCTCCCACCTCTCTGGGCGACCTGGGCAAGGGGCTTACCATCCTAGGAGTAAAACAGATCATCCTTCTCTCTAGTCTGAATCTCCCCCTTTCAGTCCAAACCATCCCCCCTTGGCCTGGCACAACAGGCCCTGAGAAAAAGTCTGTCTCCAACTTTTTGATCTCCCTTTTCAGCACTGCAAGGCCACCAGAAGGTCTCCCTGAGCCTTTGCTTCTCCAGGCTGAACACCCCCAACTCTGCCAGCCTGGCTCACAGCAGAGCCCTTCGAGCCCTGCCAGCACTGCTGTGGCCTCCTCTGGCCCTCTCCATCAGGTCCCTGTCTGTGCTGTGCTGAGCACTCCAGAGCTGCCCCAGCACTGCAGGGAGGGTCTCAGCAGAGCACAGCAGAGGGGCAGAATCCCCACCCTGCCCCCGCTGCCCACCCTGCTGGGGCTCAGCCCAGGAGATGGCCAGCACATCATCATCACCATCACCATCGCCGTGGGTGAGCGCAGGCACTGCCAGCTGTGCGGCGGGCACACAACACCAGGTGAGCATTACCAGCGGCGGTTTTTGGTCCCCCGGCGCCCCTGCTGGTCGTCCCTCCCCCAGATTCTCATCTCGGCTGTTCTAATCATTCCCCTCTCTTCTGAGGTGAAGAGAACCCCCACGATCGGCCAGGGACACCCAGCCACAGCCACTCAGTACAGAAGAAGGAGAAAATAACTCGTGCTGAGAAGCTCCTCCCTATGGTGATCTCTCTGATCAGGAAAAGAACTATGCTTTGTTCACAGATGGTTCCTGTCGTCTTGTTGGGAACAAGCGAAGATGGAAGTCAGCAGTTTGGAGTCCAACCAGGAGAGTTACCGAAACGAAAGATGGCGAAGGAGAATCCAGTCAGTTCGCTGAGGTAAAAGCTGTTCAACTTGCTCTTGATGTGGCTGAACAAGAGAATTGGCCTATCCTTTACCTCTACACCGACTCGTGGATGGTAGCCAATGCTCTATGGGGTTGGCTGAAGGACTGGAAGAAGCATGGTTGGCAGAGGAAAGGAAAGCCTATTTGGTGTGCTGATCTATGGCAGGACATTGATGCACGGCTGGAGAGAACTCCACTGAAAGTGTGGCACGTAGATGCACACATGCCTAAGAGCAGAGCCACTGAGGAACATCAACATAACCAGAAGGCAGATCAAGCTGCTAAGATTGCTCAAGTTGATACCAACTCTGAACTTGACATCGACCTTGACTGGAAACACCGAGGTGAGCTGTTCCTAGCTCGGTGGGCCCATGACTCATCTGGACATCAAGGCAGAGATGAAACATACCGATGGGCTCGTGATAGGTCAATTGACTTGTCCATGGATGCTATCACCCAAGTCATCTATGACTGTGACATTTGTGCTGCTATTAAGCAGGCTAAGCGAATCAAGCCCTTATGGTATGGTGATAGATGGTCAAAGTACAAGTATGGTGAAGCCTGGCAGATTGACTACATCACTTTACCTCGATCTCGTTCTGGCAAGCAGTATGTGCTGACGATGGTAGAAGCCAGCACTGGATGGTTGGAAACCTATCCAGTTCCACATGCTACTGCACATAACACCATTCTTGGCCTGGAGAGACAGATCATGTGGAGACATGGAACTCCAGAGAGAATTGAGTCAGACAATGGCACTCACTTCAAGAACAATCTTGTGAAAGACTGGGCCTAAGAGCAGGGCACTGAGTGGATCTACCACACACTCTACTGTGCTCCAGCTTCAGGGAAGATTGAACGCTACAACGGTTTGCTGAAAACCACCCTAAAAGCCATGGGGGGTGGAACTCTGAAAAACTGGGACAAACATTTAGCACAAGCTACCTGGTTGGTAAATAGTAGAGGTTCAGTAAACAGAGCAGGACCTGCACAATCAGACTTGGTCCAAACAGTAGACGGTGATAAAGTTCCTGTTGTAGGTGAAAAGAATCTGTTAGGGAAAACTGTTTGGGTATTTTCTCCTTCGGGCAAAGGGAAACCTGTCTGAGGGGTGGTTTCTGCCGAAGGTCCTGGTCATACATACTGGGTAATGCAGGAGAATGGTGAAATCCAGTGTGTGCCACAGAGAAATATAACCTTAGCTGAGAGAGTTTAAATTTAGAGTGTATCATACAAGCTGTTAGGAGTTTTCTGTTCTAGGTACTATTGGCATCCAACAATGAAAGAATCTACAGTAGGTGAGCACAAACCCAACGTCACCTGGGAGTCCCTGTTCTCGTCTCACCTGTGAGGAGACAAACTGTTCTGAGCTTTTGAATCACCTACATCTGAGATAGCTGGAATGAAGTGTGAGCTGAACTTGTGATATTCATTAGTGTAAACGTTGTCTTAGATTAGATCAGATAGTTCTCAGCAATACTCTGAGTGAATTATACAGGGGTGGATTGTGCTAGTTTGAAGCTAGCTAGAATGTTTTGGTGAGAAGAATTAGATCACAGTCTGTGAAAGGGAAACAATGGTTATGTCTACTTCACTCATAGGCTTGCTGAGAGGCATAAGTGCAAGAATCCAAACATAGATAAGACATTTGGTGGTCACTGCTTGGGTTTTGAGCTGCCTTTCTCTCTCTCTAACCTAACCTGATTAATCCACCTGCTTCCTAACCCCCCTGGCCAACCCTCCATTCTTCCTTGGGCACAAGGCAGCATCTGGGGTAAGGTAGAGAGGGGTGGGAGAAGGTGGAAGGGTGGTTGGGAGCCCTTCCTGGGGACTCAGGTGTCTGGGAGGGCTGTTGTGTTTCTGTAGTACCTTTTACCTTGTGTATCTCTGTATAGAGCTGTATCTACTGTGAATATCTGCTTGTACATTGAGCTAAGCTGTCAGTATAAAGCTTCATTCAATTTCCAGAGCCCCTGAGTCTAGTCTGAGTGATTTCCAAAGTGTGGGGGGCAGGAAACACCCAAACCATCACGCCATGGGGGCACATCTTCCCTTCTCTTTTTGTTTCCTCCCAACTTGAATCATGCTCCTATTTATCACAGTCATCACTATCCCTGTCTCCCCATGGGAATTGTATTGGATGCACAAAGGAAGTCATCAGGTGGGAGGAAAAACCAAGATCCTGCAGGCAGCATGGAGCTGCTGTGCACCATGGCTCCAGCTCCCACTGCTGCCAGCACAGCTTTTTCCCCACACTGAAGGCATCTTTCAGAGCACAGCATAGTCTTCTGCTACAGCTACAGCATACTGAGGTCTGTGCTCCCTGACAGGACAACCATTCCATGTCCACGTGTCTGTTCAAGCCACTCTTAAGCACTGATGAGGCAGCAAGCTCTGACCAGCCACTTCCATCCCTCCTGGCCACCAGAGGGAGCACCCACAGCAGCTTGCCCAGCAGCAAGGCCCTTCCAGAGCCCAGGCTCTGTCCCCACACCAAGCAATACAGCCTGGGACTCTCTCCAACCCGGAGTCTCCCCTGCACTCCTGTTCCAGAGTACCAGGCAGAATCCAGAACCCAGCAGCATGAGACTGGAAAGGATCTCTGGGGATCATCCAGTCCAACCCTGGACCCACAGCAGCTTGCCCAGCAGCACAGCGCCCAGGGGGGTTGGAAGCTCTCCACACAAGGACACTCCACAGCCTCTCTGGGCAGCCTGCTCCAGGCCTCCAGCACCCTCACAACAAACAACTTGCTCCTCCTCTGCACAGCCAACCTCCTGGGCTCCACTTTGTGCCCATTGCCCCTTCTCCTGTCCCTGGGCACCACTCACAAGAGTCTGACCCCAGCCTCTTGCCCCCTACAGCTCCTTCAGCTCTTGCTGAGCATTGCTCAGATGCCCTCTGGGGCTGCTCTCCTGCAGGCTCTCAGCCCCAGGGCTCTCAGCCTTTGCTCCTCACAGAGCTGCTCCAGGCCCCTCAGCAGCTTTGCAGCCTCCCCTGGGCTCTTTGCAGCAGTTCCCTGGCTCTCTGCAGCTGGGAGCCCAGAACTTGCCCAGCACTCCAGATGTGGCCTGACTAGGGCAGAGCAGAGGAGGAGCATAACCTCTCCTGACCTGCTGGCCACACTCTTCCTCATGCACCCCAAGACCTCCCCAAGCACTCAGCTTGTTCCAGTCCCCTGGCATGTGGGAGACATTTCTGCACTCCCACCCTGATGCCATCAAGTTTTCATCCATGGAGGGGAGGCATTTGTCCCAAACCCACCCAGCTCACTCTGACACATTCAGTCTGGAGAAGCTGCAGAAGAACTCGTGTCCCCCAGCCATGCACTGCAGCAACATCTGAGCTGCCCCCAAGACATGGTGGTTTGCAGCAGGTAGCTTTCTAGATTTAAGGAGCAGTCACTTCAGAGTCCCCTTGCTGGGGTGGGAGAGCAGCCAGAAGGTTCTATTTCAACTCAGGGCATGGTGGCCTTCGTTTCAGCTCTGCTCACCTCCAGCACCCCAAGCAGGGCACCTAAAGATGAGGTTGTCTCCTGCTTGGCTGCACTCCCACTGCTTGGCTGCGCTCCCACTGTGTGCAATCAGACCCTGGGGAAGCACAGCAGCTTCTGAGCATCCCTGGAGACCACCTGCACTGCCCCAGCAGCAGCGAATGTTAAGGAGCTGCAGCTCTGCAGCCACAAAGCAAGCAAATCCTCACAGCCCCTGCAGGAACAACAGAGAGAGATGGGCAGCAGAGCAGCCATGTGGGCTGAGCTCCTGCTGGCAAGAGGGGAGCACAGCTTCACAGACTGCACTGGGTGGAAAGTCACCCTCCAGGGTCATCCTGTCCAAGACCCCTGCAGGCAGCAAGGGCACCTCCAACTGGATCAGGCTACCCAGGGCCACACCCAGTCTGACCTTGAATGTCTCCAGGGATGAGGCCTCCACCACCTCCCTGGGCAGCCTGTGCCACTGCCTCCCCACCCTCACTGGGCAGAACTTCCCCCCTCGCTGGCATCACTCATGCAATGCCCAGAACTCAAACTCGGCACTGCTGCCCCCGCCCAGCGTCAGCCCTACCAGAAAAAGCATTTTCCTACACCTCTCTCACAACTCCTCCTCTCCTCCCCAGGCCCACTCACTTCTCACCCTCTGCAGCAGACATCTGATGAAGGAACTTTCCTGACTGCAGCATTCTGCAAACTTGGTTTGGTTTCTCCCTGTGGGGCTGGGCAGTGCTGGAGTGCTCCCACCTCACAGCTTCACAGTCCGCGTAGGCTTGGAAGGGACCCTCCCAGGTCATCCTGAGCAACCCCCCTGCAGGCAGCAGGGACACCTCCAACTACCCAGGGCCACACCCAGTCTGACCTTGAATGTCTCCAGGGATGAGGCCTCCACCACCTCCCTGGGCAGCCTGTGCCACTGCCTCCCCACCCTCACTGGGCAGAACTTCCCCCCTCGCTGGCATCACTCATGCAATGCCCAGAACTCAAACTCGGCACTGCTGCCCCCGCCCAGCGTCAGCCCTACCAGAAAAAGCATTTTCCTACACCTCTCTCACAACTCCTCCTCTCCTCCCCAGGCCCACTCACTTCTCACCCTCTGCAGCAGACATCTGATGAAGGAACTTTCCTGACTGCAGCATTCTGCAAACTTGGTTTGGTTTCTCCCTGTGGGGCTGGGCAGTGCTGGAGTGCTCCCACCTCACAGCTTCACAGTCCGCGTAGGCTTGGAAGGGACCCTCCCAGGTCATCCTGAGCAACCCCCCTGCAGGCAGCAGGGACACCTCCAACTACCCAGGGCCACACCCAGTCTGACCTTGAATGTCTCCAGGGATGAGGCTTCCACCACCTCCCTCGGCAGCCTGTGCCACTGTCTCCCCATCCTCGACCTAGATCTGCCCTGCTCCAGTTTCAGACTATTGCTCTCGTCCTGTCACCAGAGCCCCTGGGAAGAGTCCCTGCCCAGATTGCCTGTGGGTCCCCTCCAGATACTGAAATGCAGTTGTGAGGTCTCCCTGGAGCCTTCTCTCCTCCATGCTGAGTATCCCCAACTCTCCCAGCCTGTCCCCAGAGGAGAGGTGCTCCAGCACCTTTGTGGCTGTGTTGAGGGCTTCATAGCTGGACACAGCAGTACAGGTGAGGTCTCAGCAGAGCACAGTTCCACCACCTCCAGCAAGGGGAAGGGCATCCTTCCTGTGGCAGCTGAGCATCACATCTCCTTTGCTGAAGGCACAGCGAGTGCCACCGCCTCTTCCACGGGGATTCCATCATCCTGTCCTTCCAGATGTGCAGGTCAAGGCTAGCAACTACCTCAGCACATGCCTCATTGGTTTAGAGCTCCTTAAAGCTCAGCAGATGCTTAAGAGCCTGTGTGGCTTTGGGCAGAACTGGGGGTGGGTCCCTGCTTTGCTCACCCAGTGCTTTGGTGGGCTTCAAGTTATTCAAGAGCTTTTCCAGTCACAGCTCTCCTCCTGGGCAGGTGGTGCATGGGCTTACACTGAGCAACTTAACCATGGCTGCAGGGAGGACATGCAGCCCCTGAGTTGCCACACAGCCTGCACTGAGCCATGGGTTCAGAACCAGCTGCACTGCTGGAACATGCAGCACTTACCTCCTCTCCTCACGCAGTTGCCCTGCTTTGTCCCCACTGCAGCCAGAGGAGCAATGCCTGCTGCAGATTAAGGAAGCCCAAGTTCCTGCTGGTATCCTAATGCTGGTTGTCACCCCTTCATCACACAGAGTCAGACACATTAACCCCACCTTGCTACTTTGCCATGAAACAGAGACAGCAGCTCCTCATCCTGATGCTGGGAGGACTGGCAGCAAGTGACAGGAGAAGAGGAAATGGCCTCAAGCTGTGCCAGTGGAGGTTCAGGTTGGGTATTAGGAAAAATTTCTTCCCAGAAGGGTTTGTCAGGCACTGGCCCAGGCTACCCAGGGAGGTGGTGGTGGATTCCCCCATCCCTGCAGGTGTTTAAAAGCTGCATGGATGTGGTGCTGAGGGAGGTGGTTTGGTGGTAGTGGCTCGGCAGCAGTGGTGGCAGTGTGAGCTCTGGGGGAGTGGAGGATTTGGTGATCTCGAAGGTCTCTGCCAGCCTCAGCAGTTCTGAGCCATCACCATGTGCCTCACCAATCCCATGTGCCTGCAGATCTAGCTCCCTTCCACCAGTGCTTGCACCAAGTGCCACACTGCCACCTTCCACTGCTCAGACTTTCAACTTCCATAACCCAGCTGTGGCACCTCCACCTCCTGCAGCGTGCAGCCAGGACCAATGCCGGCATCTGCATGGCTGCAGCATGCCTCACTGAGGAGCAGACAGAGCCACAGCACCGAGCAGAAGGGTTCAAGTGGCAATTAATCATCTGTAGCAATAAATAATGCATAGACTTGCAAGTGCTTGCTCATTTCCTGCATGTCTCCCAGCAAAGCACACTTGGAGCACTGACACCTGTGCCCTCAGAGCCAGCCCTGCGCCAGCTACTCAAAACAGACAGTTCAGCAGGAGAGAGACAGGCTGAAAGGCAACAGGATTTGGGGAGCACCTGGAGCACTCAGACCTGCTCTGAAAACAAACACTTGATAAAGGGTTTCATCTTCTCTCAATCTTGGATCATTTTATAGACAAATTCTACAGGAGAGCTGGGGAGGGACTTCTGACTAGGGCTGGGAGTGACAGGACAAGGGACAATGGCTTAGAGCTGGGAGACGGGAGATTGAGACTGGAGGAAGAAATTCTTGAGAGTGAGGGTGGTGAGACACTGGCACAGGCTGCCCAGGGAGGCTGTGGCTGCCCCCTCCCTGGAGGTTTTCAAGGCCAGGCTTGATGAGGCAACTTGTGCTGGTGGGAAGTGTCTCTGCCCATGGCAGGGGGTTGGGACTGGATGAGCTTTAAGGTCCCCTCCAACCCCAAACCATTTTATGATTCTATACACTTGATGTAATCTCTTCAGCCAGCCTGGCTGCTAGTCCACAGCCTTCATCAGCAAGCATCACATGCTGGTCAGGCTGCCCTCCTGCCAGGGCAGAGTTTGGGCACAGAGCCTGATAGAAACCAGCACCAAGATAAAAGCCTGGCCTCAAAACTACAGCCCAGAGCAGCCCCAGAGAATCAGGACACTTTTGCTTTTAAGGTATCTGGAACTTCTAGTTCGGGCTTTTGAAACTAAGTGTTATGTACAACTGCTAACAAAGGAGTCAGGGTAGATGCCCCCCAGAAAGCAAGGTGGAGGTTCCAGGTCAGCTTCCTGGGCTGCACAGCCTGCAGCATCTGCTGAATAGGGGCAGTGGCAGCTGGCTCTTAGCAAGGTTTAAATGAGCCTCAGCCCTTTAGATAGGGCCTGGCCAGCCTGGGAGGGGTGAACTTCCAACACTGAGCCTTGATCCCTTGCAAGACCCCTGCCCAGCAGAGACTTTCTGGCCAGAAGCTGCTCACCACTGCTGTCCTCCCAGGGATGCTGCCTGGGTGACACTGCTCCCGCGGCGGCCTCCACACCACACCGAGTCCCTTCTCTACCACAGGCCAGGGACACCCAGCCACAGCCACTCACCCCACCAGGGCTGGAGAGGGCTTCGAGCTACCTATTTACAAGGAAGGTGCACATCAAATTTACCTCAGTATTCCAGCTGGTCCTCATCCCCTAAGCTCTCCTGGAGAGCTGGGGGGCATTTCCAAGGAAAAGTGACTTAATGCTCTTGCTGCTGATCAGAGCAGCAAAGCCTCCCTTGGGCGTGCAGGGCCCAGGTGACTGTTCCCAAGGGATTAGCTGCTGCCACATTTAGTTCACTAAAGGGATTAGCTCACCACATCCACAAAGGCTGACAAGGGAGACACTGCCTGCAGGATTCCCACCAGGGACACCTCCAGCAGCTGCAGGGCTCAGAGTGCAGCCAGGAAGGCTGTGGGGTTCTGACTGCTGGAGCAGGGAGCATTCAACAGAAGGAAGCAGGGCAAGAGAGCTCTTTTTGAGGACCACTAGAAGCTACTGGCAGATCAGATTCTGCAGACGAGAGAAGGGAGCAGGAGAGAGATTTTCAAAGGCTGGCAGCAAGTCTTTGCTCAGGGAAGTTGTGAATAACCCCTCCCTGGAGGTGTTCAAGGCCAGGCTGGATGAGCACCCTGTGATGGTGGGAAGTGTCCCTGGCCCATGGCAGGGAGTTGGAGCTGGATAAGCTTTAAGGTCCCTTCCAACCTAAACCATTCTGTGAACCTATGAATCTGTCTGCTGGTGGTCACAGCAGCCTCCAAGGGGGACACCTGGTTGCCAAACAGGCACTCCAGAGAGCTGCTGAAAACTGCACAGGCTGCAGCCCTTGGACCTTTGCCACCAGCTCTAACCCACAGCTGAGTCAGACTCTGCTCAGCACTGCAAGCATGTAGCAGCGCTGAAGGAAGCACTGGGAGCAGCCACCCTGAGGGTTTCAAAGGAGACAGCAGCCAGCTGAGCATCTAGGCTATCAGGGCAGTCTGAGCTTCCTGGGGAAAGAATCATGTTTTAAAACCTGGATGTTGTGCTCTGCTGTTCCCTCAGGCTCCGAGCAAGGGGTTGGATACCTCACTCCCTGCCTGCTCCTTCCTCAATTCTTCATTACTGCCAAGGACAACCACTGAAGCTTTGGGAGTGCTTCCTAAACTCTTCTGCAGAGCAGAAGGAAATTCCTATTTTCCTCTTGGTCACCGAGGAAGCAGGCCAGAGCGGGGCTGGAAAGGTCTGTAAAGCCCTGGGCACCTAGGAGAAGTAACTCCACCCCTATGCTGCCTCCTCTGCTCTGGTGCAGGGGGCTCTGCTGGCACCTTGCACCAGCTGGCCAAGTGCCTGCTGCCTGCACCGTGCCAACACAGCTGCTTTGGAACAGGCGTGCCAAGGAGGTGAACCAAAAGCATCAGAGAAGAGGACTGGAAGGAGAAGGCCTGAAGGTAGCAATGAGCAGGACGTTGATGGGCAATGAACGACAATCAAAGACAAAACTGGTTGCACAAATGGAGAGGGAGATAGAGGGGAGATGAGGCTGAAGGCTGAGCCGTGTCCTAGTGCCTGGCATGCTCTAAGGTGAGGGCAGAGCTCAGCAGTCAGCGTTTCCCTGGCATTCTAAAGACAAGAACTCAAATCAGCAAGTTGCAGGGAGAAGAGCTGGGGAGAGCCAACTCTGTCACGGGCAGCTGCACACCCCCAGCTCCACTCTTGCTGTCTCTGGCTCAGGAGCTTCGGCACCACCACAAACCATGGCATTACAGAGCGGGTGGGGTTGGAAGGGACCTTAAGCATCATCCAGGATCGTTTAAAGCCCTCCAGGGATGGACATTCAGGCTGCGTCCTGGCACACGCCAGCATCCCCCTTGAGCTGTGCTGATCTGCTCACCCTCAGCCTCTGGCCCAGGCAGCCCTGGCACAGACAGAGGCTCTGTGGCTCTCGATCAAGGAAGAAAGCAGCAGCTCACCACAGGCTTCAGCTCGCTGCTACCTTCCCTCTCTTCCAAAACTGCTCACACCCCTAACGGGACCTCACTCATCTGGAGGCTGTGGAGCACCAGGAGGCTGTGGACACACAGTGCTGCCCGGGCAGCCCTGGATAGGCCACCAAGCTGGGCCAGGAGCAGGGATGGCAGCACTGATGTGATGCACACATTGCTCTTCCAAAGTCCCAGAACAGGTCCCTGATGGCTGAGACCTGGCAGATCCCTCAGCTCTGAGATGTCAGAGACATTTCAGGCAGCCAGATAGTCCCAAGAAGCAGCCCATCAGAAGTCACCTCCTCACTCCCTCAGCTGCCTGCCTTGGCAGTACTGACAGCATGGATGTGAGTCACCAGAGCTGGTTTATATTAAACTCCTGCAGCAGATTGTTTGGCTGTTATGGAAATGCAGTAAATGTTGGACTACCAGAATAAATCAGTCAAGCAGTTAGCACAGACAGCTCCCAGAGACAGATAGAGAACATTTCTGTTTCCAACGGGAGAGGTGACAAAAGATGGAGAAAAAAAAGAAACACAGCAGCCTTTAGGGGGTGGCAAGAAGATGGAGCCAGACTCTTGTCAGTGGTGCCCAGGGTCAGGACAAAGGGCAGCGAGCACAAACTGGAGCCCATCAGGTTCCACCTAAACACAAGGAAAAACTTGGGTTGATGTGAAGCTGCTGGAGCAGGCTGCCCAGGGAGGCTGTGAAGTCTCCTTCTCTGGAAACCTTCCAAACTCCCCAGGGCACTGTGCTGCTGGGCAAGCTGCTGTGGGTGCCCTGCTTGAGCAGCAGGCTGGACTGGGTGATCCCCTGATCACTTCCTACCCCCAGCATTCTATGATTCCACGATCCAGTGGAGGAAGAGCTGTGCAGGTGGCTTCTGTAGACCCATCACAGCACTGACAGCGGTGTCCTACCCAGCACAGCATCACCTGCAGACACAAGCCACGAGCTCTATGCGGGCAGCACTGCCTCTTCAAGGTGACTCAGGCGAGCCCAGGATGTGGAAGGTCAATTCTGACACTGACATTCAGACTCCAGCTACACGAGAGCAGGGCAGATTTAGGTTGGGCTTCAGGAAGAAGTTCTTAACTCTGAGGGTGGGGAGGATTGCCCGGAGAAGTTTTGGATACCTCATCCCTGGAAGTGCTTAAGAGCAGGCTGGATGAGGCTCGGAGCAGCCTGGGCTAGTGGGAGGTGTCCCTGGCCATGGCAGAGGGGTCAAATCAGATGATCTTTAGGATCCCTTCCAGCTCCAGCCATTCTCTGGTTCTCTACCACACTTTAAAATAAAACAGACCCCAACCCAGGCACGAAGGTGCCACTTCCCATCCTGCTCCAGGGAACTTCTGCTTTAGGAGCTGACTCTCTCCTGGGGATCAGAGGGCATCTGCCACCCAGACAGAGGTCTCCTGCTGGCAGTGCCACGGGTGAGCAGGCACAGGAGCAGAGTCCTGCATTTGCAAACACCAGTGGCTTTACCAGCAGCCTGCCTCCAGGCTGGCCAACAGCCTGCAGCCCAGAGGCTTAGCCAGAAAAATTCTCTGGCAAATATTCTGCAGCACTAAGCAAAGGCAGAGCCCATCACCACCTGCTCACACATCCCTCCCGAGGCACACGCAAGGAGCCTGCAAATCAAAGCCCAGTTGGTGGCAGTTGATCCGGCACACTCACAATGCTCCTGCACCTGCACTAGCAGCAAAGGGAACTCAGGAGCCCAGATCACAGCTGTCAGGTCAAGCTTGTTAGTTGAGCTGCCACTTGCATGGGCCACGTGGCCCTGCTCAGCTTCAGAATGAACCCAGTGTGGTGGGGGTCAGAAGGGACCTCTGGAGATCATCCAGGCCAACTCCCCAGGGCACCCACAGCAGCTTGCCCAGCAGCACAATGCCCGAAGGGTTGGAAACAGTGCACACAAGGACACTCCACAACCTCTCTGGGCAGCTTGCTCCAGGCCTCCAGCACCCTCACAACAAACAACTTGCTCCTCCTCTTCAGGTGGAATCTCCTGGGTTCCAGTTTGTGCCTATTGCTGCCCCTTGTCAGAGGCTGCCCCAAGTGCCACGTTCCCCATCACACGACAGCACAGCTGGAGCCTGTGGGTCCCTAGGCTGTGAGCCCCTCCAAGACTGGCACAACTCTGGGCAGGAGACAGTGACCCACTTGTGGGCTAGCACAGCACAGGCTCCATTTCTGACTGCCCCAGAGATGAAACTGGGAAAGTAGCTCCCATGCCAGACCACACAAGGCTCCTGGCTTTCCACAGCCTCAAGGACACCACAGCTCCACCTCACACAGTTCCAGAGGCACCCAGGGTGCACCTGCAGACACCTCTCCTGGCTGCACAGCCAAGGCACTGCAGCTTCACTGGTAGAGCAAAACTCAGTAGGCAGATGACAGGCTCACAGGATGTCAGGGGTTGGAAGGGAGCCAAAGAGATGCTGGAGTCCAAGCTCCCTGCCAAAGCAGGAGCACACAATCTAGCTCAGGTCACACAGGAACACATCCAGACAGGCCTTGAAAGGCTCCGGGGAAAGGAGACTCCACAACCTCTCTGGGCAGCCTGTGCCAGGGCTCTGGGACCCTTAAAGAAGTTCCCCCTTGAGAAGGAACCTCCTGTGCTGCAGCTTCCATCCATTGCTGCTTGTCCTAGCTCAGGGAGCAGTGAGCAGAGCCTGAACCCCCCTCCTGACCCCCAGCCCTCAGGTATTCATAAACATTTATTAGATCCCCTCTGTCTTCTCTCCAGACTAAACAGATGACAGAACAGTGTGGGTGGTAGGATCACAGGATAGTTTGGGTGGAGCAGCCCCTCAAGATCATCATTCTCTAGCTCTGCCAGGGCTGCTGCTAACCTATGGCCCCCAGCGCCACAGTTCTGCCTCTTTGAAACCTGTCCAGGGATGGGGATTCAGCCACCTCCCTGAGGAGTCTGTTCCATGTGTGAGAAGCCTTTCAGAAGTTTCTTCTGATGTCCAACCTAAGCCTCCCCTGGGACAGCTCGAGGCCCCTTCCTGTTACAACGGGCACCAAGAGGGACAGATGCCAGCACCGTGGCAAGACTGCAGAAACCAGTGGCTAGGATCCATCCCACTGACTGGGGCCAGCAGCACTACAGAAGGGTGGCTGCAAGAACAGATGACACCAACACAGACCACCATGGAAACTCTCTGTAAGTGTCCTAAATACAGAAGGCACCTTATGGTCAACATTGAACTCAAACCCTGCTAAACCTCAGGCTGCCTTGGGATTCTTCACGTTTCCTTCTGCAGAAGAGAGGTGATCCCATTTAAACATGTAGGGCAAGGCTGAAGTGAGGTTTAGAGTTCCTTAGTCTGTCCATGGGGAGTGCAACCCCCAGCAAGCAGCCCCTGATGCACATGTGCAGCCCAGAAGGCCAGTGTCAGCCAGGGCTGCATCCAAAGCGGTGTGGCCAGAGATGAAGAGAGGGATCCAGCCCCTCTGCTCTACTGAGACCTCGTCTGCAGGGCCCTGTCCAGCTGTGGGGCCCTCAGCACAAGTAGGACATGGTCCTGATGGAGTGAGACCAGAGGAAGCCATAAGGCTAATCAGAAGCTGAAGAACCTTTGCTATGGAGACAGGCTGGAAGAGTTGGGGCTGTTCAGCCTGGAAGAGAGAAGTATTTCAGTATCTGAAGGTGACACAGAGGCAGGGACTGCTCCCAAGGGCTTGTGCTGACAGGACAAGGACAATGGTTTGGAACTGGAGCAGGGCAGATCTAGGCTGGACATCAGGAGGAAGTTCTGCACAGTGAGGGTGGCAGACAGTGGCACAGGCTGCCCAGGGAGGTGGTGGAAGCCTCACCCCTGGAAACATTCAAGGTCAGCCTTGATGTGGCCCTGGGCAGCCTGATCCGGAGGTGTCCCTGCTACCTGCAGCGGGTTGGACAGAATTACCTTGGAGGGTCCCTTCCAACCCAATGCACTCTGTGATTCTGAGTGCCCTGTGCCATGGCAGCACTGCTAGTTCTGCCACTGCTGCCCCAAGCTGACTCCACCTCTCCATCCATCCATCCATCGCACCCCGTGACTGTGATGCTCCAAGGCTCCCCAGAACCAGGGACACTCACTGGGGGCTCGGAGCCCTCAGCAGAGCAGCAGCTCTCACTTCTGAAGTTTAAAACCAAACCCTCTCTCTGCTTGCTCATTAACTGGGTTCCCTGTATTCAGATCTCTTTTTTTTTTGGTGCATAATGCTGTGCCCATCTGTCTGATGAAAAGAAGAGCCTAACCACCCAGCTTCATTAAGCTAATTAGACACATTCTGCCACTGGGTAATGTCCTCAAGTACTCCACAATTATTCTCCCCCGTTATTATACCTCCTCTGAGGATTTGATTTCCCACTCTCTATTCTCTATTAGCCAGTGCCCAAATGAAGCTGCACCCACATGGAAAGACCTCAGCAGCTCCTGCAGAGCTGTGTGACCAGAAACACTGCCTGGCTCTGACACCATCCACTGCACCCTTGACCTCAGCACACTGCATCTCCTCTGACACCATCCACTGCACCCTGCAGTGCACCTCAGCATGCAGCATCTCCCTCTCCTTGTGCCTACCCAGGGACTGCTGGAGGATTGTGAAGTGTTGAAGAGCTCTGTATCCTGGGAAGCTGCATCCACCTAAAGAATGAAGGACTGTTTCTCTGTCAGGGATTTCTCTGTCCAATGTTTCCCCAGGGAGGTGGTGGACTCCCCATCCCAGAAACATGTGACTATGCCACATGACATGGTTTGATGGCCATGGTGGTGTTGGACTGATGGTTGGACTGACTATCTCAGAAGGCTTTTCCAACCCAAACAACTCTGGGAGCCTGTGCTCTCCAGCACTGCCATTTCAAGGCAATGCATGCACCTGACATGCCCACTTGACTGCCTTACCACAGGGTGCTGTGTAGCTCCTGTGGTTCTGTTTACTCTCCATATGAACTTCAAGTGGTCTCAGAAAGGCTCCAGACCACAGTCTGAGATGGAGCACTCTAGAGGGTGAAAATGGAAACCAACTGACTTGGTGCAGCAACAGCATGACTGTGTGGAGTCACAGGAAGGTTCAGGTTGGACATGAGGAACAATTTCTTCCCCAGAAGGATTGTCAAGGCCTGTCCCAGGCTGCCCAGGGCAGTGGTGGAGTCCCCATCCCTGGAGGAGTTTCTGAGCTGTGGAGATGTGGTGTGGAGGGCCATGGTTTGGTGTTGCCCTGGCCGTGCTGGGTTAAGGGTTGGACTGGATGAGCTTAAAGGTTTCTTCCAACCCAAACAATTCTGTGATTTCAAGCCAGCCCTGCTGGCAGTTCTGTGAACACTCCTAAGGTGTTGTCTTAGGGTTCAGGTCTCTGTACTCTGTGTGGTCAGCAAGCCACCTGCATCCTGGCCCCCGGTCATGCCAGCCTCCTTAGGCTCTCTGCTCCATGCAGCATCTCCGGGGCTCCAGCTCCACATATCCCAGCATTGCTGCCCCACTGCTCCTCCCAAACCAGCCAAGCCTTCAGCAGCACTGCCCCAAACCAGAGCTCCCTGCTCAGTCTCAGAAATGGCCACAGAACAAGCATCTTGGGCAGGCAAAGGGACAAACTGGCACTGGAAGGCAAGAGAGGGAAATAAGAGGAGCAGCACTAAGTGACTTTGTTCTGGTATGAGCAGAACAAGTGGAGTTCCTCACCTTCCTCTCAACACAACACCCAGGCTGGATGAGGCCTTGAGCAACCTGGGCTAGTGGGAGGTATCCCTGCTCATGGCATGGGGCTGGAACTGGATTGTCTTTAAGGTCCCTTCCAACCCATCCATCCATTTCCATGGAAGCTTGTAACAAAGCTTTGAAGCCTTAAGACACTCAAGTCCAGAAGGACAAAGGCTCCAGAAGCTGCTGGGCAGCAGGGTGGGAGACAGGCCTGAGACAGAGACACAGCAGATGTCTGCCTTCCCTTTCACACAGGCTTTCAGAGGGGAACCAGGCTCAGTAATGTTATTTTACAGTAAGTTCAGATTTACAATGTTCTAGTCCCACCTCCTGGCTCCTGCTGCCACCAAGCCCTCCCTCACCTTGAGAGAAGGCTGCAGGAGGCACTGCACTCGTGTGCACTACAGACTGCTGAGTGCTCTTCCTTCCTGAACTAGCACGGGGGTTGAGATGTATGTCAGAAGCTTCTGACAGGCAAGGCAGCAGATGGGTTAGAGGAGAGGCCATACTGTGGGGCACCACATCCACTCTGCCCCAGCTTCTGTCCCCAAGAGGGCCCAGTGGTGGATGCTTTGAGAGCTGCTGGTGTGAAAATGAAGAGCTTACAAACAGCAATGATAACCAAGAGAAGGTCAGTTTGTTCTGACAGCACCTCCCAGCCTCCAGCAGTCATTCAGGGAGCCCTGAGAGAATACCTCCATTTGTCCAGCACCATTCTGAAGCTGTTCATTTGTTCAGCCTCCACAGCACCAGCAGGAGTGGAGCTCTGCAGCATGGCAAGCACTGCAGGGACAGCACCACTGGTACCTGCCAGGCACCTACACCACTCACCTCACCTGGGATGGAGAGGATCAACCCCCTACATACATTCTCTGCCCAACGGCAGGCCCCAGCACAGGACCAGCAACACAGACTGTACAATGATGCAGAGCCAGAAGGGAGGGCAAGAGAAGAAACTGCCCTCTTGGATTTGCTTCTGCAGTCACAGAATGGCAGGGGTTGGAAGGGACCTCTAAAGATCACTGAATCCAAGCCCCCTGCCAGAGCAGGATCTCCCAGGGCAGGTCACACAGGAACACATCCAGGTGGGTCTTGAAGGTCTCCAGAGAAGGACACTCCACAGCCTCTCTGGGCAGTCTGCTCCAGGCCTCCAGCACCCTCACACCAAACAACTTGCTCCTCATGTTGAGGTAGATCCTCCTGGCTTCCAGCTTGTACCTGTTGTTCCTTGCCCTATGACTGGGCACCGCCAGCACAATAGCCTGGCACCTGCATCCTGATGCTCACCTCTCAGATACTCATAGACATTGCTCAGGTCCCCTCTCAGCCTTCTCCTCTCCAGTCTTAACAGCCCCACAGAACCATAACATACACCCTGTTGGAAGGAACTTGTAAAGATCACCTCAATCAGCCCCCTGCAGCCAGCAGGGACACCCCTGACTAGAGTAGGTTGGTCAGAGCCCACCCAGCCTGACCTTGAATGTCTCCAAGGATGAGGCCTCCGCCACCCCTCTGGGCACTCCCAGTCACACCCCTGTTACCTGGGTTGAGAGAAATCAGCCAGGACTCGTCTGTTATCACAGGGGTTACACTGGCATGGAACCACTGGGTGGGAATTTCTTTCTCCTGGGAAGGAGGAAGAAGTTTGAGAGGCTGCTGCAGCTGTGATCTGACTTGGGCTAACCTGGGGCCTGAGCAGAGCCTTAATGACATTTCCTTCAGGCCAGCCTGCTCTGGGTTCACACCCCAATTAGTCTTCTCTTCCTACTATGCAGGCACACAGCCCAGAGCAGCCAGGTTATTACCACCTTTCAGCATGAATTGGTGCTGTTGCCAAGCTAGGGAGCTCACCTCCCCACCATGCTGCAAGGCACATGCAAGGGTAAGCTGGGCTCCAAGAGCCTGGGATCAAAGCAAGCTTCAGAAAGAGCTTAAATCACCCCCAAAAGGCTTAACTGGGTGCTGAGTCCCTTCACAGTCAACCCCCAACTGGCACCAGCAGAAACAAGCCAACTGGCTCTGTTTAGGGAGCAAAAGCCAGGAAAACCCTACCAAGGGAGGCTGTGGCTGTGCCCTCCCGGAGGTGTTCCAGGCCAGGCTGGATGAGGCCTTGAGCAAGCTGTGCTGGTGGGAGGTGTCCCTGCACATGGCAGGGACTTGGCACTGGATGAGCTTTAAGGTCCCTTCCAGCCAAACCCATTCTGTGGTTCTGTTACAGTGAGAGCTCTGACAAGGGTAGGGCAGGGTAGGATTGGGAGCTCCCCAGTTCCCCTCCACAGGTGCACAGCTCTTGTGGCATCTGTCCCCAGGCAGCAGCTCTGCAGCCCTGCGGAGAGGGGAGGAATGCAGGGGCAGGCCTCATTCCTGCCCAGCTCTGCTTCCCTGGGGACACAGCCAGAGTCAAACAGCAAGTCTGAGGGCCTGGGAAACACCAAAGCAGCTGCTCTGGTGCATTTCTCAGCACCAGCAGCGTTTCCTGAGCTGACTCTCACGGAGAAACCCAGACTAGCAGTGAGGAACTCTGGCTGCTCCTCAGGTGCCACCGAGGAGCAGGTGAGCTCTGCCCTTCTGCCACCAGCTGTGCGGGGACCAGGGCGAAAACAGGACTGGGAAACTAATGCCCACTTCAGCCAAACTGGAGAACACTGCTGGCTTTAGGCCAGGGGCTACTCCAGGTGTGCTGCACATCCTGCACCCTGGGCTCACTCCTGCCCACAGCTGGGACAGTGCCCTTGGCCCTCTGCCGAAAGGGACACAGGTCCCAACAGGACAAAACAGACACAGTGGCTTGGAAGGGGCCTCTGGAGATGGAGTCCAATCCCCATGCCAAGGGAAGTCCACCCAGGTAGGGTGACACAGGAACACATCCAGGTAGATTTTAAAGCTTCCACACAAGGATGCTCCACAACCTCTCTGGGCAGCTTGCTCCAGGCCTCCAACACCCTCACACCAAACAACTTTCTCCTCCTCTTCAGATGGAACCTCCTGGGTTTATTTCTGCCCATAGCTGGGCACCACTGAACAAAGCCTGGTCCCACCCTCCTGACAGCCACCCTCGAAGCATTGATCAGATGGGATCCCCACACACACCTTTCATTTCCCACACCAGAAAGCCTCAACTCTCTCAGTCAGCCAGAGAGCTGTTCCAGGCCCCGCAGCATCTCTGCAGCCCTTCTCTGCACCCTCTCCAGGAAGTCCCTGTCCTTGAACCAGGCACCCCAGAACTGGGCTGCAGGTTTCTAAAGGGACAGAACTTCACTTCCCTGAATTCAGGCTGGATCCACCTCCTGCCACCAACTCCAATGACTTTTCCAGCATAGCTGGTCAGTATCTGTGGGAGTGGAAGCCCCATCCCGCTCATTTGGGAAGAAAGACACTGCCTCAGAGGGAAAGCTGTCCTACAGCAATCCAAGCAGTGCCAAAGTGGTGGCTGGTCTCACTTCCCCACCACCAGCACAGCTGGGGGATCTGTGCCAGAGCTGCTAACAGCAGCAGCCCCACAGCATCATGTGAACTGTGGATTCACACCCTCCAGCAAAACCTCCAGCCTCCCAACACCACAGATGCCTCAGTGGTTTCTTCTTGGAATCCAAGAGCAGAGGAGAGGGAAGCTAGGAAGAGATCCAAGAGGCCAAGGAGGAATGGTTTGAAGCTGAGGCAGAGCAGGGTTAGACTGGAGCTGAGGAAGAAGTTCTTCAGTGTGAGGGTGCTGAGACCCCGGAACAGGCTGCCCAGGGAGGCTGTGGCTGCTCCTGCCTGGGGGTGTTCAGGGCAAGGCTGGGTAAGGTCTCAGGCAGCCAAGTGTAGCTGAGAGGAGTCCCTGCTCGTGGCTGGGGGTTGGAGTAGATGAGCTCCGAGGTCCCCTCCAGCCTGAGCCATTCTGTGACGCTGCTGCCTGGGAGAGCCCTGCAGCTGTACACAGACACACCGCAGAAGGGACACCAACCCTGCAGCTTGCTTCCCTCCCTCACGACCTTCCTTTTTCCTTTCCCTGAAAATGTCTGCATCTAAATGAACACATTACAGCAGAAATCTTCTTAATTTGTCCCTGGGGTGTTTTGCTGACCCTACCAAGAACTATATTTAAATGTGCAATTTCCTGGCTGGGCTCATTTGCAGTCCCTTCCCCCTGTGGCTGCCTGGGCAAGGCTGGCCCAGAATCCAATTAGCTTCCACCACCCTTGGATTCAAAAAGGAATTAAAGGGGGAAAAAAAACAAACCCTAACCAAGCAAAATAAAATTAAGGATTTTAATTACATCATTCTTATTATATGCCTAAATACTTACAACTCCCATGCTCTCTGGGAGGCAAGCTTGAAAAGCTAGAGAAGTGACAAGCTTCCAAGCAGACGAGTGACAGCAGTGACTCTGCCCACCCTCAGCAGCACAGCACGGCTGGGGGCACAGGAGCAACTGGTCCCCAGCATCTAGGGCTGTGGCAAGCTCAACAGCCTCCATCTTTATAAACAAAGAAGCAGCTGCAGTCCATCTGGTTGCAACATGAGGAGTATCCTTTCATCAACGACCTCTCCCCAAGATGTTCAATATTCACCCTAGGAGGTGTTCTTACTGCAGCTTGCAGAGCCTAAAGTGAAGGGACCCAACGGCCACAGACACTTCGGGCACTTTGGGCATCCTGGAGGTACAGGTCAACAGCAACTGAACATGAGCCAGAGTCTGAAGAAATGCGACAGGCAGAGGAGTGAAACACTTCAGTCACAATGAAGACCTAAACGGCCTCGGGGTTCACATCCTCCCTGCCCTGCCCCTGTGCAAATCTGGGTCTGTTGGAATCCAGCAGAGCTGCTGCAATGGCTTCTGCAGCTGAAACTGATCACTGTGACACCAGCAAAACCCCCAAAGCAAAGGAGCCTCCTGCTTGCTGGGTGCTCACCTGGCTCTCTGGGAGGTGTCTGACCTGATGCTCTTCTGCATCCCATTCCTCATACCAAAACTGTGCCAGGCTGTGCTCCTGGTAGAACCATGGAATGGTGTGGGTTGGAAAGGAACTTAAAGCTCAGCCAGTTCCAACCCCCTGCCACGGGCAGGGACACCTCTCACCAGCACAGGTTGCTCAAGGCCTCATCCAGCCTGGCCTGGAACACCTCCAGGCAGGGGACAGCCACAGCCTCTCTGGGCAACCTGTGCCAGTGTCTCCCCACCCTCACTCCCAAGAATTTCTTCCTCCTCTCCACTCTCTCTCTCCCAGCACAAAGCCATTGTCCCTTGTCCTGTCACTCCCAGCCCTTGTCCCTTGTCCCTCCCCAGCTCTTCTGGAGCCCCTTCAGGTCCTGGAAGGCTGCTCTAAGATCTTCCTGGAGCCTTCTCTTCTCCAGGCTGAACAGCCCTAAGAAGAATCTCCTTCTGCATTGACTCCCCAGCCCTATACCCTTCCTTCAGAGGGGAACAGAGATACAGAGATCTTTCAAACACTCTTTTAGAATGCTCCTCCTTGCTGCTGGCTAAGTCCCCAGGAGGTGAAGAACTCTGAGCCATCTTCCTTCTCTTTTGCACACAGCTACACTGACAGCTCATTAAGACGCTCTATGGAGCTACTCCTGTGCCAGAAACCAGTTTGCTGGTGCCATGTCAGCACATTTCTAGCTAATAAAAGCTGTGGCATGGGAGGGGAGAGAAAAGAACGGAGACTGATTGTCCTAGAGCCTGGAATGGATTTCACAGCAGAGGGTGTTTCAGACTAAGGAAACTTTTATTCACACCTAAATAGTATGGAATACTGCCAGCTCTGGAAGTTTCCTTTCCTCCACAACATCTCAGTGGAATGAGACTCTAAACACGATCCAGTAACCATGGCAGACCCTCCATGAATCCAGGTGTTTTTCTCCAGCTCAGAAACATGCTGGCACTGAGGCCCTGCCAGCAACAGGAGGCTGGGGCACCCACTGCCAGCTGCCAGCAAGGGCAAGCAGCCCCCGAGAGCAGCGAGGGCCAGGGAATGAGGGGAGGGGGCTTGCCCAGGGCAGGCACTGCCCCAAGGCAGACCAGTAACAGACTGGAGTCAAACCAGGGACAGTACTTCAAGCAACAGCCCCTGGGGCTGGCAGCTACGTTTCTCTGGCTCAGAGCTAGAGGCTTGTTAGCTGTTGCTGTGGTGCTCCAGGCAGCGATCACCTGGGCTGGAGCTGTGCCCTGCTCTCAGCATTGTGCTCTTGGACTCACAGAAGCATCTTAGTTAGAAAAGAGCCACGACTGAGGCCAGCCATGAACTCATCACTGCCAGGGCACCACCAAACCAGGTCCCTCAGCACCACATCTCCACAGCTCAGAAACCCCTCCAGGGATGAGGACTCCACCACTGCACTGGACACACTGGGCCAGGCCTTGACAGCCCTTAAGGGGAAGAAATTGTTCCTCATGTCCCACCTGGAGGCCATTTCCTCTCATCCTGCCACTTACTAGCAGGGAGCAGAGCCCAACTCCCACCTGGCTGCAGCCTCCTCTCAGGGAGCTGCAGAGAGCAATGAGCTCTGCCCACAGCCTGCTCTTCTCCAGCCTCACCACTCCCAGCTCCCTCAGCTGCTCCTCCCCAGCCCTGTTCTCCAGACCCTTCCCCAGCTTTGTTGTCCTTCTCTGGCCCTGCCCCAGTTCCTGAATGTCCATCTTGTAATGAAAGGCCCAAAACTGACCCCAGGATTTGAGCTGTGGCCTCACCAGTACTGAGCACAGGAGGATGATCCCTGCCCTGCTCCTCTGGCCACAGTAACACAAGAAGCCATGAGGCAGGTAGAGGGATGTTTGCAAGAGCATGGGGAAAGCCAGACTGGATCTGTTCATTCATTCATTTGGTGGCTGTGAGGACATACCACAGAACAGTCTGGGTTGAAAGGAACCTCCAAAGCTCATCCAGTCCACCCCCCTGCAGTCAGCAGGGACATCCTCCACTAGAGCAGGTTGCCCACAGCCCTGTCCAGCCTCACTTTGAATATCTCCCAGGATGAGCCCCAACTACCTCCCTGGGCAACCTGCTTCAGTGTTCCAATACCTTCATGGTGCAGAACATGTTCCTAACATCCAATCTAAACCTGCTCTGCTCTAGTTTGAAGCCATTGCCCTTGTTCTGTCACTGCATGCCTTAGGAAACAGTCTCTCTCCAAGCAAACTACTTCCCACAAGTGAGGCATAATCTGGTACTGCCCTTTTGCATCTGTGACACTTGCCCCGCCCAGCAGACAGGCAATGGCTGTCAGGTGGAGCACAGCCCAAAAAAAACAGCTCCCCGCTGCAGCCTGTCTCCAGTCCATCCACCTCCGTGGCATTTAGGAAGAGACTGCAGCACCCGCCATGCACAAGCCCTGCCCCTGCACTGCTGCTGCACGGCACACTGCAGTGCTGCTGGAGACACTGCATGGGCAAGGAGAGGGCAGCAGCCTGAGCAGTGTGGGAACACGCTGCAGGAGGTGCCGCATGGCTCCAGCATGCAAGTGCAGAGCAGCAAGCTGGCCTGACTTGTCAGCTGAGAGCTCTGAAGTTCATGACCACTACTAGAGGACAGAGGAGCAAAGCCTTTCACACCGCCCCAGCCCTCCTTGTTCTCACCATGCCAACATATGACAAAAGACAGAAGGGACCTCCAGAGATCACAGAGTCCAAACCTCTGCCAGAGCAGAGTTACACAGGAACACATCCAGGTGGGTCTTGAAAACCCACCAGAGAAGGAGATTCCACAACCTCTCTGGGCAGCCTGCTCCAGGGCTCCAGCGCTCTGACAGGGAAGTTTTCCTTGCCCCTTTCCCAGGCAGTAACCCCACAGCCCAGCCCTGAGCTTCTCTCCCCTCAGAAGGGCTGTCTGACAAGCAGCACTTGGACAGCCTCCACTTCTCCAGCCCGTGGATAAGGTGCTGACACAGCAAGGCCAAAAGCCTCCCCTCAGCTCTCTTTTACACTCTGCCTCGCAGAGCTGGGAGCCTCAGATCTCATTAACCTCTGCCAGTGAAGCTACCCAACAGCTACAGAAGGGTCAGCTGGAATCCAGCATCAAAGCGTCCCAGCAGTAAGAGGTCAGCCAAAGGCACCAAAGGCATTAGCACAAGCAGGTCCAAATCCTTGACTTCACCACAAGTGTTCTCAAAGAGCAGCACTGTCCAGACAGCAGCTCCAGAGAGAGGGGTTAGAAAGGGCCCAAATTGAGCCTTAACTTGTCCCCATGGCTGTCCTGCACATATGTACTCCAATTTGTCATCACAGGAACTCTGCAGGTCCTGCTGCCTGTCAAGGATCTGGAGTTCTTTAGCTGCAATGGTGTCTCTCACCAGTACCCAAAACCAGATGTCTCTCCTTCAGTCCCAGTTCTTCCACACTGATTTGTAACCATTCATAAAACACAGAGAGGGAAGAGTTGAAGATGCAGAATAGACCTTTCCGAGACTCCCTTCAGGGGCAGATCAATCTTCTCTCTTTGATATTACCATGAATCACTTCTCACATCCTGCAGAGCAGAAGCCTCCTTCCCTACTGGAGCTGCAATTCATCCCCAAATCCCATCCATCCCAGGCTCCACAGATGCAGGCAGCCTCTTGCAGGCAGCCTCTTGCAGCCAGCCTTTCGTCCACAAACAGAGCAGGCCTCACGTGCTGAGGCTGTATGAGGGGAAGGGAGAGTCTAGAGCAGACATCCAGCATGCAGCAACAGCTACAGACCCTCCACTGGCAGGGGACCTTTGTAGCATCCCAATTTTTCCAAACGCCCAGAGCAGTGCAGATCACACTCAGAGAAGCAGCTGCAGTCAGCACACGAGGGGAGGCAGAGGCAGGAGAACAGCTCCAGAGGTGCCCGAGCGTTGGCAGCAGCACTGTGAGGAAGCACAAAGGCAGGAGCTGCCCGAGCACACCTGCTGGATGCAGCACAGAGCAGCGTGAGAGCAGGTGATGAGACCCTTCTCATGGAGGGGTGCCACAGTTCTACGATTCCATGAAAGTCTCTCATGACTGCAAAGCTTCAACAGACTGCAAGACCAACTCTGAGGTGGCTAACCCAAGCTTTGCTGCATTCAAGACCACAAGACAAAACTGGATAGGGACAGCTGGGAAACGCAAGGCACCAGGAGGAGGACAGCAGCAGCTGAGCGCAGAGCCCTGCTGGCACAGCAGCAGACTGCAATGGAGGCACCGCGGGCCAGGATGATCTTGCACCCCTTGGTGTGATCGATTCACACCCTGGCAGCCACCAGCAAGCTCCCGCACTGACACATCCCCAGGAGGTGTCCTTCAGCCTGGGCTTTCACCACACTTCTTTATTCAGCTCCACGGGGCCCTGGACAAGCTGCTACAGCACAAGAGGTCCCTGCTGAGTGCAGAAGCATGGGTGAGGGGACTCCAGAGGTCCCTTCTGACAGTCTGAGACTCCATGATTCCTTCTCATCCCAGCTGAGCCTTGAGTCTGCTCCTGGTTTACCACTCATGCTAAGCACTCAGTGTTTGGGTCTAGCTGGGAATTTGAGCTTCAGGTTTCCAAGGAAATCTGTAGCCAGAGGAGACAACTGAATGAGTCCTTGTGTTAATTTAACAGCCTACAGCCTAAACCATCCTTCTCCAGTTGAAAGCCTTGTGGGTCTGTAAGACTCACTTCTACACACCATGCTTAGTATCCAGCACCCCTACCAGAAACCCAGGGAAAGGGAGAACATCAGAGGAAAAAAAGGTCTATTTTCCTTTGAAGAAAACGTTCCCTCTCAGCACTGCAAAGTCTTGGCCATGCACCACTCCCCCTCGGCAGCTGGGAGCTTACCAGCCAGCCAAAAGCTGACTTCAGTGCTTAGCCCTCACAAGGTCACACAATTATGGAGCCACTTGACTGAGCAAACCAATCACTAGTGAGACACTGGACAGGAACTGTAGGTGCCAGGGAGCTGCCTGCATCCCCCACCCTGGCACACAGCTCTGTGCTAATGTCATGGTTGAGGGGTTCCAAGTTATCCCAGATTTCCCAAAGCAATCTCAGTCTGTTGTACTCTTGCACAAACACCAGAACAGCTCCTGATGGCTTAACACAGACCCCTCTGCCCAACCTCTGCAGCAAAGGCTCCCATCAAAACTCTACACAACCTCAGCATGGTGGGAGCTGCAAGGGACCTCTGGAGATCATCCAGTCCAACCCCCTGCTCAAGCAGGGCACCCATGGCAGCTTGCCCAGCAGCACAATGCCCAGGGGGGTTTGGAAGCTCTCCACACAAGGAAACTCCACAACCTTTCAGGACAGCCTGCTCCAGGCCTCCAGCACCCTTCACAACAAACAACTTTCTCCTCCTCTTCACATCCAACCTCCTGGATTCCAGTTTGCACCCACTACCTCTTGTGCTGTCCCTGGGCACCACTGTCAAACGAACTGCCAGTCAGAAAGATGAGATCTGGTACTCCCCAATCATACTTGTGAAGAGTACTGGAGCCAGGGAAATACAGAGGGTAGCAATAAATAAGTAGAGAAGCTGAGCTTGGCTCCACCAACATCTGGGGAGCAGCTGCCATTCAGTGCCACCATCAGCAGAGAGCTACCAGGACTCCCGCAGCTTTCCTGCTTGTCTAAGGCACAGCCATGGCAGCTCTGCAGACAGCAGTGGGGGCAGAGGGACAAGGGGAAGCAGATCTGCATCTTGGCACATGGCAGCCTCACTGCTTGCACTCACATCAGAGTAATTAGAGCTGTGACTGCTAATAAGATAATGACTTCCCCAGAAACTCTCTGAACATGACTGAAGAACTCATCACAACATTGCCCAGCCTGTCCTGAGTGCAGCCTCCAGACTGCAGAATAACTGAAGCCACCCCAAAGACAAAAAGGCAAAAGAAATACCAGAGAGCTCCTGGCAGAAGGAACTGCAACTGTTTCAGAGGTCCTCGCCTCAAAATGATGTCTGCCAGGGCAGCAAACCAAGAGAAACAAGTCCTCACCACACCTCCATCCACCAGGCAAGACTCAGCTCTTACACTGGGTGCCACCAAGAAATAAAGCACACGAGTTCGTGTCCAGCCAGCTTCACCCCCTGAAACAGCTTCCAGCTGCCACAGGACAACCCTCCCCTTCAGCTGCCAGGCTTGGCCCACTGAGACGCTGAGCCCACCGAAGGTTTGGATCTTTCAGGAGAACCTTCCCCATCCAGGGAAGCTCTCCATACAAGGACACTGCACCACCTCTCTGGGCAGCCTGCTCCAGGCCTCCAGCACCCTCACATCAAACAACTTTCTCCTCCTCTTCAGATGGAACCTCCTGGGTTCTAGTTTGTGCCCACTGCCCCTTGTCCTGCCACTGAGCATCACTGACAAGAGTCTACCAAACAAAGAGGAGAACTTCCCCACCCAGATATACCAGCACAGGAAATTTACAGGAAAAGCTTCTGCATTGCCATGGACTCAACACTCAGGACAAATGCTTCTCCTTCTGCTTCTGTCCATATCTGACAGCTGCAACAGCACAGGCAGGAACTTCTGAAGTCCTCAGTGACCAACAAATCCAGGCTGCAAATTCCTAAGCAGGTCAAAACTGCAAGTGAGGCAATGCCAGCCTGCACCCCATGGCTGGTGCCTCAAGGTCTGTAGGGCACAGAGGAAACATACTGGAAAAAACATAGCAGCTGGAAAACAGGAAAGGTTGAGTCAGGCTTCCAGATGGATTTTTTTTGACAGTCCTGATGTTTGATTCTAGGGAAAGCAAACAAATTGAAAGCTGCACTTGCTACTTCATAGCAACCTCAGAAGCAAGGGACAAGCCTTCCCCAGGAACCCACAGCAGGCTTCCTTGCATTACCACCACTCTGGTTTCATTCGTTCTCCTCTGTGCCACTGCTTCCCCAGGCCAAGCCCAAGGGCCCCATCTGTAGTGCAGGAGCTTTGGGTCTGAGGGACACCACACAGAGGGCTGCAGGGCTGACACTCAGGGCCTGAGCATTGCCACTGCTTTACAGTGCTGCAACACACCCCAGAGGAAAGTGCAGCCTCCTGGGCTGCAGCAGCAGCAGCCCTCACTGACCAGGTTTGGCTGTGACACATCTCCAGTGCTGCAAAGCTGCAGCCATGCCTGTACACTTACACCTCACCCACCTGCAGCCACTCTCCCACACAGCCAGGCAGTCACTACTGCAGCTTCAGCCCACAAGTATCTGTCAGATCAGTGCCCTGCCGCCATCAAGGGAAGGACTCTGGGGTGCTGGGAGTGCAAAACTGGACAGGAGCTGACACTGAACAGTGCCAGCCCAGCCCCAGCCTGTCCTGGGCTGATCCCCAGCAGTGAGGGCAGCAGGGGCAGGAAGGGGATTCTGCCCCTCTGCTGTCCTCTGCTGAGACCCTCCCTGCAGTGCTGGGGCAGCTCTGGAGTGCTCAGCACAGCACAGACAGGGACCTGATGGAGAGGGCCAGAGGAGGCCACAGCAGTGCTGGCAGGGCTCGAAGGGCTCTGCTGTGAGCCAGGCTGGCAGAGTTGGGGGTGTTCAGCCTGGAGAAGCAAAGGCTCAGGGAGACCTTCTGGTGGCCTTGCAGTGCTGAAAAGGGAGATCAGAAAGCTGGGGACAGACTTTTTCTCAGGGCCTGTTGTGCCAGGCCAAGGGGGGATGGTTTGGACTGAAAGAGGGAGATTCAGAGTGGTGAGAAGGGAGAAACGTTTGACCCTGAGGGTGAGGAGAACCTGGCCCAGGTCGCCCAGAGAGGTGGGAGCTGCCCCACGGCTGGCACCAGTGCAGGTCAGGTTGTTTGGGGCTGACCCTGCTGGCTGCAGGTTAGACTGGATGGCCTGGAAAGGTCCATTCCACCCAAATCATACTCTACAACTCTCTACCTCTACTCACTTTACCCCTACTCAATGATCAGGATGTCTTCTCTTTAGAAGGGTCCAGTCATTTTTCTCCATCCAGGCTAAGCTCAACCCCTGCTGGAATTCAAACAAGGTGTCTGACTACACAACATGATTTGTTGTTATTCATTTATCTGCTGCACCCAATGCCTTGGTGCTTTATCCCATCACAAACATCACCAACCGTCAGGTGGGGACAGGCTGGGAGAGTTGGGGATGTTCACTGTGGAGAAGAGAAGGCTCCAGGGAGACCTCAGAGCAGCCTTCCAGTACCTGAAAGGGCTGCAGGAGAGCTGGGGAGGTACTCTGGACAAGGGCTGGGAGAATGGCTTTGAGCTGGGAGAGGGGAGAGAGCAGAGATGAGGCACAGATTGCCCAGGGAGGTTATGGCTGCCCCCTCCCTAGAGGTATTGGAAAGGCAGGCGGGATGAGGCCTTGAGCAACCTGTGCTGGTGGGAAGTGTCCTTGCCCATGGCAGGGGGCTGGAGCTGGATGACCTTTAAGATCCCTGACAATGCCATGCCAGCAGGCGCCTCTGTACACCTCAGTCATCCCTATCACTCCCAAGGCCAGCTCCTCACACCCTTTTCTTCAGCCACAGGTTTTCTAATGACCAGCTCCCCTCCCTGCATGCTCAATGCTTACTTCTCAAGGCAAGTAACATTCTGTGCCAAAGACAAAGCACTGAAGATCAGAGAGGAGAGACCATGAAGCCAAAGCCCTAGGAGGGTTACTGCACAGCGAGCTCTCCCCACAGTGCTGCCTTCCCAGGGTTTGAGGCACATGCCAGTAACCATTTATCTCATGCCAACCTCGTTCCTGGCTTTTACACTGACACTCTGCTGTCATCTAAATCTGAAGAGGTAACTTAGGGACACTTCAGAACATGAGCTACTGGTCATGGAGGTGTTGGATAGAAGGTTGCACTTGATCTTGAAGGCCTTTCCCAACCTTCAGGATTCCATGATAGTAACTTGCCTCTGTACTGGGCAAGTGCAGAGGGACGGGCTCACCTCCTGCCTTCTCCACCTGCCAAACTTCAGCAGCAGTGGCTGGGATGAGCAGCAGAAAGCATCTGTCAGAAGCTGTGCAGCAGAAAGTCTCCCCTTGCCCAAAACTGCAAGTGGGTGAAACCCACCCAGCAGCCTTGCTTGCCCACCTTCTTTCACTCATGGGTGTCAGGAGAATTCCTACCGATGCTGCCCAGAGCAGGGCTCTGCTGCAGACTTCACATAAACCACTTTCCCCTCCCATCTTTCACCAGTCCACATTGCCCAACAGAGAATGTTCAGCACCCACGGAGCCCTGGAGCCAGCTGTGATCTGTTGGAGGGTAGCAGAGCCCTGCAGAGGGACCTGGCCAGACTGGATGGGTGGGCAGAGGCCAACGGGATGAGATTAAACAAAGTCAAGTGCAGGGTTCTGCACTTTGGCCACAACAACCCCAAGCAGCACTACAGGCTGGGGCCAGAGTGGCTGAGAGTAGCCAGGAGGAAAGGGACCTGGGGGTACTGATAGATAGTAGCTGAAGATGAGGCAGCAGTGTGCCCAGGTGGCCAAGAGAGCCAATGGCATCCTGGCCTGGGTCAGGACCAGTGTGGCCAGTAGGACAAGGGAGGTTATTCTGTCCCTGTACTCAGCACTGCTCAGGCCACACCTTGAGTACTGTGTCCAGTTCTGGGCTCCTCAGTTCAAGAGGGATGTTGAGGTGCTGGAAGGTGCCCAGAGAAGGGCAACAAAGCTGGGGAGGGGCCTGGAACACAAACCCTATGAGGAGAGGCTGAGGGAGCTGGGGTTGTTTAGCCTGCAGCAGAGGAGGCTCAGGGCAGAGCTCATTGCTGCCTGCAGCTGCCTGCAGGGAGGCTGTAGCCAGGTGGGGTTGGGCTCTGCTGCCAGGCAGCCAGGGACAGAACAAGGGGACACAGCCTGAAGCTGTGCCAGGGGAGGTCTAGGCTGGATGTGAGGAGGAAGTTGTTGGCAGAGAGAGTGATTGGCATTGAAATGGGCTGCCCAGGGAGGTGGTGGAGGCACTGTCCCTGGAGGTGTTCAAGAGAAGACTGGATGAGGCACTTAGTGCCATGGTCTGGTTGACTGGACAGGGCTGGGGCATAGGTTGGACTGGATGACCTTGGAGGTCTCTTCTAACCTGCTTGATTCTCTGATCTCCCTGACAAATGCAGAGCTGGCCTCCTCCTCCACCCAGTGCTGTGCACACCCATCCACACTCCCTCTGCGGTGCTGGGCAGCAACAGGGATGATCCCTCCAGGCAGCTTCCCAAGGTGCAGTGAACCACACACAGGGATTTCAGAGTTTGCCAAACTCCCCCACAGCCCCAGCACAGCTATCCTCACACTGAGTTCCCACCAGCAAACAGCCCTTGCCCTCCTTGCCTGGTAGTTCCAGGCTGAAGTCACTTCATGCCAATGAATGCAGCTTGCCTTCTAAAACTCTCCAGTTGCTTATTCTTGCTGTTTGGGATATGCCTTGTGGGTTAGAGTGGTCCTGCTTGGAGTAGGACATGTGTGGGTGCTTGTGCTGCCAGGCCCAGAGTGGGTGGGCAGAACTGCTCTCATGCAACCGCTCCTGCAGCCAAGCTGCAAGGGGTCCTTATCTGAGCTACTGTTCAGCATGCCTTTGATACATCAGCTGTATCCTCTCTGCCCCTCAGCCAGGCATCTCCTCTAGAGACTCAAATCACCCTGCTAAATGGTCCACAGAAGCCATCCAGCACCACCTGACTTTCCCTGAAGCCTCTTACAAAAGGAGTTTGTCCTTCCTCCACTTCCAGGTAGCACAGACCCCACAGGACTTTATGGCATCGAGACAGCCACATAAAGGCTCATCTGACCCAGCAGAAGCCAGAGAAGCACCCCTCAGAAAGTTCAGAGGTGCTGCACCCTGGCAAGCAGAGCCCTGGCTGAAGCACAGGGTGACATGCTCAGCGTAGTGCCACCTCTTCAAACCCAGCCAAGGTCCAAAGCACATCAGTGCCCGTGGTTACTGCTGCCTGGGCAGCGCTGCTTCCTCCAGCAAGCACAGCACAGCCGCACTGTCCAGCCAGCCAGCTCCTCTGCTGCAGCCTGGGGACATTCCCACTGCAGCCACCCCAAAAGAGCCCAAAAGGAAAGAAAAATCCCACAATGTCTTCCCAGATTAAAAAAAACCTGGGCTTTGGAAGTCTGATTATTGCAAGGACAATTAATTATATCAAGCAAAGACATTTAGGGCTTAATGAACACCTTAATTAGGAGGCACAAATGCCCAGCAGCACAGGCTTTGAAAGCATGCCAGAAGTCATGCACGGACAGCAACGGGAGTACCTCACTGCTTTCTGGGGCAGTGCTGCAAGAGATGAGGTCCTCTTGCAGCTCAGCTGCAGGAGCAGTTGCACGAGAGCAGCTCTGCCCACCCACTCTGGGCCTGGAGCTGTCCTGGGAGCACAAGCACTCAAGCATGGCCACTCCAACCCACAGGGCATATCCCAAACAGCAAGAATAAGCAACTGGAGAGTTTCGGAAGACAAGCTGGCTTCATGCTGGAACTACCAGCACCCAGTGGTCCAGCACCTGTAGTGACTTCAAGCCCAGCCTCCGTAACGCGTGAAGCAATGACATGCCTGAACTCCTTGCTGGAACGGTAAGAGGCTGGTGCTTACGCTCCTGGTTGCTAAGTTCTGCCCTTCTCCAGGCAAAAGCCAAGGGAGGAAGCTCAGGAAATGGAAAGTATTACTTCGCCTGGAGATGAGTCCTGCTCACAGCACACCCCCCAGCACAGGCTGCACGCAGCACAGAAGCTGTGCCATGAGCAGGGACATGTTGGAGCGTGGCTCCAGCACGCTGCCTTTGGCTGTTCTCTTCAGGCAGCTAAGGACTCTCCTCTTGCCTTATCCAGTTTCAAAAGCAACACTTCAAAGCCACCCCACGCCAAAAGCCAGAACAGACTGAAGCTGCCAGAGATGCCTCACAGGGAGGGAATCAACACCTGATGGGAAACGGTCTTGTAATCCTCACTCAGAACCACGGACTGTTGTAAACAGAAAAGCAACAGTTCCCTATTAAACTACACCTCTGTCTAGAAGCAGAAAGGTAACTTTAGCTGCCCCAGAGCAGAAGCCAGAGAGATCCCTGCAGGATCAGCACTTTTCCTCGCTTCACGGCGTGCAGGCCTCTGAGAGCTGCAGCTGAGCTTCCCCCGGAGCCAGGGCAAGCACCGAGGGCGATAACGGCTGTGCAGGCCAGGCTGCGGCACGGCGTGCGCCGAGACACGGCCAGGACAGCACTGCTGGGCACAACGCACTGACCCCTGAGGAAACCCAAGCTGAGGAGCTCAGACTGATCCCCAAGGGCAGCATAGGATTAGGAGGCAGGGACAAGCCTGCACGGAGCTCACCACACTTTTTACCTTCTCTCCCTCGAGAAAACGGCGAGAGACGACTGATGAGATGGATAAACTGGCCAAAAGCCGAGTTTCCAGAAGGGTTTTCACTTTATCGTTAATATTTAAGCTCGATGAAGCTCTGAAGCAGGGACTGCCTGCCACCACGGCGCATCCCCAGCCCCGCTGCGGCGGAGCTCAGCTCCCGCAGCCTGTGGCGGGGGGGGGATGAAGCAGCTTCCCGAACACAGCAGCCTGGGGGAGCCCACCCGCTCCAGCGAGCGCACTTCTCCCACAGTCGGAGCCCGCATCTCACCTGCGTCCTGCCCACCGGTCCCTGCACAGCCGCCGGGAGCAGAGCCGCGGGCGTGTGTCTCCTCCGCGGTGCACCTGCCTCACGCCAGGGACAAGCCGGCTAAGGCAGGCGCCCCGCGGAGCGGGCAGCGCGGCCTAGGCCCACTTCATCCGGGGCGGGCAGGAGGCGGCCCCGCAGCCCGCCCGCGGCGAGGCCCCCGCTGAGGCGACGGCCGGCGCCAGAGCCCCGCGGGCGCGGAACGCAGCTCGCCTCGGGCCGGTCGCCGCCCCACGCTCACCTGCGCTCGGCTGCTGTCGGCCGCGCTCGGCGCCGCTCGGCTCCAGCGCGCCGCTGTTTGCAGCGCCCGGACACGCTCCTCGGCCCGCGCCCTATCGGAGCGCTCCGCCCCGCGCCGCCGCCGACCGAGCGCCTGCCATTGGCTGTCGCCGCCGACCGAGCGCCTGCCATTGGCTGACGCCGACCGCCGCTGGCCCCGGCCAACCTTCGGCCGCGAGGGGAGGAGCGGGGTCCCGTGCTGCCCGCACTGCACCGTGGCTGCGGCACCAGCGGCTGGAGGCGTGAGAAAGGGCAGCCAGTGGGTGAGGGAGTCTCCTTCACCGCTACTCCGCCCTAGGCAGCCACGCCTGGAGTCCTGGGTGCAGCTCTGGGCTCCCCGGTTACAGAGTCAGGGAGCTGCTGAAACGAGCCCAGGGGAGGCTGCAAAGCTGCTGAGGGGCCTGGAGCAGCTCTGGGAGGAGCAAAGGCTGAGAGCCCTGGGGCTGAGAGCCTGCAGAAGAGCAGCCCCAGAGGGCATCTGAGCAATGCTCAGCAAGAGCTGAAGGAGCTGTGGGGAGCAAGAGGCTATGGCCAGACTCTTGTGAGTGGTGCCCAGGGACAGGAGAAGGGGCAGCAAGGGGCACAAAGTGGCAGGCAGGAGGTTGGCTGTGCAGAGCAGGAGCAAGTTGTTTGTTGTGAGGGTGCTGGAGGCCTGGAGCAGGCTGCCCAGAGAGGCTGTGGAGTGTCCTTGTGTGGAGAGCTTCCAGCCCCCCTGGCACTGTGCTGCTGGGCAAGCTGCAGTGAGTGCCCTGCTGGAGCAGGAGTTGATCTGGATGATCCCCAGAGGTCCTTCCTCACCTCACTGCGCTGGAGTTCTGTGTAGCCAGAAGCACAGGTAGGCTGGGGGCAGCCTCTTGGGTGAAAACTGGGGTTTTTTTGTCAATGAGGTGATGCGGACAGGGTGATGCTGTTCTAGCTGAGAACGGGGGTGTGAGGGACACGATGTGGTGTAGGCAGTGGAGGAACCCAGTGGTGAGGGCACAGACTCAGGGTGGCTGCTTCCTGGGTCCTTGATGGTTGGGCTGTCAGTGGGGTGAGTTTCCCTGTGCTGCAGCACCATGCCCATGTGTGCTCCCTAGGCACCATGGAGGCACAGATGAGGGCAGGACCTCATTGTTCTCCAGGGGATTCCTGCAAGCCAGCACCCTCTGTGTTTTGTGACTCGTGTTTTGCCTTTTAATTTTACCCTGCTCTCTTTTACCTGCTTGGCTCAGGGTTGCCCATGCCCCTGGTTCCCACCGCAGCCCCACAGGCAGCTCTAAAGTGTGCTTCCTGTGGGACTGGTGAGGATGTTTGGTTTGTGACCAGTGACTCGCAGCCAGGCAAACTGGGCCCTGCTGTGACCCCACTCACTGTCAGGATCCCCACCAGGGAATCTCAGCTGTGGCTGGAGAGCAAGAATTGGATTAAATCCACATTGCTGCCTCAACCTACTGCTGGCTGCTGCTCCTTCCTGCTGTGACAGCAGGCAGACAGAAACGCTTGTTGCCTACTTCCAGCAGATCTCAAATAATCCCCTGTTTTGGAAACAAAACAGCACAGAACAACTCAACAGTAATAATGCCACTTGAGGTTTGCTACCAGCTTTGGATCCCATCCCAAAAGCCTTGCTTGGGCTGTCACTGTGTTTAGAGGAGTACTAAAAGGTAATGAAGGGACACTGCTAATGCAGTGAAGCTGTGTTGTGAGCCTTGTGGAGACCACCAACTTACCCTCTTCTGTAGGCAAACCTTGCTGCGATTCACTCTGCGGCCAAGTCTGGTTGCCTGCAGAACTGTGCTTTGTCGCCCCTGTTGGTCACAGGCAGCTGAGCATCTCTCTGCAGATGAACAGGTCTATCTAGAGCCTTGTCAGCTCCACCTAAGATGTTGCTCCATCCAGTCAAATTTCAGTCAAAACTACTTTGAACTGAAATGTTCTGACTTTTGCTTGAAATCTGTGAGACCTCATTCTCCTACTGTTCATTCTTACATTGGCTGATAAAAGAACAGATCGAGCAACATGACCACAGTGTTCTCTGTCTCCTGATTTTGCAGGGAAGAAAAACTCCCCAGGAATCAGCACTGGTCGCTGGCAGATATGTGCTGGCTGCATCCAAAGCAGGGGGAACTGCGGCACAGCGGGGGGATTCTGCCCATCTACTCTGCTCTGCTGAGATCTCACCTGCAGCACTGCCTCCAGATCTCATGAGTCCAGCACAAGAAGGACATGGAGCTGCTGGAGAGGGTCCAGAGGAGCCCATGAAGATGCTCAGAGGGCTGGAGAAGCTCCGCTGTGGAGACAGGCAGGGAGAATCACAGCTGTTCAGCCTGATGAAGGTGCCAGGGAGACCTTAGAGCAGACTTTCAACACCCGAAAGAGCTGCAGGAGAGCAGGGGAGGGACTTTGGACAAGGGCTGAGAGTGACAGGACAAGGGACAATGGCTTTGAGCTGGGAGAGGGAGAGTGGAGATGAGGAGGAAATCCTTTCCAGTGAGGGTGGGGAGAGACTGGCGTAGGTTGCCCAGGGAGGCTGTGTCTGTCCCCTCCCTGAAGGTATTGAAGGCCAGGCTGGATGAGGCCTTGGGCAACCTGTGCTGGTAGGAGGTGTCACTGCCCATGGCAGGGGTTTGGGACTGGATGGTCTTTGAGGTCCCTTCCAGCCCAACCCAGTCTGTGATTCTGTGGCTGTTAAAGAGTTGTGGCAGTCAGTGAAGTGGTCTCTGTTAGAGTGCTGGAAGGAATTAGTCTGTCAGCTCTGCACAGAAAATCCAGGAGAGAAGATCCTCCACGAGCAGGAAACACTGGGACAGAAAAGAGCTCTTGGAGCAGGTCAACAGCAGTGTGATGAGAAACGGGGGAGGTGGCAGAGCCTCCCAGAGCTGAGGCTGCCCAGCAAACAGGTTCTCTAGTCTCTGCTCTTGGCAGTTTGTTGATCTCCTTGGATGTGTTTTATCTGTAATCCTGGCAACGTTTCCATGGTTTCCTGCCTTTAACTGGTACTGGGTCCAGTTTTACCCCTCAGATACACAATTCCTTCCTGCAGCAGCCAGAAAAAAGAAACCAGAACAGAAATAGAAATAATGTGCTGAGGGCATATGGTATCTGAAGGAGGACAACTGGGACAGCATTTCTCCTCCAGCAGCTGGAAATACCTTCTCATTGCTCTTTCCATGCAGAAAATCTTTCTGACAGAAAGAAGACGGCAACACAGGACAGGCTTCCAGCATCTCACATTGCTCAGGTTTGCTCAGACCTCTCCCTTCCAGACATGTTGGTCCCAAGGCAGTGAAGCTTCATTTGTCTGAATTCCAGGGCATTTGGGAGCAGGGATGTGGCTGCTCTTTATGTACAAGTTTTCTGGTTCTTTTGCTTGTCCAGAGAAGGGCAACAAAGCTGGGGAGGAGCTGGAGAACAGGGCTGGGGAGGAGCAGCTGAGGATGTTCAGCCTGGAGAAGAGGAGGCTGAGAGCAGAGCTCGTTGCTCTCTGCAGCTCCCTGAGAGGAGGCTGTGCCAGGCGGGGGTTGGGCTCTGCTCCCTAGGAACAAGCAATAGCACAAGAGGAAATAGAATCCCAGAATCACAGAATTAACCAGGTTGGAAAAGCCCTCTGAGATCACCAAGTCCAACACTCTCAGCCTGTCCCCCCAGGGGAGGTTCTCATCTTTGTGGCTTCCCCTCATCTAAGAACAGTCAAGGAGTGCTGGTATAAAGGTCGCCCAGCCCAGATGCTCATTTTGAGGGTGTCTGTGGCAGACCATAAAATGCCAAACTCCGTAGAGGTGTTTGTTTGTAATAGTCAGTTAATAATCTGCAAACCCAAACAAGGGCTACTGTAGAAGTGTCTGCAGCTACTCTTTGGAGATCTGTGATGTGCAATCTTGTAAAGACCCAGGCCTGCAGTGACTAAGGAAAGCAGGAGACAAAGGAGAAGCAGAGATATCCTGACATCAGCAACAAAGAAGGGCCTGCTGACCAGAGATGAAAAGCCCCGTGAGGGCAAATGCTGGTGCACATCGCAGATAACCATTCAAGACCACCAGGGTGGGTTGGAACCGGGGCAGAGAATGGGAAAATAGCTCTGTTAATGAACTCCAAGGAATAACTGTGATAACCCTTCCTCTTGTTAGGAATATGCCTGCTTTTGTGACATGTGTCTTGTGCCAGCATGGGCTGTGCAGGATAGACGGAGCCATCCTGCCTGCACGCAGCGCTGCAATAAAATATACCTACTGCAGAACTCTGCATGAGTTTTGGGGCTCATTTCACAGGTCACCTCTAGACCCTCTCCAGCAGCTCCATGTGATTCTTGTGTTAGGGACACCAAAGATGGATGTCATAATCCAGGTGAGGTCTGAAGAGAGCAGAGCAGGGGGGCAGAGTCCCCTCCCTGTGCTGCTCTCCCTGCTTTGCATGCAGCCAACACACAGCTGGCTCTGGGCTGCCAGTGACCAGTGCTGGCTCCTGGACAGTTTGTCACCAACTGACACCCCCAAGTCCTTCTCCTCCAGATTGCTCTCCAGCCACTCCTTGCCCAACCTGGATTTGTGCTCTGGGTTTACCATGATCAAGCTGTAGAGGCTGGCTAGGGCCCAGCTCTCAAGCCTGTCCACGTCCCTTTGGATGGCATGGAGTAATGAATCCCAAGCTAGGAGCAGTGCAGAGGAGCTGTACCAGCCTGTCACCAGAGCACCACTACCAGCTGCACTGCAGATGCCCTGTGCTTGGATAGCAGAGGGCCCTTTGGCCACCTGGGACAGAAGGAAGAACTGCCTTTGGAGCTGCAGGGACATAAAAATTCCTGTCAGTTCATGGCTGTGTGTCAGCCAGAGGGTTTATCCAGCTGGAAACAGGCTCCCACAGCAAAGGGGTATCAGTGTAGGCAGCTAGCTGCTTATTTTAGGGAAAAATCCAATGATCTGGGGAGTGGATGACTGGATTAGAAATAAAATGGAGTCTGCTGTGCCAGAAAGATAATCGTCGGGCTCCAAGACAGGGAGATAGCAGAGGGAAGGAGCTGTCTCTTCCCTCAGTGTTATCCCTTGATAATTTGCATTCTGGGAGTGTCTGGAAGCTCTGGGTACAGGCTGGGGCCTCACCCTGCTGGGAAGTGTGCACAGACAGGATGATGAAGTGTTGCCAGCTCTGCAGAGGCTGGACCAGAGTCCTGCATCCCTGCAGCATCACCTACTAGCAGCACTGCTGCCAACCACACTTCTCTGCACCTGCTCTTGTAGAATATCTGTACCAACTGGCTGAGGGCTTATACCACTCTTAGTCTGGCAAACTTCAGAGATAAGAACTGGCCAGGGGCAAAATCTATTTGCTTTCATGTTCAGAAATTGAACCAAGTCCTGGGCTTCATCAAAAGAAGCACAAGCAGCAGAGCAAGGAATGGGATTCTCCCTCACTACTCCACTCTTGAGAGACCCCACCTGTGAAGCCCTCTGGAGGCTCCTCACAAGGGGGTGGACCCGCTGGGGTGGGTCCAGAGTAGGCCATGAAGATGCTCAGAGGGCTGGAGAAGCTCCCCTGTGGGGACAGCCTCGGAGAGTTGGAGCAGTTCATTGTGGAGAAGGCTGCAGAGAGACCTCAGAGCAGCCTTCCAATATGTGAAGTGAGCTACAGGAGAGCTGGGGAGGGACTTTCGACAAGGGATGGGAGTGACAGGAGGAGGGACAATGACTGTGAGCTGGGAGAGGGGAGACTCAGAGTGGAGATGTGGAGGAAATTCTTTCCAGTGAGGGTGGGGAGAGACTGGCGTAGGTTGCCCAGGGAGGCTGTAGCTGTCCCCTCCTTGGAGGTGTTCAAGGTCAAGCTGGATGAGGCCTTGAGCAACCTGTGCTGGTGGGAAGTGTCCCTGCCCATGGCAAGGGGTTGGAACTGGTTGAGCTTTAAGATCCCTTCCAACCCATTCCATGATTCTTTGATCTCAGCACCAGCTCTGGCAAAAGGAGGGGCTCCCCAGTTTAGGAGGGACAGGATTCTGCTGGAGAGGGTCCAGTAGAGAGCTATGAGGATGATGAGGGGACTGGAGCACTACCTGGTGAGGAGAGGCTGAGTGACTTGGGGCTGCTTAGTCTGGAGAAGAGAAGACTGAGAGGGGATCTAATAAATGTTTATAACTATCTGAGGGCTGGGGGTCAGGGTGGGAGTCCAGGCTCTGCTCACTGCTCCCTGGGATAGGACAAGGAGCAATGGATGGAAGCTGCAGCACAGGAGGTTCCAGCTCAGCACAAGGGGGAACTTCTTGCCTGGAAGGGTCCCAGAGCCCTGGCACAGGCTGCCCAGAGAGGCTGTGGAGTCTCCTTTCCCCGGAGCCTTTCAAGGCCTGTCTGGATGTGTTCCTGTGTGACCTGAGCTGGATTGTGTGGTCCTGCTCTGGCAGGAGGCTTGGACTCCAGGATCTCCTTGTGTCCCTTCCAACCCCTAATATCCTGTGTGATCCTGTGAGGGACCAGAACACCCTCTATAGTCTTTCTGAGCCTTTTTATACCACAGAGGGGCTCAGACTCTTGCTCTGTTGTCCTGCATGCATCTGTCACTGCATGGCACCCACCTGAAAGCCACAGGCCCTGGCTCAGAGCATGAGCTTGTTTTGGTGACAGAATTGCAATGCCACGTTCTGCAGGCTGCAGAGACAGCTGGGGCTAAAGAGTGAAGGATCACTAAAGACTCTGCATTAAAAGCCCCCCAGACCTGTCACGCAAGGGCATTGCAATCGACCCATGGTTCTTAAAGCATTCTGGGGACTGTGGGGCTCCCAGCTGCGAGGCTTTGAGCGGCAGCTCCCGGGGTCACTTGCACACAGCTTGTTTCCTAATGTCCTGTGCTGCCTTCTGATAGAGAAGAGCAGGGGCTCTGCACAGCGAGCAGCTTCAACGCTTGGGCAGGCAGCGCCAAGCTCCTGCTGACCCTGCAGCCTTCCACTGCACCAGCCACAGCTGGTGCTTGACCTGGTTTAAGTGGGTGCAACAGGTTACCTGGACGCTTGGGCTGCGGCGGCTGGCCTTGCCACGCACGGCTGTGCCAAGTGGTCTTCCACTTCCCTCTGCTGGTTGCACTTGCTGGAGAGCTGCAGCGCTGCGCTCGGTGCTGCAGGCTGGAGGAGGGCATTTGCTGCACAGGGAGCCCTCAGCTCCTGGGACAAAGGGGCAAACTCCTGCCGAAACCAGAGAGCTTTCCCCTTCTCTACTCACTGCGTCTTCAATGAAAGCACCTGGCACCTCTCCTAGGCAGGACAGCATCATGAGCAAGGGTGTGCCAGGTCCTGCATATGGGTTGGGGCAAGCCCATCCAGGCAGGGGGTGAAGGGCTGGAGAGCAGCCCTGAGAAGAGCTTTGGGGTGCTGGGGGGTGCAAAGCTGAATGGGAGCTGGCACTGAGCACTGCCAGCCCAGCCCCAGCCCGTCCTGGGCTGATCCCCAGCAGTGTGGGCAGCTGTGGCAGGGAGGGGATTCTGCCCGTCTACTGTCCTCTGCTGAGACCCTCCCTGCAATGCTGGGGCAGCTCCGGAATCGTCAGCACAGACAGGGACCTGCTGGAGAGGGGCCAGAGAAAGCCACAGCAATGCTGGCAGGGCTGGAAGGGCTCTGCTGTAAGCCAGGCTGGGAGGCTTAGGGATGTTCAGCCTGGAGAAGAGAAGGCTTCAGGCTTCTGGTGGCCTTTCAGGGCTGAAAGGGAAGATCAGAAAGCTGAGGACACTTTCTCTCAGGGCCTGTTGTGCCAGGCCAAGGGGGGATGGTTTGGACTGAAAGAGGGAGATTGAGAGTGGAGAGAAGGGAGAAATGTTTGCCCCTGAGGGTGGGGAGAGCCTGGCCCAGGCTGCCCAGAGAGGTGGGAGCTGCCCCATGGCTGGCAGCAGTGCAGGTCAGGATGTTTGGGGCTGTGAGCAGAGGTTCTCCAGCCCCTAAAAAGCCTGTGAGCACCGAGGCATGTCCCTGAGCGCAAATCATGTCCCCTCGCAACAGTGTTGCTTGAGGTCTTAGCTGAACATATGACCCGGTGGCACCTGCAGCTCCCTGTGGCCTGTGCCCTTCTGTTGCATCAAAGGCCAGCACAGTGTCCATCCTGCAGGCTGCTGCCTCCTGCCCACTCCCACCAGCTGCCTCTGTACTGGTTTTCTCCTTTGACAGCTGGGATCCAGGTAACATTTACCCTGGGAGGTGCAAAATGACATTCAGAGAGAGAAGCTTCGCGGGGAGCCTGTGCTGCTGTGTCCTGGAGAGCTGAGCCGCAGTGACCTGAGGCTTGTGCCTCGCTCCTGCTGCCCAGCAGCACACACTGAGTGCTGCACACCCTCCAGCAGGGAGGCAAAGCTTCGTCCCTGGATGCACAGGGCTGGAGTGTGAGGCTGTGGCCCAGAGGTCAGCTCTGGCAGTGAGGGCAGCTGGGGCAGAGCAGCCCATGGCAGCCGCGCGCGGTGCCCGGCAGCGTGCCCGCGCTCCGTGCCAGCCGGGCTCTCTGCGGAGCAAGCCCAAGCCACAGCCCTGAGAGGAAGCCTGCTCGTGGCCAGAGGCCCAGGGGCCCTGCGTGAGAAGGTGGAGCTCAGGGGAGCTGCCTCGAACTCCAGCCTGGTTTGCACCCACAAATGCCCAAGGGCCGAAGAGCCTGCCCTGCAGCCCGGGGCAAGCAAGGACACTGCCAAGGGCTGTAGTAGAAAAACGGAAGGTTTATTTTTGTAGCACAACACATCCTCACAGAGCAGGCCCCCGCTCCTCCCGTGCCGAGGAAGTGGGCACGGCTCTGGCTTCCCGCCCCCTCCCCTCAATTCGAAGCTGTCCAAGGGTGCCCTTGGGAAGGAGAAGCATTGATGTTCTCCCCAGGGCCGTCCGGGTGTGGGATGCCCTGGCGTGGTCCCGGCACACCAGACAGGGGGCAGTCGGAGCCCTCTGCAAGTACCTGCAAAGTCAGGGCTGGTGGAGGGCCCCCAGGGTGCCTTAGTGGCTCTCTGATGCCCAGCAGGAGTTTAACCCACCCCTAGTACTATGTCCCACCAAAGGCACCCAACCAGACGGACCCTGCCTGGCTGCAG
Source organism: Pogoniulus pusillus (assembly GCF_015220805.1). Taxonomy (NCBI): domain Eukaryota; kingdom Metazoa; phylum Chordata; class Aves; order Piciformes; family Lybiidae; genus Pogoniulus; species Pogoniulus pusillus. The sequence continues at coordinate 350,972 of NC_087290.1, read as the reverse complement.
GTCACCGTGAGCTGGGTGCTGCTTCTGCTGGCCTTGGGGCTGGCATGGGGTGGTGACAGGGGATGGCATCCATGTGTTAGCAGAGGAGGAAAGGGATGAGGGCGCAGGTCAGCCTGGATTCTGCCGAGACAGAGGTGCACAGTGACTTCTGCTGTCTTGCCACCCACTGCTCCTCTTCAGGTGACCCTGCCATCACAGATGTGACATCAGTCTCACCTCCCAAACTCAGTGCTGCCTTGTGCACATGCCTGCACTGGGACGTGCCAACCCGGGGTTGGGCTCGCAGCTCAGATGTCCTCCATGCGTGCCCTGGAGCCCTGCTGCCCTAGGATAGCCCCCAGCCCCCCAGCCCTCCCCCCTGGCAACCGTGTGCTAGCAGGGCTGCCGAGCCAGCACTCACCTCTCATTGTGCGTTGTCCACTTCCTTTTCCTTCTTGTGTGCCTTGGGCTGGGGGTTAAAGCAGAGACAAGAGAGATGGTGCTCTGACAGGCCTGCCCCTCTCTAGTACCAGGGCAAGGTGTGCTTGAGCAGCAGGTGCTGAGCCCCAGCGAGTACAAGGAGTTGCAGAGGCGCTGGAGGGAAGCTGACTTTGGATCCTGTGGAAGGTCACAGAACATTCCACGAGCAGAGAATCATGGAATGGTTTGAGTTGGAAAGGACTTTAAAGTCCATCCAGTTCCAACCCTGCTGTCCTGGGCAGAGATAGCTCCCACTAGACCAAGGCCTCATCCAGCCTGGACTTAAACACTTCCTGGGATGAGGCATCCACAGCCTCCTGGGCAACTTGTGCCAGCTGCTTGTGCCAGCATCTTCCCACCTGCAGAGTGAAGAGCTTCTTCCTAATGTCCAGTCTAAATCTGTCCTGCTCTAGTTTCAAACCATTGCCTCTGTGGCCATGGAGATGTTCTCAGAGAGCCAAAAAAGGGGACATTTTCCAGTTGGAATTGATAGGGGATGCTGGAATACCTGGGGCCAAAGGGAAGGAACAAAGCCATTAACTGTGTCATGCAGAAGACCTCTGCACTTCTGAAGGATATTAATGGATCTCAGGCTGTGACAGTCCCAAGGACTTCCAGCAGCTCAGGAAGGCTCCTGGTTGCTGCTTGTGTTCCAGCCTTTCGTCAGCAGTGTCTCACCCAGCCCTGCCCCAGCCCCAGCAGCCTCACTGAGGCAGGGCCCCACTGTCACCTACAGGCTCCTGCTCCGCGTATTTGAATTTCTTCTGCTTGTAGTAGTCCCTGCCCTGGAGGAAGTGCAGCAGCAGCAAGTCACAGAGGACAGAGGCCTGAAATCAAAGAACAGTTAGGACTGGGGCAGGCTTTCCAGCAAACCTCTGTCATCTTGTACATCCAATTCCTTCCAGTTTGCCCCCAGATTACAGAACCCCACAGTGAGGGTGGAAGAGACCTCTGGAGATCATCCAGCCCAACCCCTGCTCCAGCAGGGCACCGACAGCAGCTTGCCCAGCAGCACAATGCCCAGGGGAGGTTTGGAAGCTCTCCGCACAAGGACACTCCACAGCCTCTCTGGGCAGCCTGCTCCAGGCCTCCAGCACCCTCACAACAAACAACTTGCTCCTGCTCTGCACAGCCAACCTCCCTCACAAGTCCCTCAGCCTCTCTTCATAACAGAGATGTTATGGATGTCCTCTCATTATCTTTACAGCCTTTTTCTGTGCCCTTCCATACAGTTCCCTGTCCTTGGTGACCGAGGGACCCAAGACCCCAGAAAGAGGCCTTAGCAGAGTAGAGTAGATTAAGGTCACTTCTGCTTGTGGTGGATTCTGAAGGCTTTGGTTGTGCCATAGGCAAAGCAGTGCTGGTTTCCTGTCATCCATCAAGTGCTGCCCTTCACCTCAGCCCCTCCCTGTCAGCTCTGACTTGAACTATCGTCACAACAGGACACAGCCCTGCCACCAAAACCTGCCTCCCCCTCACCTGGCAGCTCCTGAGTGGAATGCCCACCATCCTGAGCTGGGAAGTGAGAGAAGCTTCTTTTCCATTCTAGCCCATCCCCTGCTGCCTTAGCAGGAACCAGCTCTTCACTGCAGCACAGGGACACTGCCCCGCGGATGTCCCGAGGAGGATAATTTGAGAGTCTCCACATAGAGGCTGGAAATATCTGAACTTACCACTCCAAAAATGCCAATTCCAGAGCCAATTGTGGTCATGGTCGGGATGATGTCGAATTTGCCTGCCTGAATAAAGGCAGAGGAATAGGTGACATGTGAAAACTCAGCCCAGAGCAATGAGGAAAGGGTGAGGGAGCTGTTGGTAGGGCTCAGCTAAAGACACTTGGAGGAACCCAAACCTCTACCACAGGAGCTGGGTAAGAGCTGATTCAGGACAGGTTGGGTTTAGGCTGGCACAAGGATTTTGCTTCCTGTGTGTTTAGTTGAACCAAAGCTCTCTCTATGTATGTGTTAAATAGTCCCAGTGGGATCACGAAGAGGAAGGCCACCTCTCCCCATGGGAGCAAAACCAAACCAGCAGAATGCAAATGTTCAGCTTCTGAAAATACCAGCAGAAGTTTTGGCTCTCCACCGTTCCCCTCTCAGCCTACCAGGATGCTTATGGGGCAGAGCGACTGCAGCTGAGAGATGTGACCTCTAAAATGAGCTTCCTCTCTGTGCTGCCTTCCCAGCACATCCCAAGGGCTGCTGTGAGTGGGTCACCCCCCAGGAAACCACTCACACTGGATTTCTTGGCCCCACCAGACCTGGGTGCTGCGACCTTCCTGAGGACATGGCCCGAGGGGTCTGGGCCTTACCTTGCCATTCACCAGGATGTCGAAGCGGATCCCAAACACCTTGTAGAGGGTCCTCTTCTCCTTGTCTTCTTCTCTGTAGTACTTGGCATACCTGCCCAAGGGTACAGGGAGCATGAACAGCCTGCCAGTGGGGGCAACAGCCCCCTGCAACCCAGCAGCTTCGGCGTCTTGGGGGGCTGCAGAGCAGGACAAAGATCCGAGAATGTGCTGTCACAGACCTGCCCATGATCTTCTCCTCAGCCCCTTGAAGGAGCTGGGCTGTCAGCACCTGTCCCTTCTGTGGCTCAGTTTCCCTGCCTGCTGGAGCTCCTGCCTGTGGCTGTGGTGCCGCAGTGCCCCCGAGTGCTGGCTGACAACATATCCCAGCGCAGCACTGGTGGCAGCTTCACAGAGGGCAGCACCTGGAGCCCAGGCCTAGATGGCTGACTGCCTTGATCTGTGGGGCCGTGAGAGATGATCTGCAGCCTTTCAAGGCTTCCCAAGAGCTCAGCTGAGCAGGACAGTCTACAAGGGGCAGGAGATGTAGAGGGAAAGGCAATGGGCAGTTAGAAGGCCAAGGGATGGGCTAGGGCATTCCTCATGCCACTCTGAGGAGAGCACAGCCTGCAGGGGTAGGGGCTGTTTGGAGGGCAGTCCCTGATCCTCCACCATTCCCTGAGTGCTGTGGGCTCCTGCAGGACGTGCCCTCTGCCTGCTGCCTGCTGCCTGCTGCCTGCATGAGGGGGGCTGTCCTTACCTGAAGTTGAAGCCTGGGGACACGTTGCTGTCATCATTGTAGAGGCCATGGAACTGGTAAATAGGTCTGCAGTAGCGCACAGGCCAGTCCAGGTCACAGTTCCAGTCTATGGTGATGCCAACCACTCCGCCCTGCAGCCAACAGGGCAGTCACAAGCTTGCCCACCTGGAGGAGTGCTTTGCCTCCTCATACATGGCCTTGTTTGATGCTGGGAGGGCTCTCCAGGATGCACAGGCCAGCCTCAGCCCTCCTAGGCAGCCTTGGCTCTGTGCCCTACATGTCAGCCTGTGCAGATCCTCCTGTGTCTGCACCATTACATCCATGCCCTCTTGTTCCTGACCATGCTGAGCCATGGCCCTGAGTGCTCACTGTAGATCCCCCTTGGTCCTTCTGGAACAGTCTTCTCTTGCCTGATTCTGCCCACCCTGTCACCAAACTGTTGTGGCAACAGGGAAAATCAAAAGCAACTTAACATTGTCATAGAGGAGAGGGAAATGAACCTGTCAAAGTCAGAAGAAAACCTCCTCTAAGAGAAGTGGCCACATGCCAGGGAGTGAAGCAGGCCCTTCTGAGCGTGCTCCAGGTCATAGAATCATAGAATGGTTTGGGCTGGAAGAGACCTTGAAGCTCATCCAGTCCAACCCTTAACCCAGCAGTGCCAGGACACCACCAAACCATGGCCCTCAGCACATCTCCAAGGCTTTGAAACCCCTCCAGGGATGGGGACTCCACCACTGCCCTGGGCAGCCTGGGCCAGACCTTGACAACACTTCTGGGGAAGAAATTGTTCCTCATGTCCAACCTAACCCTCCCCTGGTACAACCTGAGGCCATTTCCTTTTGTCCTGTTGCTTGTTACTTGGGAGCAGAGCCCAGCCCCACCTGGCTCCAGTCTCATTTCAAGCATTGGGCCAAGCTGCATTTCTGAGCCTGGTGAGAGGCTGCAGCTCCCATTGTGCAATGAGCAATATCTGAGCATCCTGCTGAGGCTTCTGAGCTGCATTGGGCGAGGTCTGGCCAGGCAGCTCTAACTGTTCTTTGCACCAAGGACACCCTGGGGGCTTGTCTGGTTTGAAGCAGGGTCGAATGTTTTGGTGAGAAGAACTAGATGACAGGCTGTGAAGGGAAAACAGTGGTGATGTCTGCTGCACTCACAGGCTTGCTGAGATGTATAGGATCAAGAAAGAAAAACATAGATAACCACTCTCCCTGGGGCTGCTGGCTGAGCTGCATCTCTCTAACCTCACCCTCCATTTTGGGCTAATCCACTTTGCTTCCTAGCCCCCTGGCTGAACCTCCATTCTTCCTTGGGTCTGGGGTAAGGTTGAGAGGGGCAGGGGGAAGGTGCAGGGGTGGTTGAGAGCCCCTCCTGGGGACTCAGGTTTCTGGGAGGGGAGTTGTGCTTCTGTGTTACCTTTTGCCTTGCATATTTCTGTCTGTAACTGTACACACTGTAAATAGCTGCTTGTACACTGTGCCAGCTGTAAATATAAGCTTCATTCATATTCCCAGAGCCAGCTGAGACCAGTCTGGGTGAAAGTGGGGGGGGGCAGGGCTGTCACAGAGGCACAGCCAGCAGCTGCAACCTTGCCAGTCTTACAGGGCAGACTCCAAGAAAGGCTGAAGTATTTCACCATGCCCAAAGAGATGCAGAATCTTTAGAAGCTCATTCTGACACTGCCCTGCAAGTCCAAGGACAGATCCCTCACATCTCAGCAACTTGGGTATGGTTGTTCTGTTGGTGCCTCCCAGCCCATGTCATCAATGATAGATTCATGGAATGGGTCAGGTTGGAAGGGACCTTAAAGCTCATCCAGCTCCAACTCCCTGTCATGGGCAGAGACACCTCCCATCAGCACAGGGCACTCAAGCCCTCATCCAGCCTGGCCTTAGGCATTTCTGGGGATGAGCTGGAAAGTTGGGGAGGGACTTTTTATAAGGGCCTGTGCTGATAGGATGAGGTGGTTTGAAATGAGAGCAGAGCAGATGGAGACTGGAAGTGAGGAACAAGTTCTGCACCGTGAGGGTGTTGGAACACTGCAACAGGTTGCCGTGGGAGGGAGCTGAGTCCCCATCTCTGGAGATACTCAAGGTGAGGCTGGACAAGGCTGTGAGCAACCTGCTCCAGTGGAGGATGTCCCCACTGAGTGCAGGGGGTTGGACTGGATGAGCTTTGGGGGTCACTTTCAACCTCAACCATTCTACGAGGCTCCACAGCCTCCCTGGGCAACCTGTGCCAGTCTCTGCCCACCCTCACTGGAAAGAATTTCCTCCTCATCTCCAGCCTCACTCCCCCTTCTCCCAGCTCAGAGCCATTGTCCCTCCTCCTGTCACTCCCACGCCTTGTCAGAAGTCCTTCCCCAGCTCTCCTGGAGCCCCTGCAGGCACTGGAAGGCTGCTCTGAGGTCTGCCTGGAACCTTCTCCAGGCTGAACAGCCCCAACTCTCCCAGCCTGTTCCCACAGGGGAACTTCTCCCGCTTCTGACCGGCTTCACACTCTGCACCTGCAGTACCTTCACGGCCAGGAGGGTGAAGTTCTGGCCTGACTCCCTCACGATGTAGCCCAGCTGGAACACGGGGCAGAGGGCATCGCTCAGCCGGTGGTAGGTGCACTGCTTCAGGTACTGCCTGGTGACGCTCTCCACCAAGTTGCGCCTGAGGGTAAAGAGAGCAAGAAAGAGCCTGAACAACCTAATCATGTGGGTGGGAAAGGACCACTGGAGGTCCCTGCTCCAACCTATTGTTCAAAGCTGGGTAATGCCAAAGGCCAGGGCTTCACCCTCCTCATGCCCATCAGACCCCACACATGCATACTGATCCTTTCCTCTGGCCCTGCCACTTTCTCCCACCCTGTCAGCAACTCATTTCTCCTAAGAACCTCTGCTGTGAAGAAAAGCTGAGAGTTGGGGGTGTTCAGCCTGGAGAGGAGAAGGCTCCAGGGAGACCTTCTGGTGGCCTTGCAGTGCTGAAAGGGGAGATCAGAAAGCTGGGGACAGACTTTTTCTCAGGGTCTGTTGTGCCAGGCCAAGGAGGGATAGTTTGGACTGAAAGAGGGATATTGAGAGTGGAGAGAAGGGAGAAATGTTTGACACTGAGTGGGAGGAGAGCCTGGCCCAGACTGCCCAGAGAGGTGGGAGCTGCCAGCACCATTGCAGGTCAGGTTGTTTGGGGCTGTGAGCAACCTGCTGTAGCTGGGGTTGTCCCTGCTGGCTGCAGGTTAGACTGGATGGCCTGGAAAGGTCCCTTCCACCCAAACCAGTCTGGGATTCTATGAGCCTCTTTCCTCCAGAGGAAGTCTCTCTGCTGTTTTCTTTCCTGCACATCTCAGCTTCTGCTGTGCCTGCTGCCCAAACCCAGCACAGATCTGCTTGCCCACACCTCTTCTAGCAACCCTCTTTCTCATTCCTCAGCTTTGCAAACCCTCCCGTGGCCTCCAGCGTCACTCCCAGTTACTTCTGGGAACACATCGGCTCATCCATGAGCTCTGCCAGTTAGTACTCTGTGCACCAACTGTTCCACATGGAACAGCTCCTGGAAAGTGCATCCCACAGCTTTTGCCTTTAGCTGGATTTTGCTATCTCCTCCAGACAGGGTAAAAAGGAAGGACAACATTTTGCCTTCCACCCCATCCTTTCTCCTAAAAATAGTCTTTCTGTGAAGCCTCCCAGCACCAGATGGTTGTGTGAGACTTGTGCACTGCTCATCCGTGTCCCATCAATTATGCTCAGCAATTAATTAGCAGCAGTGCTCAAAGTCAGGAAGTTTCCCTGTGACCACAAGAGGCTCAGGCTCAGCTTCTCCAACAACAGCCAGCCCAACCACCCTCCCCTCCCAGGCCCTGCTCCCCTTGGCTGTGTCCTCTCTCCTTGCTGATGCTGGGCGTTCTTCCCTCCTGGCCACCTCTTGGGCTGATGCAAGAGGTCAGCTCAAGGCTTTGCCAAGCATGCTGGCCTCCATGACATTTAACCTTGGCTGCAGCACAGGGACACAATCAGCTTAGGAAGGAGAATCCACCCTCTGCAGCACAAACAGCTTCTGTTGGTTGGCTCCAGCTCAGACTCACTGCCATCACAAATCCTGACATGGCTCCTTCAGCCAGCAGCACCAGTTCCAGTGCTGCCTGGAGGGAACCAACCCAGATAACCCTCTGCAGAGACAAGTGGGGATGCAAAGAGGAACCTCTGCTCATTTTGGGGCACCAGGCTTGGCCTGGCTGCTCACACCCCCCTGTCTCATGTATTATTTGACTGTTATCTTCAGGGATGAAAAGGGAGAAGAAAAATGAAGACTGAGGGGATCTAATTCCACAAGCATCACATCAGGGGAACTCAGGGGACATTAACTCCAGAAGCCTTCTTTCCTATAGCCACAGCTGCCAGCTGAGCTGGGAGAGATGTGGAAGAGAAGCATCTCAGTTCCTATCAGCTAATGCAGGACTCTGCACAGCAGAGCAGTCCTGGGCCTGCTGATGAGGGAATGCAGCAAGCACCCAGCAACACCCACAGCCTGCCCCAAGGGACCCAAACCTCCCCTTACCTGGACACCTTGAACCTGGGGAAGGTGATGCTGTTCTTGATGAACAAGGTGAACTTCTCTGCTTCTGACAACAAGGCAGGGCTGAAAAACACAAGTGTTGCCATGTGCCCCCACTCAGCTCTCTGGCCCCTAGGGAAAGCCCCAGTTGCTAGAGATTGACCCAGACTGAGATATCAGGCCCCAGAAAAACTGATCTCATCCCTTCCTTTTCTAAGTCAAAGATCCCAACAAGGATGAGAAAAGCCCCAAGGAAAGATGGGAGAGCCTGTTAGGGAACAGGGAGGGAGTTAGGTTCTGGGGGTTCAGTTAAGAAACCCCAAAAGCACAGTGAGGTGGCTGAAGATTTCTGAAGGACCTGCACACTTCCCATGGCTCTGTGATGGGCCCATGGAGGTCCCTCTGCACATCCTGCAAGGAGAGGAGGCAAGGAAGAAAAGAACTTTGCATCTACCAAAAGGTGCTCCACAGTGGCCTGTGGGGGCTGCAGGTGAAGAACATCTCATGGGCAGAGCACAGCTTCACTCTGAAGGGTAGACAGAGGTAGTCCATGTACAGAGGAGATCCATGCACAGAGCACTCAGCAGAGATGCTGGGGTTGAGTTGCCAGCAAGGCTGGGAGCAAACCACACCAGGAGAAGCACAACCTCCCTCTGAGCAAGCTACAGGGTCTGCATGGAGCCACACTGTCCTGGCAGCAACCCACAGAGCCCCAGCTGGTACCCACCCCGAGAGCTGCTGGTGCAGCTGGGATGAGGCCAGGATGGAAAAGGGGGAACAGCACTAATCCTTACCTGGGAACATGGTCATCAACTTCCACAGGGCACCAGCCAAAGATCTCACAGGTCTTTACGGAGCTGTTGAAGTGCACACACTTGCCTGTCATGAGCCCTGTGGGAAAGAGGCAGCACACCACATCCCTGGGTACTGGGAGATCCCAGCTTGGCATGCATGGGATCTAGTTGGAGCCTCAACGCTGCCACAGGCATCCCAGACACAAAATACCCTTTGTGAAAAGGGCAATTAATTGGTAATTAATGCAATTGTGGCCTCTCAGCTTGGGGCAGTGGTTTCCCTCCCACTACTGCACAAAGGAGCCACCAGGCATGGTTCTTCCTAAATGCACCTTAGAAAATGTTGAGCTGTTGGGGAGACAGCAGTCAGGGGGCACCTCAGAATCACAGCCCAGTACTGGTGGCCAGGGAAAGGCCTTCCAGTCCCTTTTCTTTTATACTCAGAAAAATGCCAGAACTCAGCACAGTGAGGTGGTAGGGGCCTCTGGGGATCACCCAGGCCAACCCCTGCTCCAGCAGGGCACCCACAGCAGCTTGCCCAGTAGCACAGTGCCATGCGGGGGGGTTGGAAGCTCTCCACACAAGGACACTCCACAGCCTCTCTGGGCAGCCTGCTCCAGGCCTCCAGCACCCTCACAACAACTTTCTCCTCCTCTTCACATTCAACCTCCTGGGCTCCACCTTGTGCCCACTGCCCCTTGTCCTGTCCCTGGGCACCACTGACAAGAGTCTGGCCCCAACCTCTTGCCACCACAGCTCCTTTAGCTCTTGCTGAGCATTGCTCAGATGCCCTCTGGGGCTGCTCTTCTGCAGGCTCTCAGCCCCAGGGCTCTCAGCCTTTGCTCCTCCCAGAGCTGCTCCAGGCCCCTCAGCAGCTCTGCAGCATCCCCTGGACTCTTTTCAGCAGTTCCCTGGCTCTTGAACTGGGGAGCCAGAACTGGAGCCAGCAGAAGAGACTTGACTAGGGCAGAGTAGAGGAGGAGGAGAACCTCCCTTCACCTGCTGCCCACACTTCCTCATGCCCCCCAGGACACCATTTGCCTCCTTGCCCCCCAGGGCACATTGCTGCCCCATGGGCACTTGCTGTCCCCCAGCACTCCCAGCTCCTTCTCCTTGCAGCTGCTTCCCAGCAGGTCCCCCCTCAGCTGCTCTGCTGCAGGAGGTTGTTCCTGCCCAGGGCCAGGACCCTGCACTTGCCCTTGGGGAGCTTCATGAGGTTCCCTCTGCCCAAACTGTGCAGCCTGCCCAGGTCTGGCTGAATGCAGCACAGCCTGAGGGGGTCAGCCACTGCTACCAGTTTGAGACCAGCAGCCAAAAAGGGTTCAGTCTTGCTTAACCTTTTGTTGCCAGAGCCTTTAGCAGCTCGGACATCTTTCAGGAGACAGGAGCAGGAGCAGGAGCAGTCCAGCTGGGACCCTCACCCAGCGTGTTAGAAGCTGTTCCCAAAGGCTGTCAGGTGGTGGTGCAAAGCAGGTCCTTGTGCCAGCCCCCCGAGCCGTGCAGCTGCAGCAGAGCAGGCTGTGCCGGTGCCGAGCGCCGGTGCCTACCGTGCCCCTGGCGGCTGTACGTTCCGCGGCTGCAGTCGCTGTCCTGCGAGCAGGGCCCCGCGTCCGGCAGCTGTGTGAGAGAGCAGCACCAGCTCAGCACCTCACCCTCTGCCGCCTGGCCCTGGTCCTCCTGCCCCACCGGGCAGCGTTTTCATCAGGGGAAACACCTCTCGGCAGCAGCCAGAGCCTCGTCCATGCCTCACTTCCCAGGCACGGATGCCCAGAGACAGGGAAAAGAGGAGTTTCATTTTCAGACTCCAGCAGGTGCTGTTCTTTGAGCCTCCACTCTGCTCGGCTCCACCACTGAGCCACAGAATGCATCAGGTTGGAAAATACCCTCACAGCTCATCTTGTCCAACCTATCTGCAGTCAGCAGAGACATCTCCAGCTAGAGCAGGCTGCTCAGGGGTCCATTCAAGTCTGACTCTGAATGTCTCCAGGGATGGGGTCTCAACCACTTCTCTGGGCATCCTGTGCCAGTCTCTCCCCACCCTCACTGTGCAGAACTTCCTCCTGGTGTCCAACCTAACTCTGCCCTGCTCCATTTCCAGACCACTGCCCTCGGTTTGTCACTGCAGGCCCTTGGGAACAGTCCCTGCCCAGCCTGCCTGTGGGTCCCCTTCAGATACTGAAATTCAGCTCTGAGGTCTCCCTGGAGCCCTCTCCTCTCCAAGCTGAACAGTCCCAGCTCTCCCAGCCTGTCAGAGGGAAGACTTCAGCAGATGCTGTGCATCTTGCAGCAGAATAAAAACCTTTCTGTGGTCTTCACAGGTCCTGAACTTGGAAAGCCTGGGGCCAGGCTCAGGCTTTTACCAACCTATCGATGCCAGGAGAGGCTCTTCCTCACTGCCACCACCACGACAGCCCCAACTGACAGAAATGGAGCCCACTGGGGCCAGCATGTTTACCTCTGGGCAGGTTCCTTGCTTCTGTCCAGGGGTGACAATGAAGTTGGTCATCACCACAAAGGAGTTGTCCCCCTGTGGAAACAGGGCCAAGTAGCTCAGCCAGAAGTGCTTTCTGATAGAGTCCCTGCAAAGAGCCTCTCCCTGGGGCAAGGGGTAGGGCACACAAACCACCAGGACGTGTGCAGGCAGATGGCACCTTTCTCCCAGACTTTGGGTCCTCCACTCTCCCCTGCTGCAGCTCAGGAAGCTGGCAGTGGCCCTGGGGAGCTGCAGAGCCACCAGGCCAGGGACAGTGGAGGACCCTCCTTGCTGCCTGAGGTGCTTGTCTGGAGGCACTAGAGGAGCCTTGATCTATTTGGAGGCAGCCTTAAACATACTTCAACTGCCATGGCAGGTCCCAAGCACCAGATGCTGTCCCAAGGGAAAGTGTGGGCAGAGGTTTCTGGCTGGAGCAACCTGCCCTCCACCACAGCTCTGTGGAGAACCTACACTGAGCGACCCATCTGCACCCTGGCCTGTGGGGACTGAAGCAATCCCCTAAACATAATAGATTGGATTGGAAGAGCTCTCCAAGCTCATCCAGTCCAACCTTTGGCCCAGCACTGGAGGCTCAGCACTAAACCATGTCCCTAAGCACCAGGTCCACACAGCTGGAACACCCCTAGGGACGGTGACTCCAGCACTGCCCTGGGCAACCTGAGCCAATGTTTGAGAGCCCTTCCAGGGCAGAAGTGTTTCCTGAGATCCAGACTGAGCCTGGAACTATTTCCTCTGCTGCTGTCTCTTGCCACCAAGGAGCAGAGGCTGCCCCCTCCTCACTCCAGCCTCCCTTCAGGGAGCTGTAGAGCAATGAGGTCTCTCTCAGCCTCCTCCTGCTATGCTGCATCCTCACCTGAGGTGGGAAGACGTAGTCCACCACGTCCCAGATGTGAGGGCCCACGACGCTCTCGTTGGTCAGCGTCAGCCCCTTCAGCTTCACTGAGACGGAGCTGACGATGCTGTCCTGGGACTGGTAGCCCTTCTCGTAGAGGAAAACCCAGCTGGATGGGCAGAGGCTGGGGTCAGTGCAGCCACCGCTGCTCCTCCGCAGCAGCCCGAGCTCCCAGCACACCACTGGGCACTGGCACTGCCTTGCCAAGTCTCGCCTGGGCTTGCTGGCCACATTTCCTCTAGCTGGCTGAGGGAGGCGATTCGGAGCCCTCCCACCCTTTGCCTGAAGCCTGTGGCAGCTGCAAGACCTGGCTCCCAGGTGAAGTGGAGGTGGGAGGGGTTATTTTGGAGAGGAGGACACTTTGGGTGAGTGAAGGTGGGTGAAGGCAGGTGGAGCAAAGTAGACATCAGCCACATGGGTGAGGTTAAAGTCTGCAGCAGGTTTGCAGTTTGCTGGGCTCTGCCTCTTGGAAACACCTCCAGGGACTGGGATCCAACCACCTCCCTGGGCAGCCTGTGCCAGGCTTTGAGAACCCTTCCCGTGAAGAAGTTTCTTCAATGTCCAACCTAAACCTGCCCTGGAGCAGCTTGAGGCCATTTCCTCTCTTCCTGACACCTGATCCTAGGGAGCAGAGCCCAGCCCCCACCTGGCTGCAGCCTCCTCTCAGGGAGCTGCAGACAGCAATGAGGTCTCCCTCAGCCTCCTCCTCCCCACACTGCACCCCCCCAGCTCCCCCAGCTGCTCCTCCCCAGCCCTGCTCTCCAGACCCTTCCCCAGCTTTGCTGCCCTTCTCTGGAGCTGCTCCAGCCCCTCAGTGTCCTGGGAGTGAGGAGCCTAGAACTGAGCCCAGGACTCCAAGTGTGGCCTCACTGGTGCCAGGGGGAGAGTCTCTGCCCTGCTCCTGCTGCCCACACCACTGCTGATCCACGCCAGACCCATGGCCATCATTGCCCCTCCAGCAAAGGCGACCACGAAGCCATGGCCCTGTGTGCAAGAGGGCAACGGGAGCAGGGCTGGGGACCTTGCTGTGGCTCTCTGGGGCCATCCCTGCAGTTCCCAGCCTGTCAGCCTGCTCTGGGCGCTGGCTCCTGATCCAGCTGAAGTCGTGGCACAAGCAAGGCACTGCTGGCTGAGCTCTGGCTGGGGCAGAGTAAACACAGCCAGGCCTGAGCAGCCTCCCAGCACCAAAAAAGGACAGGGCTGGATCCTGCCCCCAGCGCCATGGCACCGCTCCTGCTGGCCTGCACAGCCTGCCTGATGCCCCTGCGTGGCCCAGCCTGGCAGCTCAGCCCAGCCTCGTGGGCACAGAGCAGCAGGGGGAGTCCCAGGCGCTGGCTGCAGATCTGCCTGGCAGTACTGGGCCTTATGGAGGTGCTTTTGGCTGGAAGTGCCAACAGCAGGCCTGAGCAGCCCAGGCTGCTGGAAGTGTCCCTGCCCCCGGGTCAGCCTTAGGGTCCCTATCCCGACCTGTTCTGTGGTTCTTTGGCAGGGGCTGTGGGGACCTCAGCATCCACCCCATTACCTTGGTATGGGAGCAGAAGTTCAGCACTGCTGCACCCCAGTTGGGAGCTCCAGCTCCCTCCTGCAAGGCAGAGGCCATACTGGGGTGTGCTGGTGACACACAGGACCATGTTGGGGTGTTCTGGTCGCAATGGGCATCTTCCCCTGCGCCTTCAGGGCAGCACCGTGGTGTTTCCCTAAAGCTCTCTCCACCTTATGCCTCTGTGGCAGGGGCGACACGGGGAGGCACTGCTGGGCACTGTGCTGTGACAGGTCGGGATGTGGGCCCCAGGCTACTGCAGAGCTGGGTCATTTCCCCAGGCTCTGCCCACTTGTCCCCTGCTGGCACTCCCCGATGTGGCAGTCACCAAGCCCTCTTCCCTCTCTGGCCCCATGCTACACTCAGCCCAAAGCCTCTTCACACACCAGGTTTTCAGGAAGAGCCAAGAAGTGATGCTCAGCTGGGCTGTGCCCAGCATCACCTGGCCGGCAGGGAAACAGCTCATCTCAGTGGGTGAGCAGAAGGCAGAGCTGCTCCCCGGGGGAACGCCAGAGCTCTCATCAAGGGAGCCTCAGCTCCCTCCTGGGCATCGATGGCATTACCACACAGCCTGGTGGCACAGCCGTACAGCAGCAGGCATCCCACACCTGCTGCCAAGGGGAGCAGAGCTGGAGCAACTGAACGCTGAGTATCTCAGTACTGAAAACAGCCACAGAATAGTTTTGATTGGAAGAGACCTCTCAGATCATTGAGTCCAGCACTGCCAGGGCCCCACCAAACCATGGCCCTCAGCACCACATCTCCATGGCTTTGAAACACCTCCCGGGACAAGGACTCCACCACTGCCCTGGGCAGCCTGGGCCGGGCCTTGACAACCCTTTTGGGGAAGAAATTGTTCCTCACGTCCACCCTAAACCTGCTAACCCTGGTACAACCTGAGGCTTGTTTCCTTTTGTCCTGTCACCTGTTTCTAGGAGGTAGAGCCCAATCTCCACCTGGCTCCAGCCTCCTCTCAGGGAGTGGTAGAGAGCAATGAGCTCTGCCCTCAGCCTCCTCATCTCCAGGCTGCACACCCCCAGCTCCCTCAGCTGCTCCTCCTCAGCCCTGTTCTTCAGACCCTTCCCCAGCTTTGTTGCCCTTCTCTGGACACAGCTGATAATTGATTCCCTCCTTGTGTGCAGAGCTTCCAACCTGCCCCGGGCATTGTGCTGCTGGGCAAACTGCTGTGGGTGTCCTGCTTGAGCAGGGGCTTGGACTGGATGGTCCCCAGAGGACCCTTCCTACCTCACTGTGCTGGGGCTCTGCAATTGTGAATAAATAAATCACTAAAACTCTTCTATCCAAACTTGCTGTCAGAGAGTATCTCCAGCATCGTGGCTCAATGCAGGCAGGGACCCAGGGCGGTGCTGCAGGAGGGGATGCCCACGGCTGGTGGAGCTGTGGGCAGCCATGATCCCAGGCAGCCCTTCACTAGTGGAGCCCAAGGGCAGCAGAACCTCAGGAATTAAAGCAATTTTATGCTGCTTTCCTCTCTTCTGCCCCTGGCTGTCACTTCCAGGCTGGTTCTTCCTGCCCTCTCCTGCCTGTTTCCTGTAGCTGGGTTGCTTGAGACATCTTGCCTTAGGAAGTCCCTGCTCTCAGCAGCTATCTCTGCTGGATCCTCAGCCCCAGGAGCAGCTGCACTCAGCAGGGTTTGCTGGAGTGCTGGGGCTTCATGGCTCAGCCCTTAGGAGAGCCAGAACTGCTCCCAGCAACCCCAGTCTGGACCAGTGCAAAACCCTTTGCAGTGGAGCATCCTTGGCTCAGCAGCAGCTTGGGATGAGGATTCCTGCTGTGAGCAGGGTGGGAGTGAAGTGAGGGTCCCACCGTGACCCCCTGGAAGCTTTTTCCCTTTGCCAGAGGACTTGTGCTAAAAGCAGGGATGGGCAGCACTGCTCCCCACAGCTCCTTGCTTTCGCTGAGCCCTTGGGGCTGCCTTCCCTCCCGCACCCCAGGCACGCACGTTTTCGGGTCCTGCCCCGACACCCTTCTCCCTGCCGAACTCCTGCCGCGGGGCCCTTGCCGCTGGATGGGTGGGGACCCCTCTTGAGGACTGAGCCATGGAGGCACAGCGAACATTTTGATCGCCCCATGACGTGAAGCATCCTCCCCCAGGGCTGGGGTGTGTGCGAGGAACAGCCTGGGGCAGCCGAGGACACGGCTCCCGCCGTGGCTCCGAGCCTGCCTGCTCCGCTCGCTGCCTTTTTTAAGCAGAGCTGCTGCGCCGGGGCTGCTCCCGGGGCTGCCTCCCACCCGTGAAGCAAACCAGGACTTGCAGCGAGGCTGCAGCCGGGCCCCAGCCGCTGCAAGGGCGGACAGGGAGGATTTATGGCCCTGTCCTGCGGCTGCTCGGGACTCACAAATCACCGAGCTGGCCCCGGCTGACTCCTGGCTAATATAAATGAAAATAAAAATAACAACAGATTCCCAGGCCTGCAGCCAGCAGCTCCGCTCGGGCTTGGGTGCGGACAGCGGCGAGGAGCCGGGCTGGGTAGGGGTGAGCCTCCGGCACACGCAGCCGGCAGCTTCTGGGGAGGACATGGGGACCCGGGGCTGTCTGAAGGCTCCTATGGGACACTGGGCAGCACGGGCCGGGGGGTGCCATCAGCAGTAGCCACCCTGGCTCTGGCTGTAGGGGTGGGGGAGGTCCCGCAGCTCTGCTGTTTCTCAGCCCGTGGGCTGTGGGCAGCGTGGGTGCCCGGAGCCTTACCCGATGATGTACGCCAGGACCACGAGCTGGATCAGCCGGAAGGTCAGTCCCACCTTCTTGTTCCTCACCAGCACCATCCTGGGGGTGTCGTACTCGAAGAGGAAGGAGGACACCTTGTCCATGCACTTCTGCCCCATGGCTGGCACAGCTCCTGCAGCCCCGCTGCTCAGCGCCGTGGGTCGGGGGGTGCCCGCAGCTGCTCCAGCAGCTCCTGCCAGCAGAGAACAGTGAGCCCCACTATGGGCACTGGCCTGGGCACATCGGGGCTGTGGGGCCGATCCTCTGCGCTGGGACGCGGCTTCCTCTTCCTATAAGCTCTGGGCTGAGAGCAGCTGGTGCCCTACATGGTGCGGGGGTGGGACAGGGTGCGGGAGGCTGCAGGGCCACCCTATGGCCCAGCCCACGTGCGCCCAGTATGGAGCCACCCACCCGCGGGGGAAGCAGCCACTCTGGGTAGGGACCAGCCCTGGGGACGGAGGGGATGTAGGCAGGGACCACAGGCATCAACGCTGGGATGGAGGAGATAATCCCAGGAGAGGATTTCGGGGACTGGGATTGGAGCATCATCTTTCCTGCTCCTGCAGCCACCTCAGGCTTCCTGCTTGGTCCGTCAAGGAAAAAGAGTTGGGAAAGAGGAGGGTGGGGGCACAGAAACCCCAGCCCAGCAATTCAGAGCTGACCCACAGGGCAGCTGGGTGCCCAGCTTGGCCTGTCCGGTGGCCAGGCTGCCCAGCTGGGGCTTGGCTGGGTCCCAGCACTGGCACTGGGCAGGGCTGGATGCATCTCGAGGCATTTCCAGCATTTCCTGAAGGGCAGGCCCAGGAGGGGTCTGCCAGCCTGGATCCCAGCAAAGGATGCTCTGGGGTGGTGCAAACACTACTTTGTGGGCATGTCACCCAGAAAGGGGCTGGGGTTTTGGGTGCTAGGCTGGAATCTGCTGTGGAAAACTTTTATGGGGTTTGGGTTCGTTGGTGGGGACAATGCAGGGGCTTGCCCCTGAGCCCATGCTGCCTCCCCCTGGGCAGCCTGGAGGACACAGCCCCGTGGGGATGAGCTCTTTGCTAGGGAGCACTGGGCTGAGGAGGGCTGGTTTGGGGCAGAGAGCCTCTTCTGGGGGGATCACCCTCTGCTACCCACAACAGCCAGAGCCTGGCAGCTTCAGCACTCCCCTCAGGGACAAGCTCCATTCATGAGCCCCAGGTCACTGCAGGGGTGGGGCTCGATGTGCTCTGGAGGGCCCTAGATGGCCCTGAAGGCCTTTCCCTACCCACACCAGTCCGTGGGGCTGTGATCTGCTGGCCTCAAAGGAGGCCCTGGCTGCCCACAACTACCAAGGCTGACACAAGGTCCCTCTCTGCTGGGGGAAAATGCTTTTGGAACCTGCTGGGATAGATCTTCCTTTCCAGAACATCACCATCAGCACCTCCCACCCTCAGCTGCCCATCGCTTGCCTTCTCCTTCACCCAGCATTTAGCAGACCTGGCAGCCAGGAGATGGAGATGAGTGGAACCAACAGATTCTCTTTGCTGGGCAAGAGGGAGGGCAGAGCATTTGTGCCAGCCTTTTGGGGGCATTCCATGCCAGCCCGGGAGCCAGTATCAGACGGTGCCACATCACAAGGGCTGTGGCCGCATTGTGATGCCCCTGCCCCAGGCAGCATGGGGAGCTGAGCAAGTCTGAGCTGCTGATGGCAATCAGCTCAGATTGAAGGCTGATAGAGCTATTGAGTGGAGCAGACAAACCTTATAAGCTGAGATATCTGTCAGGAGAGAAGCAAAGGAGGCACTGTATGAAACCAGGCCTTTTAGGGAAGGCTGTGTCCCCCTGCCAGAGCCATGGGGATAATGGAAATAGGACAGCTAAATTTAACAGCAAAATGACTTGTAAAAGAGTCACTTCTAACCTCCTCAGGCACGTGGAGGCCATAGAGCATGGCTTTAGCTAACATACTTTCCATGGGGAGACAATTTGCACCTCTCGGAGCCACCTTGCAGCTGCACAGTGGGGCTGGACCCTGTGGCTGTGGGCAAGGTGGTGCTGGCAGTGGTGAACCCCAGCATGGGAGCCCCAGAGGGGCCAGGCTCCGCTCCTGGGCTGCTCTCTGCACCAACCATGGACAGCTGCTTGGCCATGGCGCCCAGGTGTTTGAACAAAGCCTCAGATGAAACTCTCCTGGCCTCACATTTCTCCCACATGGCAACACCAGCAGGGCCTGGGTCTCTCAGCGCCCAGCATGGGCACTTCCTTGGCCGTGGCACTCAGATGTTTGAAGAAAGCCCTGGCTAAGACCCTCATGGGCTCACACCTCTCTATGCCCACATTGTCATGGGGTTTGCTGCTCTTCACATCACTTTATAGCAGGGAATTTAGCAGGCTGGGGCTGGCATTGCCAATCCACTCAACCCCACTGTGGGGCAGTGCCCAGCTTGGACTGCTAAACTGGCAAATTGCCTGCCCAGGCATGATGGTCACCTGCCAGGAGGTGCTGAGTTCATGGGCCTGAGATGTATTCTGCTGTGGCTCAGGTGCTGGGCTGGGCTGTTGGCAGGGTAGAGCTTTCCTTTTGTTTAAGCACAATCATGGAACCATGAAATGGTCTCTGTTGGAGGAGACCTTTATGATCTAGTCCAGCCATGAGCCCAGCGCTGCCAGAGCACCACCAAATCATGGCCCTCAGCACCACATCTCCATGGCTTTCTAACTCCTGGGCAGCCTGGGCCAGGCCTTGACAACCCTTCTGGGAAAGAAATTGTTCCTCATGTCCAACATAAACCTGTGCTGGTGCAGTCTGAGGCTATTGCTTGTCCTGTTGCTTGCTCCTAGGGAACAGAGCCCAGCCCCCACCTGGCTGCAGCCTCCTGTCAGGGAGCTGCAGAGCAATGAGCTCTGCCCTCAGCCTCCTCTTCTCCAGGCTGCACACCCCCAGCTCCCTCAGCTGCTCCTCCCCAGCCCTGCTCTCCAGACCCTTGCCCAGCTTTGTTGCCCTTCTCTGGAGCTGCTCCAGCCCCTCAGTGTCCTTCTGGGAGTGAGTGGCCCAGAACTGACCCCAGGATTTGAGGTGTGACCTCAGCAGTGCTGAGTCCAGGGTCACAATCCCTGCCCTGGTCCTGCTGGCCATCACGCTGCTGATCCAGGCCAGGATGCTGGTGGGCTCCTTGCAGTACCTGCTGTGAGTTGGTCTCTGACTGCAATGCCTGACTGGTGAATCAAACCGAGAAAGGAATACTTGCACAGAGGATTTCACAAGGTGCAGCCTGCAGAGATGGCCATGATCTGCTGCAGCTGACCTTGGGGTGCTTTTATCTTGGGTCCCTGTGAAAACAGAGGCACCCAGTGCTGTCCATACCCTCACAGTCATTTCCTCTGAGCAACTTCTGCATCAGCTGCTGTCAAGCAGAGCAGGAAGGAGGCCCTGGAGGGGGCCTCTGTCTGTGGTGACAAAGTGCAAGGTCTGGGAGTGCACAGAGAGAGCTTGGGCTTGGGGCAGCAGGTCCTGGGCACCGAGGAGAAGAGAAGACTGAGAAGTGATCTTCCCAGTGTTTGCAAGTATCTGAAGGCTGGGGGGCAAGAAGGGGCCAGGCTCTGCTCAGTGGTGCCCAGGGACAGCACAAGGGGCAATGGGCACAAACTGGAACCCAGGAGGTTCCACCTGAAGAGGAGGAGCAAGTTGTTTGTTGTGAGGGTGCTGGAGGCCTGGAGCAGGCTGCCCAGAGAAGCTGTGGAGTGTCCTTCTCTGGAGACTTTCGAGACCCACCTGCATGTGCTCCTGCCCTGGCTGACCCTGCTCTGGCACAGGGGCTGGACTCTCTCCCTCCCAACCCTCACCAGCCTTTGAGGTTTCCCTGGGCACTGAAAGTGGTGGCTTGGGCTTGACTCCAGCCAGCAGCATGCAACCATAGGACCAAGCAGGGTGGGAGAAGGACAAGGTGGGGACACAGAGGACACAGCCACAGAGTGATAAGGGAAATTGGCCCAGCTGGCTCCGTTGTCCATGGGAGGGAATAGCAACAAGTCTGAAACAGCCACAGAAAGAGAAGCCCTGAAGCCTCTGGGTTAGTGCCTCGGGTTGCCTAGGTCGATTGACATTGCCCAGCACCAGGCCTGGCCTCAGCCATCACCTCCCTCAGCTCCAGTGAGTCAGGTATCAAGGGCCAGTGATCCAGCAAGGGCAGCCCCAGCAGTGCTGGGCAGGGGTAGCACAGGACTCAGTATGTGGCTGCAAAAGCAGCTCCTTCCCCAACCATGAAACAAACTCAGCCTCTGCTGGGGGCTGGCAAAAGCAGCATGACACAAAGGATTGCCAAGAGAGACTCTTGGAAATGGAAGTCTGGCCTCCCCCTGAGCTGGGACAGGGACCTGGAGAATGGGCTGCAGGAGCATAAAGGGGATGGTCTGACAGCCTCTGCATGGGGCTTGAGCCCACCAGCACCCAGGGGAGCAAAGCTGTGGTAAGACGAAGGCTCTTGGGTCACTGCATGCCCTCAGACACTACTTTTCAGAAAGCTCTGGGGGGAGGGGAGGAGAAGAGGGCTGAAAGCGCAGGATGAGGCTCGCTGCGCAGCCCAGCGTCACTCTTGGCAGCCTCCAGCACCCAGCTCTGAGCTGCGGCTCAAAAATGCACAGCACGCGGCAGATCTGGGGCTGGGCAGGGACAGCAGCACCAGAGAGAGGCAAAATGTGCCGGTGGGTGGGGAGGGCACCTGTGGTGGCTGAGGGCACCAGAAAGGCCCTGCCAGTTGGTGCTCTCCCAAGAGACTGTGGCCACCACAGGCTGGTCCCCAGCAGCTCACACCCCTCACGCTGCTGGGGAGGGTGATGGAAAAAAATTGGCTGATGAGAGCAGGCGAGGGCCTCTGAGACAGCATGTTCAGCTTGCTTCCAATTTTAACTTCTCCCTGACCTCTCTTGCTGCTTCCCAGCAGGGCTGCCTCTGCCCTCCCCACCCTGCGGCGCCCTGGTGCAGACAGATGCCTTTGGTGCTGCTCACCCCCAGCGGTGGCACTGCCACCCCTGGTTGCTGTGGCAACATCATCTCCATGGAAATACCTCAGCGGTGGTTTAGCAGCATGGGTCAGCAGCACCACACCTGTTGCAGCTGCTGGGAACACCTGCCATGGGAGACAGGGATCCTCGGGGCTGTTTTGGGGTAACAGCTGCTTTCTGCATCCTGCCTCTGCTGTGAGGCCAGGCTGGGAGAGTTGGGGTGGTTCAGCCTGGAGAAGAGAAGGCTTCTATTGTGCCAGGCCAAGGCAGGGATGGTTTGGACTCAAAGTTGGAGATTCAGGGTGAAGAGAAGGGAGAAATGTTTGACACTGAGGGTGGGGAGAGCCTGGCCCAGGCTGCTCAGAGAGGTGGCACCATTGCAGGTCAGGTTGTTTGGGGCTGTGAGCAACCTGCTCCAATTGGGGATACGCCTGCGGGCTGCAGGGGTTGGACTGGATGGCCTGGAAAGGTCCCTTCCAACCCAAACCAGCCTGTGACTGGAAGACATGCAGATGCTCACTGGCGATGGCTCCCAGTAGTCCAGGGATTGGGGCTGCAGTGTCAGGTAGGGGATTTGGTGCCTCTTGCCTGCAGCACTGTGTGCTGAGTCGCTGCTGCAGCCTCAGGAGCAGCTATTACAGGAGACAGGCTTAGGGGGCAGCTCCAGCCATGGTGCTGTGGCTCCTTCATGTGCTAACGCTGCTCTGGCTCCCTCATGTGCTAAAGCTGCTGTGGCTCCCTCATGTGCTAACGCTGCTGTGGCTCCCTCATGTGCTAACGCTGCTCTGGCTCCCTCATGTGCTAAAGCTGCTGTGGCTCCCTCATGTGCTAACGCTGCTGTGGCTCCCTCATGTGCTAACGCTGCTCTGGCTCCCTCATGTGCTAAAGCTGCTGTGGCTCCCTCATGTGCTAACGCTGCTGTGGCTCCCTCATGTGCTAACGCTGCTGTGGCTCCCTCATGTGCTAAAGCTGCTGTGGCTCCCTCATGTGCTAACGCTGCTCTGGCTCCCTCATGTGCTAACGCTGCTGTGGCTCTCTCATGTGCTAAAGCTGCTGTGGCTCCCTCATGTGCTAACGCTGCTGTGGCTCTCTCATGTGCTAACGCTGCTCTGGCTCCCTCATGTGCTAACGCTGCTGTGGCTCTCTCATGTGCTAAAGCTGCTCTGGCTCCCTCATGTGCTAACGCTGCTGTGGCTCTCTCATGTGCTAAAGCTGCTCTGGCTCCCTCATGTGCTAACGCTGCTGTGGCTCCCTCATGTGCTAACGCTGCTCTGGCTCCCTCATGTGCTAACGCTGCTGTGGCTCTCTCATGTGCTAACGCTGCTGTGGCTCTCCTGTGCTAAAGCTGCTCTGGCTCCTCATGTGCTAACGCTGCTGTGGCTCCCTCATGTGCTAACGCTGCTCTGGCTCCCCTCATGTGCTAACGCTGCTCTGGCTCCCTCATGTGCTAACGCTGCTCTGGCTCCCTCATGTGCTAACGCTGCTCTGGCTCCCTCATGTGCTAACGCTGCTCTGGCTCCTCATGTGCTAACGCTGCTGTGGCTCTCTCATGTGCTAACGCTGCTCTGGCTCCTCATGTGCTAACGCTGCTCTGGCTCCCTCATGTGCTAACGCTGCTGCTGGCTCTCTCATGTGCTAACGCTGCTGTGGCTCCCTCATGTGCTAACGCTGCTGCTGGCTCCTCTCATGTGCTAACGCTTGCTGTGGCTCCCTCATGTGCTAACGCTGCTCTGGCTCCCTCATGTGCTAACGCTGCTGTGGCTCCTCATGTGCTAACGCTGCTCTGGCTCCCTCATGTGCTAACGCTGCTGTGGCTCCCTCATGTGCTAACGCTGCTCTGGCTCCCTCATGTGCTAACGCTGCTGTGGCTCCCTCATGTGCTAACGCTGCTCTGGCTCCCTCATGTGCTAACGCTGCTGTGGCTCTCTCATGTGCTAACGCTGCTCTGGCTCCCTCATGTGCTAACGCTGCTCTGGCTCCCTCATGTGCTAACGCTGCTCTGGCTCCCTCATGTGCTAACGCTGCTCTGGCTCCCTCATGTGCTAACGCTGCTCTGGCTCCCTCATGTGCTAACGCTGCTGTGGCTCCCTCATGTGCTAACGCTGCTGTGGCTCCTTCATGTGCTAAAGCTGCTGTGGCTCCCTCATGTGCTAACGCTGCTGTGGCTCCCTCATGTGCTAACGCTGCTGTGGCTCTCTCATGTGCTAACGCTGCTGTGGCTCCCTCATGTGCTAACGCTGCTCTGGCTCCCTCATGTGCTAACGCTGCTCTGGCTCCCTCATGTGCTAAAGCTGCTGTGGCTCCCTCATGTGCTAACGCTGCTCTGGCTCCCTCATGTGCTAACGCTGCTGTGGCTCTCTCATGTGCTAAAGCTGCTGTGGCTCCCTCATGTGCTAACGCTGCTGTGGCTCTCTCATGTGCTAACGCTGCTCTGGCTCCCTCATGTGCTAACGCTGCTGTGGCTCTCTCATGTGCTAACGCTGCTCTGGCTCCCTCATGTGCTAACGCTGCTGTGGCTCTCTCATGTGCTAACGCTGCTGTGGCTCTCTCATGTGCTAAAGCTGCTCTGGCTCCCTCATGTGCTAACGCTGCTCTGGCTCCCTCATGTGCTAACGCTGCTGTGGCTCCCTCATGTGCTAACGCTGCTCTGGCTCCCTCATGTGCTAACGCTGCTGTGGCTCTCTCATGTGCTAACGCTGCTCTGGCTCCCTCATGTGCTAACGCTGCTCTGGCTCCCTCATGTGCTAACGCTGCTCTGGCTCCCTCATGTGCTAACGCTGCTCTGGCTCCCTCATGTGCTAACGCTGCTGTGGCTCCTTCATGTGCTAACGCTGCTGTGGCTCTCTTGTGCTAACGCTGGAGGTCAGCTCTACATTTGGTGAAAGGAGGCCAAGCAGCATTGGCCTGGGTGCTCCACAGCCCTTTGTGTCCCCTCTTTGGGTCAGGCAGGGTTTGGAGTCCCCTCTCCAGCTGACAGCACGGGGAAGGGCCAGGTGGAGCCATATCCCAGCAAAAGCTCGCTCACCATGGGCCTCCTGGGTTCCATGAATCCAAATCTGTTTCAAAACTCAACCTTAAGCTACGTCAGGATTTTCAGCTCCAAACCGGACCACAGGCAAAGCTCCTGGAGATGCCAAGATGGGAACACACAGCCCCAAGGCCCTGTGCCACCCTCAGAGGAGGCCAAGGGATTTAATTGGCGCTTATTTAATCATTACTTCTTGCAGAGGTCACTGCAGGACTTATTTAAACCTCCTCCCTCAGCCGGGGGAGAGAAGGTGAGGACGCTTCTGTGTCCAGGCAGAACGAGCACTGTTGCCTGGATGCTGGTGCCCCGACAGCAAATTAGCTGGGACTGAAAAGAATTCCCAACGTTTGGATCCTGCCACTCCTTCCATTTCCCCTTTGCTGTCCCATGCCAGAGACAAGCTCAGCTCCATTTCTAGTTTGGCTGCTGTGAAAGCCCTCAAGAAATCCTGATCTGGTTGAGCACAGCTCCTTTTAGGGCTGAAGAATGCCCTCAGGCACTTGGTGCAGCTCTGTGGGCTCCCAAATGTCCCCCAAATCAGCTGGAAATGATGCCAGCAGTGGGCACTGGCAGCACAGAAGACCAAGGGCAGCCTGGGCCCTGTGATAAGCAGCATAGGGAGAGATGAAGAGAGGGGATCCTGTCCCTCTGCTCTGGGGAGCCCTCACCTGCAGGGCTGCTTGCAGGTCTGGAGCCCCCAACACAAGAGGGACATGGATCTGCTGGAGGGGGTGCAGAGGAGGC
This sequence comes from Pogoniulus pusillus, assembly GCF_015220805.1. Lineage (NCBI taxonomy): Eukaryota > Metazoa > Chordata > Aves > Piciformes > Lybiidae > Pogoniulus > Pogoniulus pusillus. The sequence continues at coordinate 325,749 of NC_087290.1, read as the reverse complement.
CACAAAGATGAGCAGAGGCTGGAGAACCTCTGCTGTGGGCACAGGCTGGGGGAGCTGGGGCTGTTCAGCCTGGAGGAGAGAAGGCTCCAGAGAGACCTTAGAGCTGCATTTCAGTATCTGAAGGGGACCCACAGGCAGGCTGGGCAGGGACTGTTCCCAGGGGCCTGCAGTGACAGGCTGAGGGCAATGGTTTGGAACTGGAGCAGGGCAGAGTTAGGTTGGACACCAGGAGGAAGTTCTGCACAGTGAGGGTGGGGAGACAGTGGCACAGGCTGCCCAGGGAGGTGGTGGAGGCCTCATCCCTGGAGACATCCATTGGTTGGGTCCTGAGCAAACTGAGCTAGCTGGAGACGTCCCTGCTGCCTGCAGGGGCAGTTAGCCAAGATGACCTTGGAGGGTCCCTTCCAACTCAATGCATTCTGTGACTCTGATTCTGTTTTCCCCTGAAACCTGCTGTGCAGTTTTGAACTTGTTGCCTTCAAATTGGCGGAGGGGAGATTAAGACTGGAGGTGAGGAAAAAATTCTTGAGAATGAGGGTGGTGAGACACTGGCACAGGTTGCCCAGGGAGGCTGTAAATGCCCTTTCCTGGAGGTGTCCTAGGCCAGGCTGGATGAGGCCTTGAGCAGCCTGTGCTGGTGGGAGGTGTCCCTGCCCCTGGCAGGGGGCTGGGACTGGCTGAGCATTGAGGTCCCTTCCAGCCCAAACCATTCTGTGATTAAAAAGAAAAAAGGAAAGAAAAAAAGGAAGAAGAAAGCAGCAAAAGCTTCCAAAGTTATCCAGCAAAATTGTTTTTATTTCTATAATTTCCTAAGTATAAAACAAATCAGCCCAATCTGGGGTGAGCAGCGTGGATGGCACAGGTGTGGCCAGGAGCAGCCTTGCTGTGCTCTCCTGGCCCACCTGCCTGATGGAGTTGGACAGGGACATGCTGCAGGCAGCAGTAATTTAGTGGAAAAATATCTCTCATGTACTAAAATAGGAAAGCTCATTTCTTGAATTCTACCCCTCAGTGACCCCCTCCCACCCCCATGGCAAGGCCTGACCTCCTGATACAAAGCTCAAACTCCTGCATCTCCAGCTTTGGCTCTCCAGGTACCACACAGTAAAAATTCAGCCTGGTCCCAGGTTGGACCCACCCAAGGCACCCACTGGCAGCTTGGTGCCACCCTCTTGGTCCCCAGCAGCCAGATCAAGCCAGCTCAGACACCAGCTGGTGCACCCCATTGTTCCAGGCACTCACAGATGTAGGTGCACTTAATGCCCCACTCATCTCAAAAGCTGATGGCACCGAGAATGGACCCTCTGTGCTCCCTTCCTCAAACCCTAACCCAAACTGTGCAATGCAAGCTCTGAACCCCTTCTCCTTCATCCCCAAAACTCAAGCCATGGGCTGCCTCTCCTTTGGCCAGAACCTGCCACTGCAGAAGTGAGGGAAAAAAATCCCAGGAGGGGCTGAACAGAGCCATTCACATCTCTGGCACCACTGCTCGAAGGCGATGCTCGTGCCAGCTACGGACCAGAAATGATGGCAAGATTTTAGACCAACTCTACCACCTCCTGTGTGACTTCCAGGAGCAGGATGGTGCTGAGCTCACTGAATCTCGGGAACACCTCCCACTGACCAGGCCAGCCTGAGCCTGAGCTCCTGCACAGCAGCTCTTGGATGCCTCCTGACTTCTCCAGCTCCTGTGCTACCACCTGGCCTTGTCTGAGCAGAGCATCACAAACTCATGCAGAATTCCAGAATCTCAGCATGTTGGGATTAGAGAGTACCTTTGAGGATCATCCAATCCAACCCCCTGCTAAAGCAGGGGCACCCACAGCAGCTTGCCCAGGATCAAAACAGCAGGTGGCTTCAGAGTATCTAAAGACACCTGTGAGGTGCCGAAGTCTCAAACACACAAACCACAAAGCTCATCCAGACTCTGAGCTGTATGGTGGCCACACAGCAGAGACAGAAAGTCAGATGCAGAAATTCTTTGCTCTGAGAGCATCTTTTTCCTTTCCCAATGTGCCTTCCAACAGGATCACACAGCACAGGGAGACCTCACCCAGCAACTGGCCACAACACCAGGACATCCCAAAACAGCACAAAAGACTTTCCATAGCCACTGCCCAAAGCTGCCCCCCGGGTGCTTGCTCCAAGGCCATGGGAGCCTTGCCTCCCAACCTTGGCAGCAGCCCAGCACAGTGCCTGGCCCCTGAGAAAGGACATCAAATGCCTGTGGACAGGCTCTGCTGCCACGCACTATGTTGTCCCCACGCACTATGCCCTCTACACACAATGTCCTCCCCCTCCACCCTGCAGCTTGTCCCTGCTTGCCTGCAAGCAGAGGGTCTGCTGAAGGCCTTTTTGGAAAGATCTGAACTTCATTTCAACCCTCTGAACACACCAGGCACATCACCAAAATAAAGCTGGAAAGGAAATGACCCCTAACACGTGTTGTCCATAACCCAAGGATCTCAGAAGCTTCACCCTGAGCTGCTTTTCCAGTAAGCTCCTGGGCCAGAACAGCAACCCAGTGTCCACCTCCTTCAGACTGCAGGGTTGGATGCTTTGTGAGGCACCAGACCCAATCCCAAAGTAATGGTCTCGGTGCTGGGATCTCCAGGCCCACACCAGGACATGCTCCAGCCTGTAAAAGCCCCACGCTGCTGCTGGTGGCACAGGTGCAGTGGCATTGTCCTGACTCTTCTCCCAAGCATGAAGGAAAAACAACTAAACCTGCAGATATTTGCCTGCTTCAGTGAACTGTTTGAACTCTTAGCCTCAGACATCACAGACCAGGAAGAGAAACCTGCATTGCAAGAGATCAAAGGACAAGGAGCAAGAGAGGGATGTAGGCTCAGAAGGTGTGTCCCTCCTAGCCAGGTGGGCCATGTTCCAACGTTTCCTCCTGCTGCAGGCAGCACTAGTGCAAGTTCCCTGTGCTCTCTTGTAGGTGCATCTCAAGCCACACCACACACAGACAAATGCAATTTGCTGTGGCTGGAAGGAACAAGCCTGTGCTGGGGACACGATGACCTGGGTGTTGGTAGCCCACTGCTCACACAGGCTGATAGAACAGCAGTGTGGCATCTCTCCTGCCAGCAGCTTGGCATCTCTAGCAACAATGATAATGAGAAGGTTGCTGGTCCTTGGGTGAGGAATCACAGAACCAGAGAATGGATCAGGTTGGAAGTGACCTCAGAGATATCTCCTCCAATCCCGTGCCATGCCTAGGGGGCAACTAGACTCAGCTGTTCAAGACCTCATCCAACCCAGCTTTGAACACCCCCAGGCAGGAGGCAGCTACAGCCTCCCTGGGCAGCCTGTGCCAGAGTTTCACCACCCTCATACTGAAGAACTTCTTCCTCAGCTCCAGTTTAGTCCTGCTCTGTCTCAGCCTCAAACTGTTCCCCTTGTCCTGTCTCCAGACACCCTAATGGGAAGTCCCTCTGCACCTGAAAGCTCTGCTGCAGCCTATGAACAGAGTTGAGAAGCTCTCTCGTGGTCCAGCTTCCTCCAAAGAGGTTTTTGGCCCCAGGGAAACATGGCAGCAATCTTCCCTGCGGTCCCCCAGCTGCTGGTGCTGGATGAAAAGCTCTTGTGCTGCACAGAGAGCTGGAGATGCTCTGTACTACACTTAGGTGAAATCCGCCCCTTGGGGAAGGGCAACTCCCACATCTACAGCATTAGGGAAGTCTTCCTTCAAAGGCTGAAGAAGTACCTGGGTCATACCTTGGTCCTCTGCACCAGGGTGAGTCTCATCCGTGGCAGAAATCTTTGCAGAGGAACTGGTTGCCCCAAGGGATCAATGAAATCCAGGAGCACACTTGAAAAACAAAATATCTGCAGGAACAAGTGTCCCAATATTAAAAACCCCAAAAGAATCAGCAACCATCTTCTAAGCACAGAGTATCTAGAAAGGCCTTTTGGAAAGAGCTCCATAGGAAAATTCCTTGAATAACTAATTAGATATTAAATACAGCAACAACTTCTCATGCAGGCTTTGTCTCTACAGGTACATCAGCTCAGTAGTATAACGACTCTGTACATTCCCATTGCTCTGGGGGCTCTGCTCTTCTTCAGTGCTGGTGATGGAGAAAAGCAAGGTGGGTGGGGATGTTTTTTGGCACCTGTGGTACAGAGGAAGAGTAGCTCTGGCCCAGGAGAAGCAAAAGCATTGGAAGCTTTGAAGAGGTAAAGAAGTAGAAGGCAAAACCTACCAGAAAAGGAGGAAAGTGCTCAACCCCCTGGCTCCAGTGGCTGGAATTGAGGAGAAAGGAAGGACATCAAGTCTGGCTAAGTCAGTGTCACCAGGATGGATCAAAGGCAGACGTGAGGGAAGCAGGAGTGAGGATCTGGAGAGCTGCAGAAGACATCACCCACTATCAGCTTCTCAATGAAGAAAGATCAAGGGTTTTGGTCCCAAAATCCAGCCCTGATCAACAGATTCACTGCAGCCTGGGTCAACTCTGCTGTGGAAAAAGCCCCAAGAGGTTTGGTGCCATACAAAAAGGGAGGCCATGGCAAGCACTGCTGAGGGAGGGGAGAGCCCCTGGCACCAGCACACATTCACTGCCATCTCAAAGGCAGTGTCCTGGTGTCAAGGATGTTCTGTGCAAGACAGCAGTGTCCTCTAAAGCCAAAGACACCAACTCATCAACATGCTCCTAAGGACTTACTTAAGGTCTACCCTTGGTAGCTAAAGATCAACTGAGGGATGAGAGTGTGCCTAAGAGGGAGCAGGAGCCATGAGGAATGGTCATCGCCATGCTCTGCTTTAAATGGTTGCCCCAGCAAGAGGGCTACTGCTTAAATAGTGCAGAAGGGATCCAAGAAGACATCAGACAGTGGAGAACAGACAAGACTAAGTTGTGTTTTGGTGTTGGAGGAGCCTGAGCAGGCTTTCCGCAGCATAGGGATCAAAGAGGACAGTGTGATAAATAGGGAGACCTTCATCTTCCACCACTCACCCAACCTCAATCTACAAACACATCTGCAAGACCCATCTCACCAGTGGTCACACTGGGCAGGGATTTGCAGGTGCCACAGCCCACAGACACTGTGGCCACCCATGCAGAGTGTAGTAGCCACAGCAATGTGCCCAGGGATATTGGTGAGGGTCAGCAACCCCAAGCCAAAACCCCTTCACCTCGCTCTCCTGCCCTCACCCACCACCGAGTCCTGCCCAGCCTGAGAAGCTCCATCCCACCCTGCTGTGGCACGCAGCCTCCTGCCTGTACTCAGGGTATCACCCAAAATCCCAACTCTTTGCCATGCTCTCCCACGAGGATGCCTTGCCAGAGCTCACCCAGTCAGGGTAAAAACTGGGCAGAGGGCCTGGAATTTGTCAGGAAGAAATCCCCAGGGAATGGCATGGCGAGGAGCCACCCCTGGAGCCTCTGCCAGCTCTCCAGCCATTGCATTGCTCATGTACAGGAAGAAAAAAGCTACAAAACAAAACAAAATGTGGGTCGTCCTTGAGGACGAGGTGCCCGTTGGTCTGCTGGTGGGACACATGCATGTCCTGCGGCCGCTGCACGGGCAGCATGCAAGGCTCTGGTCCAGGGCGCGAGGCAGGCAGCCTGGCGGCAGCAGCAGCACTGCCACACCCTTCACTTCTTGTCCTCTTCTCCTGAAACACAGGAAAGAAAGAGAAGAACAACAGTGGTGAGGAGTCAGAAGCAAAGCAGTTTCCTGGGCTTGTTATCAAGAGATCCTGAGTTGATCCTTGAAGAGATCTCATCTGCACAGAGCTGGCCAGGCTGGAGCCACAGCCACTCAGACTGCACGAGGAAGACGCTGGTACTTGGGCAAGGAATCATAGAACCATAGAATGTCTCGGGCTGGAAAGGACCTCAGAGATCATCTCCTCCAACCTCCTTGCCATGGGCAGGGAACAACCCTCAACTACACTTCACAGAACCACAGGACGTTAGGGGTTGGAAGGGACCTCTGGAGAGCTTCTGGTCCAACCCCTGCCAGAGCAGCACCAGAGAATCCAGAGCAGGTCACACAAGAACACATCCAGACAGGGCTGGAAAGGCTCCAGAGAAGGAGACTCCACAACCTCTCTGGGCAGCCTGTGCCAGGGTTCTGGGACTCTTACAGTCAAAGAGTTCTTTATCTTGAGGTGGAACTTCCTGTGCTGCAGTTTCCATCCCTTGCCCGTGTCGTATCCCAGGTGAGCAGAGGCTGTCCCTGTCCCTCCCTTCCTGACCCCCAGCCCTCAGGTATTTCATAGAATCATAGAATGGTCTGGGTTGGAAGGAACCTCCAAAGGTCCAACCCCCAACTTACCAACATTGCTCAGATCCTGCTCAGCCTTCTCTCCAGACCAAACAGCCCCAGGGTTCCCATTAGGCAGTGCTGCAGTCCCTTCAGCATCCTTATAGCCCTCCCTTGGACTCTCTCCAGCAGATCCCTGTCCCTCTTGAACTGGGGAGCCCATAGCTGGATTCCAGGAGGAGCCTCACCAGGGCAGAGCAGAGGGGAGGAAAACCTCCCTGGATCTGCTGGACACACTCTTCTTGCTGCGCCCCAGAACTCCATTGGCCTCCTTGCCCACCAGGGCTCATTGCTGCCCATGCAGAACTTACTGCCCAGCTGCACTCCCAGGTCCCTCTCCACAGGGCTGCTCTCCAGCAGGTCACCTCCCAGCCTGTGCTGCTGGCCAAGGGGTGAGAAGCACTTTGAGCAAGGTGGTGCTGTGGGACAACATCCAGTTCCAACTCAGGTTGTTCACCTGCTTCCCTGGTAAAGGACAATATCTCTTCTGCCCCTCTCCCTGCTGTCACTGCCAGGGTAAGGTTACCCCAAAAATAAATGCACTCTGTGCTCCTGGGCTGGGGTCAGCCCTGCAGCAGGCTCAGCACTGCTCGGCAGCCATGGGCCAGCAGCTGCTACCTGGAGAAGCTGCAGCTTCCACTCAGCACCAAGGCAGTGCCCACAGCAACCTCTGCCAGAGATCAAAGCAAGGACGACAAGCTGGCAGCCCTTGGCTTGGACAGGGGCACTCTGTGCTGGGTTAAGAAGTGGCTGGAGGGCAGGGCCCAGAGAGTGGTGGTGAACGGTGCCACATCCAGCTGGCAGCTGTCACCAGTGGTGTGCCCCAGGGATCAGTGCTGGGCCCAGTCCTGTTTAATGCCTTCACTGATGATCTGGAGCAGGGGATTGAGTCCAGCATCAGTAAGTTTACAGATGACACCAAGTTGGCAGCAAGTGTGGATCTGTTAGAGGGCAGGAAGGCTCTGCAGAGAGACCTGGACAGGCTGCACAGATATAGGCACAGTCCAAGGGCATGAGATTGAACAAGGCCAAGTGTTCTGCAATTTGGCCACAACAACCCCAAGCAGTGCTACAGGCTGGGGCCAGAGTGGCTGAGAGAAGCCAGGCAGAGAGGGAGCTGGGAGTGCTGGTACAGAGGAGCTGAAGATGAGGCAGCAGTGTGCCCAGGTGGGCAGCAGAGCCAATGGCATCCTGGGCTGGCTCAGGAGCAGTGTGGGCAGCAGGACAAGGGAGGTTCTTCTGCCCCTGCGCTCACCACTGCTCAGGCCACACCTTGAGTGCTGTGTCCAGTTCTGGGCCTCTCAGTTTAAGAAAGATGTTGAGGTGCTGAAGGTGTCCAGAGAAGGGCAGCAAGGCTGGGGAGGGTCCTGGAGCACAGCCCTGTGAGGAGAGGCTGAGGGAGCTGGGGGTGTGCAGCCTGCAGCAGAGGAGGCTCAGGGCAGAGCTCATTGCTGTCTGCAGCTGCCTGCAGGGAGGCTGTAGCCAGGTGGGGTTGGGCTCTTCTGTCAGTCAAGCAGTGACAGAACAAGGGGACACAGCCTCAAGCTCTGCCAGGTCAGGTTCAGGCTGGATGTTAGAACGTTAGAAGAAGAGTGATTGGCATTTGGATGGGCTGGGAGGTGGTCAAGTCACCATCCCTAGAGATGTTTAGAAGGAGCCTGGATGAGGCACTTGGTGCCAAGGTTTAGTTAATGAGAAGGGTTAGGTGATAGGTTGGACTCGATCCCAGAGGTCTTTTCCAACCTGGTTAATTCTGTGGTCCTGTGATACCTTCCCTGTGGAGCGCTGCCGAAACACATGCTGTGATTTACAGCATGGGGCCCAGGAGCACCCAGGAAACACTGCCCCCATCTCACAAAAGCTTATTCTCTTCCATGTGTGCCACAGGGTAGATTCTACAAGGTGCTGGCCAAGGGCAACCTCATCATAGAATGGTTTTGGTTGGAAGAGTCCTTTAAGCTCATCCAGTCCAACCGTGAACCCAGCACTGCCAGGGCACCACTGAACCATGGCCCTCAGCACCACATCTCCATGGCTTTGAAACCCCTCCAGGGGACTCCACCACTGTGGGAGAATTTTCTTGCTAGGAGGACATGAGAACCCATGCTGCCAAGTGTCCTTGAGTCCATCTTGGGTTCAGAATACCAGGCGCTGGGTGCCCCCCACGCGCAGCTGCAGGAGGCTGAGCCCGCCAGATGCAGGGGTGGGCACTACAGCTTGTTTTGATACAGAATGACCTATATGACCTTACACCTAGTACCAACCTCAACCTAAGCTAGTTGTGCAGGCCTCTTCCAAGTAGCACATAAGCTGCTGCATTGCTGAGCTTGCAGCTAGCTCAGGCTGCGAGGGCTCCTCAGTACCCCGATCCCACCTGCGCTGGCTTCCCGCGGCTGCACACCACTGCCTGGGCCAGGCCTTCACAACTCTTGGGGAAGAAATTGCCTCTGGGGCAGCTTGAGGCCATTTCCTTTTGTCCTGTTGCTTGTTCATTGGGAGAAGAGACCAACTTACACCTGGTTTTGACCTCCTTGCAGGGAACTGTAGCTGAGCTCTGCCCTCAGCCTTCTCTTCTCTAGACTAGCCACCCCCAGCTCCCTCAGCTGCTCCTCTTTGGTGAAGATGTTCAGCAGAACTGGCACCAGTGCTGAGCCCTGGGGAACACCACAGGTGCCTGACTACCACCTGGAGCTAGCACCATTCCCTCCACTCTGAGCTGTGCCAGCAGCCAGTTTTTTACCCAGCAGAACACTCATCTAGCCAAGCAGTGGTGGCCTCCAGTTTACAAGGTGTCCAGGTCTCATCTGCAGCAGAGACATCAGCAAGGATAGGGAGCGGTGAGAAAGGAGGATTGAGGGGAAAAAAGGAGGCTTAGGGACCAGTGTTTGATTTTGTTTTGTAAGAGAAGGGATCCAGTTCCCAGAGATGAAAAAGGAGCCATCCAGAGGCAAAGGGCTAGGAGAAAGAGTCCCTTTTTCACAGTCAAAAGTGGATGAACACTCGGGTAGAAACACCACATGAGCAGGGGAGTTGAGTGGGGTGGCTGTGAAGCCACTGTGAACCCCAAGTGAGCAGACCATGCTCAGGGTGCAGACCATGCTCAGGGAGCAGACCACAGTCACAGAGCAAACCATGCCCACGAGCAGACCATGCTCAGGGTGCAGACCATGCCCAGGGAACAGACCATGCTCAGGCACCAGGCCACAGGCACAAAGCAGACCACGCTCAGGGTGCAGACCATGCTCACCATCCAGATGGTTTCGGGAAAGGTACTTGAGTCCTTCATCCAGCAGGATAACAGGCAGGGAGATCTTCATCACAACCACCCACTGTGGCCAGCTCAGAGGTGTTACCTGGAAGATGAGCTACAGGGTGGAAGGGATTGGACATGTCAGTAGGGAAGGAGATGGGAGGGTTGCTTGTGGATCAGGCTGTTGCATGGCACAGTCTGAGAAAGGCTCACATCCCAGGTACAAGGAGGCAGGATTCAGGTAGTCTAAAGCACAGGATCTCTTCAGGCTCTGTCATGACTCCAAGGTGGCTCTTGGCCAAGATGAGTAAAAAACAACATCCTCCATCACTCCCAAAGATGAGAAAAGTGAGAGCCAGGGCTACATGGGCTTACAGGTGCTTAGCAGGGGACAAAGGATACTGCAGCTGCAACCTCCTGGGCACAGCGAACTGCTTTATCTTAATTATGCTTAGGCATCACCAGCCTTGGACTGTAAAGGGAGGTGATGCCTCCAAAAGGAGCTGAGACATCCATACCCCTTTGTGGTACCTATAATCAGAAGTCCTGACTTCAGTAAATCTAAGAACTGCAGAATGGAAGGGATTGGAAAGGACCACTGGAGATCATCTAGTCCAACTCCCCTGCCAGAGCAGGTTCACCCAGAGCAGGTTGCACAGGATAAAGTCCAGGCAGCTTCTGAATGTCTCCAGAGATGGAGACTCCATCACCTCTCTAGGTAGCCTGTTTCAGTGGTCTCCAACCCTCAAAGTAAAGAAGTTTCTCCTCATGTTTAGAAGGAACTTCTGAACAAGTCTGTGACCATTACCTCTTGTCCTGTCACTAGGCACCACTGAAAAACACCTGGTACTGTCCTCCTGACACCAACCCTTGAAGAATTCAGAAGAATTGAGTTGTTTCCCCCTCAATCTTCTCTCTCCAAGCTAAAAAGCTCCAGGTCCCTCAGCCTTTTTGAAGGCTCACTGGGCAAGGCTCTCTCCTGGTCCTTACACTGGTCTCAGTACCTGGACCTGAAGGCACATGCTGGGGACAACCACCTCAGATGCTTCCAGATCCAAAGACTGCTCCAGGGATATCCACACCCACAGGAGGAGTCCCCTGGGCTGCGTGCAGAGGTGGCAGAGGGTACTCACAGGCATGGGCTTGACGTAGAGGATGAGGAAGTGCAGAGCCATGGACATGATGATGGCCCCCAGCAGCCAGACGTTGAGCCAGGGTGGCATCCGCAGCAGTGACTGGTTCTCAGAGACACTGCACAAGTGAGGGCACAGCGTCAGCCCCAGCGGGCTCCTGCTTCTCACACCTGCCCGTGGTGGGGCTCAGCTCTCCAAGCTGTACCCCATAGCCCTTCCCCTCCAGACTGTCTGGGTTCAGGCTTGGCCATGATGTGGATCTGGACACATCTCAGTGCCAGCAGCCATGCCTGGATTAGGACCGGTGATTCACAGAGCCAGACCTGCAGCAGGTGCAGGTCCAGCCCTTCCTCCACCACTGTCCACAGCAGCACCCTGGCCTGCAGGAGCATGTTCCCAGCAAACCCACAGTCCTCTGTGAAGATGCTCCAGATGGTTCTACTGAGTCAAAGCAAAGTTCTCAGCCCACCAGGAGATGTTCCAAGAGGCCCCACACAAACTGAGTCCTGCAGAAAGCCTAGAGAGCAGCCCTGCCGCCAGCTCACCTGTTGAGAGCATTGCACATTTCGATCGTCACCAGCACGGACAGGGCCATGGTGGTGGGGTACCGGGACTCGAAGATCTCACAGTTGATGCCTTCAAAGATGGGGTTGTCCTCAGTGCACCTCATGAAGTTACTCTGTTGGCACAGGAAAGCGCTGGCAAATGCCCGGCAGAGCAGCGGGGCAGGAGAGAGGAGGAAGGGTCGACTGGGTGGGGGCCACCAAATGGGTTGGGTTGGAAGGGACTTTAAAGATTAGACAGTTCCAAGCCCCAGACAACGGCCAGGACACCTTCTACTAGACCAGGTAGCTCAAGTCTTTGTCCAGCCTGGCTTTGACCAATCTGGTCTAGTGGTAGGTGGCCACATGGTGGACCTTGATTATTAGGGGTGCTGTAAGACACCTCACAGCACAGAGCACCTGGTGAAACTGCCCAAGGTGACACAGCTTCTGCTGGGGCTGGGGCTTTGGATGGCGGCCTGGAGATTGTGCTGTGCAGGTGGTGAGGTGTCTCCATCAAAAATTCATCTTCCACTGCATGTGACATTGGGATGCGAGGGCACCTGCTAACCTCCAACCTTGTTCAAACCTACAGTGGTGTGACATTGGACCCCCCCGCATTGAGGCATCAGGCTCAGAAGCTAGAAGCTACTCTCAGCATCTTTGGATTGATCCCAAGCACAGCTCCAGGCTGGGTGGCAAATGGCTGAGAGCAGCTCTGAGGAACAGGACCTGGGGGTCTGGGGTGATGAAAAGCTCAACATGAGCCTGCAGTGTGAGAGCAGCCCAGACAGCAACCCTGTGCTGGGCTGCAGCAAGAGCAGTGTGGGCAGCAGGGCAAGGGAGGGGATTCTGCCCCTTGGCTCTGCTCTCCTCAGACCCCACCCAGAGTCCTGTGTGCAGTTCTGGAGCCCCCAGCACAAGAAGGACATGGAACTGTTGGAGCCAGTGCAGAGGAGGCCACCAAGATGCTGAGAGGGCTGCAGCAGCTCTGCTCTGAGGACAGGCTGAGAGAGTTGGGGCTCTGCAGCCTGGAGAAGAGAAGGCTTCCAGGAGACCTTGGAGTGGCCTTGCAGTATCTGAAGTGGGCTACAGGATAGCTGGGGAGTGACTATTTAACAAGGTCTTGTAATGACAGGATGAGGAGGAATGGGTTTGAACTGGCAGAGGGGAGACTGAAACTGGATGTTGGGAAAGCATTCTTTGCAGTGAGGGTGGTGAGACACTGGCACAGGTTGCCCATGGAGGTTGTGGCTGCTCTGTCCCTGGAGCTGTTCAAAGCCAGGTTGGATGAGGCCTTGAGTGACCTGCTTTAGTGGGAGGTGTCCCTGCCTATGGCGGGGGGTAGGAACTGAGCTTTGAGGTCCCTTCCAACCTGAGCCATTCTATGATTCTATGAAGCTGGTTACTTGCAGAAGCAAGGCTAGAAACAGGAGCCTGAGGGAGAGCCCCGTGAGAGACCAACAGCTAAAGGTCTTCTCCGCCAGGAATTTGGAAATGCTTCAGCAACTACAGTAGAAAGGTAAAGGGAAGACCTCAATGCCTGAATCCATGCCTGAGTCCATGCCCTCACCCACCAGCTCAAGGCACTGGCCCCTTCCCCTCCCAACTCACCAGCTGATGGAAGGAGACTTGCGGTCCATCGGCATCATACAAGAACCACCAGGTCGCTGCGCCCACTGTGGCCAGGCCCACGTACACTGCAGCCGAGAGAGAAACCCTTACCCCAGCACTCAGCCAGGGCCTTCTGCCCCATGGCACCCCCTGCCCATCCTCCTCCACTGCCCACCAGTGCCCACGGGGGCTCACCTCCGATGGCCAGGTAGCGGAAGAAGAGCCAGCCACTGATGAGGGGCTCCTTGGGGCTGCGGGGCAGCTTGTCCATAATGTCCAGGTCAGGGGGGTTGAAGCCCAGAGCGGTGGCTGGCAGCCCATCTGTCACCAGGTTCACCCACAGCAGCTGCACGGGGATGAGGGCCTCAGGCAAGCCCAGGATGGCTGTCAGGAAGATGCTGTGGAGAAAAAAGCCCAGAGATGTTGAACACAGAGGAGCTCTGAGGTGGCCAGAGGAAGTCTGTGCCATGCAAGAGCAGAGCAAGCAGGGGCTCCAGATCCCCACACCCAGCTGAATGTCTGCCCAAAGTCCTGCACGTGAACCCCCAGACTCTGAGTCAGGAATCCAAAGTCCAGGGCAGAATTTTGCAGCTAAAATTTGTTTCTGCTGCTCTTCACATTTGTGTGCAGCCAAAACCCAACAGTTGATGTCCCCATGGCCACACAGGCTCCTGATGCCAGCACAAAGATGCCTGCCAAAACGCAAGGGAAGCCCAAGTGACCCAAGGCTGTGTCTGTGTCTGAGCAAGACACTGTGAGGGATGGGCAGAGACTGGCCAAGAGCTGACACAAAGTGTGTCAGTGTGACCTGGGGACAACAGCTTGAGCACAGACCTCTGCACTGCTTGAGACACTGGCATGGACTGGCATTTGGGCCCTCACTCCAAGAAGGTCATCTAAGGGCTGGAGCATACCCAGAGAAGGGAAATGAAGCTGGGGAAGGGGCTGGGGAGGAGCAGCTGAGGGAGATGAGTGTGTTAAACCTGGAGAAGAGCAGGCTGAGGGCAGAGCTCATTGCTCTCTACAGCTCCCTGAGAGGAGGCTGGAGCCAGGTGGGGGTTGGACTCTGCTCCCTAGGAGCAAGCAACAGGACAACAAGATATGACCTCAAGCTGTGCGAGGGGAGGTTCAGGCTGGACATGAGGAACAATTTCAAGGCCTGGCCTGGAGGAGGGGTTTCAAAGCTGTGTCGATGTGGTCCTGAGGGCCATGGTTCAGTGGTGCCCTGGCAGTGCTGGGTTTATGGTTGGATTGGATAAGCTTCAAGTGTCTTCCTACCACAATGATTCCACAATTCTAAGCAGACAGAGCATTCACCCAACAGCTCCTGGGGCTAGCATCACAACACTCCTGTCCTTGGGGAGTGAGGTGGGGCAGAGCTGCCGTCTTTGGTAACTGGGGTCATAGTTCTGGGCATTGCATGCTGGCAGGGGACACAAACAGGACCACAGGTCACCTGCCCCGGGGCATGCATCCCCACAGGATGGTGCCTATTGTGGTGGGCACTCACCAAACGACCTCCCCAACATTGGAGGAGATGAGGTAACGGATGAACTGCTTCATATTGTTGTAGATGGCCCTGCCCTCTTCCACGGCGGACACGATGGTGGAGAAGTTGTCGTCAGAGAGCACCATCTCAGCAGCTGACTTGGCCACAGCTGTGCCTGACCCCATGGCGATGCCGATCTCAGCTTTCTTCAGGGCTGGGGCATCATTGACGCCATCGCCTGTCTGCAGCAAGCGGCGGTCAGTGGGGTGCCAGGGCTGGCTGGAGAGGAGGGGCCAGGGTGCTGGCACTCACCATGGCAGTGATCTCGTGGAAGGACTGCAGGTACTCGACGATGCGTGACTTGTGCGCAGGCTCCACGCGGGCGAAGCAGCGGGCACGGCGGCAGGCCTGGCGCTGCGCCTCGGGGGGCAGCTCGTCGAACTCCCGGCCTGTGTAGGCCTTGCCTGCCACCTCCTCGCTCTCCGAGAAGATGCCAATCCTGCGGCAGATGGCCACCGCCGTGCCCTTGTCGTCGCCGGTGATCATGATGACGCGGATGCCAGCCTTGCGGCACAGCTCGATGGAGGAGGCGACCTCCTTGCGGGGAGGGTCCAGCATCCCCACGCAGCCCACGAAGGTCAGGTTGTTCTGGGGAGGGGACAGCCCCAGACCCACATTAACTTGTGGGCATGCAACTGCAGCCCTCCTACTGGGCACTGGAACAGGCTGCCCAGGGAGGGTTCAAGTCTCCATCCCTGGAGATGTTCCAGAAACCTGTGACCATGGTACCTGGGGATGAGGTTTAGTGGCCATGGTGGTGCTGGGTTGAAGATCAGACTGGATGATCCTAGAGGGCTTTCCCAACCCACACAACTTGATGACCCTATGGAGCTTTTCAGAGCAAACCTCCTGAAAGTGGCCTCCCTACAGCCCCAATGCAATGGGATTCTCCTATCCCTTCTCCTGCTTCCCAAGCCTTTCCCTCTCCTCCTCCCCATCCCTCTTGGTGGTCCCAGACTGGGTTGATGCCCAGTGGGACCAGGGTGGTAGACCTGAGCCATTGCACTGCCCCCAAGAAACCGGAGAAAACATATTGCTGGGGCAGCTGGAAGGAGGTGAAATGGTCCAAGGGCTGAAGCAGCTCTGCTATGAGCACAGGCTGAGGGAGCTGGGGGTGTGCAGCCTGGAGAAAGGAAGACTCCAGGGGGACCTTAGAGCTGCCTGCCAGTGCCTGAAAGGATCCTACAGGAAGGCTGCAGAGAGACTTCTCATGAGGGTGTCTAGAGACAGGATAAGGGAGATGGTTTGAAGCTGAGTCAGAGCAGGGTTAGACTGGAGCTGAGGAAGAAGTTCTTCAGTGTGAGGGTGGTGAGACTCTGGCACAGGCTGCCCAGGGAGGCTGTGGCTGCTCCTGCCTGGGGGTGTTCAATACCAGGTTGGATGAGGCCTTGAGCAACCTGGGCTGGTGGGAACTGTCCCTGCCCATGGCAGGGAGTTGGAGGAGATATCACTGAGGTCCCTTCCAATCTAAACCATTCCATTGTTCTATGATTGGAAGCACTGGGAACAAGGAAAAGAGCTCCTGGAGAGAGCTGCTGGAGAAGGCCCTGTGCTGTACCTCGTAGCGGATGAAGGCAGCAGAGTCGTGCAGCTGCATGGTGTCCCTGCGTGGGGGTGAGTCGTGGGTGGCCAGTGCCAGGCAGCGCAGTGTGTCGATGCCCATGCCCCAGTCCCGGATCCTGCCCAGGATCTTCTCCCGCACTGCTGCCGTCAGCGGGACCCTGGCGGTGCCCACACGCACGTGCGTGCAGCGCTCGATCACGCTCTCCGGAGCGCCCTGTGGAGGAGAATGGGACGGGCCTGGAGGATGAACACCTCTTGCCAGCACCCATGGAAGTGCCAGGGAGAGAGAAGGCATCAAGGTCGGGCAGAGGAGAAGGGAATCTCCCCAGCGCTCCAGCGCACACGGCCCAGTGTGGTGGCACAGTGCACTAGATGGCAGCCTGGCACCGAGCCTGCGGGGACTGTGCTTGGGAAGGACAAAGCCTTGTGAGAGCCCAGACAGCAGGAGGGACAAAGCCCTGGGAGAGCCCAGACAGCAGGAGGTTGCCTTTTTAGTACCAAACTTGTAATCTGTCTCCTGCTCTCTCTTAAAACATCTGTGCCTGAGCCACAGATGTGGTGGCTCCAGAGGGTCCTTACCTGGCCTGGAGGACAGCATTCACCCACCCAGAAGATGTCCCAGTGGGAACATCAATATCTAAGTCTTCCTAGAGGCGGCAGGGGGAAATTCCTGCTGCGTTTCTTTTGGGAAGCAAATGCCCTCTAACCCACTCTTATTTCTGGTTACAGTGGGAAGACGGACATCACCCTTTGGACATTCCTGGTGTCCAGAAGGTCCAAGCCTTTAATAAAGCCAAGTGCTCAAGTTTCGTGCAGGGGCAGCTCTCCCGTGGCCCCAGTACCACACACTCAGCAACTTTTCCTCCTTCTAAATTATCTTAATCCTCTTTTTTCCCTATCAGTACTGCACAGACCCAGCTCCTCCTGCTGGCTCCCGGACCACTAAAGGAGGAGACACCCTCCAAAGTATCACTCCCACTGCACTAAAGGCCAAGTCCTGCTGGGCTGAGCAGCAGCAGGAGGATCCTGCAGGGTTGTGAGGACTTTCTGCCCTACCTTGACGAACATCTTGCTGCCGGTGGCACTGTGGCTGGGTCTGGTGGGGGTGCAGTAGACAGACATGGACTTGCGGTCGCGGGAGAACTCCAGCGTGCACTCTTTCCTCATCAGCTGCTTGATCACCTGTGGGCACAGCGTGGGGCTCAGCTGGGGCATGGCAAGGGCTCAGCAGCCAGGGCACCCTGCCGTGGCTAACAGCCCTACCTAGCTGGCACAATGCTGATGATAACAGAATCATAGAGCACAGAGTGCAGCAGCTTGGAAGGGACTCCAAAGATCATCCAGTTCCAATCCCCCTGCAGTCAGCAGGGACACCTGCCACCAGCCCAAGCTGCTCAGGTTCCCATCAAGCCTGACCCTGAACAACTCCCTGGGCAACCTGTGCCAGTGTCTCCCCACCCTCACTGGAAAGAATTCCTTCTTCCTCTCAAGTCTCACTCTTCCCTCTCCCAGCTCAAAGCCATCGTTCCTCCTCCTGTCACTCCTAGCCCTTGTCAAAAGTCCCTCCCCAGCTCTCCTGGAGCCCCTTCAGACACTGAAATGCAGTTATGAGGTCTCCCTGGAGCCTTCTCTTCTCCAGTCTGAACCACCTCAACTCTCCCAGCCTGTCCCCATAGCAGAGGTTTGTGGCTTCCTCTGGACCAACTTCAGCAGGTCCATGTCCTGCTTGTATTGAGAGCTCCAGAGCTGGCCACAGTGCTCCAGGTGAGGTCTCAGCAGAACAGAGCATAGGGGCAGAATCACCTTTCAGTCTGCTGGTCACATTTCTTTTGATCCAGCCCAGGATTGGCCACCAGCATCCTGGCCTGGATCAGCAATGGTGCGGCCAGCAGGACCAGGGCAGGGATTGTGCCCCTGTACCCGGCACTGGTGAGGCCACACCTTGGGTCTTGGGTTCAGTTTTGTGCTGCTCACTCCAAGAAGGACATTGAGGGGATGGAGTAGGTCCAGGGAGGGGCAGCAAAGCTGGGGAGCAGTCTGGGAAATGGGGCTAGGGAGGAGCAGCTCAAGAAGCTGGAGGTGTTTAGTGTGGAGAAGAGGAGACTGAGGGCAGAGCTCACTGCTCTCTGCAGCTCCCTGAGAAAAGGCTGCAGCCAGCTGGGGGTTGGGCTCTGCTCCCTTGTAGCAAGTGATAAGATGAGAGGAAATGGTCTCAAGTTGCCTCAGAAGAAGTTTAGAAGAAACTTCTTCACTGAAAGAGTTTTCAAAGACTGTCACAGGCTACCCAGACAGGTGGTTGGATCCTCATTCTTGGAAGTGTTTAAAAGCCATGGAGACATGGTGCTAAGGGCCATGGTTTAGCCCCAGCCTTGGCAGTCTGGATGATCGGAAATGGCTTTTCCAACCAAAACAATTCCATGACTCTATGGAAACCCAGACTCCCACTGAAGGCTTCAAAGTGCTGCCAGCACCATCAAGCACCAGTGAAGAAACCCTGTCAGGAAACACCAAGGAAGGGTTTTTGTCCCACAACAGCAAGGAGAGAAGCTCCAGCAAGCAAGCCCAGGCTCACATCACAGGAGGTCAGTGATGGGCACATGAAGGAAGCTGCTGCTGGGCTTAGGCACAGCTGGGCAATTCCCTTATCAGGAGTTGGGGGAGTTCTCATGGTCTGCTTGGACACAGCTGGGCAAGAAATGCCAGGACAGAGTCCATCTCTTGGGCAAGCAAAGACATTGTGAGACCCAACAGTGCGATTCCAAAGCTGAGTAAATCCAGGAGCCCGGGACTGGGGGACGGCTGCCAGGGAATATTTTCTTGTCACAAATGGGCGTTTCCAAAGGGGCAGCCTCATCCAGGCAGACACAGCTCTGCAGAACAGGGCTGGGTTCATGCTGTGGAGCACAGCTGCTCTGTGCCAACTGCGCACCTCAAGGTGTGCTGCAGAGCTGCAGAACTCCACACCTCATCTGCTCACCACTGAGAGGGTCTGTCCTGGCCGAGCAGGGTCTGGCTGAGTTTGAGTCCAGCTATCATCCAGTCTGAAGCTCCACAGAACCACAAAATATCTTTGGTTGGAAGAGCTCTCCAAGCTCATCCAGTCCAACCTTCGACCCAGCACTGCAAGGTCGCCACTAAACCCTGTCCCTAAGCACCATAGAGAAGAATAGAATCATAGAATCAAGCAGGTTGGAAGAGACCTCCAAGATCATCCAGTCCAACCTTCGACCCAGCACTGCAAGGTCGCCACTAAACCCTGTCCCTAAGCACCATAGAGAAGAATAGAATCATAGAATCAAGCAGGTTGGAAGAGACCTCCAAGATCATCCAGTCCAACCGAGCACCCAGCCCTGGCCAACCAACCAGACCATGGCACTAAGTGCCCCAGCCACACTACGCTCAAACAGCCCCAGGGTGGGTGACTCCATCACTGCTCTGGGCAGAGCATTCCTATGCTTGGGAACCCTTTCAGTGAAGGAATATTTCCCAACATCCAGGCTCGGGTTAGTCCTCACAGTGCTGGCATCAGCCCACCAGGGCCACTGCTCTGTCTGCTCCCCAGACAGCCCAGCCTCCTGCAGGCCAGGGCACTGCATCCTTGTGGCTGATGAGATCATGCACGTGGTTTCTGCTCCAGGACCAGCCCTGCCACAGCCCTCCTCTTCCTCCTGAGCTCTCAGGGGCCTGCCCCCACTCACTGAGTTGCAGGCATTGGCTCTCTCCACCTTGGAGAGCTGGCTGGTGTCGGTGTTGAAAACGTTCATCTTCTCCACCAGGCAGGTCAGGGCTGTCTCTGTGGCTTCTCCCACCTTCTCGTAGACCTTTTTGGACTGGAGAGCAGGAGAAGGGAGCTGAAGCTTTACAGCATGTCCTCTACCTGCCGCTCCAGCCGAGCATGCTGGTGGGCCGAAGCCAGGGAGAGGGACCCCAAGGGACAAACCTCCTCCCCAACACTGCTGTCCCCCGCACCTCATTGTAGTCCAGTGAGGAGTCGTTGCAGAGGGCACAGATGGTGGCCAGCTCCACCAGGCCGTCGTACTGCCCGCACCGCACCGGCTGCTCGTCCTTCAGGCTGTGGAGACAGAACCACCCCAGAGCTTCAGCCCCACCATCAGCTAACACTGAGCTTCACTTGTCCTTGGCACATTTTCTGATGAGAGGGAGAAAAAGCCCAATCACAGCTCCGGGCTTCGTTCTGCATTTTGTGCTTTACCAAATGGGGCAAATAAAATGTCACAGGAGGCAAACAAAACTCTTGGAGTGGCCCAGAGTAAAGGAGGCTGCAGAGAAGCTCCAAAGGACCTGAAAGACCTCAGAGGGATGATGATGAAGACCATAGACTGGTTTGTGTTGGAAGGCACCTTAAAGATCACCCAGTTCCAAGCCCTTTGCAGTCAGCAGGGACACTTCCAACTAAAGTAGGTTGCTCAAGGCTTCTTCCAGCCTGGGAGAGGGCAGCCACAACCTCCCTGGGCAACCTGTGCCAATCTCTCCCCACCCTCACTCTGAAGAATTTCTTCCTCCTCTCCAGTCTCACTCTCCCCTTTCCCAGCCCAAAGCCATTGTCCCTCCTCCTCTCACTCCCAGCCCTTGTCACAAGTCTCTCCCCAGCTCTCCTGGAGCTCCTTCAGGCACTGGAAGGCCTCCCTGGAGCCTTCTCTTCTCCAGGCTGAACAGCCCAAACTCCCCCAGCCTGTCCCCACATGGGAAGTTTTTCAGTCCTCTGAGCATCTTCATGGCCTCCTCTGGACCCTTTTCAGCAGTTTCACCTCCTTCCTGTATTGGGTTCCCAGAGCTGGAGGCAGTGCTGCAGGTGAGGGCTGAGCACAGCAGAGGGGCAGAATCCCCTCCCTGTGCTGCTGCTCTTCCTGCTCTGGCTGCAGCCAGCACACAGCTGCCTCTGGGCTGCCAGCAACCAGTGCTGGCTGCTGGGCAGTTTGAAATTCAAGTTCACATCCACTCCTGCAGCGAGCTGCTGGAGGTCCAGAGGAGATGTAGGGTCAGCAGCAAATTCCTTCTCCTACTGATGCTGCTTCATGCTCTGGAGAGCCAAAGGGCACCCAAGAGAGCATTTAAAGCAGCAGACATTTAACTGCATCACTGTGGCTGTTCAGAGGCAAGCAGCAAGCTGAGGATTTTACTTCCGAAATAACAGCAATGAGCTGTGGAAAGGAGCACATAGGTGGCTGGGTAGGAGCAGCCTTGAGCACACCAGGGAAGTCAGCCCCTGCTTCTCACCCACCACCCAGGGGTGGTATTCAGGGGGAAACAAAGAATTATCCCAGCTGCAGGAGAGAAAACTGCAGGTTAGAGCTGGAGAAACCCAGCTGGTCCTCTGCTCACTGGAAAACTAATCTGTCAGGCATTTACTGGGATCAGTTTATTCCAGTGCTGCATCCCAATGGAAAGAACATTTTGGAGCCCTTGTTGCAGCTCAGGAGTGGAAAACAGGGAGCAGCCAAGAAACTCTGAACAATCTGTGCTGAGGGACAAAAAAGCTGGGAGTGAGCAGGTCAGAGCCACTGCCTCCTGCCCAGGGGGCACCCAGCACGTGGGCATGGGAAGGTAGCAGGAGGAGGAAGCCTGCAGATGCTCAGGGACAGATTTTGATGTTTGGGAAGGTGAAAATAGCAGGGATGGCTTTCACAGTGTGTATCTGGCTATTGCTGGGAAGAAACAGAACCAATGGATGGACAAATGAGGGCACGGCAGGGGATGTTGTCTGCCTTGACTTCAGCAAGGCTTCGTGCACACTCTACCACAGGACTCCCAAGGGCAAGTTTGGGAAGTGTGGGTGAGATGAGTGGACAGTGGGACAAGGAACTGGCTGAAAGCCAGATGCAGCCTAGTTGGAGGTCCATGACAAGTGGTCTTCCCAGAGGTCGAGATGGGGCCTAGTCCTGTTCGACATCTCCATCAGTGACCTGGATGAAGGGATGCAGTGGAGCCTCAGGCAGTTTGCTGCTGGTCCCAAACTGGTAGCAGTGGCTGACACCCCTCAGGCTGTGCTGCATTCAGCCAGACCTGGGCAGGCTGCAGAGATGGGCAGAGGGAACCTCATGAAGGTCACCAAGGGCAAGTGCAGGGTCCTGGCCCTGGGCAGGAACAACCTCCTGCAGCAGGACAGCTGAGGGGGGACCTGCTGGGAAGCAGCTGCAAGGGGAAGGAGCTGGGAGTGCTGGGGGACAGCAAGTGCCCATAGGGCAGCAATGTGCCCTGATGGGCAGGGAGGCAAATGGTGTCCTGGGGGACATGAGGAAGAGTGTGGGCAGCAGGGCAAGGGAGGTTGTCCTCCCCATCTTGTCTGGTCTGCAGATGCCACATCTGCAGTGCTGGGTGCAGTTCTGGGCTCCCCACTTGCAGAGAGCCAGGGAAGTGCTGAAAAGAGCCCAGGGCAGCTGCAGAGCTGCTGAGGGACCTGGAGCAGCTCTGTAAGGAGCAAAGGCTGAGAGCCCTGGGGCTGAGACCATGCAGAAGAGCCCTATAGGAATTTGAGGCTGGTTTCCATGACACCCAGGTGATCTCCTAGGTGCCCCTCGATGAGCAGCTCAAGCACAGGGCTGAAGCCAAGCTCCAAAGCAGCATACGCTGATGCAGCCCACAGTGGAATCTCCCTGCAGGCAGTCCCCAGAGGAGAGGGAACACTGAGCTTCAGAGGCTAGTGGACATGAGTTCAGCTCAGTCTCCTCATTTAATTGAAGCACACTGATTGATGCCAGCTCATGGCCTGACTCACGTTTTGATGGATACTCCTTGCCAAGGACCAAATTGTCTCCATAAATATTGATGAAATTATGTCTGAGGCTGAGAGGAATTAGAGTCACTGCACATATGAGCAGAAGGGACTGTGGTGAAGAACGTGTCCAGGATCAGACAAAAGGAAGGGGAATGGAGAGTGCTCCAGCTACCATCCGAGTCCCTCTACTTCCCAGACTCTCTCCATCTCAACCTTCCAGAGGAGGGAGAATAAACAAACACAATGGCAGAACCCCTTACAGGTAACCATGGACAGGGAGGGGCCCTTGGATCCCACTCCCCACCCTGGGCTGCAGCTCAGCACAGCCCATGTCTGCCCCAAAGTGTGACCTGGTGATGCTCTGGGCACAGCATCCATCTCAGCCATCCCTGGTGAGGATGTGGGGCTCAGAGGACCACTTTCTTGCCAGGGTTTGCAAGTCCCTCCAAACATCACTAAATGGTGCAGCTCCTGCACAAGCTGGGGGTGGGAAAAACAGTTCTGTGACCTGCCCTAGGCAGGCCTCATCTGCAGTGCTGGCTTCAGTTCTGGACTCCTCAGTTGCAGAGAGACAGAGAACTGCTGGAGAGAGTCCAAGAGAGGCTGCAAAGCTGCTGAGGAGCCTGGAAAAAGCTCTTTGAGGAGCTGTGAGGACTAAACCCTTTTTGGCTGCTGGTCCCAAACTGGGAGCAGTGGCTGACACCCCTCAGGCTGTGCTGCCATTCAGCCAGATCTGGGCAGGCTGCAGAGTTGGGCAGAGGCAACCTCATGAAAGCATTGTGCTGCTGGGCAAGCTGCTGTGGGTGCCCTGATTGAGCAGGGGTTGGACTGGATGATCTCCAGAGGTCCCTTCCACCCTCACTGTCTGTGGACAACTAATTGTCTATGGACAGTTGCTGGCCCATACCAGTTGTGTGCAGGCTTCAGTGCTGAAGAGCAGGAGCTGCCAGCAGCCTCATCCAGAACTGTTCCCACACTTGCTGTCCTCTCCTGTTCAAAAGCAGGCTCCTGTATTTGGATTGCTAGGAAGGGCATAGGCAGGAGCAGGAGCCACCGACAGGCCTGTCTGAGACACACTGCCCCACATCCTGAGCTGAACTGTTGAGCCCAGCATGGCCCAAACCTAGTGCTGAGCTGGCATCTCCATAAGCAGGGCTTAGGGTGGCTGTCAACTGCCACAGAATCCTCCCCTTCCCCTCAGCTTGAGGGCCAAGCCTAGTGTCCCCAGGCACAGCCATGAGCTAGACCCTCCTGCTTCCCCGTGGCCAAGCTGCCAGCCTAGGGCCACTTCATGTCACCTGTGAAGGAGAGAGGACCCCCACTCACATCTGTCCCTCTGGGGCATAGGTGGAGCCAGTGATGCTGAACTCATGCAGGCTGCACTGGTCACCCTCCACTTTGTCCATGATGAACATCTGCAAGGGGAAAGATGGAGACAGGGCATTAGGCACAGATGTCCTGGTACGATGCACATGGCCAGCTTGGGCACCCCTATCTGCTATCATCTTGGTGCTGGGCACTGGGCTCAGCTCCCTCCCTGGCTGCCCACCACTCCTGGCTTCTCCCAGATCCTTCCAGCTCTCCTCTGCCTTTTTCATGTTCTTCCCTCCTCCAGCTCTCATTTTCCACTGCAGAGCAGTGATGCAGAGCCACTTCCTAAGAAAGTGCCTGTGTGGCTTGGAGCAGGGCAGGACCCAAGTCAGGGTTTTCGACTCTTGCCCTTGAAGCTGCCCCTGCCACTCTTCCCCAGCCAGCTCTCATCCATAGGCTCACCTGGCACACTGCTGAGATCCCAGCTCAGCCCTGAGCACCAGCTCACCTGGAATCAGCTCAGCCTTTCAATGGCACCACAGCTGGGATCCCAGGACCATTCCCGGGCAACAGCAGCGTGGCAGCTCAATGACAAAGCACCACGGAAGTCCCCACGCTATTTTTAACGACTTTTGCCTTTCAGACTCCTTCCACTTTCTCCTTTGCTCCTGCAGTGAGAGCAAAACCCCCTCCAAAAGCTGGAAACAGAAGAAAGCTGCCCCTCTGTCCAAGCTCTGCCAGGCCTCCCAACACACCCAGCCACGGCCAGGCTCAGGCAGCAGCCAGCCCAGCCCAGGCGACAGTTAGGGGAGGTTGCTGTCTGCGTTCTGCCTGCTGCTGCTGCCGAGCGCCAGAAGCACCGCTGGGAGCTCATGACCTAAGCGGGCTTGAGCAAGGCACCGCCCCGGTACCGCGGGGAGCCCCCGAGAGCAGCACCGCTGCAGGCAGCAGATCTGCTCCGCGCACTAGGGACCTGCTGGGCGGCTGCAGAAGGTGAGTGCAGGGGTAACTGTCCCCTGCCCACCCTGTCTCAAGCCATCCATCTTTCCCCATTCTCCCCTCTGGCGATTCAAGATGCTCCCCAGGAGAGGGAAGGTGCTGCAGGCAGCGCTCAGCACCAGGCATCAGCAGCTCTGGGAACCACTCCTGCTCTGGCAACTGATAGGACCAAACAGTGCCAGCACGGTGGGGTTGGAAGGGACCTCCGGGGATCACCCCGTCCAATCCTCTGCTCCAGCAGGGCACCCACAGCAGCTTGCCCAGCAGCACAATGCCCGGGGGGTTTGGAAGCTCTCCACACAAGGGCACTCCACAGCCTCTCTGGGCAGCCTGCTCCAGGCCTCCAGCACCCTCACAACAAACAACTTGCTCCTCCTTGGTTCCAGTCTGTGCCCATTGCCCCTTGTACTGTCCCTGGGCACCACTGACAAGAGCCTCGAGCTCTTGCCCCGCACAGCTCCTTTAGCTCTTGCTGAGCATTGCTCAGATGCCCTCTGGAGCTGCTCTTCTGCAGGCTCTCAGCCCCAGGGCTCTCAGCCTTTGCTCCTCCCAGAGCTGCTCCAGGCCCCTCAGCAGCTCTGCAGCCTCCCCTGGCCTCTCTCCAGCACTTCCCTGGCTCTCTGCAGCTGGGGAGCCCAGAGCTGCACCCAGCACTGGAGTGTAAGAGGACTTCATTGACTGTTGTGATTAATTATTGCTCCTACAAGGACACGCTGCCAGTGTTGTTATCTTGGCTGGTGGATGTGACATCTCCCTACCAGACCTGTATCCCCAGGGACAAGTTTAGGGTCAAGCCAAGCAGGCCAAGTTCAGACAGCTTTAGCACCAGGACCCCTCGGTGGGTTTTCTCACCTGGGCATTTTATAGCTTTAGGCAAATCAAAGAGGAAGGTTCAAAGTAAGCATCTCCTGTGTGATGCTTCCGTGCCCAAAGCAACCTCCCAGGGGCTCCACAGCTTCAAAGCTATTTGCAGATAGCATTTGCTGGGCTGCTGCTCTCAGCTCCTTTCCCAGAGCCCAACCTGGAGGCCCCTCAGCATCTCTGAAGTGTTTCAAAGAAAAACATGAGGTAAGGGTCAGCAGAAAAGATGTCCTAGGACCTCTGTTGAGGCTCCTCTGGCAAGAGGAGTAAACGCCAACACGTGGAGGACCTTGACAAAAAGAGAAAACTCATTTGCCAACTGAATCTCCTCAAGAAGGACTGCAGAAACTGAGGTGAAGTGTGGTGGCCACTGAGATATCAACAGCAGCGCTGGCAGGCTGAGCTTCCCCCGTCTCTTCTGGAGACATCCCATGCTACTGCCTTCCAGAGGGCCCAGAGAGCCTGGCTGCTGGGGAAGTGCTGCAGAAGGGAAGCGGAGCAGACTCATTACATAAAGAATCTGCACTCACCCCCACAGCCACGGGGGCTTTCACCAGACACCAGCTTGTTTGTTTTCCAGTGCAAGTGGCTACCAAACAATCACTCCCTCCACAACAGCAGCTTTCTCTTTAGGAAAGGCAAAGGAAAAACAAACTCTGTCCATCCCTTGGGTTTTCCATCCCTATGTAAAAAAAGGTCCTGGGTAGCCCACAGAAACCAGAGGTTAGATCCCAGCTCCTGCCTGCTCCCAGCCTGAGTGACTGGCACAGCAAGGGGGTGGCTGGAGCAGAACAAAGGTGTTTGGTGCTGGCTTCTTGGCATGACGTGTGGGGTGAAAAAAGGGTACTTTTGGAGGTGATGGAAATGGTCCAGAAGTAATTCAGTCCCATTCTGAGCTCCCCAGCCCAGGAGAGCGCCTGGCAACTGGTGGTGCCTTGGCAGTGCTGGGTTAAGGGTAGGACTGGATGAGTTTAAAGGTCTCTTCCAACCCAAACAACTCTGTGATTCCACAGGCACGCCATGGTTT
The DNA here is from genome assembly GCF_015220805.1 of Pogoniulus pusillus. Taxonomy (NCBI): domain Eukaryota; kingdom Metazoa; phylum Chordata; class Aves; order Piciformes; family Lybiidae; genus Pogoniulus; species Pogoniulus pusillus. The sequence continues at coordinate 298,888 of NC_087290.1, read as the reverse complement.
GTGCTGTGCTCACTCCTTGGTGTCAAGAAGCCAAAAGGTCTCCTGGGCTGCAGGAAGAAGAGTGTGCCCAGCAAGATGTGGGAGGTTCTCCTTCCCCTCTGCTCTGCCCTAGTCAGGCCACATGTGGAGTGCTGGGTCCAGTTCTGGGCTCCCAGTTGCAGGGACAGGGAACTGCTGGAGAGAGGCCAGAGGAGGCTGTAGAGCTGCTGAGGGGCCTGGAGCAGCTCTGGGAGGTGCTGTCATGGAGGGTAGCAGAAGCCCTCAACAGGCCTCCCTGCTGTAAAAGTTGCAGTGTCTCACATTTTAAGCCAGCAGCATCGTAAAACCAAAACAATCTTCCAGTCCCATGAGAAGTTTCCTCCCTAGAGGAGATAAAAGGTAAACATGGGCCTTGTTTTCCACCTTTCGGCCTTGGTTCTCATGCACACTGAGCACCTGCTGATGGGCCGAGCTTTGGGTGGTCCTACAGGTTGTTTTGGTAAGAATTCTCCAGTTGTATAGATTGATTATAATTTGTGCCAATCTGTAAGAATAACGTAAAATAGCCTGGGCTGGAGGGTCACACCTCTTTTGAACAGTATAAATGGTGTGCCTGCCTGGATCGGGGCTTGCTGGCTTGAGCTTGCTGGTGCCTGCTCCTACCCGCTCGCTCGCTCGCCTGCCTGCCTGCCTCGCTCCTGCCGCGGTGCCCTCACGTTCCTGATCGGCCCTGCCCGACGAGGGGCCCGCAGAGGCCTGAAGCTGCTTGGGCCCGATCCTGACCAACAAAGGGACACCGCCCAAACCTCGAACTGTGCTGAACTGAACTACGAACAGTGAGTAAACTGGAGAAAGAACTCTTTACCTAAAGACTGAGTAACTTTAAAGACTCAAAAGAACTCTAAAGAAATCACAGACTCTCCTTTATCTGCTATTTTCTGAACTGTTATTCTACAACTTCAATCCAAAAGAACTCAGGTGGGGAATTTAGTTCGGGAGGGGATCTCCATGTTTGAGCAATAAATCACTTGAAATCCACAAGTGAGCCTCCACGTGTTTTCCCCGCAACCTCCCAAACTACCTTCCGTGACAGGTGCAAAGGCTGAGAGCCCTGGGGCTGAGAGCCTGCAGAAGAGCAGCCCCAGAGGGCATCTGAGCAATGCTCAGCAAGAGCTAAAGGAGCTGTGGGGGGCAAGAGCTTGAGGCTCTTGTCAGTGGTGCTCAGGGACAGCACAAGGGGCAGTGGGCACAGTCTGGAACCCAGGAGGATAAAGTTGTTTGTTGTGAGGGTGCTGGAGGCCTGGAGCAGGCTGCTCAGAGAGGCTGTGGAGTGTCCTTGTGTGGAGAGCTTCCAGAGCCCCCTGGGCATTGTGCTGCTGGGCAAGCTGCAGTGGGTGCCCTGCTGGAGCATGGGGTTGGACGGGGTGATCCCCGGAGGTGCCATGCAGCCCCACCCTGCTGGTGCTGCAGTAGCTGTGGCTCAGCCTGCAGAGGACAGCTATGGTTTCCATCACAAAAATAACAGAAGTAAAATGACAGAAGGCACAAAGCAGTGCACTGCAGCCCAGCTGGGTGGTTTGGGGAACCTGCACAAGACAGATCCTCAAGGAGGAGCTGCCTAATCACTCCCACATGATGATGAACACCAGTTCCTCTATCCACCAGGGAAACCCAGCCAGCCCCAGGGCTTCCCTGCTTACCCCTTGCTCTTACCCTTTCAAGGCCATGGTCACAATTTGTGATGATTTAGCGGTTAGCATAGCAGAGAGACTGGCTGAGGCCCGTGGCCATTGCTGGGAAGCAAGGGGCTCTCAGGGGTGTAGTGTGCCCAGAGCAGCATGTGGCAGCTGGCTGCAGGCTGCTGGGGAAGGGAGAGTTGAAGGATCCATTTCCACAGGCCTGTATTTTCTGTTATATCTTTACAAGAGCTCCTCATGGAAAGGCAGCCCAGCCAGGATTCCTGCCTGCAGCAGCCAGAGGCTGCAATCAGCACTCATCCACTCATCCAGCAGCCCAAAGAGCAGCTGCATTTTCCTTCTGTGCTGGAAGTAGCCTTGGCCAACAAGCACCCACCAGCCATTGCCTCAGCCAGCAGCTGGGCCACAGCCCTGGGAACCCTCCAGCAAGTTCTTCCAGTAGTTAGTGGATAGTTTAGACAGCCCAAAGTGCCCAGTCCAGCCTGCAGCAAAAGCAGCGTGGCCAGAGACGGAGAGAGCGAATATATCCCTCTGCTCTGATCTGCTGAGACCTCACCTGGGCTACTGTGTCCAGCTGTGAAGCCCCTCACACAAGGACATCGAACTGATGGAGTGGCTCCAGAGCTGGCCACCAAGATAAGTCTCTCCTACCAGGAGAGGCTGAGAGAGTTGGGGCTGTTCAGCCTGGAGGAGAGAAGGCTCCAGCATAGCATCTGAAGGGCACCTTTAGGAAGGCTGGGGCAGGGGCTGCTTCCAAGCACTTGTAGTGATAGGATGAGAGGCAACGGATTTGAAGTGGATCAGAGCAGATTTAGGTCGGGTGTTAGGAAGTTCTTTACCACGAGGGTGATGGAACACTGGAACAGGTTGCCCATGGAGGTGGTGGAGGCCTCACCCCTGAAAACATTCAAGATCAGCTTTGACGCAGAATGGATTAACCTGATCTAGCTGACTGCAGGGAAGGGTTGGATGACCTTTGAGGGTCCTTTCCAATTCTGTGAAACTTCTGAGTCAAATGCAGTGCCCTGAGGATCAAAAGGCAAGCAGCTCCTCACAGCTCCTGAATAGCTGCACCATCTCAGGGACAGGCAGATGTCACCAGACACCTGCCTCTCTCAGACACAGAGTGCCAGCATCTGCCCCTCCAGCCCCAGCTCAGCTTCGGGTCCTGACTCTCGAGTGCCTCCCTCACACTCCTGGCAAGTGAAGCTGTGATGCATCAAAGGGTGCTGCAAGCTTGAGCAGAGTGATGTCACTGTGCAAGAACACAGCTGAAATGCTCCTCTGCCACTTCTGCCCTGGCCAGACCTCAGCACTCCTATCTGGACAGGTATTTGTTGGGTTAATGGCTGGACTTGCTGATATTAAAGGTCCCTTCCAACCAAACCCATTCTAGTATTCTATTTAATGGCTGGGAGAAGTTTGTTCCTGGTTGCTCCACGCCATGAGCTGTGGGAGGTGGTGGTCTTGGAGTCCTGCAGCTGACCATAAGTTCACCAAGATGAACTCTGGGTTTCATGTGATTTGCTAAGTGGGTTTCTGGCTTTACTGCAGAGCTCTAGCACTGAGTGGACTTCAAGTGAAAGGAAAATCACTGAACTACCTCAGATGGTGTGCTAGTTTGAAGCTAGCTAGATTGTTTTGGTGAGAAGAATTAGATCACAGTCTGTGAAAGGGAAACAATGGTTATGTCTACTTCACTCATAGGCTTGCTGAGAGGCATAAGTGCAAGAATCCAAACATAGATAAGACATTTGGTCACTGCTTGGGCTTTGAGCTGCCTTTCTCTCTCTCTAACCTAACCTGATTAATCCACCTGCTTCCTAACCCCCCTGGCCAACCCTCCATTCTTCCTTGGGCACAAGGCAGCATCTGGGGTAAGGTAGAGAGGGGTGGGAGAAGGTGGAAGGGTGGTTGGGAGCCCTTCCTGGGGACTCAGGTGTCTGGGAGGGCTGTTGTGTTTCTGTAGTACCTTTTACCTTGTGTATCTCTGTATAGAGCTGTATCTACTGTGAATATCTGCTTGTACATTGAGCTAAGCTGTCAGTATAAAGCTTCATTCAATTTCCAGAGCCCCTGAGTCTAGTCTGGGTGATTTCTAAACTGTGGGGGGCAGGGAACACCCAAACCATCACAGATAGACAAAATCCCTGGCACACAGAACCCCAGCATGGTGAGGCTGGAGGTGACCTCTGGGGATCATCCAGTCCACCCCCACTCCTAAAGTAGGGCACCCACAGCAGCTTGCCCAGCAGCACAATGCCATGGGGGGGTTGGAAGCTCTCCACACAAGGACACTCACAGCCTCTCTGGGCAGCCTGCTCCAGGCCTCCAACACACTCACAACAAACAACTTTCTCCTCCCCTTCACATCCAACCTCCTGGGCGCCAGTTTGTGCCCATTGCTGCCTCTTGTGCTGTCCCAGGGCACCACTGACAAGAGTCTGGCCCCAACCTCTTGCTCCCCACAGTCCCTTAAGCTGTTGCTGAGCATTGCTCAGATGCCCTCTGGGGCTGCTTTTCTGCAGGCTCTCAGCCCCAGGGCTCTCAGCCTTTGCTCCTCACAGAGCTGCTCCAGGCCCCTCAGCATCTGTGACCACCTTGACCATGTCCAGTCACCAACCATCTTACACTCATGGGTAGTCAGGAGCCATGGCGCCTGATGACCATCATGAGTGTCCTGAGTTGGCTCAGCTGGCATCCAGCTGCAAGACTCAGGCACTAACTGGGATTCAGAGTCGGTGGTGCAGCCTTTGAAGACCAGCTGAAGGTTGCAAATCAGCCCTTAAGCCTTTCAGGAGTCACTGCACAGCTCTACGGACCTGCTGCTGGCAGCCAGACGTGAAGGGCGAGCACTGCTCAGCACTGTAGCTGAGCAGCTGCTCTCACCCCGTGTATTGTGAGCTAACTAATTCCACTCAATTCCTCCCTTTCTTCAGGTTGTTGAGGTGCTTTGGTGGCTTTTTGCCCCTGGCACTGAGCTGGGTGCTGGGTGTAGGAGCTCATCCCGGACACGCAGAGGACTGCCCAAGGCAAATATTTACCCACTGCTGCTGCCTCCACACTGCATGCATCACCTGGGATCCCTCTCCAGCAAGCAGCACCTGCCCAGCCAGGATTCAGTCACAGGAATAATGCATATCCCAGCACGGTGGGGTTGGAAAGGACCTCTGGACATCACCCAGTCCAACTCTTAACCTAGCACTGCCAGGGCACCACTAAACCATGGCCCTCAGCACCACATCTACACAGCTTTGAAACCCTTCCAGGGTGGGGACTCCACCACTGCCCTGGGCAGCTGTTAGGGAGAGGTTTGGGGAATGTATGGACAGTGCTACCTCTGCTTCTGCAGAGGGAACCCAAGTCCCAGCACAACCCTTTGCTTGCTCCTCTGAATCACTGGGGCAGAAGCCGTGCTGGTGGAACCTCCTCCCCATGCAGATGTGGGCAGCTCGGTCACTGCCTCCCTCAGGCAGTGCCTGCTCTGAACGCTCCCCAGGGCAGAGCTACCAGACGTTTCCAGCCAGCAGAGCAAAGCAGTGGCCAAACCCAGGGCCAGCCCACAGCACAGTCACAGCTTCCCACTGCTCTGCCCGAGTGTCAGACAGGAGGGACAGTGGCCAGGTCCATTTTTCCCCACAGCAACACATTTTCCAAGGTTCTTCTACCCACCAGGCATGCCAAGGCCACGACAAAAAAGCTTTCCTGAGGTAGGAGGACTAGTGGGGAAGCTGAGAAGCACTGGGATGGTCCAGGCTTTCCTCATGGGTCACCTCCACACAGCCACACACGGGGCAGCAAAGCTCTCTGCAAGACCACAGCCTTCAGCCTCCCCAGCGAACCGCTGTGGGGCTCCCCCATCAGAGGAAGCTCTGCAGTCCAAGCCCAGCTGCAGCCAGCTGCTGGTGGCAGACCTTCTGCCAGGGGAGGATGGGTAACCAAAATACTCTTCCATCAGGTGACGGGCATTGGCCCCTAACTCCTGGGTTTCTGCATGAGCTTGTCACAGACCCACACGCTGCACTGACTCTCTGAGTCCCCTCAGCCCACAAGACTCACTACCTCATGGGGGCACTTCAGTTCCCAGCCAGCTTTGATTCAGAGGTTTATGAACCAGAAGAGCCAGCTACAGCCACTGCATCTTGTGTCACAGGTCTGAGCCTTTGTCACTCCAACACCACACTCTGGCACCATCAGCACCTCCTCGGAGTCCACAGCCTCTCAGAGGTGATGAAATCTGGTGACAGTGTTCCACTGCCTGGAGGCTGCTGGCAAAGCAGCTCCAGACTCTGCTGTTTCACATGGTCCAGGCTCTCCCAGCAGTTAAAATCGGGGGGAAAATGGGCAGGAGAGCAGAGGGGCTGGCTGCACTGGCACCTCCAGGAGCTATGGCTCCGAGCCTCACCCCTGCAGGAAGAACTGCTCTTTGCAGAGGCAGTCTGGTATGCTCATGAAGGTGAGTTTTAGCCATGCCAGGAGAAGCCATCAACCTCTTCACCCTCAGGCAGGCAGAAAGGTAGCTCAGGGCTTCCTACAAACCATTTTCCATGCTCACCTTCGAATCTCTGCTGTGAAACAGGCCTGGTGAGGACAGCAAAGGCTGGTGCCCAAAGGTGCGATGGAGCAACACGGAGTGCTTGGGGCTCACTGAGCAGCCTCCCTCCACCCCAGCATGGCTTGACACTCACCCTGCAGACAGACATCTGGTTGGTGGTGAGGGTGCCAGTCTTGTCAGAGCAGATGACAGAGGTGCAGCCCAGGGTCTCCACCGAGGGCAGGCTGCGGACAATGGCATTCTTTTTGGCCATGCGGCGTGTGCCCAGCGCCAGGCAGGTGGTGATGACGGCTGGCAGGCCCTCGGGGATGGCAGCCACCGCCAGTGCCACCGAGATCTTGAAGTAGTAGATGGCTCCCCGGAACCAGGAGCCCCCGTGCACGGGGTCGCTGAAGTGGCTGATGTTGATGAGCCAGACGGCGACGCACACCAGGAAGATGACCTTGGAGAGCTGCTGGCTGAACTCATCCAGCTTCTGCTGCAGCGGAGTCTTCTCGGGCTCCGTCTCTGCCATCTGGTTGCGGATCTTGCCGATCTCGGTGTACACCCCCGTGGCAATCACCACCCCAATGGCCCTCCCGGAGGCAATGTTGGTGCCCTGGCAGGGAAGGAAGGGGACCGACTGGATACATGAGCATGAGACCTCTTGGCCTGAGCAGGGAGATGGTTGGTTGTTGTGCGAGAAGAAGAGATCTCGGTTAAGGGGAAAAGGAGACACCCTGGGGGGTTGTATAAAGGCAACCTACAGCAGTGGGAGACCCTCTTGAGAGCTCTCTCACCCCTTGAGGGCTTCTGCCTTAGAGAAGCATGAGCAAGAGGGAAACACAGACTTGCAACAGCTCCAGGCCCAAGCACAGCCCTTTTCCTCACCCATAACATGTGCCCTCTGATGGAAATCCCACTAAAACTGCCCATGGCATCATGCCCCACAGCCCAGAGGAAAGCCAGACACAGCAGCCCTGATTATCCTGGATTTGGGAGCCTTTCCACAGATTTGTCTCTCAGGCATGCAGCCCTTCTCACTGCTCAGGTCCACCATGCCCACCAGCCTCTTCACTTGGTGGCTCTTTGTAAAAGCCCAGGAGAGGTGTGGTCAGGGGCACTCACAGAGAACAGCATGTTCTTCTTGTCTTGGTTGACAGCCCGGGGGTCAGGGATGGGGTCAGCATGTTTGATCACCGACACAGACTCCCCTGCCGAGATAAGAGGGAGGAGATGAACCACTCATGTTTCCTCTCCAGCCTCCATTCCACACTGTCATGAGCCTCCATCACAGCCCCCATGACTTCCTAAAGCAGCACTGTGCCACCAAACCACCAAATCATCCACTGTGGGGACATCCGAGCTGGGATGAGGCACTCTGAAGATGAAGGCTGCAGAAGAACAAGCTGTGCAGATCACGAGTGGCCATGAGCTCCCTCATAACCAGATGGGGCCAGATCCCTTCCCCAGGGAGCCATGGGGGCCCCAAATATTTGTCAGCTCTCCCTGAAGTCACAAAGCCTCGTGTACCAGTGGGCACTGGGCGGCAGCTGCACGGGGGAGCATGAGCAGCAGTGAGCAGCCCCTGGCTAAGCCGCACGTGTGGCACAGCACCGCTAACTGCTGGCAGAAGGGCTGTCCAAGCACCAGGCATGCCATGCTCAGACCTTTAGGTGATGCTGAGACCTTCCTAAATCCTAAATCCCCTTCTCCCGTTTTCCAGCCAGGAACACATTTCCTCCAGCATTTGCCTGGAGGGAAGCGCTGCCCGCAGCAGGCAGCCCCAGCCCCGTGCCTGCACGCACCCGTCAGGATGGACTGGTCCACGCGCAGCGTGGTGGAGCGGATCTCGATGATCCGGATGTCTGCTGGCACCTTGTCACCCACTGCAAGGACAAGAGCAGAGCAGCTGCATCAGGTGTGGCCAGCAGCCTGCCCTGCCCCAGGGAAGGCAGGCAGCAAACCTTTTGTCTGAGTCACAAAAGGCCTGTGTGGAATCCCAGACTGGTTTGAATCAGAAGAGACCTTTCAAGGCCATCCAGTCCAAGCCCTCTGCAGTCAGCAGGGACATCCTCAACCGGAGCAGGCTGCTCAGAGCCTCAGACAACCTGACCTGCAATGGTTGCAAGGATGGGGCAGCTCCCACTCTTCCAGGCAGCCTTGCAGAACTTGGAGAAAAAGAGGCTGAGGGCAGAGCTCATTGCTCTCTACAACTCCCTGAAAGGAGGCTGCAGCCGGCTGGGTGTTGGGCTCTGCTCCCAAGGAACAAGCAACAGGATAAGAGGAAATGGCCTCAGGTTGCCCCAGGGGAGGTTTAGATTAGATATGAGGAACATTTCTGCCCCAGAAGGGTTGCCAAGCCCTGCTCCAGGGCAGTAGTGGACTCTTCATCCCTGGAGGGATTTAAAAGCCAACGAAAATGACTGCATGATCGTCTGGAACACACTGGCACAGCCCAGCTCCACCCCAAGACCTGAGGCCACTGATTTGTACCTCAAGTGTTGCTGTCTCCTCTCATTTTCTGTTCCAACTGGCCAGACTCCAGTGCAGAGAGTGCTGCCCAGGGACACTGCCTGAGTGGGTGACCTGCCACCAGCCCTGCCCACCACCTTTCCCAGCTCCCACCCAAGACAAATTAGTGGTGGTTCAAGCCAGGTTTGCCAGGACAAGTAAGAAGCAAAGGGGTGAGCAGAGGACTCAGGTGGGCTCCTGCAAGTCCCCACATCCCACCTGCCCTGGCTACATCTCCACAGTGACAAGAGCTTATCTACCAAGGCTGGGACTCCCTTGACCACCACAGGCAGGCAGCACCCATGGAGGAGGGAGGTGGCTTTCCTCTTCCAACTCAAAGCAGCCTGTGATTCCATGAAGACCTTTTGTGGCTGGGACAAAAAGCCATCCATGGCTCTCCTGGCATGGCACAGTGGCTATGGGTGAAAGCAGCCCCAGCAACTGACAGCCATCGAGGTGCTCCCTTAGAAAGCTCATTTAAAGCTGCTTTTCCACTGGATTTCTTTCCCCTAGCTCTTCCCTTACTGGCGGGACCCCACCAGGCTCCAGGGCTTTGGAAACAGTGAGGCAGAGCTGCTGCCTCCCAGCACCTTACCGACCCGGCCTCACCTGAGGGGTCCTGCCCCAGCCCGGGCTTTGATGAGCACTGTCTGCCAGGGCTGCAGACCCTGTCAGGCATGGCAGGGCAGGGCTGGCACCCATCCCAGTCTCAGACATTTATTCCAGTTGCAGATACCAGCATCTGGGATGTGGTGTGCAATAGCTTCTGTGCAGCCAGACCTGCCTCACTCTCCATCACATCAGATCTTGGGGCTGTGTTAGGGGGGTACCAACCCACTGACCCCCTGAGACACTCACTTTGTGCACAGACTCACACCTTGTATCTGCTCAAGGCAGCCAAACGTCTCCAAGGGGGCAAAGAGCTCCCCTGGGAAAGGCAAGGAGGGTTCTCAGATGAACAATCTGTTGCTAGGCCTAAGGACAGCAGGTCCTGTTCTAGAGTGGGCAGTGTGGCGGCAGTGTGGCCAATGTCCTGTATGAACCTAGGTGCCATGAGCCAGCTACTGACCCCTGGGCTGATTGCCCCAGTGCTGCAAGCCCCTCCATGCCAAGAGAGGAAGGCCTGGCAGTGCTGGTGGACAAGCACTCCATGAGCCAGCAAGGTGCCTTTAAGCCAAGAAGGCAAGGCAAGGGTGTGTGGAGCAGAGTGTGGCCAGCAGGTCGAGGGAGGTTCTCCTCCCCCTCTACCCTGCTGCACCTCCAAAGGAACCGGAGAATTGTTTTGGTTGCTTTGTAACCCTTCCGGGGCTGGGGACTCCACCACTACCCTGGACAACCTCAGCAGGGCCTTGACAGCTGCTCTGGGGAAGAAATTGTTCCTCATGTCCAACCTGAACCTGCCCTGGGGCAACCTAGGACATGTCCTGTCCTATCACTTGTTACTAACCTGAAGAGCCCAACCCCCACCTGGCTGCAGCCTCCTCTCAGGCAGCTGCAGAGAGCAATGAGCTCTGCCCTCAGCCTCCTCTTCTCCAGGCTGCACACCCCAGCTCCCTCAGCTGCTCCTCCCCAGCCCTGTCCTCCAGACCCTTCCGCAGCTTGGTTGCCCTCCTCTGGACCTGCTCCAGCCTCTCAGTGTCCTTCTTGGAGTAGAGTACCCCAAAACTCAGTTCAAGGCATCCAGGGGGACACTGAGGCCCTCCCACCATAAAGACCAAGGAGTCCCTGAGGCCCCCTCGGCCAGCCCAGCGCCCTGGCAGGGTGGTGGCACCTACCTGCCACCTCCACGATGTCCCCGGGGACGATGTCGCGGGCGCGGACACGCTGCAGGCCGCTGCGGTCGCTGCGGATCACTTTGCCCATCTCAGGCTCATACTCCTTCAGGGCCTCGATGGCGCTCTCTGCGTTCCGCTCCTGCGGGCACAGCAGGGGCACAGCTGGCAGCGCTGGGCCTGCTCCTGCTGGCTCTGCCCTGCGCTCTCTGATGGCAAGAACAGCTGAACACCAGCCCTGCCCTTGGTGCCCATTGGCACCACGGATGGGGCAAGTGCTGCGCCTTCTTCAGCTGCTCCAAAACCATGGAATGGCTCAGGCTGGAAGGGACTTCAGAGACCATCTCCTCCATCTTCTTTCCCATGGACAGGGACAGCTCTCAACTACATTTGGGTGCCCAAGGCCTCATTCAACCTGGCCTTGGACACCCCCAGGCAGGAGGCAGCCACAGCCTCCCTGGGCAGCCTATTCCAGAGTCTCACCACACTCACACTGAAGCACTTCTTCCTCAGCTCCAGTCTAACTGTCGGCTTCAACCCTTGTCCTGCCTCAAACACCCTCAGGAAAAGTCTCTCTGCAGCCTCCCTGCAGGATCCCTTCAGGTGCTGGCAGGCAGCTCTGAGCTCCCCCTGGAGCCTTCTCTTCTCCAGGCTAAACACCTTCAGCTCCCTCAGCCTGTCCTCATAGCTCTGGATCATCTTTGTGGCCTCCTCTGGCCTCACTCCAGCAGCTCTGTGTCCTCCTTCTGTTAAGGACAGCACAACTAGAGGCAGCACTCAAAGTTGGCTCTCTCAAGAACTTAAATCACACCAGATCCTGGACACTGCATGGACCTTTTAGCTTGGTTTCCTCATTCTTGCTTTAGGAAGCAGCAGATCCCACCCAGATGCACTTCCTCATCCAACCACAGCACCTCAGATCAAACTGTGGGTAAATAAATGACCTTCAGGTCAACAGCCCCAAGACCAGCAGCACCGCTGGCTGAGGTGCTTGCTCATCCCCCAGTGGGCTGGGCAGCAGCAGCCCCCGTGCCTTTCTGGTGGACCAGGCGAAATGCTTTCCTTGGAAAAGCCACTTGGCCATGGCCAGGAGACAAGCTGCTCTTGCCTGGGTGGAAAAGGAATGCAAGGTCCCCAGCTCCAAGCTGCAAAGCTGCCAAAGAAGGCCTGAAGGAGCGAGCCGGGAGCCATCTGCACAGGGGCGTGAGTCAGCATGGCCAGCTGGAGACCTGGCCCTTTGAGAAATGAGTTGTCAACAGCAAGAAGCACACAGACCTTCAAATGAAGGTCTCAGCCACGTGGAGCAGAGAGCTGTGGGGCAGGTGGGGAAGGGCTGCACTGTACCTGCCAGACGCCCACCACTGCGTTGGCGATCAGGATCATGATGATGACGATGGGCTCCACGAACGCCGTCATCGTCTCCTCACCCTCTTCAAACCAGGCCAGGATCTGGCAGGCAAGAGAAGACAAGAACTCCAACAGGGCTGAAGCAACGAGAGCTAACATTTCAAGCAGGATGGAAATAAGAGGAAGCCATCATGTGGTGTTTGCTGGAGAGAGGATGACCCAGCAGGGACTTCAACGAGGTTAAAGTGTGGACTTGCCACGGAGTGCCAGTGCTTAACTCAGCTGCCTCCACTCTTCCAGTTACAGAATCATCAAGGTTGGAGTAGACCTCTAAGATCATACAGTCCAACCACAAACCCAACACCACCATGCTTACTAAACCATGGCCTGAAGTGCCATGGCCACCACCTCCCTGGGCATCATCATTGTTTTCCTTTTACAGCCTATAATCTACTTCTTCTCGCCAAAACATTCTAGCCTGCTTCAAACTAGCACAGCAGCTTGTTCCAATCCCTGACCACCCTTGCAGCAAAGAAATTGTTCCTAATCTCTAACCTAACCCTCCCCTGGCACAATTCCATGCCATTTCCTCTTGTCCTATTGCTTGTTACCTGGGACAAGAGACCAACCTCTATCTAGCTTCAACCTCTACGACTCCCTTTCAAGGAGTTCTAGAGAGTGAGCTCTGCCCTCAGCCTCCTCTTCTCCAAATTAACTCCACCCAGCTCCCTCAGCTGCTCCTCCCCAGCCCTGCTCTCCAGACCCTTCCTCAACTTTGTTGTCCTTCTCTGGACCTGCTCCAGACCCTCAATGTCCTTCTTGGAGTGAGGGCCCAAAACTGAGCCCAGGATTCAAGGTGTGGCCTCACCAGTGCTGAGTCCAGGGGTCCTGGCCCTGCTGCCCACACTTACTGGCACAAAGGATGGATCAGTGCTCCTGAACAGCCCCACACCTCCTCTTTGAAGCAGAGGTGATGCTCTTGTCACTATGCCTTACAAAGCCACTGCCCTGCTGCGACATCTCCTTTATCCAGCACGCACCTTCTGCTGGCTCCTGTGCTTTCTGGCTGTCACCCAGGTCCAGAGGTGCCCTGGAAGGTGCCCAGCCCACAGACAGGGGTACTTACAAATGACAGAAAAGCTGCTATCAACAAGATGCGGACCAGCAGATCTTCAAACTGCTCCAGCACCAACTCCCAGAGAGACTTTCCTGGTGGGAAAAGGTGATGCCAAGCAGAGTCAGTGCCAACGAGCCCAGAGGACAGCTCGCTGAGCTCACCAAGACCCCGTCCCTTGCTTGCAGTAGAGCCATAGGCACTGGTGAGGACATCCATCCCAGTGGGGGTTCCCCTTTATTTCTGGCTTTGGCCTGGTTTTCTAGGGCTGTTTTTAGACACAGACCCAATCTCCTACCTTTCTGCACACAGCTGGCAGCTCTGCCATGGCAGAAAAGCTGCCCACTCAGCTTTCTCTGGGATGCAAACCAAAATTACAAGAACTCCAGGACTCCCCCCCTCTTCATCCTCAGCACCCTCTGCACAGACTGCAGGCTTGCACCCACCAAACCCACCCTCAGCTCCAGGCCACGACTCACCTTCTTCTGCAGGGAGCTCTGGGGGTTGCCATCGACAGCCCAGCAAGTGCAGTAGGGCAGAAATTACCAAAGAAGAGGAATTAGTGATTTGGGCTCAGACCAGCAGTCCCTTCCCTCCTGCCTCAGCAGCCCATCCAGCACCCCAAACCACAGCTGCTTATGCCCATATCCCCACACTAAGGCAGCTGGGCCTCAAGGGTTTGACATCAAGCAAGCAGCACTGGGTGCCCTCCACACCATTGTTCCTTCATTTCCCTGCTGGAAGCAGCTCCAGCAGCTTCTGCACTCAGCAGCTTCAGCACTCAGCCTGTCTAACAAGCACTCCTCAGGAGCTGTCCTCTCCAAATCCAGGACACTGAGGTCCTGCTCCCCTGTAAAACATCCTGCCAGAATCCCAGGACAGACCTGCTGGGGCCTGTAACCTGCAGAGCACATTACCTGCTCACATGCTGCACTTCACACTCTGCAGGGCTCTGGAAAAGACCTAAGGATGATGCTCAGCTGGTCCAGGCTGTCCTCCTGAGTCTGCCTGGGGGGTGCAGAGCCTTCATCCACCCTGCTCCCAGCCAAACCCACGCCCAGTCACCTGCACAAGCTGAGAAAGCTCCAAAGGATCCTGAACCCAAACCATGGTCTCTCACATGACCATGGGCTGACCATGCCCTTATTGCACCATGTGAAGGGTTTCACAAGCACTGACCAGTGCCCAAACCCTGGCACCCACCAAGGGCATGGCTCCTGCCCCCCACCTGAGCAGTGATGGATCTGCTGGCTCTACTGTGCCCAAAGTTTGGCTGAGGACAGCAAGGTCCTGCACCAAGGGAGGGCTCAGGAGTGATCCTGATCTTGTTTTGGCTGCTGATGGCTTTCTTTGTACTCCCTGCCCCCACAGCTGGGGTGAATCCTTTGGTTGCCTGCAGAGCAGCTGGGCCTAAGCCTCAGCCAGCTGTCCAAGGTGAGGAAGTAAGAACACTGCAGCTGGGAAAAAGAACTCCAGGATGCACTGAGCACAGCAGAGCTTGATGGAGGTGGAGAAACCCAAGCCAAAGCCATGCATCAACAAACCCTCCAGAGGGCTGTGCCAGTCCCTCATGGCACAAGGAACAGCACCAAGGTGGCATGGCACCAGGGCAGGCTACCCATGACCTGCATTCTGTGGTGCTGTGGGCTGAGAGAAGACACCAGACATGAAATCCCAACACCAAACCTGCCAAAAGGCAAAACTTCAGGCAGAAACCTCCCAAAGAGCTGCCTCAAAGCTTCTGCAGCTCTGCAGTCCTCCACCTACTTCTGCACCCCATGGGGTGATGAGAACATGAGATGTTCCTCCAGCAACTTGTGCGTCTGGAAGGAAATAAGGAACTGGCTGAAGCTCAAGAGGAATCACAGAGGGGGATTAAAAGAAACCACAGGAAACACCCAAGAGGGAGGGCCATAAAAATGCTCAGAGGCTGGAGAAGCAACCCTGTGGGGGCAGGCTGGGAGAGTTGGGGCTGTTTAGCCTAGAGAAGAGAAGGCTCCAGGGAGACCTCAGAGCAGCCTTCCAGTGCCTGAAGGGGCTCCAGGAGAGCTGAGGAGGGACTTTGACAAGGGCTGGAAGTGACAGGAGGAGGGACAATGGCTTTGAGTGGGGAGAGGGGAGAGTGAGGGTGGGGAGACACTGGCACAGGTTGCCCAGGGAGGTTCCCTCCCTGGAGGTGTTTTAACACCAGGCTGGATGAGGCCTTGAGCAAGCTGTGCTGGTGGGAGGTGTCCCTGCACATGGCAGGGGGTTGGAGCTGGGTAAGCTTTAAGGTTCCTTCCAATCCAACCCATTCCATGAATCTTTGAACCATAGAGAACGTTCAAGAGGAATCAGTCCAAAGCAAAGCCGCTTCAGTGCCGCATAGCTGGACCAAACCTGAGGTTGTCTCTGACCACCTCCAGCACAAACCCCTAAGTGACAGCAGGAAGAAAACCCCTCTGGGCTGTTTTCCAGCACCTATTTTCATTCAGAGAAATGAACAAAATCCAACTCAAACTTCACTGACCCAGCCCCTGGAAACGAGGAGGTGTTCATGTTTCAACATGCACCAGCCCCTCAGAGCTCACACAGGAGCTGTTGCATCCCACGTCCCCAGGGCCACTCTGATCCTCGGCCATTGTGAGGACAAGATCATTACATAGAGCCTAAAATTACTCTTATAGCAACTCCCCCCACCCCTCCCCCAAACCCAAAAAACACCCAACAAACCCCCCTGCAGCTTCAGCATCTCCAATCACCCTGCAGAGCATGTCAGGAGAGGCTCTTCTCCGTTCTGCAGCCAGATCCTCCCCAGCTTCCTCTCCCCAGCCCAGGGAGCCACCAAAATTAAACCCCAAAGAGATCTGCTGCTGCTATTTCCATCTAAGCTCCGTTTTAAGGATGCAAACCTCTGAGGTGAGAGGGCTGGTGGCAGGTGGTGGCCTCACAGGAGGTGGTTTGACTCTTGTGGGTCAAGGGGTGACTTTCCACCTGGAGCAGCCCCCATGGTGCTCTGAGTGCTTCTCCAAGGTGGTGTTTGCATGCCGAGCTGCAGTGCTGCTGCCTGCAGAGCAGAGACCTGCAGAGCTGTGGGTGGAAGCCTGTGAGCAGAGCTTGTGCAGCTCGAGGGCAGCAGGAGCACAGTGCAGGTGGTGACACTGCTACCACACCTCAAACATCAGCAACACTGCTTCAGGCACCTCCAAACAACCCCAAAATTCAGTGCAGAGGCAGGCATCTCCTCTGCCATCAGGGAGTCTTTCCACCAGCTCAATGCCCACTTGGCACCAAATACCCAGAGGAAAAGACCAGAAAGTCACAACAGAATCAGGTTTTGGGGCCCGAAATGCACCAGAAACCAGGAATGTTTGGGGCTGAAGCCTCACTGCCAAGTTCCACATCAATCAGCCCCATGGCACCAGGCAGGACAGCAGAGCTGGTGCTGAGCTGTGGCAGTGACATGTCTCATCCAACCAGAAAACCCACTCCTGGCAGGGACCAGCAAAATCCTAGATCTACAATTCCTTTGGGACAGCAATGAGTGCAGGCAGGCTGAAATGGCACCTCTCAGCTGGCACCTGCACAGCCCCTTGCTTTGGCTGCTGTCTCTGAGCTCAGCATGGAGATCCTGCTCCATATCCATGCTCCCTGCACAGCCAGAAGACAAATGCAGAGCAGCAGCAAGGGCAGAGAGTGAGGATAGCTCTGAGAGTATCCTGAAACAGTCACCCAATGGCACCAGAGCGATTTTGCTTCCCAAGATAGCAGCCCCAGAGGGGATCTGAGCAATGCTCAGCAAGAGCTAAAGGAGCTGTGGGGGGCAGGAGGCTGGGGCCAGACTCTTGTCAGTGGTGCCCAGGGACAACACAAGGGGCAGTGGGCATAAAGTGGAACCAAGAAGGTTCCACCTGAAGAGGAGAAAGTTGTTTGTTGTGAGGGTGCTGGAGGCCTGGAGCAGGCTGCCCAGAGAGGCTGTGGAGTGCCCTTGTGTGGAGAGCTTCCAAACTCCTCTGGGCACTGTGCTGCTGGGCAAGCTGCAGTGGGTGCCCTGCTGGAGCAGGAGGCTGGACTGGATGATCTCCAGAGGTCCCTTCCAGCCTCACCGTGCTGGGGCTCTGAGATCTGTAGTTTCTCTGCTCCTGCTCTTCTGCCGCACAGCTTTGGAGAGCAGAGCCAAGAAAGCAGAGATAGCAGCACAGGGCACTGGGTGGCTGCTGTCACAGGACCATCCCCCAGCAGCACCTGCCCTCAACCTGCTGGGCTGGTTTAGCTGGAGCTTAATCTCCAGCTCCTGCCAATTCCAAGCAGGCTGGCAGCCCACGGGCTGGTGCCAGCAGCATGACAGGGCATGGCCACCAGGCAAATAAAGCACAGGTGCCACCCATGAGTCAGGCAGCATGGGTGGGAGCTGCTGCTGCCCCAGGGCTTGGTGCCAGCCTCAGCATCCCTGGGGACACCCAGCCCTGTGCCGCCTGGGCCAAGGCAAACAAATGACAACAGGACAGGCTGGCACTGGGGTGCCTGTCAGGAAATGCTGGAGTACAGGATTGAAACTCTCTGCAGCAGTGCAGCCCCACAGCAGCTGCTGCTTGTCCATCTTGCCTTTAGGCACTGCATCCCACTCTGCTTTTGGGGAACCTGAGGCACAAGGAGACACTGTCTGAGGCCTGTGGCAAAGCACACCCTGGGGCAAACATCTTGTGGTCAGGTATTGGCACAGGCTGCCAAGGAAAGCAGCAGAGTCTTCATCCCTGGAGACATTCAAGAACCGGTGGCCATGGCACCTGGGGACATGGTTTAGTGGCCATGGTGGTGCTGGCTGTTGGGCTAGCTGGGCTAGCAATGAGCATAAGCTGAGGGATGGCACACCAGGGTGGGAGGCGAGTAAGAGCCTCCAGCCTGTTACCTTGCAGCATGCTGGGGACACACAAGAACTCTTGAAGTTTTACAGAGATGTACCATGGGGATCAAGTAATAAAGAATCAGCACATGCAAAGCTCACTGCTAGGTTGGTGGCCATGGAAGTGGCTGGGAATGGTCAGCCTGCAAGAGCGAAAGCCAAGGGACTGCCATGCTTGTACACCAGTGCATGGGGCATGGGGAATAAGCAGGAGCTGGAGATCTGCCTTAGGCTGAATGACTGTGATAGAACTGCTGTCACTGAGACACGGGGGGCAGCTCCCACCACTGGAACGTTGTCCTGGATGGCTTTATACTGTGCAGCAAGGACAGACCAGCAAGAGGTTCTCAATGACTTCTTTACCTCAGTCTTCACTGCAAAGGCCTCCAGCCACACTCCTGGAGCCATGGAAGATAGTGGTGGGGGCTGGAAGGAAGAGTTGCCCAGCATAAGTGAAGATCAGGTTTGTGATCACCTGAAGAACCTGAAAGTATTCAAGTCTGTGGGCCCTGATGGGATGCACCCATGGGTGCTAAGGGAACTGGCAGATGAGGCTGCTAAACCCCCCTCTATTCTATGCCAAAAGTCCTGGCAGTCTGGGGCAGTTCTCACTGGCTGGAAAAAGGGAAACAGAACTGCCAGTGTCAAACAGGGTAGGCAGGAGGAGCCAGGGAACTCCAGGCCAGTCAGTCTCACCTCTGTGCCCAGCAAGATCATGGAGCAGATCCTGCTGGAGGCACTACTGAGACAGAAGAACAGTGAAGAGGTGACTGGCTACAACCAGCATGGCTGCACCAAGTCCTGCCTAACCTGGTGGCCTTCTATGAACAGGTCACAACATTCATAGCTGAGGGGCAAGCAACTGATGGCAGTGACCTGGCTCTGAGCAAGGCCTTTGGCACTGTCCCACATCACGTCCTGCTCTCCAAGCTGGTGCCTAATGGGTGTGATGGGTGCACCACGAGATAGATACAGAACTGGCTTGGTGGCCACACCCAAAGAGTGGCTGTCAATGGCTCCACGGCCAAGAGGAGGCAGTGACAAGCTGAGTCCCTCAGGGATCAGTCCTGGGACCAGTCTTGTTCAACATCTTTGTGGGTGCCATGGACAGAGGGACTGAGTGCAGCCTCAGCAAGTCTGCTGAGCACACCAAGCTGTGTGGTGCAGCAGCCAGGCTGGAGGGCAGGGATCCAGCCAGAGGGACCTGCACAGGCTGTAGAGGTGGGCACAAGCCAAGCTCAGGAGGTGCAACAAGACCAAGGGCAAGGTCCTGCAGCTGGGTCAGGGCAATTCCAAGCACAACTCCAGGCTGGGCAGTGTGGCTGGAGAGCAGCCCTGAGGAGAGGGACTTGGGGGTGCTGCTGGAGGAGAAGCTCCACAGGAGCCAGCAGTGTGCACTTGCAGCCCAGAAAGCCAAGCAGAGCCTGGGCTGCAGCAGCAGCAGTGTGGCCAGCAGGGCCAGGGAGGGGATTCTCCCCCTCTGCTCTGCTCAGACCCCACCTGGAGTCCTGCATCCAGTTCTGAAGCCCCTGGGACAAGAGGGCTGTGGAGATGCTGGAGAGTGTCCAGAGCAGGGCCAGGAGGATGCTGAGAGGCTGCAGCAGCTCTGCTGTGAGCACAGACTGAAAGAGTTGGGGCTGTGCAGGCTGGAGCAGAGGAGGCTCCCAGGTAACCTTCCAGGATCTGAAGTGGGCTACAAAAAAGCTGGGGAGGGACTTTTGAGGCTGTGAGGGAGTGTCAGGAGTGGGGGGAATGGAGCAAAGCTGGAGGTGGGGAGAGTGAGGCAGGAGGTGAGGAGGAAGTTGTTGAGCAGGAGAGTGGTGAGAGGCTGGAATGGGTGGCCCAGGGAGGTGGTTGAGGTCCCATGGCTGGAGGTGTTTGAGGCCAGGCTGGATGAGGCTGTGTGCAGCCTGCTCTAGGGTAGGGTGTCCCTGGGCATGGCACTGTCTGCTCCTTGTGGTCCCTTCCAACTCTGACTGATTCTGTGATTCTCTGATTCTAAGACAAGGTGGGGGAGTTGCTCTTTATGTGCAAGAGCAACTGAAATGTGCTGAGTTCTGTCCAAGGAGGGAGGCAAAATGGGTTGAAAACTTGTGGGTAAGAATTAAGGGATGAGGGAAAGGAGTTGAAATTGTTGTAGGCATCTACTATAGACCACCAAACCAGGAGGAAGATGTCAATGAGGCCTTCTACAGGCAGCTGGAGGTAGCCTCTAGAGCTAACTCCTTGGTATTCACGGGAGGCTTCAGTCCCCCTGATGTTTGCTGGGAAGCTCACAGCCAGGCACAGCCAGGCCAGGAGGCTCTTGCAGTGTGTCACTGCAGGTAGTGGAGGAACCAACAAGGAGAGCTGCACTGCTGGGCCTTGTACTAACTAATCAAGAGGGAGTGGTTGAGGACATCAAGGTCGGGAACAGCCTTGGGGACAGTGACCATGACATGGTGGAGTTCAGTGTTCTACAGGGCAGAGTCAGAGCAACAAGGAGCATTGCAACCCTGGGCTTCTGCAGAGCTGACTTTGTGCTCCTCAGGGCCATGCTGGCAGCAACCCCACGGGCTGAGGCTCTGGAGGGGAAAGGAGCCCAAGAAAGTTGGCTAATGTTTAAAGGTCACTTCCTCCCAGCCCCAGCCAGGTCTGCTCCCTTGAGCAGAAAATCAGGTAGCTGTGCTAGGAGACCTGCATGGCTGAGCAAGGAGCTCCTGGAGGAACTCTCAGGGAAGAAAGAAACTTACAGTTCATGGAAGAAGGGATTGGTCACCTGGGAGAAGTACAGAGGAGTTGTCAGGGCATGCAGGGAGGCCAAAGCCCTCTTGGAACTGAAGCTGGCAAAGGAAGTGAAACAGAACAAGAAAGGCTGCTTCAAACCCATCAGCAGGAAGAGGAAGCCCAGGGAAGGTGTGGGCAGTGCTGAGCCAGGAGGCAGCCTGAGAGCTGAGGGTGCAGAGAAGGCAGAGCTGCTGAATGCCTTCTGTGCCCCAGTCCTTACACCTAAGGCTGAACTCCCCTGTGGACTCCAGACCCTGGGTGAAGGAGAGGAAGCCTGCAGGAGGGAATGCTCCCCACTGGTCAGTGCAGACTGGGCTAGGGATCAGTGACACACATTGAACATTCACAAGTCCCTGGGCCCTGACGGGCTGCACCCAAGGGTGCTGAGAGAGCTGCCTGAGGTTGTTGCTCTGCCACTCTCCATCATCTTTGCCAACTGGTGGCAGGCAGGAGAGGTGCCTGAGGACTGGAGCAGAGCCAATGGCACTTCAGAAGGGCAAGAAAGAGGTTCCAGGGAACTATCAACCAGGCAGCCTCACCTCCATCCCTGGAAAATGATGGAGCAGCTCATTCTGGAGGGCATCTGAAGGCACCTGGGAGAGAAGAAGGTTATCAGGAGTGGCCAGCATGGATTTACCAAGGGGGAGTTGTGCTTGACTAACCTGAGAGCATTCTGTGGTGACATAGCTGAATGGGTAGATGCAGGGAGAGCAGTGGATGTAGTCTACCCTGACCTTAGCAAGGCCTTTGACACTGTCTCCCATGACATCCTGGTGAGCCAGCTCAGGAAGTGTGGGATGCAAGAGCAGGCAGTGAGGGGGGTTAGGAGCTGGTTGCAAGAGAGAGTTCAGAGGGTGGTGATCAATGGTGCCAGGTCCAGCTGGAGAGCTGTGACCAGTGGTGTCCCCCAGGGACAGTGCTGGGGCCAGTCCTGTTCAGCATCTTCATCAATGCCATTGAGGAGGGCACAGACAGACAGAGTCTGCTCAGCAAGTTTGCTGCTGACACCAAGCTGGGAGGCTTGGCTGAGACAGCTGCAGGTTGTGAGGCCATCCAGAGAGCCCTGGGCAGGCTGAGAGCTGGGCACAGAGGAACCAGATGAGGTTCAACAGGGACAAGTGCAGAGTCCTGCACCTGGGGAGGAATAACAAACTGCAGCAGTCCAGGCTGGGAGGTGACTGCTGGAGAGCAGCCCCAAGGAGAGGGACCTGGGGGTGCTGGGGGCTAACAAGTTCCCCATGGCACAGCAATGTGCCCTGCTGGCCAAGAAGGCCAATGGGAGCCTGGGGTGTATTAGGAGGATGCGTCCAGCAGATCCAGGGAGGTTCTCCTCCCCCTCTACTCTCCCCTGCTGAGACCTCATCTTGAATACTGTGTTCAGCTTTGGGCTCCCCAGTTTAGGAGGAACAGGGATCTGCTGGAGAGGGTCCAGTGGAGAGCTACAAGGATGATGAGGGAACTGGAGGGCATGGCTGATGGGGGGAGGCCGAGGGCCCTGGGGCTGCTTAGTCTGGAGAAGAGAAGACTGAGAGGGGATTGGATAAATGTTTGCAAGTGTCTGAGGGCTGCCAGGAGTGGGGAACAGGCTCTGCTCACTGCTGCCTGGGACAGGACAAGCAGCAATGGATGGAAGCTGCAGCACAGGAGGTTCCTGCTCAGCACAAGGGGAATTTCTTTACTGAAAGGGTCCCAGAGCCCTGGTACAGGCTGCCCAGAGAGGCTGTGGAGTCTCCTTCTCTGGAGCCTTTCAAGGCCTGTCTGGATGTGTTCCTGTGTGACCTGAGCTAGATTGTGTGGTCCTGCTCTGGGAGGGGGGTTGGACTCCAGGATCTCTTTGGATCCCTTCCAACCCCTGACATCCTCTGATCCTGTGATCATTTGTGTTGAAGGTTGGACTGGATGATCCTAGAGGCTTTTACCAACTGAAACCATTCTTTGAGTCTGATCTTGGAGGCTGAACACTGAAAAGTTACTTTCTCCATCATTCCAGGAGCTACTTGAGGATAAAATTGAATTTCCCTGATGGGAAATGCTTCACCACCAATTGCCATGGGACTGGTGACAGCACAGTGCCCAGCAAGGGCATAAGGATGAGGATCACAGCTTTCTGCTGCAAATGCCTTCCTTTGGGCCATACTTCACACACAGGTTGCATTGGGCTGGAAAGGATCCTCAAAGCTCATCTTGTCCAACCCCCCTGCAGGCAGCAGGACACCTCCAACTAGAGCAGGTTGCTGAGGGCCACATCAAGTTGATCTTGAACGTCTTCAGGGATGGGGCCACTATGCCAGTGTCTCACCACCCTCACTGTGCAGAACTTCCTCCTGATGCCCAACCTAAATCTGCCCTGCTCCAGTTTCAGACCACTGCCCTCATTCCAAGCCCTCAGAAGCAGCCCCTGCCCAGCCTGCCTGTAGGTGCTCTTCAGACACTGAAACACCAGGGTAAGGTCTCCCTGGAGCATTCTCTTCTCCAGGCTGAACAACCCCAATGCTGCCAGCCTGCCCTCACAGCAGAGGTGCTGCAGCCTCTGATCATCCTCGTGGCCACTCTGGGCCTGCACGTCTGCACTGTAAACTCATTTTGTTCTGTTCTTCCTGCCTTTAATTCCCTTTTCCGTATGCAGGGCACGGGAAGTGGACAGGCAAAATAAGGGATGCATCTTATTCCCAGCCCTGGCCAACAGGCAGGAAAAAGGCCCCAGGAAAGGAGTGCAAGGAGTGAAAAATACCTAAACTGTCCTGAGCTGGGGAGCAGCCCCAGCCCATGACACAGAGCAGGGCTGCTCTGGGATCTTTCCACCTGCCCACCAGACACCGGGCAGCATAAACTGTTATTTTAACTGGCTGCCTTTCCCAGGGCAGGCTGTGCTGGAAGGATCCTAGCCCAGAGGACATCTGCTCTGCCTCACTCCTGGTGACAGCTGGCACCGTCAGCACTTCCCGGTGCCCTGCAGACTTGCCCCACGGCACAGCAGACTGCCAGGCTGGCTAAACAGTCCTGCAAACAGAGCCAGGAGGATCCTCAGCACCTCACATGCCTATGAGCTACACAAGGATTGAAAACCAGCACCTGCAGGCTGCTGCCTGGGGTGACAGCAGGACAGTGCTACCTGCTGCAGGCACTGCTACAGCCACCAACGTACCCTCATGGCCAAAAAGAACAATGGGCTCCTGGGGTGCAGGAAGCAGGGTGCGACCAGCAGGGCCAGAGCAGCTGCAGAGAGTCAGGGAACTGCTGGAGAGAGTCCAGAGGAGGCTGCAAAGCTGCTGAGGGGCCTGGAGCAGCTCTGTGAGGAGCAAAGGCTGAGAGCCCTGGGGCTGAGAGCCTGCAGAAGAGCAGCCCCAGAGGGCATCTGAGCAATGCTCAGCAGGAGCTAAAGGAGCTGTAGGGGGCAAGAGTCTGGGGACATATTCTTGTCAGTGGTGCCCAGGGACAGCACAAGGGGCAGCAAGGGGCACAAAGTGGAGCCCAGGAGGTTGGATGTGAAGAGGAGAAAGTTGTTTGTTGTGAGGGTGCTGGAGGCCTGGAGCAGGCTGCCCAGGACAGTGGTGGTGTTGCCATTCCTGGTGGGGTTTCAAAGCTGTGCAGATGTGGTGCTGAAGGTGATGGTTCAGCGGTGCCCTGGCAGTGGTGGGTTAGCTGCGGCATCCCCAGCTGCACCCAGCTCCTCAGACCCATGAAAGCAGCAATGCATGGTACACCAGAAACCCCTCAGGTGCAGGCCCAACACTGGGCACAGCCTCATCCTCATGCTATGTGGTCATGGCCTCAGCTTCACACCATGACCCTCTTCTGAAGAATCTCTCTCTTCACAGAATCAGAGAATGGTGAGGCTGGAAGGGGCCTCTGGGGATCACCCAGTCCAACCCCTTTTCCAGCAGGGCACCCACAGCAGCTTGTCCAGCAGCACAGTGCCATGGGGGGTTTGGAAGCTCTCCATGCAAGAACACTCCACAATCTCTCTGGGCAGCCTGCTCCAGGCCTCCAGCACCCTCACAACAAACAACTTTCTCCTCCTCTGCACATGGAGCTTCCTGGGTGTCAGTCTGTGCCCACTGCCCCTTATGCTGTCCCTGGGCACCACTGACAAGAGTCTGGCCCCAGCCTCTTGTTCCCCACAGCTCCGATAGCTTTTGCTGAGCACTGAACAGACCTCTCTGGAGCTGCTGTTCTCCCTGTGTCCATCACCCTCCTGTGTCTCTTCCTCTCTAGCAGAGGTGATGATGGCCCTGGGTGTGTCATGGGTGAGGGAGGCACTTCCAGCCCTAGCACCTTATTTGCTTACTCCTGGCAGCTGCTCTTTGCTGACCATGCCTGCATTGGCTGTGTCACCACTCACCACAACGCTGGGGGCTGCCTGCCAGGCCCATGGCAGCTGAAGGAGAAACAACCTCCCTGCTCTACCAACACCAGCAGCTGCTCCTGCACCTCCCCTGAGCTCAGCTCTGCTCCAGCTCTGAAGAACCTGCAGTGTCCCTCCTGACTGTGGGATTCACAGCCCCCAAAATAGGCAAATCTGGCGGTAGAGGAAGCACTGGAGATGGCAGCAGAGCAAGGTGGGTGTGGGCCGGTGGGGCAGGACAGATGGAGAGCAGAGCTGCTTACAGGGTGCTTGATGTTATTCAGTCCAACCCCTTGCACTCAGCAGGGACAGCCCCAGCTGGAGCAGGCTGCTCACAGCCCCATACAACCTGACCTGCACTGCTGCCAGCCATGGGGCAGCTCCCACCTCTCTGGGCAGCCTGGGCCAGGCTCTCCCCACCCTCGAGGGCACACATTTCTCCCTTCTCTCCACTCTCAATCTCCCTCGTTCAGTCCAAACCATCCCCCCTTGGCCTGGCACGACAGGCCCTGAGAAAAAGTCTGTCCCCAGCTTTCTGCTCAGCCCTTTCAGCACTGAAGGCCACCAGAAGGTCTCCCTGGAGCCTTCTCTTCTCCAGGCTGCACACTCCCAACTCTCCCTGCCTGGCTCACAGCAGAGCTCTCTCTGTGCTGTGCTGAGGACTCCAGAGCTGCCCCAGCACTGCAGGGAGGAGTAGAATCCCCTCCCTGCCCCTGCTGCTAGTGATCAACCTAGGAAACAAATAGTGTTGTGTGAAATAAGTAAGGAAAACTCTGCCCACCTCACTGCAAACTCCCCTTCTTTTGCCTCTGGAAATGGCTCATTCCTGGAACATTGGCTAGCATGAGCCCAACACAGGGCCATGCATTAGAGAATCATAAAGGCTGGAAAGGACCTCTAAGATCATAGGAGTCGAACCGCCAACCTAGCAAACACCATCATGGTCATTCAATCATGTCACAAAGTGCCATCTCTACATGGTTTTGAACACCTCCAGGCATGGGGACTCCACCACCTCCCTGGGCAGCCTGTGCCAATCCCTGACCACTCTCATAGCAAAGACATTTTTCCTAATATCCAACATAAACCTCTTCTGGTGCAACTTAAGGTCATCTCCTCATCCTGTCACTTGTTACTTGGGAGAAGAGATCAACGCCCACCTGGCTCCAACCTCCTTTTAGGGAGTTCAAATCATAGAATCACTAGGGTCAGGAAGAGGGTCAGGGTCCTGACTAGGGTCAGGACTGAGATCAAGTCATCAATACAACCACCACCACTAAACCATGTTCCAGAGTGAGCAATGAGGTCTCCCCTCAGCCTCCTCCAGCCTGAACAACCCCAGCTGCCTCAGCTGCTCCTCACCAGACCTCTTCTACAAAGCCTTCTCCAGCTTCACTGTCCTTCTGAAGCCAGCTGGCTCCCAGCATCCTCCTGCATAGATGGGCAACAGCAAACCCACCTCCTTTCTGAGCACCATGAAAATAAGCAGGGAAGGCTTTCACAGAGTTACCTCCCATCAGAAGAGACCTTCAAGCACATCCAGGCCAACCTTTGACTGAGCACTGCAAGGTCAACACTAAACCACATCCCTAAGCACCAGCTCCACACACCCTTTAAACCCTGGGGTGGTAACTCCACCACGGCCCTGGGCAGCCTGTTCCAGTCTGAGAAGCCTGTGAAGAAATATCTGCTGATGTCCAGCCTGAACCTCTGCTGGGGCAGCCTGGGACCATTTCCTCTGGTCCTGCTGCTTGACAGTCAGCAGAAGAGGCTGCCCAGTCCTCACTGCAGCCTCCCTTCGGGGAGGTGGGCTTGCTGCTGCCCCTGCACGGAGGAGGATGCTGGGCGCCAGCAAGCCAGCAGCAGAGGTTTGTTCCCTCCTGCACCAACGCAGTGGAAAGAATTCGCAGCGCCGGCTCCTGGCTGGGAAAGCTAAAAACCTGCATTTAAATAGGAACAGGCTTGGGGATGGGAATGAAAGAAAGAAATACATAAAAACCACTTTGAGGAGCCTGGATTAAACAAACCTTCAGCTGGGAGGTGCTGCCCAGGGCTGGGCTTGTGCTGGGAGCTTTGGTAGCTTCTGCTCGGCTCTGCTTTGGGCAGAAGCCTTCTATAAGCGAGGGAGGGACCCTGAGGCTCCCAAACCCTGCCACAGAGAGCTGTACAGAGCTCTCTTTTTACATGGTTCTGACATCTACCTTTATCCAGGTCTAAAGCAGCACATCCTGACAAAGCAGACACCACCTGCTCACATATGCCAGGTGGATCTAACACCTTTGGTGCATATCCATGCCTTACATAACATTTTTTAATCTATTCACCCATATAGACATAGGAGAACTACCTTTGTATGCAGGCAAGTCTGCAGGCAAGAGATTCACATGGGTTCACACACAGATGCATTACCCCCTGTGCAGATTGATTTATACCTAATTAGATACAGAGAGAATATATTTGGGATGTTTTAACAGGCAAAGTATGCCTTCTAGATATATTCCTGTTGCATTCTTATTTATATGATTATATTATTATTGCTGGTATTCTATTATTTCTATTCGTATTTACTTACACTTCTATATATAGTCATATTTTCATATGCCTTCTATGCATACTTATATTTGAGCATTATTTATTTATATTACTTATATTAATATTGCTAGTATTCTATTATTTCTATTTGTATTTATTTACATTCATATATATATTCATATTCTCACATGCCTTCTATAGATATTTACATATGGAGAACATCTTTTTATACATCAATTTATTGCCCTCTGGATTTTTATTTCTATGCAAATATATTTATCTTTTCATCCATTTTTGAATGCGTTTCACTGTATCCTCTTCTTGTTCCTTAAAAACAGAATTTTATTTCCTCCTTTATTACCCTAAAATGACTTTTCTCACCTTATTTGCTCCAGTGATCAGTGCTAAGTTAAATAAAACAAGACTTCAGCTGGGCTGCTCTCACTAAGTTTTGGGGTTCTGTTGGGGTTTTTTAGCTTCTCTTTAGCTCTGGTTTGGGCAGAACCTTCCCAAAGGGAAATGCAAGGGAGAGACTCACCCCCACGACTAAGCTGCCCAAACAGCACTGCCTATGTCACACACACAGGCACACACACAGACACACACACAGAGACACAGAGACACATACAGACACACACAGACACACACAGACACAGAGACACACACAGACACACACACACAGACACAGGCACACACACAGACACAGACACACAGAGAGACACAGACACACAGACACAGACACACAGACACACACACAGACACAGACACACACACAGACACAGACACACACAGAGAGACACAGACACACAGACACACAGAGAGACACAGACACACAGACACACACACAGACACAGACACACAGATACACATACACAGACACACACACAGACACAGACACACACAGACACAAAGACACACACAGACATAGACACACACACACAGACACAGAGACACACACAGACACAGACACACACACACAGACACACAAACACAGACACATACACAGACACACACACAGACACACACACAGATACACATACACAGACACACAGACACACAGACACACACACAGACACACACACAGACACACAGACACACACACAGACACACACAGACACACACACAGAGACACACACAGAGACACACACAGAGACAGACACAGAGACAGACAAACAGACACACATACACAGACACACACACAGAGACACACACAGACACACACACAGAGACACACACAGAGACACACACAGACACACACAGAGACACACACAGAGACACACACAAACACAGACACACACACAGAGACACACACACACAGACACACACACACACACACAGACACACACACACAGACACACAAACACAGACACACACACAGACACACACACAGACACACACACAGACACACAGACACAGACACACAAACACAGACACACACACAGACACACACACAGACACACACACAGACACACAGACACAGACACACAAACACAGACACACAAACACAGACACACACACAGACACACACACAGACACAGACACACACAGACACACACAGACACACACACACACAGACACACAAACACAGACACACACAGACACACACACAGACACAGAGACACACACACACAGACACACACAGACACAGACACACAGACACACACACAGACACACACACAGACACAGAGACACACACACACAGACACAGACAGACACAGACACACAGACACACACACAGACACAGACACACACAGACACACACACAGACACACACACAGACACAGACACACACACAGACACAGAGACACACACAGACACACACAGACACACACACAGACACACAGACACACACAGACACACACAGACACACACAGACACACACAGACACACGCACAGACACACACAGACACAGAGACACACACAGACACACACACAGACACAGACACACAGACACACACACAGACACACACAGACACACACACAGACACACAGACACACACAGACACACACAGACACACACACAGACACACAGACACACACAGACACACACAGACACAGAGACACACACAGACACACACACAGACACACACACAGACACACACAGACACGCACAGACACGCACAGACACACACAGACACAGAGACACACACACAGACACACACACAGACACACACACAGACACAGAGACACAGACACACACAGAGACACACAGACACACACACAGACATACACAGACACACACACAGACACACACAGACACACACACAGAGACACAGACACACAGACACACACAGAGACACAGACACACACACACAGACACACACAGACACACACAGAGACACACACAGACATACACACAGACACACAATCACAGACACACCCACAGAGACACACACAGACACACAAACACAGACACACACAGAGACACACACACCGAGACACACACAGACACACACACCGAGACACACACAGACACACACACCGAGACACACACACACACAGACACACACACACAGAAACAGCACACAGCACCCCAACCCATCTGAGCTCACAGCACCCCGCCCAGCACACAGCACCTCATCCCAGCCCAGCACACAGCACCCCGCCCAGCACACAGCACCTCATCCCAGCCCAGCACACAGCACCCCGCCCAGCACACAGCACCTCATCCCAGCCCAGCACACAGCACCTCATCCCAGCCCAGCACACAGCACCTCATCCCAGCCCAGCACACAGCACCTCATCCCAGCCCAGCACACAGCACCTCATCCCAGCCCAGCACACAGCACCTCATCCCAGCCCAGCACACAGCACCCCAGCCCAGCCCAGCACACAGCACCTCAGCCCAGCCCAGCACACAGCACCTCAGTCCAGCCCAGCACACAGCACCTCATCCCAGCCCAGCACACAGCACCCCAGCCCAGCTCAGCACACAGCACCTCATCCCAGCCCAGCACACAGCACCTCATCCCAGCCCAGCACACAGCACCTCATCCCAGCCCAGCACACAGCACCTCATCCCAGCCCAGCACACAGCACCCCAGCCCAGCCCAGCACACAGCACCTCAGCCCAGCCCAGCACACAGCACCTCAGTCCAGCCCAGCACACAGCACCTCATCCCAGCCCAGCACACAGCACCCCAGCCCAGCTCAGCACACAGCACCTCATCCCAGCCCAGCACACAGCACCACAGCCCAGCCCAGCACTCAGCACCCCAGCCCAGCACACAGCACCTCAGCCCAGCCCAGCACACAGCACCCCAGCCCAGCCCAGCACTCAGCACCCCAGCCCAGCCCAGCACTCAGCACCCCAACCCAGCCCAGCTCACAGCACCACAAATTGAACATCATCTTCCCGGCAGCTCCGATGCAGGGTTTGGAAAGCCACTGCAGAGTGCTTTGCAGGTGGTGGTGCCTGGAGCCCCAGTGATGCCCCAACCCCTGGAGATGCCCATGCTGCTGGGTCAGCAAAATGTGCACATGCAGCTCCAGGGGGGTTTAGACAACCCAGGGGTGGAATTTCAGCCCCCAAAACTGGTCAGCTGAATTCTGCAAGGCCTGAGGAAGAGCAAGGTGGGATTGCCTTTGTTTTTTTTTCCTAACTAATTGAACTAAAGGGATATTGAGGTTGAAAAGAAGATCAGGATGTATTTGCAAACTAGGATGGGTTTGCTCCTGGAGATGCTGCTCAGCAGGCATCACAGGGCTGCTGAGGGGGAACAGTATCCCCCAAAACATTCTTTCTGAGGGCTTCCTGAGTGTTCAGACTGATCTGAGCACCTCCAAAACAGCTGTAAGCTACCATGGAGGCTCTCTTGCTTGCAAAATGAAAAATAATAAAATAAAAAACAGTAACAAGTGACAACAATAAATGTGACTGAAGTGTTCCAGGAGCCAAGTGCTGTGAAAAGTGTAGCTGGCTCCATGGTCACAAAGAATCCCAGCATGCCAGCACAGTGAGGCTGGAAAGGACCTCTGGACATCATCCAATCCAACCTCCCTGCTCCAGCAGGGCACCCACAGCAGCTTGCCCAGCAGCACAGTGCCCCGGGGGTTTGGAAGCTCTCCACACAAGGACACTCCACAGCCTCTCTGGGCAGCCTGCTCCAGGCCTCCAGCACCCTCACAACAAACAACTTTCTCCTCCTCTTCACATCCAACCTCCGGGGTTCCAGTCTGTGCCCACTGCCCCTTGTGCTGTCCCTGGGCACCACTCACAAGAGTCTGGCCCCAGCCTCTTGTTCCCCACAGCTCCTTTAGCTCTTGCTGAGCATTGCTCAGATGCCCTCTGGGGCTGCTCTTCTGCAGGCTCTCAGCCCCAGGGCTCTCAGCCTTTGCTCCTCACAGAGCTGCTCCAGGTCCCAACATTTACCCACGGGACAGTGCCCATGTCAGTGTTCAACACCAGCCCTTCACAGCCCTAACATGCCTTTGGTGGGAAGCAAAGCACTTTGCCATCCCACCCACCATCCCACGTCAACTGCCAGAACCATCAAGCACCCTCCCCTTCCCCCACACCAGGACTCCCTTGGTAGCACTCAAAGAACCAGAGAGTCTTTCTGGTTGGAAAAGCCCTTTAAGGCTCTTTGACCCTGAGGGTGGGGAGAGCCTGGCCCAGGCTGCCCACGGAGGTGGGAGCTGCCCCATGGCTGGCACCATTGCGGGTCAGTGTGGGGCTGTGAGCAACCTGCTCTAGCCGGGGCTGTTTCTGCTGGCTGCAGGGGTTGGACTGGATGGCCTGGAAAGGTCCCTTCCACCCAAACCAGCCTGCGATTCTCTCACTTTCTGCCCTTCCCTGCCGAGATGAGGACCCTGCTCATTGCCACCCCTCCAGAAGCAAATGTTTTAACAGACATGCTGGAACTGACCCTGGTGCCACCTGCAGCCAAGCCCTAGCCTATGATTTATAGATCAGGAAAACCTGAATTTTGCAGGCTGGGCTGTGAGGAGAGCCTGCCCCAAGCTCAGTGCTGAAGACAGCCAATTCATAGTAGTAAAGACAACTGGAGGGGGTGGGGGTTGACTCTTTTCCTTGTTTTCTGGAGGAAATGCTTCTGCCCCAGCAAGCTTTGGTGAAATTTAAGTTTGGGCACTGCATCTCAACTCATTTCCCCTCTGCTGGAAAATGAAACCAGGCTAAGACACAGACAGGGTAGCAACAGGAAGGTGAATTCTCCAACCCAAACCCACATGAGCACTAGCAAGCTGCTCTGCAGTTCAATTAACTCAAACTGAGATGATGATGATGATGATGATGAACTTTCTTTGCAGAGCTGCTTGGTCCAGCTGACCCAGCTCCCCTCACTGCCCCCAGCCCTTGCTTTTCCTGCCCTCTCTTCTCAGACCATTGTCTATTTTCAGCAGTGCTCTTGGGTGAGTTTTCATGGAAAATGAAGCCTGTGCTTGCCTTAGACTACATCAGAAGACAACAATTTTGGTAGGATAGAAAAGATCTGCTCTTCTGGATGGGAAAAAAAGAGATGAGTTGGACAATTAATAATTTTCATGGATGAACTCTCTGGGGGTCACACATCTCCATGTAGCTGAAGCAGCTCCTTTCCTGGAATGAGACACTTGGAGATCCCTGGAAACATGAGTCCTGTCTAGGCTTTGTCCATGATCTCCTTCCAGCTGTGCAGAATAACTGCATGCATGTCTGCAAGGGTGAATTGTAATGTAAAGAATCTTAGAATCATGGAATTGTTTGGCTTGGAAAAGCTCTCTGAGATCCTCCAGTCCAACACCAACCCAGCACCACCATGGCCACCAAACCATGTCCCCAGGTACCATGGGCACACAGTTCTGAAACATCTCCAGGGATGGGGGCTTGTATAGGGTTAACACTCCTGGGGGAGTGACCCTGAACCTGACCCTAGGGGTCTTGGCCCCTCCTCAGGGGTGGGCCACACTCCAGGTGATGGTTAGCCCACTCCCCCCACTTCCTGTGGTATAAAAGAGACAGGACCTCCCTGTCTCTCCCTCTTGCTCTTTCTCTCTTCCTGCGTTCATGATCACACACACACTGATACTGCATACCAGCACAACACGTGGCAGCCACGAGGCAGAGACACCATCACACTACTCGGGTTGTATCCATCCCTGTTTGTATTTTGCTGTTTTCCCTTCCTTATCCTTTGTAAACTCCCCTACCTCCAATCCCTTTTTCTAAGTTATTGTTAAACTTTTCCTTTTTAACTTCCAAATCGAGTGAGATTGATTTATTTGGGTGTCCCTACCTTTATCTCTCTCCCTGTCTTTTGGGGAAAGGAGGGGGAAGAGGGGAGGGCGCTCTATAAATTCTATAAATTGTCATTGGGTCTACCAAATTTATAAGAGTCTCTGGGAACCTGCATTTGAACCCAAGACAGGGCTCCACCACCTCCCTGCAGCACAGAAATCATTCCAAATGTCCTACCTATATAGGCATATACATAGACATCTACATGTATGAGGGTACAATATTTTCTCTATGTATATACAGAGGTGACTACATCTTTGTGTCCAAAAGAGGAATCATCATTAATAGTAATCATCATCACAATCGTAAGTAGTAGTAGTAGTAGTATTTAGACCACAAGTCCTGTGAGGAGCAGCTGAGGGAGCTGGGGTTGTTCAGGAGGAGGAGGCTGACGGCAGAGCTCATTGCTCTCTACAGCTCCCTGAAAGGAGTCTGGAGCCAGGTGGGGGTTGGGCTCTGCTCCCTAGTAACAGGTGACAGGACAAGAGGAAATAGCCTCAGGTTGTACCAGGATTAGGAGGTTCAGGTTGGACATAAGGAACAATTTCTTCCCCAAAAGGGTAATCAAGGCCTGGCCTAGGTTGCTAAGGGCAGTGGTGGAGTCTCCATCCCTGAAGGGGTTGCAAAGCTGTGGAGATGTGGTGCTGGTGGTGCTCTGGCAGTGCTGGGTCAAGGGTTGATCTTTACCTTAAAGACCTACAGCTAAAATGATTTTGTGATTCTAAGAATTAAACTTTTACAGACCAAAGAGGAGTCCCATATCAGGAACATCTCCATCTGTTCCTGGGTCACCACAGGACACCCCTCAGAGAGGAGTAGATTAGAATATTACTGCTCCTCTGACAAGGTTTCCACTTGCCAGCAGCAGACAGCCCCTGACCTCCATCCATAGCCTGCAAGAGCCCAGGAAACCTGCACCCTGCCCACCCTGAGGGCATGAGAAATAAATGTTTGATCCGATCAACTCGTGGCAAGAGGCCACAGACAGGGGTGAGGGGGGACTTTGAATGGGGCTGCACTCCTGCTTGCACCACCGCCACGACAGCTGCACCTGGCTTAAGAGAACAGAGCAACAAACAGTTAGAAACTAGAAGGGCTGATGTAGGAGGGAGGCAGGTGGAAGAGACAGCCTTTGGCATGAGCAAACCGAGGAAGAGCCCTACAAAGGACACTGCTAGTTTGGAGTTCACGGGAAGGACACTTGAGGCAGACCCCTTACTTCATCACTGCAGACCTCCAGAGGGACCCGCTGACAACAAGAGGCATGCGCGGAAGAGACACCTCCGTTCTCGGGACTGCTAAGGACAACCCAACCTTGTCTCAGGCTTAGCCCTGCATCTGTAACATGATCGGCTCTAAAAAGAAGCCTGAACACAAGTGGCGTGCGTTAGGGCAGAGCAGAGCCCCCCGCGCCCAGGCCTGTGCAGTGCTGGGTCCTGTGGCGCCATGAAAAGCCTCATCCCGCAGGAGCCCAGCTGAGGCCTCCCGCCTGTGCCAAGGGCCGCCCTCTGCGCCGGCCAGAGGCGCAGCTCCAGCGCCTCCTCGCTCCCTCCCCGCACTGCTCAGCTGGCCGCTTTGGAGTTTGTTTTTCCACTCACTCCCCACATTTCCCTTATTTTAGACTTTGTGTTGACTTGGACGCTGCACCATGGAAAAAGAAGAGCACAGAGGGGCAGGTGAAGGGAGGGTTACCCGACCAGGGGTGCCTGCCCGAGGGCTGCGTGCTGCCGGCTCAGCAGAATCCAGCCGGACCAAGCCCTGGGGACTCGGCTGAAGCAGCTGGAGTCGCTGCTCTGCTGAGTTCCTCCTCCAGGATCTCTGTGCTTGTGCTCACCAGGGTGGAGGAAGCAGAAAAGAGAATCTCCCCCACCCACACACCCCTCCCAACCCCCATCTGATTGGTATCAGCAACAAACACCAGAAAAGCTCTTTCAGAGCAGAAGAGCGAAAAACCAAACACCCCATGCAAAAAGCAGGCACAACACACACAGAGGCCTGACAGCTCCCCAGAGGGTGGCTCTGCTACGATTTTCTCCAGCAAAATAACAGAGAAAAAAAGCACTTTGGCCATCCACACCCCTGGACAGACACAGATTGACCACGGGGACTGATCCCAGCACATGGGAGAGCTGTCTCACCTGGCTCACAGAACCACAGGATGGAAAGGGACCTCTGGAGACCATCACATCCAGCCCCTCTGCTAAAACAGGGTCACCTGGCGGTCACACAGGAGCATGTCTGGGCAGGTTTTGAATGTCTCCAGAGATGGAGGCTCCACCATCTCTCTGAGCAGCCTGCTCCAGGCCTCCAACACCCTTAAATTACAGAAGTTCCTCCTCATGTTTAGATGGAACCTCTCGTGCTCATGATTGTGTCCATGACCCCTTGTCCTGTCACTGGGCACCATTGAACAAAGCCTGGCCCCACGCTCCTGACACCCACTCTGGAAGTATTGATCAGCACTGATGAGATCCCTCCCAGCCTTCTCTTTTCCAGACTAAAAGACTCATCTCTCTCAGTCCCTCCTCATCAGAGCTGTGCTCCAGTCCCCACACCCTTTGCTGTGCCCTCTCCAACAAGCCCCTGTCCTTGTTGAACTGGGGAGCCCAGCACTAGACACAGTATTCCAGATGTGGCCCCACAGGAGCAGGGTAGAGGGGAGGAGAATCTCCCTTGGTCTGCAGGCCACATTCTTCCTCATGCACCCCAGAATGCCATCAGCCTTCTGGAAGTGCAGAAAGCTGAGTAAACCTTTCCTTGGCCTGAGAAAGGCTTTGGATGCTCCATCATGTCCTTCTTTACACCCCCTCCCATCCACCAGCACCCAGCTCTACAGGTGGCTTTTAGCCCACAGCACTTAAGTAACAGCACCTGTGCAGCTCCTGTTTGGTGCCAGGCTGAGCAGGAGGCGGCAGGGCCGCAAACATCTTTCTCCATACGTTTAAAACCAGGGCTACAACTCACCCTGAAATGATTTCAGGTCTACCGAGGAAGGAGATGTCACCGGGAGCTGCCCTGTGGGCAGCCCAGTGATGTTCTGCTTTAAATCTAGCTGTGATTTCTCTCTTCTGAGCGGATTTCCACGTGTGGGTGAGCAGGATGTTGCTGCTGTTAATGCACAGGTGTCGTTTTCTTTGCTTCACCTGGAGTAAAACTCGCCAGCGCTGGGGCTGCCCCCGGCGCCGTGCCTCCTGCTGCTCCCAGCGCAGTCCTGCCATTTACTCACATCCCTTCGCCGCCTTCCCCCGCCTCGGGGTTTAAAATACATCCAGTGGCTAAATAGCAGGAAACTCCCGAGGCAAAAATACCGCGGACAGGAACCCAGGGCGCAGGGGACACGCAGGAGCAAGGCGCGGATTTCCTCCTCAAACATCGCACCCCCGACGGTGACCTGGCCGGGCAAGCCACCCGCGCCGCGACACCGCCCGCAGCAGCTTCGCGCCAGCAGGGACCTGTCAGCTCTTGACAGGGGAAAGAAACAGCATTTTGTTGCCGGGGTTTTCTTTCTCCTCCAGAAAAGGGTCTTTTATTCAAAGGCCACTGACACGGAGATTGATCAAACCATCTGCCCTACATCTCTAGGTAACAGATGTGTGTCTCTCAGCTGGAGACACAGCCGTGCATACAGCCTCGGGTGGGACAGCTGCATGGGCGCAGGGACGCTGGCCCAGGCTGCCCACAGAGGTGGGAGCTGCCTCACTGCAGGTCAGGTTGACCGGGGCTGTCCCTGCTGGCTGCAGGTTGCACTGGATGGCCTCAAAATGTCTCTTCCCACCCAGACCAGCCTGGGATTCTATGATTCTGTGACCACCATAAAGCTCTGGCGGGGCAGGCTGGTTTGAGGCTGCTGCCTGCAGAATACCAGTCCTGGAGGAACGATGGGTTTCCTGAACTGGAAGGGTGAGGAGGGCAGAGGACCGGGCCAGGACTTTGATAATGCATCATCTGAAGTGGGTTGTGACAGAGCTAGGCCCTGTGCCAGCACAGCAGCAGGCTGCTAAACACGGACCTTTTAGGACGGTTGTGATGCTTGGGGCACAGACATCTACCTTTGAGGGTACTGTAGAGCTGGACTTGAAGCAGAGGTCTAACATTTCAGATTTGAGGCCCCATGGGTCACAAAGAGATGCCATCATATGCCACGGAGAAGCCTGATGTTTTGCTGGATGGAGCAGCTTACGGGTGTGGACCCCGTGCTGGGAGGTAGACAGAGCTACCAAACCACAGCCCAACCCTGGACTTAGCACCTCTGCCTGTGAGGAAGAGAAAAGGCTTTTACAGAGTGATAATGAACAGCCAAACCTCAGAAACTGGGAGGTTCCCACAAAAAAACCTCAGCAAATCCTGCTTACAGACAGGAGGTTCACTGCTAGCAAGAATTAACCCAACCTGCCCAGAGAAGTGTTCAAAACCAGGCTGGATGAGGCTGAACCAGTGGAAGGTGTCCCTGCCCACGGCAAGGGGTTGGAGCTGGATGATCTTTCAGGTCCGTTCCAACCCAAACCCTTCTCAGATACTCTTCAAAAGAGCAACAATTTGGCCCCAGATCCAACCCTCCTTCCAGGAGGGGAACGGCTTAATTCTGACAAATCATCAGCCTCGTTAACGACCCATTAATTACATGAATCCCGGCAGGAATAAGGAGCCTCCTGCCCCAGCATCACTCCTCACCTCTGGGTCACTGCCGAGTGGCTGCCCTGCCTGCGAGGGGTTAAACCGCCCCCAGAGCCGCTTCGGGCTCAGGCTCACGTCATGGAAACACTCAAGTAACCACAATTTGCTCTGTTGCTTTTTGGCTCTGCTGCTTCCACATTTCTCTACCTCCCAGCCCAGATCTCTGCTACCTGCTTTCCACCGAGGTACCTGGGACCAAGCAACTGGAGCTAGCAGCCAGGGAATTCTGTTTTAACCCAAGTTACTCTTATGCTCTCTGCATGCCCCACACCAAGGTATAATAAAGATCCTGAATCACAATCCCAGCGAGAAACACCACATGGGATGCACAGAATAAATGGGGTGGGATGAGGGCATGGCACTTTCTGGGTTTTGCTGGGGTTTAATGTGGCACCAGGTCAGAATGAGCCCCAGTAGCCCTATCTGTCTGCTGCTTACCCCCCTAGAACAGCCTCAGGTCTCTCTCCGCCATCCCTATAAGCTTTCCTAGCTCTCCCAGTAGCCCTGCATCAGCTGGCTCCCCTACCCAAGGTGTGCTGACTGACCAGAAGCTGCCTTCATTGCCACCACAGAATCCCAGCATGCTGGAGGTTGGAAGGGACATCTGGGATACACCTGGTATCCACTGCCCAGAAGACAGAGATTCCCAAGCATTGTGATGGCCTTTTTCCAGAGGAAACAAAGAATGAAAGAGGAGTTTTGGACAGCCCTTGAGCAATGCCAGCACCCAGATGCCCAGACTTACCTGACAAAATAGGTTCTCTGTTCTAATTTACTGCCCTAATTCTCCACAGAGCACAACTTAGATGCTGCTCATAACTCCTTAACACTCCCTTCAACAGCCTTGAAACCATTCCTGAATAACCTTTTTTGCTGAAAAAAACCTTTAAGGAAGGGCAACACTCTGCAGCTGGTCTGGACCAGCAATACTGCACAGGGAGAAGCCCCTTCCACAGGAGTGGAGCTGGACCTGCTGGGTGAGCAGCACAGGGTGCAGACAGTCAACACCTGGCTTGTGGCTCATCAAGAACCACCCTTAAAAATACCCAAAGCATTTTGGAGGGGATCAGCATCCCACCCAACTCTGCAAATGCTGTGTGCGGGAGAGAACCCAAAGCTGGGTCCTCCAGAGATTTGAACAGAGGAAAAGCATCAAACAACTTCATTTTTCAGGACCCAAACCCCCAAAACAAAACCCCCAAACCCCAACAACTAACATACTTGCACCAACAATTTATAATAAGGATTTTAAAGCTATTTAGCATGGAGGGAGACGGCCACAGAAATGTGACTCAATAGCTGAAAATGGGATCTAGTGACTGGAGGAGGCTTAAAAGCTGCTAAAAAGGCAATGAGTGAGTAGCTGTGGAGCTGCTAAGGGGAAC
This sequence comes from Pogoniulus pusillus, assembly GCF_015220805.1. Lineage (NCBI taxonomy): Eukaryota > Metazoa > Chordata > Aves > Piciformes > Lybiidae > Pogoniulus > Pogoniulus pusillus. The sequence continues at coordinate 259,109 of NC_087290.1, read as the reverse complement.
ACCAGTGGAGCCAGACTTAGCTCCAGGAAGGTCAGTAGAGGCATGTGGAGTATTGGGGATGAGGAACAGCCTTGGGGAAAGAAGTTATTTTGCTACTAATTATGGGTTTGTAAGTCTCTTTCTGGAGGCTCTGGGGCCCCAAATACAAGAGAGCCATGGACCTGACTGAGCAGGACCAGAGGAGGCCACAAAGATGACCAGAGGGCTGGAGACCCTCTGCTATGAAGACAGACTGGTAGAGATGAGGTTGTTCATCCTGGAGAGGAGAAGGACCCAGGGAGACACTGGAACTGCATTTCAGTATCTGAAAGGGGACCTACAGGAAGGCTGAGCAGGGACTGTTCAGAAGAGTAATAGCACAAGGGGCAGTGGTTTGGAACTGAAGCAGGTCAGATTGAGGTAGGACATCAGGAGGAAGTTCTGCACAGTGAGGGTGGTGAGACACTGGCACAGGCTGCCCAGGGATGCGGTTGAGACCTCATGCCTGGGAGACGTTCAAGGTCAGCCTTGATGTGGCCCTGGAAAGCCTACTCTGGTACTCTAGTTGGAGGTGTCCCTGCTGACAACAGCATCATGAGGAAATGGACTCCAATTGCACAGGGGAGGGTTAGGTAGGAGATGAGATAAAAATTCTTTGCTGCAAGAGAGATTGGCACAGGCTGCCCAGGGAAGTGGTGGAGTCCCTATCCCTGGAGGTGTTCCAGAACTGTATGGCCATGGCACTCGGTGACATGGTTTAGTGGCCACAGTGGTGCTGGGTCGCTGGTTGGACTTAGAGGCCTTTTCCAACCTTAATGGTTTTATGATGCATCCAACTCCTCCTAACTCAGCCTTCATAGTGGTAGTTCCACCACTCCCAGCTTCAAAACCAGCTATGGAATAAAAATATTAATGAAAGAACACTTGGGCCAGAGAGGAGATCAACCCCAGGCGGACACCGCACAAAATGCTTTCCCCACCAGCACACCTCCTGCCTCTTTTTGTGCTGAAAATGTTACCTGCCTGCTTCCTGCAGCATTTGAAGAGCAGATCTCAGGTTTTTTTGCACATTGCTCTTCATTTGCTTCTCTTTTTTGGTGAGGTCTAAAGGTCCTGAGAGGGCAACACAGGGCTGAAAATCTCAACTTCCCTCTTGACAGTCACAAAGGTGGTCAATCTGAAAGCAATCCCAAGGCTTCAGGAAGGATTTGGGAAGAGGAGGGGAGAAGCAGCCCAGCCGAGCCCGTAGCATGTTTGTCAATCCATGCTCAGCGAAGTGTTTCGGGGGAGGGAGAAGTGGGCGAAGCTCCGCGGAGCAGCGCAGCGCCAGATGAGTCAGAAAGCGCCGCTCGCCCCTTTCCCTCCAGCACCTCGGATACTCCGGCACGGCAGAGAATTTCTATTTCTCTTGTATTAGTGTCAGGAGAGAGCTGGAGCAGAACCTTGGCTGGTTAGCAACCATCAGCAGCTGATCTGACCACAGTTAGCAAAAGTAGCACAAGGGAGCAAGCAGAGGGCATGGGCAAGCACACCCCAGTGTCCATGGACACCTCTGGCACTGGCATGGGAATAACTTGCCGGAGGGGTCTGCTGCCGCTCCTGGCAAAGCAGGGCTGGGATGCACGTTCGTGCTGGAGAGCAGCAAGCTCCTTGTGCGGGGAGACCTTCTCGCTCTCTACAACCACTGAAAGGAGCTCAGAGCCAGGTTGACGTTGGTCTCTTCTCCAAGGAACAAGAGACAGGCCAAAAAGAAATGGCCTCAGGTTGCACCAGGAGTGGTTTAGTTTGGATATTAGAATAAACTTCTTCACTGAAAGGGCTCTCAAACACTGGAGCAGTCTGCCCAGGGAGGTGGTGGAGTCACTATCCCTGGAGGTGTTCAACAACAAGGTAGATGCAGCACTAGGAAACGAGGTAAAGTGGGCATGATGGCATTGGGTAGACAGTTGGACTTCATGATCTTACCAACCGCAGTGATTCTGTGAACAAGTCTTGGTGGGTTTTGGCTGAACAATCTAGTACAGGATGGACTTGGGCTTGGAGACATCTCTTCCCACCAAGGTAAGCTCAGATATACATACAGAAAAACACACACAAGAGTTCCAAAATCACAGCAGCCCAGCATGGTGGGCATGGGGAGCTCTGCAGAGAAGCTCACGATTGTGTCCATGACCGCTTGTCCTGTCCCTGGGCACCACTGACAAGAGTCTGTCCCCAGGCTCTTGCCCCCCACAGCTCCTTTAGCTCTTGCTGAGCACTGCTCAGATGCTCTCTGGGGCTGCTCTTCTGCAGGCTCTCAGCCCCAGGGCGCTCAGACAGCCCAGGGGCAGGACCCTCCTCTTGCCCCCGTTGAACTTTAGGAGGTTCCCTCCACCCAACTCGGCAGCCCATCCAGGTCTGCCTGAATGGCAGCACAGCCTGAGGGGTGTCAGCTTGTCCTCAAAATCTGGGCTCATCAGCAAACTTGCTGAGGAACCTTCATCCAGGGTACTGATGATGTTGAACAAGACTGGCCCCAGCACTGACATCTGGGGAGCTGTGATGCTGAAGTCAAGCTGATGGCACTGTGGAGTTGTGCATCACATAAGAAAAAGAGGAAAGGCTTGGAGCCCACTCAGTGCTGAAGAGAGCTGCAAGAGGTGCTGCAGAACATCAGGTGCCACAGTGAGGGTCAGCACCAGGAACAGCAAGGGTAAAGGAGAGGATGGATGAGATCCTGGGGAGGGCTGATGGGGCAGGGTCTGATCCTGCTTGGCGCTGTTTTCCACCACAGACAGCAGCAAGGCTTCTGCAAGAAGAGATCAAACTCAAGAATAGAGCAAGGCCCACATGTTGCCAGCAGCCTAACCCTAACTTGACTCTGCTGACATTCACAGTCCATTTAGGTTACCAGTGAAGCAAAGAAAACGACACCTGTGCATTAACAGCAGCAACATCCTGCTCACCCACACGTGGAAATCCACTCAGAAGAGAGAAATCACAGCTAGATTTAAAGCAGAACATCACTGGGCTGCCCACAGGGCAGCTCCCGGTGACATCTCCTTCCTCGGTAGACCTGAAATCATTTCAGGGTGAGTTGTAGCCCTGGTTTTAAACGTATGGAGAAAGATGTTTGCGGCCCTGCCGCCTCCTGCTCAGCCTGGCACCAAACAGGAGCTGCACAGGTGCTGTTACTTAAGTGCTGTGGGCTAAAAGCCACCTGTAGAGCTGGGTGCTGGTGGATGGGAGGGGGTGTAAAGAAGGACATGATGGAGCATCCAAAGCCTTTCTCAGGCCAAGGAAAGGTTTACTCAGCTTTCTGCACTTCCAGAAGGCTGATGGCATTCTGGGGTGCATGAGGAAGAATGTGGCCTGCAGACCAAGGGAGATTCTCCTCCCCTCTACCCTGCTCCTGTGGGGCCACATCTGGAATACTGTGTCTAGTGCTGGGCTCCCCAGTTCAACAAGGACAGGGGCTTGTTGGAGAGGGCACAGCAAAGGGTGTGGGGACTGGAGCACAGCTCTGATGAGGAGGGACTGAGAGAGATGAGTCTTTTAGTCTGGAAAAGAGAAGGCTGGGAGGGATCTCATCAGTGCTGATCAATACTTCCAGAGTGGGTGTCAGGAGCGTGGGGCCAGGCTTTGTTCAATGGTGCCCAGTGACAGGACAAGGGGTCATGGACACAATCATGAGCACGAGAGGTTCCATCTAAACATGAGGAGGAACTTCTGTAATTTAAGGGTATTGGAGGCCTGGAGCAGGCTGCTCAGAGAGATGGTGGAGCCTCCATCTCTGGAGACATTCAAAACCTGCCCAGACATGTTCCTGTGTGACCGCCAGGTGACCCTGTTTTAGCAGAGGGGCTGGACTAAAATCTGCAGAGCTCCCTTCCAACTCTTATCATTTTGTGACTGTGTAACACTGAGTTTGGAGATCCAGGATCCTTGTAAGATTCAACATGGTGAGACCTAAATGTTCCATGGATTCTCCAGTTTCCCTGGCAAATGAAGTTGCCATGCTGACAGCAGCAGTGACGGATCTGAAACTGGAACAAGAGCTCTTCCTAAAGGAGAAATATTTTCTCCCAGCCCAGCAATCTATATCACACTGCTCAGCTGCCAAGCCACAAACTGGAGATATTAAACAATCAGTATTGCTCTGTTTCCTCTTGCAAACACTAGCACTGGATCTGCAAATGCAATTTTAGGCTCAAAAAAAATTCACCTCCCCCTATAAATATATATATATATATATATATATACTAATATTAAGCAGGCTGATGGGTACCACTTCTCACTTAACATCAGAGCTTGCCGCAGCTCAGATTTTCTTGAATGCATCGTCCCAGAGAGAAAGCAGCAGAGAGCAGCTCGCTGGAGGGTGTTGGGAGGCAGCTCCTCAGACAGATGATGTCTTTTTGGTGGTGATTCATGACCACACCAGCAGTTTGATTTTGGGTTGAGAAGGAAATGAATGAATGTGAGACAGGAGAGTGAGAAAATGAAACTCACTGGAGGTCTGCTCTGCACTTTCAGCCACACAAGATTTGAATCTTCCTCTGTGAGCTCAAGCGAATCACCCAAATGCCCTGCATCTCTGCTGCTGGAGTTTAGCTTAAGGCTGCACTAAACCACAGTTCAATGCAGGCTGCCTTCAAGGTGTGACTCCATTTTGCCCTCCCACACTGCTTCCCATTCTGGTCTGGGCACACCCCAAGCACTGATGAGGTTGATTCCTGCTGCACGACACAACCTGCTGGAAAGAGGCTATTTGCTTAATCTCAAGGTTTCCAACCAAAGAAGCCACACAGAAGCCCATTATGCCTCATTTTAAGCTGTGTGAGCCTGTCCATCCCTCATCCACACCACCAGGAAAATGTCAATGCTGCACAAAGACAGCAAAAATTCAGAACGCTTTAAACTGTGACCATGCTCTTGCTGATGGTTGCACTGCCCAGGTTACTGCTGCCAAGGTCTCCACACATCTCTGTGAGTTGCACCATGCAGGAGGTGCAGACCTCTGCTTTGAAGGCCACAGGACTCCCCAAAGTCAGAAGCTCTTGCAAATCAACAACCTGCTAGAAGCCCAGCACAGGACTACATGGGAAGCAAAGCTATAGAGAAGTGAATACAACAGAGCAGCACACAGGGCTGCTGTTCACAGAGTCGTCTGCAGGAGGCATGGCCCTCTGATCCCACCCAGCACTGCTTTCCTAGTGAGTAGAGATGCAGACAGCAATCCCACAGCATCTGCTCAGGCCTTCCTCAGCTTCACCCATGAAGATCAAGCAAAAAGCGGATGCAAGCGGCTCCAAAGCAAGAGTTCACACACCTATCCTCTTGCACAACTTCAAGAAAGGACTCACTGCTTCAAAGTCTGGGAGCAAACTCACCCTACAATCCTCCTGTTTTATTACTGAGAGTTAACGACCTATGTCCAGCTACAGCCTGACCAGTCACAACCTCCACTTCCCTAGGAGGCTTCAGCCACCCCAGAGTCCCTCTGGTGCACACCGAGCACCTCGAAAACACAAAGATAGAAATTCCCCTTATCACAGCCCAGAAGGTGCCCAGCTGCTGCCACAAGGAGACGGACAGAGGGTTCCTCGGGCCAGAATAGCGATGCCAGCACATGTGCCATCGCCCTATCTCCTCCCAGCACCCCTTCCTCTTCTGCAGCAGCACCCACGGCCCAGCCAGGCTTGCTGGGAGCTGGCAGCAAGGTCCCCACCTCGTCACTACACTTCGATTTTGGGGTTTCCCCCCCTCACACACAGGCGATGGGGGAACTTCCTCTTTCCTGCCGACATATCCGTGTCCCTCCGGCTTTCCGCCGCTCTGCCAGAGGAACTCACACCCAGCTAACTGCCAGTGCTGCCCGGCCACCGGTACCGCCAGTAATTAGCCTTTCATCAAAATCGGCAGGCAGTCCCCTAACCAACAGGTGTCCCGGAGCGACCTCTACGGCTCCTGTACACACCTAGAAGAAGGATGCTCCGGAAGCGAAGCGAGAGACCCACGGCAGCGCCCCGACCCTTCCCGATCGGGACAGTCCCAATGCGGAGGGTCCCCGATTGGAAGCATCCCGATCCCATTCCCAGACTCGGGAGGAAAGGTCCCACTCCCCGTCTCAGTCACGGTGAGGAGGGTCCCAGTCCCGATCCTGGCAGGGAGAACCCCACTCCGGGTCCATATCTCGGTCCCGGCGGGGAGGGTCCCGCTCCCGGGCGCGCTCCGGTTCCGTCGGGACGGTAACCCTGTCCCTATTCCCAGCAGGGACAGCTCCAATGAAGGCTCCCAGCCGGCCCAGAAGGGATGCCGGTATCCCGTCAGAGCTGCCCCAGCCCCTCACCGGTGGCACACCGCGTTCCCGTCTCGCCTCACTCACCATTGGGACCGTACTTCTCCCGGTTCCGCCGGACCTGCTCCGGGCTGAGCCCGCAGCTCTCGCTCACCCCGAAGCGGCGGAGGACGTCGAGCACCGGGTGGCTGTGTGCCGCCTCCATGCCCAGCGCTGCCCGGCTCGGGGCACGATGGGCGCGGGCACGCGGGCCGCGCTCGCCTGCTGCTGCGCCGCCGCCTCTGGGCCCGGCGCGGGCTGCGCTCCTGCCGCCGCTCCCGCCCCGCCCTCCCGGAGCCGCCGCCCCGCCCAGCACCGCCCCCCGCGGGGCAGCCCCGGCGGTTACAGCGGGGATCCCCTTCCCCCCGCGGCCCAGCCCCTAGGGCTGCAGCCCCTCCGAAAGCGCCGCTGTGTGTCCGTGTCCCCTTCTGCCCTCTGTCACTTGTATGAATTGGCTCCAAACTTCTCGGCTGTGATGCTGGGCACCGGGAAATCCTCCTGGGAACGGGAAACATTCCCCTGGGTTGGTGCTGAGAGATACGGGAAGGGTTCTACAGCCCCTGCCCCGTCAGCATCTCTTTTTTCGTTGTAAGCTGGGCATGTCCCGGTGCTACAGGAGCACAGTGCCCACAGGGCTTTGGAAGCTCTCCACACAAGGACACTCCACAACCTCCCTGGGCAGCCTGCTCCAGGCCTCCAGCACCCTCTCAACAAACAACTTGCTCCTCCTCTGCACATCCAAGCTCCTGGGTTCCAGTCTGTGCCCACTGCCCCTTGTGCTGTCCCTGGGCACCACTCACAAGAGTCTGGCCCCAACCTCCTGCCACCACAGCTCCTTTAGCTCTTGCTGAGCATTGCTCAGATGCCCTCTGGGGCTGCTCTTCTGCAGGCTCTCAGCCCCAGGGCTCTCAGCCTTTGCTCCTCACAGAGCTGCTCCAGGCCCCTCAGCAGCTTTGCAGCCTCCTCTGGACTCTTTTCAGCGGTTCCCTGGCTCTCTGCAGCTGGGAGCCCAGAACTGGACCCAGCACTCCAGATGTGACCTGCCTAGGGTAGAGTACAGGAGGAAGAGAACCTCCCTCATCCTGCTGGGCACACTCTTCCTCCAGGTGCCCTCCAAGACACCATTTGCCTTCCTGACCACCAGGGCACATTGCTGCCTCATGGGAACTTGTTGTCCACCAGCACTTCCAGGTGCTTCCCTGTGGAGCTGCTTTCCAGCAGGTCCCCCTCACCTGGTCTGGTGCGTGTGCCCATGGTCATGTGGAATCAGAGGCAGCGTCTGATGGCAGCAGGAGGCCTGGCACTACAATCATTGTCTGGCACTTCTCAAACCCAGCGCTGACACTGTCCCTGTCAACACACCGCACTCAGGGAGCAGCAGCTGTGCTGTGCTGTCATCTGCTGGAGCATGAAATGGGAAACATCACCATGGGGGGAGGCTGGAAAGAACCAAGACACCTCACTCGTGGTAGAACCTGAGCACCAGTCTCTGGGTGTGTGTCCTGGACATCCCAGGGCATCAGCTTCACAGTGCTCAGTGCTCCTCATCCCCACAGCGGAAGGCAGAGCAGCCATAGTTGAGTGAACAGGCTTGTTCTGGAGGCAACCCAGCTGCCCTCAACCCATCTTACCATGTCCCTTTCCTGCTCAGCTTAGGAGGGGCCAGCACCCCATGTTGCACAACACAAGAGCTTTACATCACCTTCTGCCACTCTTGCTCACAACAGGCTGCAAAAATGCCTATTTGTAGTAGCAATGTGACCAGGAATAGGACCATCATGAGGAGTTACCCTGAACTGCAAGCAGAGAGTTGAGTTGCCTCATAAATCCCTGGTACAAGCCAGCTACAACCCAGCCAGCTGCAGGACTTTCCCAAGGACACCCATCCAGGCTCTGCTCCAGCAGAGGCTGTGTGACCTGGCTCAAACCCGCTCTCAGCGACTGTCCCCAGGGGAACACCAACTGCTGACTTTTCAGGTACCTGCAATTCTCCCACTGCACACAGTGCTGGAAGAAGCTGGCAATCAGTGCCACTCTCCAGCTATGGAGAGCAGGAATGGGCAGAGGTCTTGAAGGAATTGTAGGTTCATCATTGTTCATCACTGGAGTTCCTTAAGCCCTTTTTTTCCCCCGGATTGACAGCAGCCAACAGCGTGGGAGGTGGAGGGAGACTTCTGCTGAGCTGCCGCCCGACGGACGCCCCGAGCAGCGCCACAGCCCCACTGCAGGAAGCACAGCCCCTCGCCCTGCGGTTTGGCCTTGCTTCAAGCTTTGTTGTTATATCCATCTGCCTCTCGTGACTCTTTTGGGGTTAAAAGTGGTGTTTCTGCTGCTGAGCACCTGAGCAATAATGCTGCCTTCAGGCAGGGTCTGCTCCAGGGATGCATGGCTGACTGGGCTGGGTCATTCCACCAGGCACCTGGGGAGAGCTGACATAATCATAGATCATAGAGTGGGTTGGAAGAGGCCTTAAAGGCCATCTAGTTCCAGCCCCTTGCCATGGGCACAACACATCCTAATGGACCAGATTGCTCAAAGCCCCATCCAACCTGCTTTTGAACACTTCCAAGCTTAGAGTCTCCACAGCTTTTCTGGACAACCTGTTTCAGTGCCTCACCATGGAGAAGAATTTCTTCCTAATGTCTCATCTAAATCCAACTTCTTCCAGGCTGGTTACCCCTAGGCCTGTCACTCCTGTACAAAGTTTCTCTCCAGTTCTTCTGTAGCCTCTTTCAAGTGCTGGAAAGCAGCTCTAAGGTCTCCCTGGAGCCTTTTCTTCTCCAGAACGAACAACCCCAACCCTCTCAGCCTGTCCTCACAGCAGAGATGCTCCAGCCCTGACACTATATTCAGTCTTATACTATTAAAATATGACCTGAAGATGCACAGAAGGCTTAATGCCATAGGTCATCCCCTAAACTCAGCACCTGACATTAACCAGGGGTCAGACCTGACTCCCACAGCCTGGCTGGGAACCCTCTTACAGGCAGCTACCCAATCCTTGTTACCCTGCTCCCGAGCTACCCCTAAGGGTCTTCATGTCCTCCTGGCACATGCCCTCAATCAGAGTATCCCACAAGTTTTCTCAGTACCACATGAACACCCACTCCTGTCCCTGCTCCTCCCGGTTTCATCAGATGATGCCAGTCCTTGTACTGGAAGAGATCTCCAAGACGATGTCCCATCTCCAAAGGTTAATGTTTGACAAAGGTGGGAGTGACTGAGGACAGAGCTATAACAACAACATCTGGCAGCCCTAGCAATAGGCAGCACCAACCCCCGTCTGGGGGATTCCCTTCTGCAGCACATCGGCCCTGGAACAAAGGGAAACCTTGTTTGTCTTGGCTTCACTTGCAGTCACGATTTTTGGAGGTGGGCAAGTTTAAGAGGGCCATAAAAAGAAGCAAGGAGTGAGTGGAACAGCTCCCCAGCTTCTGAGGAGGCCTTTTTGCCGCGCTGCCCCAGCACTCTGTGAACCACAGGTGTTGGCAGCTGGCTTTCATTTTGATCTTGTTTGTCCCAAAGGACATTGGGAACAATCCTCCTGAGAGCTGTGAATTTGCAGTGCTGTACTCCCAGGGTGGGGGTGAGTTGAACAGGACGGCCAGAGCCGCTTCCAGAGCCTGGCTGAGGCAGCAGGGAGGCTGCCAGCAGCGCTCAGCCGCTCCTTGCCCCGAGGATTTTACAACCCATGGAAGATTAATCTTCTGTCTCCAGCTTGTTCCTCAGATACAAGGAAAAACTTCTGTTTGCTGGAGAGGCTGAGAGAGCAGTGAGTGTGCTGGTAACCAGCCGCCAGGCTCCAGCTCCAGCCATGGAGACCCCAGCCCGAGCACAGGCTGGCCACGGGCTGAGGATGCTCAGCAGCACTTTTAGCAGCAGACTCGGCAGAGTTAGATAATGGCTGGACTCAGTGATCTTAAATGTCTCTTCTAACCCAGACAGTTCTATGATTCCATGAGTCTGTCAATTATGGCCTGAAGGATGGGAGAAAGTGGACAGGGCTTTGGGTTCTTTGTTCCTGCAGCAGCATAGGTTAGGGTCCACATTTACACTTCTTGCTGAGGTAAAGGTCATCTTAATTCAGAAGGTGGTTAAGAGATCACAGAAGGTGATTAAGAGATCACAGAATCATGGAATGCTTTGAGCTGGAAGGGACCTTTAGAGGCCATCCAGTCCAACCTCTCTGCAGCTTCAGCTGCAGCACGTTGCTCAGAGCCCCAAACAACCTGACTTTGAATGTTTCCAAGGATGGGGCATCTCCCACCTCCATGGGCAACCTGTTTTAGTGTTTCAACATCCTCATTGTAAAAACCTGATTTCTTATATCTGGTCTAAATCTCCCTCTTTTAGTTTAAACCATCACCCTCCATGTCCTATCTCTGCAGGGCCTATTAGAAAGTATGTCCCCATCTCCATGCCAGAGTCAGGTCTTGGCACTGTGTCTCACACCACTCTGGGACCCTCATTTAACCCCACTGGACATACCTGTAGCTACAATGCCATGTCCCCTCTTTGTCTCCATGGATTGCTCCCAGGAGAGGAGCCTAAACAAAGACCAAATTCAGGCTTCACCACCCCAGACAGGGAGGTTAATGCCACACAAGAAGGTGCAAATCTTTTCTGTCAACATCTCTCACCTTCAGGAAGCAGCCCAGGGTTATGTGCAGGTGCCCCGAGGGCTGCTGCAGGTGCTCCAGGCTCTGAGGCCATCACACTAAATGGCATTCATGAATTCGAAGGGACAGTGTCACTCCCATTTGCCATCCCACTTCAAGGCTTTTCTCTTCCAGTTCTCCTTCTCCATCCCCAGGGCAGCACCAGGAGCAGGGTTTTTTTTCCCACAGCAGCTTAGGTGTTTGCTTTGCCTACAGAGAAAAAAAATAATACTCCTTGCAATAGCAGTTTGAGGCTCTTCTAAATGTTACACATCCAGTGACATTTCACAGCCAGGGTTGGAGCTTTATTTTTAATCCCTCAACCAGGACACCCAGCAGCCACAGGCCTGTCCTGCTCCCTGAGGGCTGGGTCCAAAGAGCGCTGAAAGACCAGCACTCAGCACCATGCCCAGGGCTGGAGATCCAAGATTTATCAGTAGTGTAGCTAGCGGGACTAGGGCAGGGACTGTCCCCGTGGACACCTTGAATTGAGTTTTGGGGCACTCTATTCCAAGTAGAACATTGAGGGGCTGGAGCAGGTCCAGAGAAGGGCAACCAATCTGGGGAAGGGTCTGGATGACAGGGCTGGGGAGGAGCAGCTGAGGGAGCTGGGAGTGGTGAGGCTGGAGAAGAGGAGGCTGAGGGCAGAGCTCATTGCTCTCTGCAGCTCCCTGAGAGGAAGCTGGAGCCAGGTGGGGATTGGACTCTTCTCCCAGGCATTGAATGAGAGAATGAGTGGAAATGTCCTCAAGCTGTCCCAGGGGAGCTTTAGGTTGGAGATGAGGAAAAATTTATTTGCTACAGGAGTGGTCAGGGATTGGCACAGGCTGCCCAGGGAGGTGGTGGAGTCCCCATGCCTGGAGGGGTTCAAGAAACCTGTGGCCATAATAAAAGAACAGTCAAGGAGTGCTGGTATAAAGGTCGCCCAGCCCAGATGCTCATTTTGAGGGTGTCTGTGGCAGACCATAAAATGCCAAACTCCGTAGAGGTGTTTGTTTGTAATAGTCAGTTAATAATCTGCAAACCCAAACAAGGGCTACTGTAGAAGTGTCTGCAGCTACTCTTTGGAGATCTGTGATGTGCAATCTTGTAAAGACCCAGGCCTGCAGTGACTAAGGAAAGCAGGAGACAAAGGAGAAGCAGAGATATCCTGACATCAGCAACAAAGAAGGGCCTGCTGACCAGAGATGAAAAGCCCCGTGAGGGCAAATGCTGGTGCACATCGCAGATAACCATTCAAGACCACCAGGGTGGGTTGGAACCGGGGCAGAGAATGGGAAAATAGCTCTGTTAATGAACTCCAAGGAATAACTGTGATGACCCTTCCTCTTGTTAGGAATATGCCTGCTCTTGTGACATGTGTCTTGTGCCAGCATGGGCTGTGCAGGATAGACGGAGCCATCCTGCCTGCACGCAGCGCTGCAATAAAATATACCTACTGCAGAACTCTGCATGAGTTTTGGGGCTCATTTCACAGGTCAGCCCTGGCACTTTGGGTTGATGATTTGGTGGTGTTTGGTTTATGGTTGGAGTTGACAAACGTACACACCTTTTCCAACCTTAATATTTCTCTTTCCACTCTGGCTAGCAATATGTGCCTTGGCTTCTGTGTCCTCTGCCATCCTATGCATCTTTAATGTGGTGCAGGACTGAGCTTACCTTTGGGATTTGGCTTTTTGGAGCATAAGCACAGCAAGAAAGAGCCAGACCTGCCATGCATCCCTCTGGGATTCAAGGGATGATGCAACCTTGCATAATGAGGCTGCAACTGTCCTGGCTCTGCAGACTCCACCTGAGGCCATGGATGATCCTGGAAACATGTGGCCAGTGCAGGATCTCAAGGCAGACAGGAGTTTAAGCCTATGGAAAATGAGGAGGGGTGGTCTACATGGACAAGGCTTTTCTGTAGGGAGACAAGGAGCACAGGCTGGACCCCAGGAGGTGTGCTAGTTTGAAGCAGGGTAGAATGTTTTGGTGAGAAAAACTAGATGATAGGCTATGAAAAGAAAACAATGGTGATGTCTCCTTCCCTCAGAGTCTCGCTGAAGAAGAAAATGTAAACACCAGATAACACTCTTGCCATTTTGTCTTCACTTTTGGGCTGGGCTTTGACTGAGCTGCATCTCCTTAACCTCACTGCCACTAACCTTGCTTCTTAACCTCTTGGCTGAACCTCCATTCTTCCTTAGGTCTGGGGTAAGGTTGAGAGGGGCAGGAGGAAGGTGCAGGGGTGGTTGAGAGCCCCTCCTGGGGACGCAGGTTTCTGGGAGGGGAGTTGTGTTTCTGTATTGTTTTTGCCTTGTCTATTTCTGTATATAACTGTATATATACTGTAAATATCTGCTTGTATATTGTGCCAGCTGTAAATAAACAGCTTCATTTGTATTCCCAGAGCCCGACTGAGTTAGCTGGGGTACCTTCTTAAGTGTGGGGGGGCAGATAACAGCCAAAGCACCACAGGAGGGTCCATGTGAAGAGGAGGGGAAAGTTGTTTGCTGTGAGGGTGCTGGAGGCCTGGAGCAGGCTGCCCAAAGAGGTTGTGGAGTGCCCTTGTGTGGAGAGCTTCCAAATCCCCCTGGGCACTGTGCTGCTGGGCAAGCTGCTGTGGGTGCCCTGCTGGAGCAGGAGGCTGGACTGGATGATCTCCAGAGGTCCCTTCCAGCCTCACCGTGCTGAGGTTCTGAGATCTGTAGTTTCTCTGCTCCTGCTCTTCTGCCGCACAGCTTTGGAGAGCAGAGCCAAGAAAGCAGAGATAGCAGCACAGGGCACTGGGTGGCTGCTGTCACAGGACCATCCCCCAGCAGCACCTGCCCTCAGGGGTGCCCAGTGATGAGGTGCCTACAGCCTCGGAGCTCTGCCTTGCAAGAGCCCAGAGCACAGCCAGCCCCTGGCACTGCTGAGGATTTACAGGTTGCAAGATTTCATCCCTTGTCTGCCATCGTGTCACGCAGTGACCGTGGCACAAGGTGGCCTTCAAAATGCTGGTAGAGGATGCTCTAAGGGCATGCAGTGAGGTTGGCCACCTTGAGCAGCCGTGGGGCTGGCTCTGGGCTGGTTTAGCTGGAGCTTAATCTCTAGCTCCTGCCAATTCCAAACAGGCTGGCAGCCCACGGGCTGGTGCCAGCAGCATGACAGGGCATGGCCACCAGGCAAATAAAGCACAGGTGCCACCCATGAGTCAGGCAGCATGGGTGGGAGCTGCTGCTGCCCCAGGGCTTGGTGCCAGCCTCAGCATCCCTGGGGACACCCAGCCCTGTGCTGCCTGGGCCAAGGCAAACAAATGACAACAGGACAGGCTGGCACTGGGGTGCCTGTCAGGAAATGCTGGAGTACAGGATTGAAACTAACCCCCCCCAGGCATTGTGATCCTGGGCAAGTTGCTGGGGATGTTCTGCTTTAGCAAGGGAGTGGAGTGGGTGATTTCCAGAGGTCCATGCTGTGATTCTGGTGTGTACAGGGCAGTTATCCTGTTTTCCAGCTCTGTTCCCACAGGAATGCCTACAAGGAGCAGAACTCCTGGTGTTGGGCAGTTTGCAGAGTGGCAGCTGTGTCACCCACACACTGAGGCTGTCTCTCTTCAGCCCATGGCTCATCCCATGCCCAAGCTGCAGTTGAGGCTTGCCCAAGTGCAGAGCCTCATCTGGGGCAATCTTGCTGCAGTTGCCCCGGCACTGCCAGCTGGATTTGAGCAAGAATCCCACCGTGTTCCCAGCTCCCTGGTGTCTTCCCCACAGCCAGCACCAGCACTTTCAGAGCTTCCGCTGATCAATCCAGACCTAGCCTGAGAAGTTACTTTTTTCTCTCTTTTTCTTTCTCTTTTTTTAATGTGAAACTGTATCCCAGTCCCTACCCAAAGTAGGAAAATCCATTAGTACCTCCTGAAGAGCGAACACTAGGACACTTTGGTGCTCAGATGGCTTTTTCCCTGATGCAAAATACCTCCTGGAAAAAAAAAAAAAGGGTTGGAGGTGTCATTCCTGGATTGTTTGGGTTTTTTTTGCTGGAATTCAGGAAAGTGCAGGAGCAAAGCACACAGCCAGGGGCTGAGACAGGCGAGAGCCCTCTGCCTGCCCGGGGCTGGGCTGCTGTGTGTTCCTTAACTCAGGCTGGCCACGGGCACAGTTTCACTCCAGGTTTCCCTCCAGCACCAGCCAGCACTGGAAAACTGTCTGGCTGTCAGCAGGCAGCAGAAGCGGTACTGCCGCTCCATGGAGATGAGACCTTTCCCAGGGCGGGTGAGGGACTGGCACACACAGAGCTGAGCCAGCAGTCATGGCCTTTGCCTCTCCCTCTTACAGAACCATGGAATCAGAGAACAGCTTAAGGTTGGAAGAGATCTCAAAGCTCAGCCATTTCCAACCCACCTCCCATCTCATCCAACCTGGCCTTGAACAGCTCCAGGGACAGAGCAGCCACAACCCCCATGGGCAACCTGTGCCAGTGTCTCACCATCCTCACTGCAAAGAACTTCTCCTAACATCCAGTTCAGTTTCCCCTCTGCCAGTTCAAACCCATTCCTCCTCGTCCTGTCATTACCAGACCTTGTCAATAGTCCCTCCCCATCCCCCCTGTAGCCCCCTTCAGATGCTGCAAGGCCACTCCAAGGTCTCCTGGAAGCCTTCTCTTCTCCAGGCTGCAGAGCCTCAACTCTCTCAACCTGTCCTCACAGCAGAGCTGCTGCAGCACTCTGAGCATCTTCGTGGGCTCCTCTGGACTGGCTCCAACACTTCCATGTCCTTCTTGTGCTGGGGGCTGCAGAACTGCACACAGGACTCCAGGTGGGGTCTGACAAGAGCAAAAAGGGAGAATCCCCTCCCTTGCTCTGCTGGCCACACTGCTCTCGATGCAGCCCAGAGAAGCTCTTCCATGCCTGCGGTGCCCTTTCTCTCTCAAGCAAGCACTGCACAGTGCCAGCACCAAAGCCAGCTCCCTCCACCCAGGGATCTCCCTTGAGAGTCAATCACATCATGGTAGTTTCAAAGGCAAAAATGCCCACAGGAGGTGGTGCCTTCAGCCAGAGGGGTGCTTACTGGCCATGGTGCTGCACACAGAGATGCCCCTCTCCCTCCTGCACCCCAGCACTATAGAAGGGTGGGTGCCACGAAGGAGGGTGCCCACCTCAACATCAAGCAGCCTTCTCAGAAGCAAAGGGAGCATTAGCACCCAATTTGTTGTCATGAGATGATTTGCTGGAGCTGTTTGCTTCCCAGAATCACAGAATGCATTGGGTTGGAAGAGCCCCTTGAAGGTCACCTTGTCTAGCAGGCAGCAGGGACATCTGCAACTCGATCAGGTTGCTCAGAGATCCATGGAGTGTGATCTTGAATGTCTCCAGGGATGGGGCCTCAACTATCTCTCTGGGCAAATTGTGCCCAGTTTCAGCATCCTCATTGTGCAGAACATCCTCTTGATGTCTGACCTAACTCTGCCCTGCTCCAGTTCCAAACCATTGCCCTTGTCCTGTCACTCCCAGCCCTTGTCAAAAGTCCCTCCTCAGCTCTCCTGGGGCCCCTTCAGCTACTGGCAGGTTGCCCTAAGGTCTCCCTGGAGCCTTCTCTTCTCCAGGCTGAACAGCCCCAACTCTCCCAGCCTGTGCCCTTAGCAGAGGTTCTTCAGCCCGCTGCATCTCTCTGGGGCCTCCTGAATCTGCTCCAACAGTTCCATGTCCTTTCTGTCCATGTTCCATGGCCATGCTCAACCTGGAGCTGAGAGTTGCAGGACAGCGAGCATCCATCCTTCCTCTGGGCTCTTTCCTGATTCCAAGACACCACAAATGTGCCAAAAGAGGACATCTGGGCACATATTTTCAGACTCAGGGCTTGGGGAAGTGACTTTTAGCAATGCTGGGAGCCCCAGCCCCAGCTTCGCTATTTTCACCGCATGCCAGGCTGGGTGATGGAGGTTTCCTTCCTCTTTCATGAGTGCTACACAAAGGGAAAAAAAAACCCTCCACAAACCTTCTGCTTTGAGGCAGAGAAGCCCATAAAAAAGGAAAAAAAAAAAAAAACCATAACTTAGCAGACTTCTTTACTGAGATGGATGGGTCAGGGATGTGAACAGGGAGCAGGTCGCCCAGGGAGGCTGTGGCTGCCCACTCCCTGGAGGTGTTCAAGGCCAGGCTGGATGAGGCCTTGAGCAACCTGTGCTGGTGGGAGGTGTCCCTGCCCATGGCAGGGGGTTGGAGCTGGATGAGCTTTGAGGTCCCTTCCAATCCAACCCAGTCTGTGATGCTATGGATTCTGTGGGGGTCAACGTGTCTGATTTGACTGCAAAGCCAAGCTCAGAGGAACAGGAAAAACAAAGCAGCAGCACCTTTTTTGTTGTTGTTGTTGTCCAAAAGTCACAAGGCATTGTTCCAATTCTTCCTTAACAAATAAAAAGTAGCTTTCTCTCTTAGGATGACACAGATTCACCTCCAGTTAAGAAGAGGAAGAATCCAAAGTAATACAAATGGCAGGTTTGATTTGTTGCATCTCCCTTTCCCCTGAATTTAATTTTATTCCATCTAAACATGAGGAGAAACTTCTGTGCTGCAGCCTTGGAGCACCTGTGGGTCTCAGACTGGCTTGTTGAGGGTGACGGACCCAGGGAGAAGTGCTGCCCTGGAGAGAATCAGTTCAGTGCTCAGCAAAAGTGGAACCCAAGAAGATTCACTCAAACTTAGGGAAGAAGATATTTGCTGTGAGGATGCTGGGAGCCTGGAGCACGCTGCTCAGAGAGGTTGTGGAGTCTTTCTCCAGACATTTTCAAAACCCACCTGGATGCATTTCTGTGTGACCTGCCCTGGGTGACCCTGCTCTGGCAGCGGGCAAGGGTCAGACTCCAAAAATCCCTTCCAGTCCCTACCATTGTATGATTCTCTGCTTCTAAGATGACACCAATCTTTTCCTGGCTGCACCCTCCCCTCAGGGAGCTGCAGAGAGCAATGAGGTCTGCCATCTGCCTCCTCTTCTCCACAATGAACACCCCCAGCTCCTTCAGCTGCTGGTCCCCAGCCCTGTTCTCCAGACCCATCCGCAGCTTCGGTGCTCTTCTCTAGACCTGCAATGTAAAGTGTTTTGATGCAGAATGTTTTACATCACCAAGCTTTTGAGAGCTGGCTGCCAGCTGCTGGTTTGTTGTCTGTCTTTGTACGGTGTCTGTGTTGTGAGGTATCTGCAGGAAAGGGGACCCATGATGAGGGGGAAATGTGAGTGTGTTCAGCTATATTTAGCTCACACATCTATCGAGTGCTACCTACGCAGCACAGGAAAGGAATAGTTTGCCAAACACTTAACTGGTTGCTGTCAGCTTCTCTGATTGTCATCCCTGAAATAATAATACATCCTCCCCCCCCCCCCCATATTAATCAGAGAGCAAATCTATAGGGTGTGAAGCACAGCTTTTGGCTCTGCAAAGGAAGAAGAAGGGCTATGATTGCTCAGCTTGCTTTGGGTTGGATGCTGAGTGTGTAAAAGTTGCTCACACTGAAGGGGGTGTCCTTTGGGGGAGGGATAGAACCTTTTTTCAACTATTTTTTGCCTGTTTCCTTTCCCCTCAATATGAGGAATCCATGATGGCTTCCAGGCTCAGACATTGCAGCTGAGCATTGGGTGTTGGCCTCTTTTCTGAAAGGACAAGTGATAGGACAAGAGGAAATGGCCTGGAGCTGTACCAGGGAAGGTTTAAGGTGGATAATAGGGAAAATGTCTTCACTGCAGGAGTGGTCAGAGATGGGCACAGGCTGCCCAGGGAGGTGGTGGAGTCCCCATCCCTGGAGGTGTTCCAGAACTGTGTGGCCATGGCACCTGGGGACATGGTTTAGTGGCCATGGTGGTGGGTTGCTGGTTTCACTTAATAATCTTGGAGAACTTTTCCAGCCTTAATGATTCCATGGTCTCTCCAAATCAAGTGCCTTTACTTGTTCTTTCCTTCTTGCTGGGCTTGGACCAAGCAAGTTCAGGCTGTGCCCGTGCTCTGAAACCACACCCTAAGGAGAAGAAAAATAAAGAAAGCGACCCCAAAACCCCCAACTCTTTGAAATTCTTCTCTGTGCACAGCTGCAGGTCAGTCCTGCCTGCTGTCACTCGTGGAATCACTGAATCCTTTTGTTTGGAGAAGCCCTTTAAGATCATTTAACGCAACCATTCTCTGACTCAGGCAAGGCTGCTGCTAAACCATGGTCCTCAGCACTACATCTCTCCCTGAGCAGCCTGAGCAGCCTTTGAGAACCCTCTCAGTGACCTCTTCTGCAAACCCTTCCCCAGCCCTTCTCTGGACCTGCTGCAGCATCTTGAGGACATGTATGGTTTCATGTATGGTTTCATGCATGGCTTACTTTGCTCCAGCTCTTGCTCACCTGAGTGCAGAGGCTCATGTGGCTGCTCCATCCCAGCAGGCTCCCTCCATTCCAGGATTTTCCTGAAAATGAGTTATTTGCACACAATTTCCTGCCTTGGTAGGTGGCTCCTGAAGATTTCTGCAGGGCTGAAGTGAAGCTGCTGTGGCTATGCATGGATGACAGGGGGATGCTGGTGGCCTGATGGAAAATTCACTCACCTTTCCCTGGGCAATCAAAGGTTCCAAAGCCAGCTGACTGCTGAAATGTCCTCCCAGCAAGTTGGGCAGGGGTGAGGAAGGACTCTGGGATGGTGGTTGGATGGAGCCAGGCTCTGCTCACTGGCACCAGCATAGCGTTGCTGCGGTCAGGACTTTGGGGACCTCCTTGGCACAAAACTTGACGCTGGGAATCTGAAAATAAAAATGCAAGAGATGATGACTTCAGACTTGATGAAAGCATGATGGACTGCTTGATTCCTCACACACACTCTCCTTTCCTCCTGACCCTGGTGACTCAGCCCTGGCACAGCTATGGTGGCTTCTCCTGGCTCCGTCCTTGCCGCAAGAGTGGAAACAGTGGCAGTGCGGTGAGCCCAGCGCTTGTGGGGCCACCGAACAGCTGCCAACTAAAGCAGAGCTGGTGGCATGGGCCCATGCTCAGCTCAGGTGGACAAAGCGCCCAGTGGTGATAAAACATTTTGTATCACTCTGGTGAGCTTATAACCAGCAGGTCTGAGAGGGCTGAGGATACGGAATGGCTCTGCTGCTGGGCGCAAGGCTGCCTGAAGGACATGGTGGGATGGGAAAGCTGAAACCAATGATGCTTGAAATGGCACAGAAACAGAGTGGTAGGGGTTAGAAGTGAACTCCAAATGTTGAGTCTAACCACACTGCCAAAGCAGGATCACTTAGAACAGGTCACTCAGAAATGCATCTAGATGGGCTTTGAAAGTCTCCAACAAGGGAGACCCCACAACCTCTCTGGGCAGCCTGCTCCAGGCCTCCAGCACCCTCACACCAAGCAACTTTCTCCTCCTCTTCAGGTGGAACCTCTTGTGTTCCAGTTTGTGCCCATTGCCCCTTGTCCTGTCCCTGGGCACCACTGACAAGAGTCTGGCCCCAGCCTCTTGCCCCCCACATTGGGCTTTGCTCAGATGCCCTCTGGGGCTACTGTTCTGCAGGCTCTCAGCCCCAGTGCTCTCAGCTTTTGCTGGTGTTCCAGTCCCTTCATCATCCTTGTAACTCCATGGAATGGCATCAGCTTCCAGTGATGGCCATGGAAAACGTTTCCCATCAGCACAGGTCTGTGCTGGACTCTATGCTCAACAGCAGCAGGAATGTGGGGGAAAGTAAGGCCCAAAGCTGAGCCTGTTTTGCTAACCTATCTGCCCCAGACACTTCTTTTTGTTATGTGCAGAGACCAAACCAGGCAGCACCATGGAAAGCATCAGTTCTGCAGGACTGACCAACCAAGCTCAAGACTGGCAGGGGGGCTGGAGCAGATGGTCTTTCGAGGGCCCCTCTGACACTATGATTCCATGAAATAAGGACAGCCTTCAGAGCATGGCCTCTGGTGATGGGACAAGGGGTGGTGGTTTGTAAACCAAAAGAGGGAGATTCAAACCAGATAGAAGGAGATTTTTTTTTTCCAGTGGGGGTGGTGAGACCCTGTCTTGGGTTGCCCAGAGAGGTGGGACCTGTCCCTGGAACCACTGCAGGTCAGGTTGGTAGTAGGTCTGAGCAACCTGCTTTGGTTGCTGATGTCCCTGCTGACTGCAGGAGGGGCAGACTAGATGGCTTTTAAAGGTCCCTTCCAACCCAAACCATTCTGATTCTGCTGAGCACAGCCCCAGACTGATTCCTTCACTGCCCCATCTCCACCTCCCAGCTGTACCTGTGCTGAGCATCTTCTGCTTCCCTGCTCCTCCCAGAGCGTCGCTCTGCCCACAGCTGCATGCCCCTGCTCCTGCCACTCCCTCCCGCACTCTGATGCAGCATCCCCATCATTATGCTGCAACTCCACCAGCATTTTAGGTCTGCTTTGTCCTCCCTGTGTGGGGGATGAGTGGCTTCACACGGGTCAGTGTGCTGCAAGCCTGCCTGCTGCTCCTCCTGGAACTACCTGACACCACTCTTGGCTTGGACATGAGTTCTGTGCTCCAAATTTCTAGCTGCAGAGGTGCAGTGAGTGCTCTCCAGTGTGAAACTCAGAGTTCATGCACCCAGAATCCAGCATTTGCTTTACAAACCTCCACAATTCATTGCTCTGAGGCCCAGACTCACAGCTTTGCAGCAAGGACCACGCAAGGCATCACTGCTGCCGGTGGCCTTGGCTTCCATCAGCCTACCTGAGCAGCAGTGTCTGGCTGGGTCTGAGCTCTGCTGGAAGTTCCCTTGTCTCTGAGGGATCACCAGGAACCTGACCTTGACTACTCCCAGCTTTACATGGTGCCAGCACAAAACCAGGCTGGGAGAGATCCAGCTCCTGTGGGCATGGCAGAGATTTTTCACCATGGGTAGACTTTCCCTGTGGAGGTTTAGTGCACCCACAAAGATGATCAGAGGAAGACAGGCTGAGGGAGCTGGGGCTGTTCACCTTGGGGAAGAGAAGGTTCCAGGGAGGCCCTGTAGCAGTTTTCCAGTACTTAAAGAGGATCTAGAGGAAAGATGTGGAGGGACAGGTCAAAGAGTGATATCTTCAAACTGCAAGAAGCTGGATTTAGATATTAGGTGGAAATTCTTCCCCATGAGGGTGGTGAGGCACTGGAACAGGTTGCCCAGAGAAGTTGTGACAGCTCCAACTCTCAAAGTGTTCAAAGCCAGGTTGGATGAAGCCTTGAGTAACCTGGTGTAGTGGGAGGTGTCCTTGCCCATGGCAAGGGAGTTGGAACTGGATGACCTTTAAGGTCCTTCCAACTCAACCCATTCTGTGATTCTGCGATAAGCATCTGAAGGTACACAAAGTCTCAGCAGGCTTGCAAGCCACTCAGCCTATCTCCCTCTGAAGATGTAGTGGAGCTGAGTCCTCATCTTCCACTTCAGTAACAGCCTCTGATAAAAAGATTCAAAAACAATCACACGAACATTTGCTGCAGGAAGCTGCTCCGGGGAGAGCAAGGTGCCAGAAGGAGCCTGTGCACACAGCTCCTCAGAGAGGGGACAGATGTGGTATTGCCTGCACAGTCAAGCTCCCAGCCAAGTGAAAAAGCATCCCCCCAGCCTGGGGCTGTGGGCACCCAGAGCCCACCAGGAGCAGCCAGAGAAGCATGAACCAAGGAGCTGAGTAAATGCAATTTGAAGGTGGTGAGGAGGCGGCTCTCTGCAGATGGCATCAGAGCCAGCTCCACTGCCAGCTCCGCGCTGTCATCTGCTCTGCTCAGCCTCAAGTGGTACAAATATAGAAAACAATGTCATTGTTGCTAGGATTTTCAGGCTCTGGCTGCCTGACCAGGCTGAGTGCCCGGCGATGCTGGAGAAGGATGGCCATGAGGTATTTTAGATGAAGAGGAAGATGAGTAACTTCCCCCTAGGCTGAGTCCTTTCATTGCACAAATGCACTTTGAAGTAAATCAGTTATCAATAGCAGTTTTGGCTCCTGTGGGCCTCAAGAACATCAAAGCATGTGTCTGCTGTGAGCTTTGGGATGGTGGCAAGAAGCACTTCAAATGGCTTATTGCACTGCATTTGCTTAGCCCCAGCCCTGAGCTCCAAACTCATGGAAACCTCTTACCACACAAGAAGACCAGGACTTGGTGCTTCTCCAGTAGCAGCTGTCCCCACTCACCCCTGAAACTCTCCCCCAGCCCCAAACAGATTGTGGTGGCAGCACAGCAACAAGTGGTGCAGCCTTACAATCTCCACATCTTCCCATCGTGGCCAACCCATGACACATGGCACAAGGCTTTGTGTTCTCCTTGCTGTCTTACAGCTTGCCCAGGGGTTGCAGTGACACAGGAGGAAGCCTGCTCTTTCCCAAAACTTCCAATCAGCCATCAACATACCCCAACCCTGCAAAGCTGTGCCAGCGAGGCCAGTGCACAGACCTGGGCTCTGTGCACACCAGAGTTTCAGGGCTGTGGAGGTACCTATTCATGCTGCCCCATCCTGAAGCACTGCAAAACGGCCCCAGATGGGATTCTGCCCTTCTGCTGTGCTTTGCTGAGATCCTCTCTGCAGTGCTGGGGCAGCTCTGGAGTCCTCAGCACAGACCTGCTGGAGAGGGGCCAGAGGAGGCCACAGCAGTACTGGCAGGGCTGAAAGGGCTCTGCTGTGAGCCAGACTGGGAGACTGGGGGGTGTTCAGCCTGGAGAAGAGAAGGCTCCAGGGAGACCTTGCAGTGATGAAAGGGGAGATCAGAAAGCTGGGGACAGACTTTTTCTCAGGGCCTGGAGAGAAGGGAGCAATGTGATAAGAGCCTGGCCCAGGCTGCCCAGAGAGGTGGGAGCTACCCCATGGCTGGCAGCATCGCAGGTCAGGTTGTTTGGGGCTGTGAGCAACCTACTTCAGTTAGAAATATCCCTGCTGGCTGCAGGAGTTGGACTGGATGGCCTGGAAAGGTCCCTCCCACCCATATCATTACATGATCCACAGGAGGGCTGGCACTTTCTGGACCCTGAACCAGACCCATTCCTGATCCCATTTTGCAGGGGGAGCTGTGGGCAGCACTATGATTGCACTCAGAAATGGGATTGCTCTTTTAGAAGCTCTGTGCTCAACAACTACTGTCTGTGAAACAGCTCAGGGAGGGAACACACCTCTCCTGGGGGTGATGCACACTTCTCACACACCCCACACTGCCCATGGCAGAGCCCCACTGCAAGGAGATGCCAGGGTGATTAATTCCCATTTAATCACATAGTGATCCCCATAATGGACTGGGAATAGAGATCAGAGGCTACGTTAGCTGGGAACCACCTTGCTCTGTCCACCAGCAGTGGGACACAGGCAAGGGCAAAGAGGAGAAAGAAAAGAAGGAGGAAAAGGAGGAGGAGGAGGAGGAGGAGGAGGAGGAGGAGGAGGAGGAGGAGGAGGAGGAGGAGGAGGAGGAGGAGGAGGAGGAGGAGGAGGAGGAGGAGGAGGAGGAGGAGGAGGAGGAGGAGGAGGAGGAGAGGGAGAAGGGACTGGGAGAGGGATGGGGTTGGGAATGAGAAAGGAAGTGATCAGCCTGACACAGGAAAGACTTCGAGCTCCACACCATGCAAATACCTGGCACCCAGCCCCAGCCCAACCAGCTTCTTGTCCCTGAAAGTACACAACCCTGACCTATTTCCAAGGAATGTGAGCTCCCAGCTAAACAAATCCCTGACAAATGAAGGCAAGAAACCATTTCCTCCCCATTTCCTTCCATTAGAAACCAAGGCTACCATCAATACCAACAAAGAAATAAACCCCTGAGCCCTCCGCTGGTGCTGGCAGGAGCCAGGTCCCTGCCCTGCAGCTCACAGTAGACTGCAGCCAAGCCATGGCAGGGCTGATCTTGCCTCCTAGCTCCACAGGCCCTCACTCTCTCCTGCCATCATGGCATGAAATATAAATGCAGAGCTCTGGAGCTCACCCAGTCCAGCCCCCTGCAAGCAAGGTCTCACTGAGCAGGTGGCCCAGGGTCAGGATGTCCAGGGGGCTGTCCAGAACAGGCCACAGGCCAGGGCTAGTGGCTGCTCAGCCCCACATGCACCTCTTGCTTCATCACTTAGTGTACAACACCTTCAGGTGTTTTCACTCCAATTTCATTGAGGGGAGACCCACCAGGGACACATGTGTGCAAAAGACCTTTAGGAGACATCAGGCCCAACTTCAAGTTTTTGTAATCAGAGCTGTTGCTCTGCAAAATGTTTAGACAGCCTCCAGCCACAGCGACCCTTTCATCCAAGAAACACCTGAGTGGAGTTAATAACTCTTTGTAGGTCTTGCTTTCCACAGGCTGTGGGGTTATAGCCACTCTGTGGGACAAATTCTCAGCTCTGGTGAACAGAAGCCCGTATGAGATGACAGTGCATGGTAACTTCCCTGGAGCAGGCTGCCCACAGGGCTTGTGGAGTGTCCTGGTGTGGAGAGCTTCCAAACCCCCTGGGCACTGTGCTGCTGGGCAAGCAGCTGTGGGTGCCCTGCTGGAGCAGGGCTTGGACTAGATGATCCCCAGAGGTCCCTTCCAGCCTCACTATGCTGGAATCTAAATGTGAATCCCACTTCTAAGATGATACCAAGCAACCATCTCAGCGCTGTGAGGGTGCTGCTGTGCCTGGGGAAGCAGCTGGTGCCTAGAACACAACGTCCTGTCCAAGTGCTGCCAGCAGCAGCTTGCTGAGAGCTGGAGCAATTATCTCTAGCAAGAAGGGCAGAGACTGTTCTGTGGAGATTTCAGGGATTTTTCCTGTGTTTCCAGACTTGGCCTGAGCTGAGAACTTTGTCTGGCTTGCTGGGAGCCAGATTAGGATCTCTCTTGAGCACCGTGCACAGGGCTGTAGGCAAAGCAGAGCCCACCACAGAGCTCAGGGGCAGCTGTGCTGGGTACAGGCATCTCCAAAGCTGGCTGAAAGAGAGGGTGCAGCACCAGAGATGACTGGGGCAGAGAGGTCTTCTGCAGCCCAGGAGCCATCAGGACTCCCATGGAGAAGGTCACCCAATCCAATCCCCTGCTCAAGCAGGGCACCCACAGCAGCTTGCCCAGCAGCACCATGCCCAGGGGCTCTGGAAGCTCTCCACACCAGGACACTCCACAGCCTCTCTGGGCAGCCTGCTCCAGGCCTCCAGCACCCTCACAACAAACAACTTGCTCCTCCTCTGCACATCCAACCTCCTGGGTGCCATTGCTGCCCCTTGTGCCGTCCCTGGGCACCACTGACAAGAGCCTCAAGCTCTTGCCCCCCACAGCTCCTTTAGCTCTTGCTGGGCATTGCTCAGATGCCCTCTGGGGCTGCTCTTCTGCAGGCTCTCAGCCCCAGGGCTCTCAGCCTTTGCTCCTCCCAGAGCTGCTCCAGGCCCCTCAGCAGCTCTACAGCCTCCTCTGGCCTCTCTCCAGCAGTTCCCTGTCCCTGCAACTGGGAGCCCAGAACTGGACCCAGCACTCCACATGTGGCCTGACTAGGGCAGAGCAGAGGGGAAGGAGAACCTCCCACATCTTGCTGGGCACACTCTTCTTCCTGCAGCCCAGGAGACCTTTTGGCTTCTTGACACCAAGGAGTGAGCACAGCACAAACCATGGTGTGCCTGTGGAATCACAGAGTTGTTTGGGTTGGAAGAGACCTTTAAACTCATCCAGTCCTACCCTTAACCCAGCACTGCCAAGGCACCACCAAACCATGGCCCTCGGCACCACATCTGCACAGCTTTGAAACCCCTCCAGGGATGGGGACTCCACCACTGCCCTGGGCAACCTGGGCCAGGCCTTGACAACACTTCTGGGGAAGAAATTGTTCCTCATATCCAACCTGAGGCCATTTCCTCTTGTCTTAACACCACAATGCTCACATTTTGTGTCACAGCCAGGATGGTTACATGGCCATAGAGTGGAGGTGTTGTCAGATACTCCTGTCCAAGGTGCTTCCCTGCCTTCTCCTGCTGCCTCCTCCTGCTGCCTCCTCCACTTCCACCCATCACACCCATTCCAGGACTGCCCTAGGAGAGGATCTCATAGGAAAGCAGGACACAAACTCTGTGGACACCCCCATCAGCACTATCTCACAGGTGGGCAACATTTGTGCCACCCTGTGGCCCCCCAGCCCCCTCCATGCCAAGGAGTTTTTGGCTTGCACAGCCTGAGCAATTTCCTGCTCCAGTGCTTATCTCCACGGCCAGACAGCCTCGAGGAAGCTCAACACCCTCCTGCTGCTGCTTGCTGGCTGCTGGCCAAAGCTGTACTCTTGGTGGACACAAAGGCAGCAGGGTTGCTCACTCCTGCTGCGGACGCAGCACTCAGGGTTCGGTGGCAGCACATCCTCCAGCAGCAGCAGCACAGACCAAGGACTTCTGGTTTCACTGCTGTATCATACAAACTTCCATGGCCTCACTCTACCCAGCCAGGCAAGCCTGCTGGGTCCTGGTGCCTTTGGGAGCAGTGCTCTGGGGCAGCGTGGCTCTTGGCTTCACACCCCTGCATCTATGCCCAGTCCTGCCTTGGTGATCTCATGAGTGCTCTAGAGGATGCCAGCTACAGCCTGGAGCACAAACTGAGCACAAACTGCCACCAGCAGGGTCCCCACAGACACCTTCACCCAGGGCAGATGAAGCCCCCAAACACTCCCTCCCCAGGTGTG
The DNA here is from genome assembly GCF_015220805.1 of Pogoniulus pusillus. Lineage (NCBI taxonomy): Eukaryota > Metazoa > Chordata > Aves > Piciformes > Lybiidae > Pogoniulus > Pogoniulus pusillus. Next base: position 231,582 of record NC_087290.1, on the reverse strand, counting down.
ACACCTGTGGCGGATGCACCCAGCGCAGCGCCTACTGCACCTGGCTTTGCTGCAGAGGAACTTCCATGGGGGAGGAGACAACTCAGCCAGCAGCACCACCCAAACCCTGGCCAGCTCATGGCGCATACCCACATGCACTTGCTGCCGTGCACGGGTGGGGTCTGTAGTGCCTTTGTCTAGGAGCAAGGCTTGCTCTGCTGGCACAGAAGCAGCCTCCCTGCTGTCAATGGCCAGCCCGGGCCTCAAAATCTTCCTGAGAGGAAGCAGCACACAGCAGTGCTTCTTGGCTGGGATATCAAAATCACCCCAAGAGAAGGATGTGCCTCCTACAGCTGGGTGGATCCAGCACCAAACCACATCTCTCAGCACCACATCTCTGTGGTTTTCAAATACCTCCAGAAATTGTTCCTCATGTCCAGCCTAACCCTCCCCTGGTATCACTTGAAGGCCATTTCCTCTTGTCCTATTGCTTGTTCCTTGGGGAAAAGACCAATCCCCACCTTCCTACAGTCTTGCTCCTCCACACTAAACACCCTGAGCTCCCTCAGCTGCTCCTCCCCAGCCCTGCTCTCCAGATCCTTCCCCATCTTTATTGCTCTTCTCTGGACCCTCACACTTTCCAGCTGGATGTGGTTGGCTAAGCAGAGACCACATCCCTCCAGGCCTGACTTCACTGCTGACAAAGACACTTCCTTACGGGGCTGTGGGGCCAAACCTTTTGGCAGAGCAGCCATTGCAGAGGTTTGGTCCTGTCTTGTAGCCTCAGGTGACCCTGCCTCACACTCTTGCCAGGCATCAATCATTTCATCCCCTTCTGCCCCTGTTTTTGTAGATGCAGAACCACAGAACGGGTTGTGTTGGAAGGGACCTCAAAGCTCATCCAGTCCCAATCCCCTGCCATGTGCAGGGACACCTCACACCAGCTCAGCTTGCTCAAGGCCTCATCCAGCCTGCCCTTGAACACCTGCAGGGAGGGGCAGCCACAGCCTCCCTGGGCAGCCTGTGCCAGGGTCTCACCACCCTCATGCTCAAAAATTTCTTTGTCATCTCCACTCTCAATCTCTTCTCTCCCAGATCACAGTCATTGTCCCTCGTCCTGTCATTCCCAGCCCCTGTCCAAAGTCCCTCCCCAGCTCACCTGGAGCCCCTTCAGGTATTGGAAGGCTGCTTTAAGGTCTCCCTGGAGCCTTCTCTTTTCCAAGCTGAGCAGCTCTCATCCTGTCCCCAGGTTGCTCCAACCTGCCTTTGACCACTTTGAGGGTTGGAGCCTCCACAGCTTCTCCAGGAAATCTGTTCCAACCTGGCCTTAATCAGCTCCAGGGAGGGGACATCCACAACCTTCATATGTTAAGAGGTAGGGGTAGAATGTCAGGAGGAGGCAAGTTGAAGGCAAACCCTGTGCTCTGCAGGTGAGATCTGACATTTGATGTCCCCAGGGCATCTGAGTGACACTGGGATGTACCCCAAGCTGCTGCCACAGAACCTTCAGCAACCAAAGATAAGGAATAACTGAGCATAAGCCCCTCGGCAAACCCTGGCTAGCAGCCCAAAATCATGGAATGGTTTTGGTTGGAAGAGACCCTGAAGCTCACCCAGTCCAGCCCTTAACCCAGCACTGCCAGGGTACCACCAAACCATGGCCCTCAGCACATCTCCACAGATTTGAAACCCCTCCAGGGATGGGGCTTCCACCCCTGCCCTGGGCAGCCTGGGCCAGGCCTTGAAGAAATTGCTCCTCATGTCCACCCTAAACCTCCCCTGGGGCAACCTGAGGCCATTTCTTCTCACCCTGTCACAAGAGTACAACCCCCACCTGGCTCCAGCCTCCTTGTAGGTTGCTGCAGAGAGCCATGAGGTCTGCCCTCAGCCTCCTTTTCTCCAGGTCCCGCAGCTGCTCCTCATGGACTTCATGTGGCAGCACTCAGGCAGCTGCGCAGGGAGCACCTGTGCAGGCAGCAGCTGCGCAGGGAGCACCTGTGCAGGCAGCAGCTGTGCAGGGAGCAGCTCTGAAGGCAGCAGCTGTGCAGGGAGCAGCTGTGCAGGGAGCAGCTGCGCAGGCAGCAGCTGTGCAGGCAGCAGCTGTGCAGGGAGCAGCTGCACAGGCAGCAGCTGTGCAGGCAGCAGCTGTGCAGGGAGCAGCTGTGCAGGGAGCAGCTGCGCAGGCAGCAGCTGTGCAGAGAGCAGCTGCGCAGGGAGCAGCTCTGCAGGCAGCAGCTGAGCAGGGAGCAGCTGTGCAGGGAGCTGTGCGTCTCCATGGAATGCCCAGGAGCAGTGTGCCAATGCCCCTGGGGGATCGGAGGTTCCCAGACAAGCACTCGCCCCCATGTCTCCAGTGCTCGCAGGGCGCAGCCGCCCCTGTGGCAAGGAGAGCTGCCAAGAGCATGGAGAGCCTCGATAAGGGCTGGGTAGGAAGCGGAGCTGCAGTGCTGGAGTTTCGTAAGGGGTTGCGACAATGGCCCCGAGGGCTGCCAGCTTTCCTGTCAGGCACCGAGTGACAAGCGCGGTCGGAAACGGCAGCTGCCTGCGTGGGAAGGAGATGAGGAGCAGAGGACCGTTGCCGGAGGAGGCGGCTCGGAGCTGGCTTTGCTGAGCCCCAGGTGGGTTTGCTGGCAGATGGGGAGAAATGTCCCCTCCAGCAGGACCCAGATGGGAGCTGCCCTTAGAAACACAGAATACAGGGGCTGGAAGGGACCTCTAGAGATTGAGTCCGACCCCCTGCCAGAGCACGGTCATTCAGGGCAGGTCACCCAGCAACACATCCAAATAGGTCTTGAAAGTCTCCAGAGGAGACTCCACAACCTCTCTGGGCAGCCTGCTCCAGGCCTCCAGCACCCTCACACCAAAGAAGTGTCTCTTGTTGATGAGGTGGATCTTCCTGGGTTGTACCTGTTGTTCCTTGTCCTGCTACTGGGCACCACCAAACAGAGCCTGGCACCTGCATTCTAACACCCACCCCTCAGATATTTACAGACATTGCTCAGGTCCCCTCTCAGCCTTCTCCTCTCCAGCCCAGGAGGGGACAAAAGGAGTTGATGTCCTTCCATTCAAGAGCAGAAAGAAACCATTTCTTCTGGTGAGAGCTTTGGGCTGGAAGGTCCCTGCTGCAGGCTCACTCAAGTCTCTTTTTGCATTTCAAAGTCGAGATTTTCAATGCAAATGTTGCTGAAGAGCCAAACCTGGGCCTTCCTGGGAGGGTGTTGGAACCCTGGGCTCTGCTGGCCACCAGCCATGGGGTTTGCTCCACAGGAAACCCTTAGTGCTGCTGGAGCAGGGCATGGAGGAGAAACTCCTGTGAGGGCTTTGCTCAGGGAGGTGCTCAGGCAGAGCTATTTCTTGTCCTTAAGGGGCTGCGGAGTTGACTGCACTGCCCTGCTAGGGAAAAGACAGCTTTAAGCCAAGAGTCTTTAGCTAGTAGCAGAAATGGGTGAAAATGCAGGTTTTTGGGGAGCAGAGCTCTGCAGAGGGCCTGTGCCCTAACAGGGGCTGCAGAGACCCAGCTTCAAAGCCCCAGTGAAGAATTTGATCTCCTAGGGGGATGCATAGGACACAAAATCTTCTCAGAGCTCCCTTGCTGGAGGCTGGGCACCTGATGTGACCTCAATTTTGTGTCAAACCAGAAGTAGCCCCAGGGTCACCACAGGGCCACATCACCCTGTCACTCACAGTGGGGTCTCATTCTGTCCCTTCTCAGGGTGTAGATAGCATCCCCAGCCCTGGCAATTGACAGCTGCACAGGCTCTGGCTTTGCAAAGCCTTTGGGATTTGCATTTGATTAAAATTAAATGCTAGGGAAATGAAGGACACCAGTTCCTCATGGCAGCTGGGCCAGGCTGAGGTCCAGAGGTGTGACTGGAAAGAGGGCTACAGGGAGGACAACCTCCCCAGACTGGAGGTAAAACGGTGAGAGGGCAGGGGCTGGAGGCAGGGCTGTGGCCTGGGCAGGCTGGGCAGCAGCCAAGACGAGCAGCGGCAGCACTCGGGCTGGCTCCTGGGGCTCGCTGGGCTTGGTCCTTCCCACTGCCGAGCAGAATTTGTATATGGAAAAAACATGGCAGGAGCAGGACAAGAGCCCTGCTGCTCCGGATAAATAGTTAACCAGTAGTCAAAACAACTGCTGCTACAGAACAGCTGCTGGGACAGCAGAGAAGTGCGGCTGGAAAAAGCCAGGATGGAGGAAGGAAGTGCCGGAGTGAGAGATGTGCTGGAGGGGGCAGCGGAGCGGCCGCGACAGGCGGCCCCGCACCACCCGGGAGCGCTCCAGCGCCCGTCACCAGCCTCCGCAGGGCTTTGCTGAGCCTCCTCGCTGGAGCATCTCAGAGGCCAGTGCTTTCTTTCGCCTTCTGGGCTCCCCGGTTCAAGGGCAGGGAACAGCAAAGAAGGTACAGCAAAAGGCTACAAAGGTGCTGAGGGGACTGAGCCTCTGCCCTGTGCAGAAAGGCTGAGGGGCTTGGGGATGCTTAGCCAGGAAAAGACCGAGCAGGCACCTCCTCAGTGCTGATCAAGGGTGAGGGACAAGAGGATGGGGTCAGACTCTTTCCAGAAGCACCCAGTGACAGGATGAGGGGCAAAGGACACAAACTGGAACACAGGAAGTTCCATTTAAACCTGAGGAGGAACTTTACAATGAGGATGGTAGAGCCCTGGAGCAGCCTGCCCAGAGAGGTGGTGCAGTCCTTCCAAACCCACCCAGACACCGTCCTGTGCAACTTGCTCTGAGTAACTCTACTCTGCCGGGGGGTTGGAGTAGATGATCTCTAGAGGCTCCTTCCAATCCCTGTTGTTCTGGGATTCTGTGAACCCTCCAGCAGCTTCACCTGGGACAGTGGTGGAGTCCCCATCCCTGGTGCGGTGTCAAAACCGTACAGATGTGGTGCTGAGGACCATACTCTGGTGGTGACCTGGCAGTGCTGGGTTAGGAGTTGGTCTTGATGATCATCAAGGTCTCTTCCAACCAAAAGGACTCTGGGCCTGCACCTCATCTATTGCTCCACAGGGAATACAACCTGCATGCCCACCGCTGGCTGGGACGTGGCCAAGCAACCCTTGCCTAGCCCCATTAATTGTGGTCCTATTCCGAGTGCTAATTACCCAACTCACTTCCACCCTCTGCAGTGCAGGATGATGGCAGCAGTGCCTCACCCATGTGGAAGGACATCACAACGCCTGCCTGGGGGAAAATGGACTCCTGCCACCCAGTGAAAGTTTGGGTTGCAATAGGAAACATAGCTTGCAAGATGCTCAGGTGCTACCTGCAGTGTTTGTTCCCTGGGGATTTCTGATTCATTTACAATTGCTAATTCATTTACATCTGAGGGGCCTGGAGCAGCTCTGTGAGGAGCAAAGGCTGAGAGCCCTGGGGCTGAGAGCCTGCAGAAGAGCAGCCCCAGAGGGCGTCTGAGCAATGCTCAGCAAGAGCTGAAGGAGCTGTGCAGGGCAAGAAGCTGGGGCCAGACTCTTGTGAGTGGTGCCCAGGGACTGGACAAGGGGCAATGGTGACAAACTGGCACCCAGGAGGTTGGATGTGAAGAGGAGGAGCAAGTTGTTTGTTGTGAGGGTGCTGGAGGCCTGGAGCAGGCTGCCCAGAGAGGCTGTGGAGTGTCCTTGTGTGGCGAGCTTCTAAAGCTCCCTGGGCATTGTGCTGCTGGGCAAGCTGCTGTGGGTGCTGTGCTTTAGGAGTGGGGGTGGCCTGGATGATCTCCAGAGGTCCCTTCCAACCTCTAGTACGCTGGGATTCTGGGATTCTAGATTACACTGACTCCCAGCAATGCCAGCACCAGCAGATGCTCTGGGTGGGCTTGAGTGCAGCAGGAGGAAGCATCACATATGGCTCCATTTCCCAGAACCAAGCAGTGCAATTCCCTGACAGATGATCAGGATGGATTAAAAAAAAACTATTAAAAGATTAATTAACCCTTCAAGAAGTATTATTATTGTTATTATTCTACACTGGATGTGGAACAAACTGCAGATGAGAGATGACTCTGAAACTTCCGAGTTGGAAAAGTCCCCAGAACATCAATGTTCCCAGAGAAAATTAGGGAAAATGCTTTGGCACAAACCCTGGCATCTCTGCAAGCCCCACTTTGTTTTCTGGGTTTTTTTTTTGTTGCAGCGTGGCCAGGGAGTGTGGTGCGAAACAAATCACTGCAGGCAAGAGCACAGCCAGGGGAAAAATGTAAATATTTGCCCTGCCGGCAGGAAAGGGGAGGGAAAGGGACAGCTCCTGCCCGCTCAGCGCTCCCCGCAGCCCTCCCCGCCCAGCCTGCTTTGCTTCAGTTTTGATGAGAAATCAACACTTGGGAGAAAGCTTTTTTCGCTGTTTCCAATGGAAAAGGGCCGGAAGGAGCCTGTTTGGGTTTGAGTTTTTTCTCTACCAGTTCCGCCAATTAGCGCCTGGCCCCGCGGCTGCGGCGAAGTTTCCGTTGCTGGAAACCTGAGCTCTCCAACAGGACAAAGGGGATGTTTGTCCGGGAGACGGATCTGAGTGGGGGCAGGTCAGGAGGCCCCTTAGCTCTCAGACACATCCAACTCACCTCTTGCAGAGCCTGGTGGCCACCCAGCAGCAGCTTGGGTTGGCCTGTCTGCGGAGCGATGAGCAGCAGCAGCAGCAGCGCAGGGCCATGGCCAGTACTCTCCAGAGGCTCTCTTTGCTTTTCCTGGTTGTGCACCCCAACCCTGCCCCATCCCTGCCCAGATGTGCCTGTGCTCCAGATGTGCAGCACCACTGGATACCTTGAGCAGCTCTCATGTCTGCCCCAACATCTCTGGCATGAGGGACATGGTTTGTGCTATAGCAGATCCAAGGTAGCTTGAACCTGAATTCAGGGAAGATTTGACACCTGCAAGGTGGCACTTGGTGTCAGCACAGGAATGGAGATTCCCAGCATGGGGTTGGAGGAGGTGCCAGACCTTAGCACAGAATCCCAGCATGGTGGAGGTTGATCCCCTCAGCTCTTGCTGAGCATTGCTCAGATGCCCTCTGGGGCTGCTCTTCTGCAGGCTCTCAGCCCCAGGGCTCTCAGCCTTTGCTCCTCCCAGAGCTGCTCCAGGCTCCTCAGCAGCTTTACAGCCTCCCCTGGACTCTCTCCAGCAGTTCCCTGGCTCTCTGCAACTGGGGACTCCAGAGCTGGACCCAGCCCTCCAGACATGCCCCCTCCTAGGGCAGAGCAAAGCAGGAGAAGAAAGCAGGGGAATGTATCAGCTGTGCTAAACCCAACCTTGTTCCATGAAGGCCTGTGAAGGTCTGATTTTTAGCACATAGTAACTCACCCCTCACATCCCCAGCACGTTTCATTTGTCACAAACACCATTTCCAACTCATTAACTATTTGGAAGCTGCAGGACAATAAACAGTGACAGCCTTTCGGGGTAGATTCCTTATTTTGTTGCCAGCTTATGCTAAATTAAGACCAAATCCTGCAAACCTGTTCCCTGCCTCCAGCCCATCCTTGTCACCAGGACCACCAGGTGTCCATCTGGGAGCATGTTCCCTTGAGGCTTGTCTCCAGTCCTGTTCATAGCGTCACAAAGATTTTGAGCTTAGCAGAGACCTTCGGGATCACCAAGTCAGCCACTCCCCCAGAGCTCACACTGCCACCACTGCTGTTGAGCCACTGCCACCAAACCACCTACCTCAGCAGCACATCCATGTTTCACTGAACCACCACCACCCAGGATAGTGACTCCACTCCCTCCCTGTGCAGCCTGGGCCAGCATCACTTTGGGTCCTAGCAGAAGGAGTTTGAGGTCTGGTCCTAGGGGATTGAAGCCTGTAGGCTGGGGTTGAGTTTCCTTGCCTGGCTCCAGAGCTGTCCCAGTGAGGCAGTAGCAGCAGTGGAGAGCCTGACTCAGCTGCACAGCAGGGCAGGAAGAGCAAACACAATGGTGGGTGCCATGGCCCTGGTGCCAGGGACAAACTTTAGCCACATCTGGCAGGGGCAGAAAAGAAAAGCAGGAAGAGAGAAACTGGATCCTGCAGTCAGGTTGCCCCAATAAAGATCAAGATAAGCTCTGTGTGCTGATGGAACTGCTTTTGATAGCCATCATAAATCACCATCCTGAACCTGGGCAGAAGCATCTGGCACAGTGGCAAGGTGTGCAGTGAAGGGCATTTCCTCCAGGATCATTCCCAACTCTGGATGTTCTTCTCTGAGCACACAGCAGCCATGACACCTCCCACCACCCCACGTTGCACAAGGCCTCATCCAGCCTGGCCTTGGACGCTTGCAGGGAGGGGACATCCACAGCGTCCCTGAAAGCACACTCCTGGGAAGGAAGGTTCCTGGTCCTGAAACAGCACCGGGCCAGGGTGGCTGGAGCGGGAGCAGCCCTGACCCGGGCCAGGACTCCCAAAGCACTGCTGTGGGGAGATGCTGGGGAAGGGGGCACTCGGTGAGCAAACCCCATCATGTGTCTGCAGAATTGCTGCTGAGAAGCTCTGGGTCCAGAACAGGCCACAGCAGTGCTGGCAGGGCTGGAAGGGCTCTGTTGTGAGCCAGGCTGGGAGAGTTGGGGGTGTTCAGCCTGGAGAAGAGAAGGCTGCAGGGAGACCTTCTAGTGGCCTCGCAGGGCTGAAAGGGGAGATCAGAAAGATGGGGACAGAGTTTTTTCTCAGGGCCTGTTGTGCCAGGCCAAGGGGGGATGGTTTGGACTGAAATAGGAAGGCTGAGAGTGGAGAGAAGGGAGAAATGTTTGCCCCTGAGGGTGGGAAGAGCCTGGCCCAGGCTGCCCAGAGAGGTGGGAGCTGCCCCATGGCTGCACCACTGCAGGTCAGGTTGCAACCTGCTCTAGCTGGGGCTGTCCCTGCTGGCTGCAGTTTGGACTGGATGGCCTCAAAAGGTCTCTTCCCACCCAGACCAGTCTGGGATTCTACGATTCTGTGACCACCATCCTCTGCCCTTCCCACAGGATCTGCTTTGCCTAGAGACCTCACTGCAAACAGCCCCTCTCCACCATATTCATTTTAAGGGCAAAAGCCAGACAAGCTCTGGCTGGGCAGGCTGGTTTGAGGCTGCTGCCTGCAGAATGCCAGTCCTAGGGGAGAGGAGGGTTTCCTGAAGTGGAAGGGTGAGGAGGGCAGAGGACCTGGGCAGGACTTTTCTCCATGGTTTTATTTAGTTGACAGAAAAATCTGAGGGCAACACAAAGGAGCTGGAAAAACAAACAGGTGTGGCCGGCAGCTTGGGGCCATAGCTATAGCAGTGGGACAGGCCCTGTTGACAAAAGGCTGCACAAAAGCCCTTCCTTGGAGATTAGAAGTGGTTTGTGAGCTGGCAGAGCTCCCTGGGAAGGTGTCGGAGCTGCCACCAGAGCCATGAGATGCAGAGGCTGAAAAAGCAAGAGCAGGAAATGGGGACCAAGCACAAACCTGCCAGCTCCAGCACTGCAGCGAGTGCCCAGTGAAGATCTTGAATCCACACCCCTGGATGCGTTCAGAAGCCATCGTGATGCGGTGCTCGAGGATCACTGAATCATAGAACCATAGAGCTGTTGAGGTTGGAAGAGACCTTTGAGATCAAGTTCCCCCAGAGCTTACACTGCTGCCGCTGAGCCACCTCCCTCAGCACCACACCCACGGCTTCCAAAGCCCTCCAGGGATGGGGACTGCAGCACCTCCCTGGGCAGCCTGGGCCAGTGCCTGAGAACCCTTGCTGGGAAAAAATTGTTCCTCATGTCCAACCTGCACCTCCCCTGCATCAACCTGAGGCTGTTTCCTCTTGTCCTGTCACTGGTTGCATGTGAAAAGAGCCCAACCCCTACTTTGAGGTAGCAGTAGAGGGAATACGATGTTGCAGTGGCTCTGCAGAGTTAGATAATGGTTGGACCTGATGATCTTGAAGGTCTTTCCCAACCAGAGTGATTCTGTGATGCTCACTGGCATGCAGAGGCCTCCAAAGCTTGAGTGGGGCATGTGGGTGTCATGCTTGGTGCCTCAGCTGGATGCCACTCTCCAGCTTCCCTGGCCCCATCCCAGATGCCTGCAATGGCACAGGTGAGATGCTGCTGCTGCTCATGTGGTCACTCAGAAAGTCCTGGAGGCAAAGCCAAGCCATAAACAGGAGCAGGTCAACTCAACACCTGAGCCATCACACTGCAGCTGAAGTACAGCATCCCCAGCAGGCACAGGTCCCTTTCATGCCCTTTTCCTCCTGTCTCTCCTGCAGGAAAGGGGCACTTTGCTCAGCAAAATCCTCCTGGGACCTCTGACTCAGCCAAGAGTTTGTCTCTGCCACCAGAAGAAAAGATCAGAGAGCCAGGCTGCAAGAGCAGAGCCTCTGGGAGCCAGCAGTGTGCTGCTGTGGGACAGGTGGTGAGATACAAACCCTCTGCTTGCCCAGAGAGGTGCACACTCAGGCTGAATTTTGCTGCAAGTGAGGACTCCTGACCACTGAACTGAGCCTCTCACAAGCTGAGGCAGAGCTGCAGATGGCTGTTTGCCCTTATCTGAGGCTGACCAAAAGCCCAGTTTGTGATTACAGCCACCGACAGCTGTGACTCCATACAGCCACTTGACACCCCTATGGCTTGTGGCTCAGAGGAGCCCAAACCTCATCAGCAGGTACATTTCCTATTGCAGGGCTAGTGTGGGAGCCTGAGGGACATTTGTGAGAACAAGCAAGTGAAGATGGCTCTCCCTCTGGGACCTGGCAGCTGGAGGACTGCCCAGAATACAGCAGACCTCAGCACCAAAAGATACTACATGAGCAGCAACAGGAGCAGTGCAGGAACCAGTCCCAGAAGAAGAGAAGTCTGAAAGGAGCAGAAGCCAAAGGCTGTCTTGGGCAGATGGCAGATGGCAGGAGTCTGCCTGTGGGGACATTGCCTGGAGGCTGCTGGGTCACTCATGTGCTGGCTGGGAGCCATGGCCTGAGAGAAAGGAATGACCCGGACATAAGCCCAGGTAAGGGCAGCCCTGCCACACAGAGTGCAGCATCCTTGGGCGAGGTGAGCAGTGGTGGGCAGCTTCTGGGAGGAAACTTGGAACAGGGCTTGTCCCCAGGGAAAGGAAGTTCCTCCTGCTCAGGAGCCCAGGAACAAACTGTGTATGGCAAAGGGCAGAGCTGCCCAAGCAGTGGCACATGTGGGCTTTGCAGCCTGGGGAAGCTTGGAGCTGCTTTTCGCCACAGAACCTGGCGCATCTCCAACTGTTCTCCAAAGCAGCAAGCCACAGGACAGGAGGAAGTGGCCTTATGCTACACCAGGGGAGGTTTAGGTTGGATATGAGGACCAATTTCTTCCCCCAGAGTGTCATCAAGTCCTGGCCCAGGCTGCCCAGATCAGGAGCCCAAATCTCTGCAGTGGTTTCAAAGATGTGGTGCCAAAGGATGTGGGCTAATGGTGTCCTGCAGCACTGGGTCATGGGTTAAGCGTTGCACTTGATGAACTTAAAGGTGTCCTCCAACCAGGATGATCCTGTGACTCTGAGACTCATGGCTGGAGCCCAGGGTGGTCAGAGGGAGAGCTGTGGGAGCTGGGCAGGGCTGGCAGCATGGCCCCAGCACTGCCAGGCTGCCGCAGCCACTGCAGGAGTGTGAGGGCTGCCGGGGCTCTGTGCCATGCCTTCACTGCAGCAGAACAGGCTCTTCCTGGGGCCGTGGTGGGACTCGCTGTTCCAGCCAGCAAGCAGCAGAGCCTGGCTGCCTAGCCAGGGCCGTGGGCGTGCCTGAGGCAATGAGCGAGGATCCAAAGGCCTCAGGTCTGCAGAAGGAATCTCCAGCAGCAGATGCTCAGCAATGGCTGCACAATGTGAGCAGCTGCCCTCAACCTGGGCTGGCCTGGGGGGCATGAAGGGGCACTGGACACTGGAAAGAAAGAGTCACCCAGACTGGTTTGGGTGGAAGGGACCTTTTCAGGCCATCCAATCCAACTCATGCAGCCAGCAGGGACAGCCCCAGCTAGAGCAGGTTGCTCCCAGCCCCAAACAACCTGGAACCTCCTGGACATCAGCCCACACCCCTTACCCCCCACACACCTCTGTGCCAGCTTCACTGAAGCAAAGCTGTGCCCTGGCAGCAGCAGTTCTGCTGGGCATGACCAGCACTGCTGCACGACCCAGGGGGAGTTTGCTTTGTGTTCAGAGACCATTTGAGTTTCTGGTCAACAAAGCAGCTATTTCCACTCCCTGGGGCCTGCCTGCATGGTCTGCCACAGGAACCTGGCAGGAGCCACAGGAGTGAGCTGGGATGAGCCAAGAGCTGCCCTCTGAGACACCATCAGCCTGGAAGGAGCTGAAACAGCTTCAGAACAAAAAGAAGGTGGAGAATGGACTGCGTGGTGCTGTGTTCTGAGTGTGGAAGTGCTGGAGGAAAAGGCAACCTCTGTCTGAGCAATGCAAGGAGGACACTGATAGAAGGCAGAGTGATGGCATTTGAGAGCTTGAGGAGGGCAGACTGGGGAGACATTCTTGGCAGTGAGGGTGGGGAGACACTGGCACAGGTTGCCCAGGGAGGTTGTGGAAGTCCCCTCCCTGGAGGTGTTTAAGGCCAGGCTGGACAAGGCCTTGAGCAGCCTGTGCTGGTGAGAGGTGTCCCTGCCCATGGCAGGGGACAGGCACTGAATGGTCTTTCAGGTCCCCTCCAACCCAACCCATTCTGTGGGTCTGTGAAAACGCAGCATGTACCCACAGCTGACCTCATGAAGGGTGAAGTTCTCTGCGCTCTTTAAAGATGAACACTCACAGGATGAAGGGTCAGAGAACCACGAAAGCCAAAGAAAGAAATCAGCCCAAGCAACTGCCCCAGGGCTGGGGGCTGCTGTGCAGCCACTGACCTTTCTGCTAAAGGAGCTCTCCGTGGGTGGTTTTTGTGAAGGAGATGGGAAAGAAGCACACTTGTTCTGCAGCAGCTGCTGTGACTGACGGTCTCCTGACTCAAATGCTTCTCCTGAGTCAAGAATTCTTCTGTTCTGCCTTGGTGAATTTTGATAGAGGCAGGAAAAAGTTGCACAATCAGCAAACTTCCTGGCAGGATGATTGTCTGCTGGGGCTTCAAGGAAGAAAAAAACAGCTTAAAGCTAACTTTAGATGCTTACCAACAGGCGATCACACTTTATTAGGTATGGAATCCCATCTTAAATCCATATTTAATTTGATCTAAGATAAGCACAGTGATGAACCATGTGGTTCATCAGGCTGTGCTGCCATCCAGACAGACCTGCAGAGTTGGGCAGAGGCAACCTCATGAAAGTCAGCAAGGGCAAGTGCAGGGTCCTGGCCCTGGGGACGAACAACCTCTTACAGCAGGACAGCTGAGGGGAGACCTGCTCCAAGGAGCTGGCAGTGCTGGGGGACAGCAAGTTCCCATGAGGCAGCAATGTGCCCTGGTGGGCAAGGAGGCAAAGGGTGTCCTGGGCTTGTGTGGGAAGCAGTGCAAAGGAGGTTCGGGTTGGAAGGGGCCTTTAAAGCTCATCCAGTTCAGTCCCTGACACAGTCAGTAGGGACATCCCCAGGGACACCCCCAACTGGAGCAGGTTGCTCACAGCCCCAAACAACCTGACCTGCACTGCTGCCAGCCATGGGGCAGCTCCCACCTCTCTGGGCAGCCTGGGCCAGGCTCTCCCCACCCTCAGGGGCAAACATTTCTCTCTGCTCTCCACTCTCAATCTCCCTCTTTCAGTCCAAACCATCCCCCCTTGGCCTGGCACAACAGGCCCTGAGAAAAAGTCTGTCCCCAGCTTTCTGCTTAGCCCTTTCAGCACTGAAGGCCACCAGAAAGTCTCCCTGCAGCCTTCTCTTCTTGGTGAAGCTCACCATGACTAACCAAACCTCAGCTTTTTGCAGGTGCAGATGGGGAATACTCCCCAGTGTCTGAAGAGAGGGCACTGTGCACACCATGTGTGTGGGCTGCAACATCTCACCTGGCACTTGTGCAGGTTCGGGTACCCAAATGGCCTGGAGCGAGCTCATCTGAGGATGCAGCAGGAGCTTTGAGATGCTACCAAAGTGATTTTGAACAAGGCCCTGTCCTTCTGACATTTCTGGGCACTTTCATTTTACATTTCTTTAGCTTTCCTAACATTGACTTTTTCCATGCCATGCAAGCTTAACTACTTGTTATTTGCACTGCAAATGTTAAAAACAACAAAAAAACCAACTCAAGGCAGTAAGATTCATGGCAAGTTAGGGAGTGAAGTGGGGATTGGCAGCAAGAAACCATCTGAAAAGCAGGAAATCATTAAACTCAGCAAACTGCCCAGGACTGCAGTGTCTCCAAGCCAGCCCAGGTAGCACAGTCACAGACCCCAAACATTACCCAGTTCCAACCTGCCTACCACAGGCAGGGACACCTCAAATTACAGCAGCTTGCTCAGAGACCCAAACAACCTGACCTGGAATAGTTCCAGGGATGGGCAGGGACGTCCCAGCAGCCCAGGCTGCTCAAGGCCTCATCCAACCTGGCCTTGAACACCTCCAGGAAGGAAGTATCCACAACCTCCCTGCTCAACCTGTGCCAGTGTCTCCCCATTCTCACTGTCCAGAATTTCTTCCTTGTCTCCAGTCATCCCTGCGCTTCTACTCCACCCCAACTGGCTAAAAGCAGAGCTTGAACTACTGTACCAGGGCAAGAAAGCCTCACAACACTGACATCAAAGGTCTTCTGCAGCCTCTCCAACCTGATCCAGCTGCCACAGCATCACAGAGTGCTAGGCTGGAAGGGACCCCAAGGATCACTTGGTATGAGCAGAGCTGAATTGAGCTGGTGCAGCACCCTGTCAGGCTCAGTCTTCAAACTGTCCTGTGTAGGGAGTCCACCACTTCCCTTGGGAGATGATTCCAGTGTCCAACTCTTCTCATGCTGACAATTTGTTTTCTAGAGTCCAGTGGGAAGCTCTGCTGCAGCAACCTGTCCCCATGGCCCCTTGTCTTCCATGGCTGAAGGCAGTCAACCTTTCTCCACTTCTCCCTAGCCTCAAACATTCTCAGCTCTTGAATATAAAGAGAACCAATCTCTGAAAGCTAAAGACCACTGCAGACCTGGCAGAGGTTTCCACCTATCGCCCAGGAGTGCTTATTGATGCTTCTAGCTGGAGGGAAGAAGGGGCTCAGGGATTTTGTAAGCATTTGTCCTTCCTTGCACACCCATTTGTGATCCCACCACAAGGCTGCAGCCTGGGGCTGAGCTGGGTCCCAGCTTTTTGTTCTTTGTGTTTTCTTAGGCAAGATTAGTGCAGACCAGTCCTAATTAAAGGAGACCTGAGCAGCATGGAAAGAATGAGCCATAATCTGACTTCCTTTGCCTCCTACTTAATTCCTTCCCTATCCACAATGGATCTCTCCCTTATTCACTTCATTTGGAATTGACTCCATTGCTCCCAACTCAGAGATGGGCCAGATTGCTGCTTCCCCCCACAAAGCCCAGCGCTCTTCCTGTTTTCCCAGCCCCTTTTCCCAAGACACATTCTTTATTCACAGTATTATCCTGCCAACCTCCTCCCACCCAGCCAAGCGCTGAAAAGCAGCCTCATTACACAGCAATCTTCCAGGAGCTTTACCTGCAGCCCAGGTGGTTTTTTTGTGCTGTGGTGTGTTTTTGTGCTGTGAAAACAAGGGAGAGATGCTCTGCAGAGGGACCTGGGCAGGTTGCATTGATGGGGTGAGGCTGACAGGATGAGACTCAAGAAGGCCAAAGGGCAGGTCCTGCACATGGGTAACACCAGACTTGGGGCAGAGTGACTGGAAACTGCCCAGTCTAACTGGAAGTGGCCACCTGAGCCAGGCTGAGGGCACTGCAGTCACTTCTGTTTTGAGCACAGAGCAGCCCTCTCCCAAAAACAGGTTCAGAAAGTATCTCCTACTTCTAATCTAGCTTGCAGCCTGACTGACTTGGGGCTCTTGGAATAAAAAGTCTTTGTGAACTGGGTCTGAGATACCTGAACAAATGGCTGACTTCTGCCATCCTCCAGTGCTGGGACCACGCTGAGGGTAACAGCAGGTTAAGTGAATTCAGAGCAATGTGCCCTTGGAGCCAAGGCCGCCAACAGGCTCCTGGGGTGCAGGAAAAAGATCAAGGGGAGGCTCTCCTCACCTTCTACTCTGCCCTATGGAGGCCATATCAGGAGTATTATGTCCAGTTCTGGGCTTCTCAGCTCAGGAGACTCAGGGAACAGCCAGAGAGAGACCAATGGAGGCTGCAAAGCAGCTGAGGGGCCTGGACAACTTAAGAGGGATCTGAGCAATGCTCAGCAAGAGCTAAAGGAGCTGTGGGGGTCAAGAGGCTGGGGCCAGACTCTTGTTAATAGTGCCCAGGGACAGGAAAAGGAACAATGGGCACAGACTGGAATCCAGGAGGTTCCACCTGAAGAGGAGCAAGTTGTTTGTTGTGAGGGTGCTGGAGGCCTGGAGCAGGCTGCCCAGAGAGGCTGTGGAATGTCCTTGTGTGCAGAGCTTCCAGCCCTCTCATGGCATTGTGCTGCTGGGCAAGCTGCTGTGGGTGCCCTGCTGGAGCAGGGGTTGGACTGGATGATTCCCAGAGGTCACTCCCAACCTCAATCATTCTGTGATTTCTCAGTTGTCCTTCCCTGATCAACCCTTCCCTGAAGCCTAACCCAAGGTTTTAGCCTACCTGAGCTTGCAGACTAAGGCTATTGGACAAGGTAGGTACAAGCAAACCTCACCAGTCATCATCGAGAGAAATGAAGATATAAAGCTGAGATTTCAGACATTTGGGCTCTAGAAGTATTTCAGGACTTAAATAGAGAGAATGGATTCTAGAATGTCAGGTCAGAAGAGACCCCAAGGACACCAGCACTGAAATCAGTGAATATCCACAGGAAATCTTCATTTTTAGGGTAAGGCTCCTGGAATGCAAGGAGCTGGGCTGGAGTCTGAGAGGCGACGCCAGCAGGATTTCTCCTGCATAGTTCAATACAGTGGCAGGGACATTCTGACCACAAGAAGAAGGGGTTGATCATCACTGGGACAGTGGAGGCCACAAAGGAGAGCAGAGGGCTGGAAAACCTTTCCTGTGGTGACAGGCTGGGAGAGCTGGGTCTGCTCAGCCTGATGAAGGCTCCAGGGAGACCTCAGCACAGCCTTCAAGGACTTGAAGGGGCTCCAGAAGAGCTGGGGAGGAACTTTGGGCTGCGAGTGACAGGACAAAGGACAATGGCTCTGAGCTGGAAGAGGGGAGATTGAGAGTGGAGATGAGGAAGAAATGCTTGAGGGTGAGAGACTGGCACAGGTTATCCAGGGAGGTTGTGAATGTGCTTTCCTGGAGGTGTTCAAGGCCAGGCTGGATGAGGCCTTAGAAACCTGTGCTGGTGGGAGTTGTCCCTGCCACAACAAGGGGTTGGAACTAGATGGTCTTCAAGGCCTCTTCCAAGCCAACCCAGCCCATGAATCTATGGCTCGGAAGCCTTGAAAATGAAGACTCACAAGCAAAACCCTGGGAAATCTGACAGCAAATCCAAGCGTTTAGAGTCAGTGAGGAGAGAAGCAAAGAGCAAGCAGGCAGTGCTGTTGGACTCTCTTGTTTTTATAGACTTTTACAATAGATTTCTCTTTGTTTGCATATTTCACCCACATCTGTAGCTTTGCTTTTTACATGTGGAGCGGGCTGGGAATAAATGGAAAGATTTGACAGATTTTAACCAACTGACAGAAACTACAGAGCAGCAAACATGCTAAGGAAAGAAATTATAAACCTCTTGGTTTTCAGTGCTGAATGGAAGCAGATCAGGTGGAGCATCAGGAAGAGGAGGATTTGTTTTCAGCACATCAGAGGTGATTCAGGCAGGACAACTTGGTTTAGATTAGGCACATTTATTGTTTTGTTTTGTTTTGTTTTTCAGCATTCCTGTTTGCCAGGCAGTTTTATACTATCCAATCCACCTGGAGCTGCTGCAAGGTGTCTAATGCATGTTGGTCAGGACTATTCATTACTGGCATTCTCTTCCACTTACACTAACAGAAGAAACAAAACACAAAAGAACAAAAAAAAAAATCAGCGTTTCTCATCTCTTACTAAATCCATAATGAGTGCTTGAGTAAGGCAGCAGCAGATTCAGTGTCAGCTCAGGTCACAGTCCTGCAGTTCCATCTAGTGGGTAGAAATCACTGTTGAGTGGATACCGCTCCTAAACAGTCCCTCCAGGGCAAGAGGGCTGACTAGTGAGGCCAGTTACTGCTGGTAGAGTAAGTTAGCTGGTAGGCCCAGTAAGGAACATTCCTGTGTCACCCTTGCAGGCTCAAGATCCAGAAGGCAAAAAGAGAGACTGACAGAAACAGATGTGAGTGATGGAGCCAGGAGAGGTTCTGGGAACGGTTTATTTACAGTCTTCATCCCTGATGTGAAAAGAAAAAAAGCCTGGGACTAAACCAGGCAGATCTCAGCAGCATCCCACATGCCTCAGCAGACCAGCCCACTGCATGACCTTGACTGCGCAGCCATGGACCCGCTGGGAAGCGCTGAAGTCCCCCTGCTCAAGAAGAGCGGGCTCAGGATGCTCCTGTCCCATCAACACTTTCTAAAGGAGACTCAAGAATGTCCCCTTTTGGTGGAGCAATCCCCGCTTCCAGCTCCTGTTCATGCTATTAGGAAGTATGAGAGGGTTCCTTGGGGATCTCTCGGACATCCCTGCAAACTCAGAGAGGTTACTTGGATGCAAGAACAAACTGATCCATGGGTCAGAGCTGAGCCCAATTCCCTTCCCATTTTGCTCAGGAAGGAAGAAGGGCTCTGACCTCCATCTGCAGGGAGGGCTTTCAGAGCAGCATCTCTCCACCGCCTTTCAGTCTTAAACAGCACATTTTTTTTCCTGAATTCTGGCATTCACGTTTGCTGGCAGGGCCACTCAATTCCTGAGGGGAATGGCTTCAGCATGGTGCTTCTTGGTTTTCAGTTGGAAGTCCTACAGAACAATCACATCCTGATTCCAATTCAGCCCCTGAGGAAGCGTTCCCTTTGCACTCACTTGGTTGAGCAGAAGTCCCAACACACTGAGAGGCTGTCCAGCACCTGGGGGATCTATGACTGCACTTTTCCCTCTCGGAGGGAGATCTGACACCCCTTAAAACTTCAGGTGCAGCTGACAGGACCATCAGTTCAGAAAGCATCCCCTAGAATGGTGCTCCTGTGCATGCTGCACATTGTTAGTTAGGCACCACTCTGGACTAAGCAACGTCAGCAAGCTCCTGACAGAGCAACTGCACTCACACCACCACTCAGGCTCTTGGTGGCCTTTTTTGTATCTCAATTCCAGGGTGGGCAAGGGAAGGAAAAAAGTTCTCAGAATCCATACTGGACAGGCCCAGCTCTCCATCCTCTGTGTGTGTACAAAACACAGGCCCAGATCCTTCCATGTCCCTCTGAACTCATTGGAAAGGGAAGGTCCAGTGCAGCTGAGCAGGAAGAAAGCCAACTGACTTCAGCACAGGTCTGCAATTCATTCCCTGCTCAGAGTAATGCTGTTATTGCTCTCTGAAATCAGGTTGGATTCAGAATTAACTCTCACCCTGAATGCTGGGACTCCAGGTTCTAGCACTGCCAGGAAGAGCTGCCAGAAGTCACTGGTGTTGAAATCATTCAAAGCAGAAGAAAAGCTTCATGAATCATTTCTTGTCAAGATTTGTTCAAGAAGCATGGAAGCTCCTCAGCTCTTCTCATCAGGCCTGCTTTCTGAAGAGAGGCCTCTGCCCTAATGGACCCTCTAGGATAACACACTGGACAGAATTCAAGGTCAGAAGAGATGCTCCAGCTGATGGAGTCAGAAGATAGGAGGAACATCTTGCATGAGGATGCCCTGAAACTAATCCTTTAACTGCTCTGCCAATCACAATCACCTGGAATTTGTTTTACACCCTGTACTCTGGTAAGGACTCAGGTTCTTTCGCTTGGGTAGTAGCCCTCAAAAGCAAAAGTACCATGACAGGATTCAAGAGTGGCCCAGCAGGTCCTGTTTGGCCTCTTTCACACGTCAGAGATGCTGCTGATGGCATCAATCTGAGGCCTGCAGCCTTTTCCAGGCTGTCACATTCCATTAACCAAAGTTTCCTTGGGAGCAGATGACACCAGTGCTGAGGGCCTTCCATCCTCATACTCCAGCTACCTTCTGGAGGTTACTTCCTCTCAGTACAAAAGAAACTCTTGTACTATTTACTCTAACATGCTACAGGAGGTGCATATAGGACTGCAGGTGGCGTGTGAGCTGCTTCAGGATGTGCTTTTCTCATTGAAGTAAGCTTGGACTGGTACAAATTCTACATCGAGGTGGAAGAAAGGCAGGCTGCAGAGTGCTCATGGTGCTGAAGGAGCTTTTCCTGAAGGGAGTTAAGATGTTTGTTCTGAGGTTCCTATGGACAAACTACTCTATCCTATGCACTCCAGCCTGAGCCAGTATTAAACATTCCAGAGAGCTGTTGATTTGTTGGGGTAGTTAATGGCAAGGCTGATAGCAGCAATGTTTCTCAGGGCCTAGAAGAGAGAAGGAAAAACAAAAAGTCACATCCAGGATTCTCCCTGGTTCAAAGCTGTAAAGAAACCCTCCTGTAATCTTGGGTCTACCAGAGGCTGTGAGGAGGAGGAGGAGACAGGAACATCCCTGATGAAAAAAGGCTGAGAGAATTAATGCTGTTTAGTTTGAAAAAAAACAGCCTGAGGGGGACTGCTGATCAATACTTAAAGGGGAGGTGTCAGGAGGATGTGACCAGGCTTTGTTCACTGGTGCCCAGGGACAGGACAAGGGGGACTGGGCACAAACTGGAACCCAAGAGGTTCCACCTGATGAGGAGGAGAAATTGGAACGGGCTGCCCAGGGAGGTGGTGGAGGCACCGTCCCTTGAGGTCTTCAAGAAAAGACTGGATGAGGCATTCAGTGCCATGGTCTAGTTGACTGGATAGGGCTGGGTGCTAGGTTGGACTGGATGATCTTGGAGATCTCTTCCAACTTGGTTGATTCTATGATTCTGTATGAGGGTGCTGGAGGCCTGGAGCAGGCTGCCCAGGGAGGCTGTGGAGTGTCCTTGTGTGGAGAGCTTCCAACCCCCCTGGGCATTGTGCTGCTGGGCAAGCTGCTGTGGGTGCCCTGCTGGAGCAGGGGTTGGATCTCCAGAGGTCCCTTCCAACCTCTGCTAGTCTGTGACTGTCTCTGCTAGAAAAAACAATTACCCAAAGCCCACACCTATGGGGCTGTGCAACCTCCTTACCTGTGCTGTGCAGCGATGAAGATGATCTTCAGTATTTAAGGCAAGCAAATATTCCTGCAGAGTTCCAAGCTCCTGTAGCCAGAAAGCATTCAATGAGCATTCACATTTCTAGCACGGATGTCATCCCATAATTAAGACTCAAATGCTGATGATTATAACACTCTGCAAGAACCAAAGGTACCAGAGACCCACATGAGTCTCTCCTGGGCCTGACTGGTGAGCACAGGGACCAGTTCAGTAGAGACTGTTCCTCTGTAATGATCCAAATCAACTCAAGGAAAACCACATTCAAATACCTCTGAATTAAGGATGAAATCAGCATTGCTCCCAGATTAAAGAGTGGCTGCAGGGCCTAACACCTTCATTGCACAAGGAAAAGTCAGGACTACTGCTTAAGGTGCCATGCTGCAGAAGGCAAGAGCATGCCCCTCTAGACTCCACACGACTAAGGTGTTCATGATTGTGGAGCACTCCATGCTTCCTAAGCTCGGAGGAACTTTGCCAAGATGAAAGCAGACAGCATGATTTTAGCTCCCAGCCCTGGGCAGAGGAATGCAAAACCCCAGGAAGTGCTTACAGCAACTCTGTTTTCTGTCACAAAGAAGAGCTCTGCCAGTGCACGATGAAGAGGAAGGAGAATGCCAGGCTTGGCCATGTCGCGACACAAGTTGTTTTCCATGTGGGTGAAAAGCTGCCAAAGTGGCTTCAATAAGGTGAGGTCACAGTCCCTGAAAAAAAACCCACACCACAATTGGGATGAAATAGTGATGAGACAGTGAGCAATCTGCACCTGAGCCTGCTTCTGAGAAGGGGAGAACAAACATTAGTGAGGAGCAGACGACCAGAGAGTTCTGACAGATGTACAAGACTTGGCCAAGGGCTTGCTGTGACAGGATAAGAGGCAATGAGTTGAAGCCTGAGAAGGGCAGATTCAGAAATGGAGATGAAGAAATTCTTCAAGGTGAGGGTGGAGAGAGACTGGCACAGGCTGCTCAGGGAGGGCATTGTGAATGCCCTTTCCTGGAAGTGTTCAAGGTCAGGCTAGATGAGGCCTTGAGCGAGCTGTGCTGGTGGGAGGTGTCTCTGCCCATGGCAGGGGGTTGGAGCAGGATGAGCTTGGAGGTCTCTTCCATCCAAACCTGTTCTGTGAATCCATGAGCCTACTTGAACATCCACCTTTAACATGAGTCTAACATCCTGCCAAGTGTTTCAGCACATACAACTTCATTCTGGATCAGTGAAGAGCAAACCTCATATCCATGAGGATGTCTAAATGACTTCCCCCAAACTGAGCAGGCTCCTGAAATGAGGGCTTGAAAATACCTGGGGAGGTCACTGTGCTCTGGCACTAGGAACAGTACAACCTGAGCCACAGCAATGCCACAGAGCAGACAAAGACTGTCTTCACGAAGAACCCCAAGCCTGCCTCCTCTCTGCTCTGAGCTCACCTATTGGGCAGACAGGATGGCAAATGTCATTCAGACAGGGGGGAAAGGCAGGAAAACTCAATTTCAGAATCTGTCATCAGATTAGCATGAGAAAAATATGCAGAGTTGTCCTGAGAGTGGAGACTTCACCTTGCAGTCCCATCTGCTGTCCACGTGACAAAGCATATGTCTCCTGGGGAAGAAAACTAAGGGAGCCTAAAAGAAGAACAAATCCATGGTTCCAGCAGTGCCAAAATCTGCACATCTAAAAATTACACAGTCAAGCAAGCACAGAGTGGTTTCGATTGGAAGGGACTTTAAAGCTCACCCAGTCCCAACCCACTGCCATGGTCAGGGACACTTCCCACTAGCCCAGGTTGCTCAAGGCCTCATCCATCCTGGCCTTGAACACTTCAAGGGAGGGAGCGTACCACAGCGTCCATGACTGGTACCCTCCAGCCATGGTCCTCTTTGGCCAGGCTGCAATGCAGCTTCAGTTTGCAAACCAACCCCAGCCTGAGGACATGGACCAGGGTGCTCAAGGCCCTGTCCATGATTTAGTTTGATCTGACAGGGGACTGTTCAGTCTGGAAAAGAGTGGACCTTATCAACATCTGTAAATACCTGAGGGGTGGGTGTCAGGATGAAGGGGCTCTGTGATAGGACAAGGGGCAATGGACACAGACTGGAACTCAGGAGGTTCTACCTGAAGAGGTGGAGCAAGTTGTTTGTTGTGAGGGTGCTGGAGGCCTGGAGCAGGCTGCCCAGAGAGGTTGTGGAGCATCCTTGTATGGAGAGCTCCCAAAGCCACTTGGACATGTTTGTGTGATCTTTAGGTGACCCTGCTTTGGCAGGTGGGTTGGTGTCCATTTTCTGGAGGTCCCTTCTAACACTACCATTCTATGGTTCTGTGACAAGTGAGATAAGTGCCAGCTTCCCAGCATTCCAGTTTCTACCTCTGCTGTGGAGTTGCTGGGTCTGGACCCACTTGCACAGCACTAGAACAGCTCAGTGTCTGGGTCTGGATTTTGCTAACACCACCTGCAGCATCCCTGAGCATGGCCACACTAAGCTCTTCTAAAACTGCCCTGCAGGCCGAGTGGTGCTACAACAAACAACAAATGAACAGTTCTTCACCTTATGGAGAGCCAGAGCAGCATTCCACCACAGCATGACTCCATCCTCATCTTAATTGTCAAGTCTGTCTAACAGGCTATGCAAATAGGCTATAGTGTGACCCCTTGGTTCCAGTTTGTGCCCACTTCCCCCTGTCCTGTGCCTCACTGACAAGAGTCTGGGCCCAGCCTCTTCCCCCACAGCTCCTTTAGCTCTTGCTGAGCATTGCTCAGATGCCCTCGGGGGCTGCTCTTCTGTAGGCTCTCAGCCCCAGGGCTCTCAACATTTGCTCCTCACAGAGAAGAAATCTACTTTTCATTCTCTTCCACCGTGATTTTTTTTCTATACAGCATTTCAAGTCAGTGGATCCGTTTTAAAAGCCAAGAAAGAAGAGAAAATATCTTAAAGAAACTCCCTAACAACAATTTTCTGCTCCCCAAGCACTGTGAATTCTGTATACCCACTGTGGGTGACAATGACTACACAGGGGATTTAGACTAGATGATCTTCAGAGATTCCTTCCAAACCTCACCAAGCTGGGATTCTGTGTAAAACCTTCTTCACAGAATCAGAATCCTAGAATGCTAAGCTGGAAGTGACCCACAGATCATCTGGTGCAACCTTTCTAGGTGAATACAGCTGAAATAAGCTGCCTAGCAGCCTGGCTGGCTAAGCTTTCAAACCATCCCAGGTAGGAGAATCCACCACTTCTTGTAACCATGTCATGGCCTGTTGCCTTCTCACCTTTTTCTTCTCTTGCCCTTTTAGTTTTAGTGCAGAAGAGAGCAGGGTGGCCTTACCTCTGGGTGCTGCACTGCACTATCTTCAGGAGGAGGTGGATGGCCTTCAGGCGCTGGTGCCCAGTCTGGCGGCATGCGACCCCCACTTGCCACTCCCAGATCCTGGCCAGTGGGAGGTGAGGGATAACCCTTTCTTCAGACAGCATCTGCTTCAGAATCTCAAACCCTGCAAAGAAAGGAAACTCAAACAGCTGTGACTTTGTAGGAAGCCATTCTCATCCTAGGTTTAGTCTTCTCCTCTCCATACATTAAGTACTCATAGAATCAGAGAATCACCAAGGTTAGGAGAGACCTCCCAGACATCCAATCTTCTACCCAGCCCCTCCAAGACTACTCAGATCATATCCTGAAGTGCCACATTTGTTTGATTTTTGAACACCACCACGCATGAGACCCAGCCACCTCCCTGGGCAGCCTCACAAAAAATGATGTTCTGCAAGCAAGAAATAAGCAAAGCAAAGCACCAAAGAAAACTCTGAGACCATTCCAGATGACATCCTGACATCACAACTCTTTTCTGGGGCAAAAGCATTTTCACAGCAAGAGTGGTCCAACACCGGCCCAGGCTGCCCAGGGAGGTGGCTGAGTCCCCATCCCTGGAGGGGTTTCAAGGTCATTTAGGTGTGGTGCCTGGGGATGTGGCTTAGAGGTGAACTTTGTGGAGCAGGGTCAGTGGTTGGACTTGATGATCCCAGGAGTCTTTTCCAACCTGAATGATTCTCTGGAAACTTGAGATAAAAATCAGAAAGTACTGTTTTGCCCAAATATGGCAAACAAACCCCAGAGCCTCCCTGTTGTGAGAGGTGCAGCAGGCAGCAGAGCTTTGCTGATTCCCCAGCAGCCACCAGCCCCAAGCCTCAGCTTCGATGAAATTCTGAAACAAACTAACAAAACTTTCCCAGCCCTCTCCAGAACTTGGACCCAAACCAGCCAGTTGGAATTTTAAATATCATTACCAGGATTTCTCTTCTCAATTACAGCCCCCTGGAGTGCTGATTAAATCCTGAGCGTGGTGACTGGCACAGAATGAGGCTGAGAGAGCAAAAAGCATCACTGGAACTGGGGTTTCCAAGGCTCTCTGAAGGGATTTCTAGCACAAACTCACATCACTCAAATTTGATCTTGAGAAAATTAATCGAGTTGTGTCCAAAACAGTGGAGAAAGCAAATTCTGAGTTAAAATAAACCGCAAAGCCAGAAGGCAAAGGGAAAAGCACAAGGAAAGCAAGTCCCCAGAGTTCTCCTGGAAACCTTTTGAGCTTGCTTACCTGTCTGGAACCTCCCCAGGTGTCCTGCTGTCACTGTAAACTTGTAACCCCACTCAGTGTTACTCATGTCAGAGGTGAATCTGTAGTAGAGGGTGTCTCCTGTGTGCAGAGGAGGAAGGGAAAGTCAGGTTACCACCCTCTGAGTAAGTCTGGCTGTCACAAATACAACTGAAATGCCAAGGCTGGTAGAAGTCAATCCTAAATGTCAACGATCCAAAGGGAGGGACCTGGGATTTGCTGGTAATCCTGACATGCACAGAACTATGACCAAGAGGAGGTTGAGTGGTCTCCACTGCAGAAATATGTTTTCAATGTCTCAACTACCCAGAAGAATCACAGAATTACTGAATGGTAGGGGTTGGAAGGGACAGCCTGGAGATTGAGTCCACCACCTCTGTCAATGCAGGGTCACCTAAAGATCACACAGGAACATGCTGAGGTGGCTTTGGAAGCTCTCCATACAAGGATGCTCCACAACCTCTCTGGGCAGCCTGCTCCAGGCCTCCAGCACCCTCACAACAAACAACTTTCTCTTCCTCTTCATATGCAACCTCCTGGACACCAGTTTGGGCCCCTTTTCCCTTGTCCTGTCCCTGAGCACCACTGACAAAAGAGTCTGGCCCCAGCCTCTTGCCCCCCACAGCTCCTTTAGCGCTTGCTGAGCATTGCTCAAATGCCCTCTGGGGCTGCTCTTCTGCAGGCTTTCAGCCTTTGCTCCTCACATTGCTGCTCCAGGCCCCTTAGCAGCTCTGCAGCCTCTCCTTAACTCTCTCCAGCAGTTCCTTGGCTCTCTGCAACTGGGGAGCCAGAACAGGACTCAGCACTGCACAGATGTGGCCCAGTAGAGGAGAAAGAGAACCTCCCTTGCCATGCTGCCCACACTCTTCCTCATGCCCCCCAGGACACCATTTGCCTTCCTGCCCACCAGGGCACATTGCTGCCTCATGGGAACTTGTTGTCCCCCAGCACTCCCAGCTCCTTCTCCTTGCAGCTGCTTCCCAGCAGGTCCCCCCTCACCTATCCTGCTGCAGGAGGTTTTTCCTCCCCAGGGCCAGGACCCTGCACTTTCCCTTGGTGACCTTCATGAGGTTCCCTCTGCCCAGCTCTGCAGCCTGTCCTGGTCAAGAGCCTTAATGCAAATAGCCTTGGCTGGAAATGAAGTGTCAGAAGGTGAAACTGAAGTTTCACAGCCAAGGCTGCTCCAAACAATAAGCCTCAAAGTTGAGCTTCTTGACAAACCTCTGCAGCTATTTGGAAGGAAAAGGAGGACAGAGAGGAGGTCATAAAAATCCAAAACATTTCCTGAGAGGGCACATTTCTAATCTGCACTTTACAAGCCAAACTGTTCTGCTAATGAAGTTCCTAAATCTATTTACAGCTCCTGACAGGACTCAAAGTGGTACTCAGTGAGTTAAAACATCCTGGCAGATGGATGAGATTGTGAGGTCCTTCAGCTCACTGCCATTTCACAGATTGCTTTGGGTTGGAAGGGACCCTCAAAGCTCATCTTGTCCAACTCCCCTGCAGGTAGCGGGGACACCTCCAACTACAGCAGGCTGTCCAAGGACACATCAACCTGATATTGAAATGCAGCTCTAATGTCTCCCTGGAACCTTCTCTTCTCCAGGCTGAACAGCCCCAACTGTCTCAGCCTGTCCCCATAGCAGAGGTTCTCCAGTCCTCTGGTCATCTTTGTGGCCCCCTCTGGATGTGCTCCATCAGGTTCATGTCTCTCCTGCGGGGCCTGAGAGCTGGACACAGCACTGCGGGTGAGGTCTCAGCAACGCAGAGTGGATGTTTGAGTGTCATCAAAAGCCTGCAGACTGAAGCTGTCCGTCAAGTGCCTGATTTCTGTCCAGCTGCACTCTGCAGCACCAAGAGGCTGGCACGGGCCCTATTTGAGCACTGGTGGAGCACAGAGGTAGGAGATAAGCCTGGCTTGTTCTTTTGTTTTGAGAGAAAAAATGTGCTTCCTCTGGAAAGCAAGGCAAGGCAGAAACAATGTCAGTGAGTACTCTGCAGAGCAAGGACTGGCTTGGAACAGAATCAAGATCAAACTGCTTCCAGAAGCTAAGTGCCTGCTTGGAGTGAGGTCAGGTAGAGCAAGAGATAAGGCAGCTTTTAAAGAAACAGAATCCTACCCAGCACGGTGGGTGGGAGAACCTCCAGTCCAACCCCCCTACTCAAGCAAGGCAAGCTGCTGTGGGTGCCCAGTAGCACAATGCCGGGGGGGTTGGAAGCTCTCCACACAAGGAGGCTCCACAACCTCTCTGGGCAGCCTGCTCCAGGGCTCTGAATCATAGAACCGAGCAGCACCTCAGAGCAAACAGATGTGGAGGGGAGAATCCTTCTCTTGCCCCAGTATCTCAGGAACATCCACATCTCACTCATCTTTCAGGAACTCCTCTCAAGTCCCAGGTAGCAGCACTTGGGACACTGTAGATTCACCTGGCAGCTCAAAGTCGTTCCACTTCTGTGAAGAGCCACTGAAGCTGTGCCGGTCCTGCTGGAAGTCACTGCTGCTGGCCATGAGCAGCTCATCGCAGCCTTCCTCTGTGTTACACTGGAAGTCAAACTTGATTGAGAGGTAGATAGCACCTGGAATGTGAACTTTGTCCTGGGAAATAAATACATCACTTTTGGACACTGCAGCACTGTTGCACCAAGAAGCTGGAACGACTCCTTCCCAGCCAGAGCTCTGCGGCACCGGCCCAGGCTGCCCAGGCAGCTGCAGCAGTCCCCATCCCTGGAGATGGTTAAAAGCTGCATGGATGCAGTGCTGAGGTACATGGATCAGCAGTGGTGACACAGCAGCAGTGGTGGAACGGTGAGCTCTGGCGAGTGGTTGGACTAGATGACCTCACAGGTCACTGCCAACCTCAACAGCTCTCTGGTTCTATATTAAGGCATCCCCATGGGAAAAAGAAATCCCTCTTCAGTATCTGCATCCAGAACTAATGACTAATGAACCCAAGCAGTGCATGGCCTGTTGTTTGCATTAGCTGGTGAGCATGTGGCACTCATTGCTAGCAATGCTTTGGTGTTCTCAAAGCACAAACTGTGGCTGATGTGGATGTCACAGCCAGAACCCAAAGCTCTAGATGCAGTTTTAATCATCAAAATGGGAAGTCTTACAGCTGCAGGACAGCTAAAAATGCCAGAGCTGGTCAGAGGCAGTAGTTACCTTTAGAACTACATTAAAAAAAACTTTGAAATGCTACCAAGAAAAGCAGAATCAGAATGGTTTGTGGCAGGAGAAGGTGGTCTCAAAGAACAAATGCAAGAAAAAAAGATTCCACTCCTAGCTTGGGTCTAACAGCACCAGGCCAGCTGGAACAGACCAGTGGAGTAGAGGGTAGAAATATTTGCTCACTAAGCATTTCAGAAGCTGCCCTGCAGCTGACAGGTGCAGGATCCACCCCTGGGATATGCATCTTGCAGGATCCCAGCAGCAGCAGAACCGGGTGCCTCACTGAGCAAATTGCCTTACAGGGCAAGGCCTCAGGCACAGAATCAAATCCACAGGCTTTGGAAAAAGCCTTTAAACTCATCTAGTCCTACCCTTAACCCAGCACTGCCAGGACATCACCAAACCATGGCCCTCAGCATCACATCTGCACAGCCTTTGAAGCTGTCCAGGGACGGGGACTCCACCACTGCCCTGGGCAGCCTGGGCCAGGCCTTAACAAGCCTTTTGGGAAGAAACTGTTCCTCATGTGCAACCTAAACCTCCCCTACGGCAACTTCAGGCCATTTCTTCTCATCTTATCACTTGCTACAAGGGAGCAGAGCCCAACCCCCACCAGGCTGCAGCCTCCTTTCAGGGAGCTGTAGAGAGCAATGAGGTATCCCCTCAGCTTCCTCTTCTCCAGGCTCACCACCCCCAGGTCCCTCAGCTGCTCCTCCCCAGCCTTGTTCTCCAGACCCTTCTCCAGCCCTTAATATCCTTCTTGGAGGGTGGGCCCAAAATTGAGCCCAGGATTCAAGCTGTGGCCCCACCAGTGCCCAGTATAGGGGAACAATCCCTGTCCTGGTCCTGCTGGCCACACCATTGCTCATGCAGGCCAGGATGCTGGTGGCGTTCTTGGCCACCTGGGCACATTCTGGCTCATCACCAGCTGCTGTTGATCAGCACCCCCAAGCTCCTTTCCCCCTGAGCAGCTTCCAGCCACTCTGCCCTAAGCCTTTTCCAAACGCAGCCTGCAGAGACACTTCCCAGGTGCTCCAAGCACACGAGCTCCATGGGTATAGACATTGAACATGGTGAGACTTCTGCTCCACCCACCCTGATGGTCCCCAGCGAGGGAAGCCCTGCAGCGCCCAGCAGGCAGGACTGACCTCATAGTTGGTGTTGTTGTTGTAGGGATGCTTGGACTCGCGTGTCTGCACAGCCATGCCTGGCTCCTCCATGAACTGGCAGGCTGCCAGGGCCATGGTCCCCAGCATGCCCTCGCTGCACCCATGCAGGACTTTCTGTAGGATCTGGGGAGAAGCAGAACATGCCATGAATGCCCCAAAACGACACTGACACTTCATGGCCAGGCTGGATGAGGCCTTGAGCAACCTGTGCTGGTGGAAGGTGTCTGCCCATGGCAGGGGGTTGGAACTGGATGGTCTTTGAGGTCACTTCCAACCTCAACCATTCTGTGAATCCATGAATTCAGAAGGAACTGAGTCTCCCCTTTTTTTCTTATTTTCCACAGAAGCACAAAGCCTGTACCTGGAGTCCTGCCCCTCCAGGCCTTCTCCAGGCCATTAGAGCCACTTGCTACCTCTCTTCAGCTGCCATTTTCTAACTTCTCCTATAAAACTTCACACCACAGCAAGAAATACATCTTCAAATCAGCCAAAAGAGGAATTCTTGGGGAAAAGCAGTTCCAACCTCAAAGGCAGAATGTGTCAGAGCTCCTGCCTGTGTCCTCTGCCTCCACAGGCCTGCAAAGCAGACCAAGGCTACGCTTCAATAACCTTCTTCTACCAGCTCACCTTGCCATGTTCTCAGCCTGCACAAACACCCTGGGACAGAGCAGACTCACTGGTTCATAGATTCATAGAATGGGTTGGAAGGGACCTCAAAGCCTCAGCCAGTTTCAACTCCCTGCCATGGGCAGACACCTCCCACCGGCATGAGTTGCTCAAGGCCTCGTCCAGCCTGAACACCCAGAGTGAGGGGCAGCCACAGCCTTCCTGGGCAATCTGTGCCAGGGTCTCTCCACTCTCACTCTCAAGAATTACTTCCTGATCTCCAGTCTCAATATCCCCTCTCTCAGCTCAGAGCCATTGTTGCTGCTCCTGTCACTCCCAGCCTTTATTGAAAGTACCTCCCCCCAGCTCCCTTCAGGCTACTCTAAGGTCTCCCCAGAGCCTTCTCTTCTCCAGGCTGAACAGCTCCAACTCTCTCAGCCAGTCCTCACAGCAGGGGTTCTCCAGCCATCTGATCACCTTTGTGGCCTCCACTGGACCTGCTCCAGCAGCTCCATGTCCTTCTCGTGCTTGGGCACCAGAAGTGGATGCAGTGCTGCAGGTGGAGGTCTCACAGGAGCAGAGCAGAGAGGGAGATGGTTCCTCACACTGAAGTTATTCCATGGGTATAACAATCCCTGCACCCTTTTCCAGCCCCCCCCCCAGTTATACTCTGTACTCTGCTTGTTTATAAGGTGAGGTAGGCACAGGTCATACACTGGAGCACAGAGAAGAGCAGATTTGGTTTAGTGCATCAGACTGATGCCTTCTGGTTTGGTTTTGATTCCTTTTCTGAAGATTCTCAGCACCTGATTTGCTTCAACTCCTGTGAAGCACTGAGCTGACATTTTCCTCACAATATCCTATTGTCATCCAAGATCATTTCCCCCATGGCAGAGTTGGCTCATCAGTGCTCCAGCCCCTCAATGTCATTCTTGAAATGAGGGTCCCAAAACTGAACCCAGGATTCAAGGTATGGCCTCACCAGTGCCCAGTACAGGGGTCCAGTCTCTGCCCTGCTCCTGCTGCCCACACTACTGCTGATCCAGGCCAGGAATGCTGGTGGCCTTTTTGGCCACTTAAGTGACCAGTTGGAGCTGTCTCCATAGAGCCAGGTTTACCATTATCCACACCAGTCCATCAAGGCACTGACAGATTCCAGCTGCTTCTTTTCAGAACTAGTTTAAATTTTGGAGTTTCCATTTAGTTTCAAAGAGAAAGTGCTCAGCAGAGCCTTGTGGCAGCAGGCCCAGGGCCTGTCCACATGGAGCAGTGAGATCCACTTACTTTTTCCCATAGCTGCTTTTCCTCCAGCTGCATAAGCATGTCCAGGATGTATGTCATGTGGGCTGGGCCACTAAGATCCAGGATTTCCTCACTGATTGCCACATCTTCTGGCCACTCAGCCAACAAGGATGCCAGCACATGCCTGGCATAGAGCACAGCAGTGGCCTCGTTGACACGATACAGGTAGTCCCGGACAGCCTTTTTGCTCCTGGAGTCCAGCTCCTTGTGCAGCAGGATGGAGCTCTTGGTGCGGCGCTGCTTGGCGTAACTGAGCTGCAGGTCGCTCTCTGTGTTGGTTATCAGCTTCTGGGCCACTGGGTTGCTTTCTTCTGTGGCTTTGTCACAGAGCACAGGCTTTGACTGCAAAAAAAAATGGCAAGGTTGAAAAGGTTGAAAATAGGCTCTCAACTTAGCTCCTTCTGCCAGAGTGGCTGACCAGGCCCTCAGGCTGCGAGGCAAGCTGACAAATCGACTTGTCTTCCAAATCCGCAACGCCCAACGCAAAGAGCAGAGCATTCGGAGGGACAGAAACCCTCAGAAGTACTGCTTCAGGGAATTACCATCATATCAAGGCTTGAGTTGGAAGAGACCTAGAAGACTATCCAGTTCCAGCTCCCTGCCATGGGCAGGCACACCTCCCACCAGCACAGCTTGCCCAAGGCCTCATCCAGCCTGGTCTTAAACACATCCAGGGAAGGAATATCCACAACCTCCCTGGGCAACCTGTGCCAGTCTGTACCCACCCTCACTTCAAAGAACTTCCTCATCTCCACTCTCAGTCTCCCAGATCAGAGCCATTGTCCGTCCTCCTGTCACTCCCAGCTCTTGTCCAAAGTCCCTCCCCAGCTCTCCTGGAGCCTCTTCAGGCACTGGAAGGCTGCTCTGAGGTCCCTCTGGAGCCTTCTCTTCTCCAGGCTGATCAACTCCAACTCTCCCTGCCTGTCCCCATAGGGGAGGTTCTCCAGCCCTGCAATCACCTCCTCTGGACCCTCTCCAGCAGTTCCAGGTCCTTCTTGGGATGGGGAGTGCCAGACCTGGACAGAAAATTCCAGGTGTGTTTCAGCCAAGCAGAGCACAGGGGCAAAATCCCCTCCCATGCCCTGCTGCCCACATCTTTATGCATCCCAGGACACAGCTGCCCTCTGGGCTGTTTCTGCCAACAGACACATCTATGGATCCACACAGCAGTGGAAACTGCACTCAGAATTCCAACCGGAGTTGGAATTTAAGCTGACTTACAAGGATAAAGCAGCCAAGTGCCATCTATTTGTGACATGCAACGAGTCAGCTTAGGAGGAAACTGGAGATCCTCTGGTCCTTAAAGCTGAGTCAACTTCAAAATCAAAGCTAAGCCCAGTAAAGTCTGAGAACTTTGAGGGGTATGTCACTCTAAAATCTGTTTAAGGCCTGTTTTCCTTCTTGTAATTCTGTGAAACTACTTCAGGAAGCCCTTGATGGCTTTGCAGTGAAACTGAGCCAGCTCTGCTGCTGCTAGCTCATGGCCAGCAGCCACAATAGCGCTGGGGGCTGCGCTTCTGAATGCAAAACTTAAAGCCTGCAAGTACAAGGTCTGCTCCACAAGAGACAGCCTCTGCTTCCTTGGTGTTGCTGAAGTTCCTGAACAATAAAATGCTAAAGCAGTAGCACTGAGGGAATAAGCTTACAGAAATCAGATACAATCTCTCTTGTACATGGAGAGGAAATGACAGACTGCACTCACAGCTTGTTCTCCTGACCTGAGACTCAACTTCTCACTTCCTTAAGGGAGAAATTTCAAGATGCACTTGTTCTTGTTGGGCCTGCCTATTCATCATTTGGACACAACATCCCAGGATCCCGGCATGGTGGGGTTGGAAGGGGCCTCTGGAGATCATTCAGTCCAACCCCTGCTCAAGGAGGGCACTCACAGGATCTTTCCCAGCAGCACAATGCCCAGGGGGGTTTCGAAGATCTCCAGAGAGGAAGACTTCACAACCTCTTTGGGCAGCCTGCTCCAGGCCTCCAGCACTCTCATAACAAACAACTTTCTCCTCCTCTTCACATCCAACCTCCTGAGCATCAGTTTGTGGCCATTGCTGCCCCTTGTCCTGTCCCTGGGCACCACTGACAAAAGTCTGGCCCCAGCCTCCTGCTCCCCACATCTCCTTTAGCTCTTGCTAAAGGTCTGAAGTTCCTGAGCAGAACTGAAGTGACTTGATGACTGACTGAATAAGTCCACAACTGCTCCTCATTATGGAGCTGTACATACCAGACACGGCAAGATGATCATGTCTGTGTCTACTGCTTTTGAGCTTTGGTCCTCCAGCCTCAGGTGCTTGCTGGGCTGCCATTTCTGAGCCAGCGTCCGGATCCTTTCATCTGTGGTAATCACATCTCCATCAAACCTTCAGAGAGACAAGAAGAAACAAAAATGCAAACAAAATTTCCCCAACTTATAATTCAGAAGGATTCATTAAACTCTATTTTTAGAATCATAGAATTGTTTTAGTTGAAAGAGACATTTCAGGTCATTGAATCTAGCCACTATCCAGCTTCATCAAGTCTGTTGCTAATTCAGGCCCTCAGCACAATATCTCCATGGCTTTGAAACCCCTTCAGGCATGGGGACTCCACCACTGCCCTGGGCAGCCTGGGGAAGAAATTGTTCCTCATGTCCAACCTGAACCTCCCCTCTATGGCATCTTTGGGCCATTTCTTCTCATCTTGTCTCTTTTTCCTTGGGACAAGAGGCCAACACTTGCCTGGCTCTAGCTTCCTTTCAGGGAACTGTAGAGAGCAATGATTTCTGCCCTCAGCCTCTTCTTCTCCAGACTAAACCTCCCAAGCTCCTTCAGCTGCTCTGACCCAGACCTGTTCTCCAGACCCTTCCCCAGCTTTGTTGTGCTCTGGAACTGCTCCAGTCCCTCAATGTCCTTCTTGGAGTGAGGGGCCCAGAACTGAGCCTCACTAGTGTCCAGTCCAGGGGTACAATCACTTCCCCAATGATGCCGGCCACACCATTGCTGAACCAGGCCACCATGCTGGTAGCCCTCTCAGCCACCTAAGCATACTGCTGGCTCATCTTCAGCCTCTGTCAACCAGCACCCCCAGGTCCTTTCCCTCTGGGCAGCCTTCCAGCCACTGTGCCCCAGGCTGCACTGCTCTGCCCAATCCATGCTGATACTTCTCAGGTGATGGTAACTCCCTTCCCTGCCCTAGTCAGAAGTTTAAATGTTACAGAGCTGCTCATTCCTGTGAGCAGGTGGTGGCTCCAGGACATGCTGTGGCTGCTAGGAGCCCCACATAAGCTTTCCATTTTCAGCTGGACAATTTAGACAGAGTGGACCTTTGACTGTGGGAGTCATCCCCCTGACAAAGTGCACTACATCAGAGCAGTACCTGGGTTCCACAGATACACCTCAGTGCAGTTTAGTTCCTTGCTGCCAGAATACCCTTGGTACAGCTTCTGTCCAGCACCTCTTCCATTTCAGGTTACCATCCACATCCAACACTGGTTTTCTGCTGGACCCAGTATTTTGCCTACCTCTTTTGCACCTCCAGGAAAAAGGAATCTGTCCTCTTCATCTGCAGCTCATACATGGCTCGAAGGATGTGGAGAGGTGCATTGAGTGCATCGTGTGTCATCTGAGCAAGCGGACAAGGGAACCAGAGGACATCATTCAGAAAGAGGAACTGAAGGCTCACCTAGGTGCTATTTTCCCACTTATACAGGTATAGAATTAATGAACATCTGGACTAGAGAAAATACAAAGTGATGAAGCATAACAGCTTTGCAGTGATTATTACTGTGGGTCTAGTTTATTTTCTTAGATAATCACAGAATAGCTCAAGTTGGAAGGGACCTCAGAGATCATCCAGTTCCAACCTACCTGCCATGGGCAAGGGATACCTCTCAACTAGCCTTCTAACCTCATCTTGAATGCCTCCAAGGAGAAGGAATCCACAGCCCCCCTGGGTAGCCTATTGCAGACTCTCCACACCCTGGTATTGAAGAAAAACTTCTCAGCTCCAGCCTAACCCTGCTCTCCCTCAGCTTCGAACCATTCCCCCCTTGGTCCTGTCTCTAGATACCCTCATGCAAAGTCCTTCTGCAGCCTTCCTTTAGGTTCCCTTCAGGTACTGGAATAATGAGACACTGAAATCACAGCCCCAAATTCTGTATATTCAGAATAAAACTAGTTTCATAAACTACCAAATATTTTAAACAAGTAGCAAATTCACAAGAACAAAAAACAATTAAGTACCAAGAAACATATTTTGGTGGCTTCATCCAAACCCTCAAGAGGATCAGGTTTGGTCTGCTCTGTATCAACAGGACCAACAACAGGTTGCTCCACATCTTGATCTTGTTCCCTTTCTTCCAGCTTGGTGTCCTCACGTTCAGCCAGGGAACTGATCTCTTTCTTTGAGGAATACAACATAATTGACAAGATCTGCAGAGAGGAAAGGCAGCACATGGTGAGACAGCTGGGGACTATTCCTGGATCTGCAACCTGCATTTGCCAAGAACACTGTAAGACTTGCACAGGGCCATGCTGAAAGAAGCAGGAGCTACAAAAAAGACAAAACCAAACCCCAGACCCAAAACACAGCCTACGTTACAACAGTTACACAGCTTCACAGATTGCTTTGGGTTGGAAGGGACTCTCAAAGCTCATCTTTGCCCAAGCCCCCCTGCAGGCAGCAGGGACACCTCCAATTAGAGCAGGCTGCCCAGGGACACATCAAGGCTGATCTTGAATGTCTCTAGTCATGCGGCCTCAACTACATCCCTGAGCAACCTGGTCCAGTCTCTCCCCATCCTCACTGTACAGAACTTCCTCCTGGTGTCCAACCTAACTGCCTGGCTCCAGTTCCAAATCATTGCCCTTGTCCTGTCAGCACAGGCCCTTGGGAACAGTCCCTGTCCAGCTTGCCTCTATGTCCCCTTCAGATATTAAAATGCAGCTCTAAGGTCTCCCTGAAGTCTTATCATCTCCAGGCTGAACGGTCCCAACTCTCTCAGCCTGTATCCACAGCAGAGGTTCTCCAGCCTCTGATCATCTTTGTGGCCTCCTCTGGACTCACTTCAGCAGGTCCATGCCTCTCTTGTATTGGACACAACATTGCAGGTGAGGTCTCAGCAGAGGGGCAGAATCCCCTCTCTCAATCTGCAGGCCACCTTCCAGACAGCTTCCAAGAGAAGCCATGTAATTAAGTGTAAAACAATGGAGAAAATAACGATGGAACCAATTCTGTACTGCTGAACCTGGAGGACTCTTCAACAAGAACAGAGCCAAGGTGGCTGTCGCCAAGCAACTGGTGGTGTCTCTATATGCTTCTCCTTGGAGAACATCCTTTGGCTCCAGCACTGCCTGCAGCAGCACTGCCGAGCACAGGGAGTAAAGAATGTCACACACTGCCCGAGGCCTTCACTCTGTGCCACTTACGTGCTAAGTAACAAGGCAAGCAGAGCTATGGTGAGATACTCGAGTGCTCAGGGCAGAACATTCACCTGGTATGATGGTACCACAGAGGAGGAAGCTGGGACACCTCTCATCCAGAAAGAGCCCACATCCTGTGCCCAGCTCTGGGCCTCCCAGCGAAAGAAAACATTGAGGGGCTGGAGGGTGTCCAGAGAAGAGCAGTGAGGCTGGTGAGAGGTTTGGAGAGCATCACTGTGAGGGAGCTGGGGGTGTTCAGCCTGAAGAAGAAAAGCCTGAGGGGAGACCTCATTGCTATCTGCAGCTCCCTGAAGTGAGGCTGGAGTGAGGCTGGTGCTGGCCTCTTCTCCCAAGTAAGCAGAAAGACAAGAGGCAATGGCCCGAAATTGTGCCAAGGAAAGAGCAGGTTGGAGATGAGAAAAAATTTCTTTGCTGCAAGAGTGATCAGGGACTGGAACAGACTGCCCAGGGAGATGGTGGAGTCCCCATCCCTGGAGGTGTTGAAGAAGCTGTAGCTGTGGTGCTTCAGGACATGGTTTAGTGGTCATGGTGGCTGAGTTACAGCTGGACTCAACCATCCTAAAGGTCTTATCCACCCTTTATGATTCTGTGATCCTGCAGCGTTTTTAACCAAGCACTTGGTGCAACTTCTCTGAGCAATTTCAGGCCTTGGTCTTTCCCTCTCTCATTTCACAACGTCACAGACTGCACTGGGTTGGAAGGCACCCTCAGAGGTCATCTTGTCCAACCTCTCTGCAGTCAGCAGGGACACCTTCAACCACAGCAGGTTGCTCAGAGCCTCATCAAGTTCTACCATCCTAAGTATGAATTGCCACCAGTCTCAGCTGTGACGCAGCACAGCTAACAGCTGAGCCACACCTGTCACTTCAGAATCCCTTAGAAAGGCCATGCCTGTGTGCACACTGATCTCCCCACACTGCAGCTCAACATCACTTGTCCACGTGAGTGATGCAGGTGATATTTCCTTCACATCAGTCGCTAATTTTTAAACTCAACTATGGAATTTTCAAGAGCAGTCCAAATAAAATTCCTAAAGACCTCTGAGCAAGTGGTTAATGCCTCATCTTGCAAATCTCTTTCAAACGCAGTCAGGCTAACAAAGTCAACTCCTGTTTTAAAGAAGCTCTGCTAAGACCTTACCTGGAGTCTAGTGCCTGCACCACAAGAACAATATGGAACAGCTGGAGAGGGTCCAAAGGAGGCCATGAAGATGGGGATATGCTAGGAGAGTTGGGGATGTTCAGCCTGGAGAAGGCTTCAGGGAGACCTCAGAGCAGCATTCCAGCACCTGAAGGGACTCCAGGAGAGCTGGGCCGAAGGACTTCTGACAAGGGCTGTCATTGACAGGACAAAGGACAATAGCTTTGAGCTTGGAGAAGGGAGATTGAGACTGGAGATGAGGAATAAATTCTTTCCAGTGAGGGCAGGGAGACAATGGCACAGGTTGCCCAGGGAGGTTGTGGCTGCCCCCTCCCTGGAGCTGTTCAAAACCAGGCTGGATTAGGCCTTGAGCAACCTGTGCTAGTGGGAGGTGTCCATGGCACGAGGATTCACAGACTGGATGACCTTGAAGGCTCCTTCCAACCCAACCCATTCTGTGGTTCTGTGATGATGGCCAGAGGAAGGCAGGTGCAGGCATGCATTAGATGCAGGGATACATTAGAAGTACTCTTGAGACTTTCTGCACAGAAGGGCAATGCAGTGCCACCACCTTTCGTGCCACTGTATCAGGCCTGACAGAACTCTTCTTACCTCCAGGTCTCTCAGAAGCCAGGTCTTACTGAAGCCAGTTCCTTTGCTACATTTTTTGACTAGAAGCCTGAGTAAACCAGACTGAAGAAAGGCAGCTTGGACTTCCTTAAAGCCATGAATCTACAGAGATAGACACACAAGTGAATGAGTGAAAAGGGAACATTGCATCACATGGCCTCAGATTAATTTCCTGCTCAGATGAATTATCTTGGCAATCTTTTCACTCCCTAAACCCCTTCAGAATACAAATCCCCATTTCAAACACCTTAGGAATCCCATCTCTGACACACACCTATAAGTAACTGGATATTTGTTTTGTTCTGACAGTCAAAAAAAAAGCAAGTCCAGATCCCCTCTTCCAGTACTTCAGGAATAAAAGTGGGGCCAAGTGAGCTTTACTGCAGGAAGGATTATACGGAGAAATTTCCTCTTCAGCCTTGCTGAATGGTCAGCCCTCAGAAAGCAAAACCAATTCACCTTAGCCTCATAAATGCTCTTTAAATCCTAGAAATGTTTTCAGCCCCCTACAGAGAGGAACATGAAGGAACCAGTTACAAGAGGGATGACTTTGTGTCAGTGTCCCAGCTGGATCAGCTAACACCCAAGGGCCAGCAGTGCAAGCAGAACACAAACTTCAAATTTTGGACTCTATCATCTCTGGAGGTCACTTCCAACCCCCAGCACTCCATGATTTATTGTATATTTCACGTGTCAAAGATACCTTTAGTGTCCTGTAAAGCCCTTTTAGAGCCAGTGACAAGACCCAGGTGGCTTCCACTGCCTCGGCATAGCTGCTGTCCATGGTGGTCTGCAGGAGATGTGTGGATATAAGGACAAAGTGCTGGAGGTACTGTCTGAGCTGGGTCTGGGGGTCGCTGCCTTCCTGTCCACACTTCTGAATCAGCTGATAGTCCTTCACTGCAGGGGAGAAAACACAGCTGAGCAGGCCCAATTTCAAATGCTGGGAAATCTCTTGCTGAGAGGCAGAAGTAGGCTGAGACAGGAACACAACTCGTGAGGCATGTTCTAATAGGGTCTTGTGCTGTAGTGAATAGCCAAGAAACCATTTCATCTTTTTGCAGCTCAGGAAAGCCCTGGGTAACACCTGCACATCCAGAGTGCAGCAGAACAGAGCAGCACATGGTGCATTTCACATCGAAAATGAGGAAAATTTGGTCCTGCAATTGATGTGGTGAAATAAACTCTACTGAGTGTAATGCTTAAAATGTCAGCAACAAAAAGCAATGAAAAATCAAAAGCTTTTGTAGTCAAAGCTTTCCTCAATATCCAAATGCAGCTCAGCCTGCAGATCTTTCCAAGTGTCTCTTAACTTCAAGAGTGAAATCTTGGGACAATCTTTGCTTTAAAGACTTCACAATATGAGATGCCCCTTCTCTGGAAGTGTTTGAGGCCAGGTTAGACGAAGCCTTGAGCAACCTGTGCTGGTGGGAGGTGTCCCAGCCCATGGCAGGGGGTTGCATCTGGAGGGTCCTTAAGGCCATTTCCAACCCAACCCATTCTATGGATCCATAGAACACATCAAGAAGAGTCTCTCTGGCACAATGAACAGGACCCAGGAGGCAGCATCCTGCTCTAGGCTTTTATGACTTTTCTGCCATAAAATGGATTATTCTAAAATATCCAGACACATCTCCTGGAGGAGGAGAAGAAGAAGGAGAACTTTCCTTGCCTTGCTGGCCACACTCTTCCTCATGCCCCCCAGGACACCATCTGCCTCCTTGCCCATCAGGGCACATTGCTGCCCCATGGGCACTTGCTGTCCTCCAGCACTCCCAGATCCTTCTCCTCGGAGCTGCTTCCCAGCAGGTCCCCCCTCAGCTGTCCTGCTGCAGGAAGTTGTTCCTGCCCAGGGCCAGGACCTGCACTTGCCCTTGGTGACCTTCACGAGGTTCCTCTGCCCAGCTCTGCAGCCTGCCCAGGTCTCAGATGTTCTCACCCTGTATCCATAACAACATTTCAGGAAATGATCTGTGATTCTCTGGCAAAACACAGACTTCACAGTACCTGTTTTTCTCTTCCTAGTTTTGATGTCTACCACAACTGCCCTGTTCTTCTCAGTGAAGTGCTTCAGGATGATAACATTGTGAGGCTCGTTGGCGTTGTCCATGTACACTGAGCGAGTCCCCATACACAGCACCTGAAATTGCAGGAGAGGTTTACTATGATTCGGAGGAGTTCTTTGCAGACGCACAGACACCTCTGACATAGGCTATATCTGCTTCTGTTTGGGGGTCTAATTTCTTAGCTGAATAATCTGCTTACTGCCAGGGATTTGCTGATCTTCATGCAACAGCAGCTCATTTCTGCTAAAAACAATCCCAGCCGTGCCTTGGACTGCATCAGAAGTGAGAGCAGCAGGATGATGGAGGGAATTCTGCTCCTCTGCTCTGCTGAGACCCCACCCACAT
This sequence comes from Pogoniulus pusillus, assembly GCF_015220805.1. Taxonomy (NCBI): domain Eukaryota; kingdom Metazoa; phylum Chordata; class Aves; order Piciformes; family Lybiidae; genus Pogoniulus; species Pogoniulus pusillus. The sequence continues at coordinate 189,959 of NC_087290.1, read as the reverse complement.
CACTGTGTCTAGTTCTGGTGTCCCCAAAAGAGAACGACATGAAATTGCTGGAAAGGGTCCAGAGGAAGCCACAAAGATGCTCAGAGGGCTGGAGAGCCTCTCCTACAGGGACAGGCTGGGGGAACTGGGGTTGTTCACTGTGGAGAAGAGAAAGCTCCAGAGGGAACTTGGAGCAGCCTTCCAGGACCTGAAGGAGCTCCAAGATACCTGGGCAGGGACTTCTGACAAGGGTTGGGAGTGACAGAAGGCTCTGAGCTGGGAGAGGGGAGATTGAGAGTGGAAATGGGGAAGAAATTCTTTCCAGTGAGGGTGGGGAGACACTGGCACAGGTTGCCTATGGAGGTTGTGGATGTCTCCTCCCTGAAGGCGTTCAAGGGCAGGTTGAATGAGGCCTTGAGCAATCTGTGCTGGTGGGAAGTGTCCCTGCCCATGGCAGAGGGCTGGAACTGGATGAGCTTCAAGGTCCCTTTCAACTCAACCCATTCTGAGATTCTTTGAATCTATGAACACCAGCTGCATGCTACATGGGCAATGTATTAGGGTTGGGACTATCAAGAGTGAGCTTGGATTGTTTTGCTGGTAGAAAAAGCCTCTTTTGATGCTCAGCTGTACTCAGCTGGCTTTCTCAGGGTAGTTCTAAACAGTCAGGTTTGGACAGCTTAGAGTGATGTCTCCAGCTGATGAAACCTGAAGTCTTTACAAACAGACACCTCAAACCTCTAACTAATTTCCTGGCCTTGTGTGCCCCTAGGCCACTCACCTCAGGAAAGCCCACCAGCACCAGCAGTGTGAAGATGTTGGTGTGCTTCAGCTGGCAGGGCAGCTGCCTGACGCAGTGGTCGGTGAAGGCGGCAATGACCTGGTGCCAGTGCGCGGAGGCGTGCAGCGAGCGCAGGATGTCTGCCATGGAGCTCGCCCAGTCCAGGCCCACACGGCTGCAGAGCAACAGCAGGCTCATGAGGAGGGCTGCCACACAAAGAGTTCACAGTCCCATACCAAAGCATGCCTGAAGATTGTCATCTTTTGCTCCCAAACCCAATTTAGGGCTCAGAGTTTGTCCTTTGCCTCACAGGAGGTGCTTCAGTGCTCACTCAGGTGCCTATCTGCTCTCCCTCATTAAGTCTGCAGATGGCACCAAGCTGGGTGGCTGTGTCCATCTGCTGGAGGGTTGGGAAGTTTTACAACGGGATCTGGAGATGTGAAACCATGGGCTAAGGCGACAAGGCTGACGGGATGGTGTTCAACAAGGCCAAGTGCCAGGTTCTGCACCTGAGTCACAACCACCCCATGGTGAGCTACAGATCTGGGGATGTGTGTTTGGAAAGCTACAACTTGGGAGAGGAACCTGAGAGTGTTGGTTGACAGTTGACTGAACATGAGCCAGCAGTGCCCAGGTGGCCAAGGCAGAAAATGGCATCCTGGCTTTGGTTACAAATAGGGTGGGCAGCAGGGACAAGGAGGGGATCATCCCCCTGCGCTCAGCACCGGGTGGGGCACACCTTGAGTGCTGCGTTCAGCTCTGGGACCCTCACTCCACAAAGGACACTCAGGGACTGAAGCCTGTCCAGAGCAGGGCAGTGAGGCTGGAAAAGGGCCTGGAGCAGCTGGGCTTTGAGAAGGGGCTGAGGGATCTGGGAGTGTTCAGGCTGGAGGAGACTTCATTGCTCTCTACAGCTCCCTGTAGGGAGAGGGTGCAGTGAGGAGGGGATGACCTCTTCTTGGTATCAAGTGACAGGACCAGAAGAAATGGTTTCAAGACGCACCAGGGCAGGCTCAGTCTGGATCTCAGGAAACACTTCTGCCCTGGAAGGGCTCTCAAACATTGGATCAGGTTGCCCAGGGCAGTGCTGGAGTCACCGTCCCTGGGGGTGTTCCAGCTGTGTGGACCTGGTGCTTAGGGACATGGTTTAGTGCTGAGCCTCCAGTGCTGGGCCAAAGGTTTGACTGGATGAGCTTGGAGAGCTCTTCCAATCCAATGTATTCTGTGATTCTGGGACTACACAAATAATAATCCAGAGAGATTGGCCTTCTTGCTCTAAAGTCTGAGAGCATCCTCTCCCTCACTGATCCTCCAGATATTCTGCTTTTAAATGTCTCAGGTTTTGTTCATGCACCTGTGAAGCACAGCTGCAGTGCAAGGTACCGTGGGCATATTTTACAGCCATGACATTCATCTTAGAATGCTTGGAAGCTTTCTCAAGATCAAACTGGAACATCTGCTCTCTCCCTCCTTGCTATTTCCAGGACAATTTTACCACACAAAACTCTCTCTGTTACTCATCCAGAAGAGATCTAGCTGCAGAACTCAGCACTGATTAGCAGGGGACACACTTTCCTTCTTTGCCCTTACACAAGAGATATGGAGCCCAATGGGAGAGAATTCCTGGCACATCAGAAACACAGGACTCTAGGCTGGCTTCCCTCCACTTTTCCAAACTTCCTCCACCATAACATGCTCTAGAGGTAAGCACAGAAGTGAAGCCACTCTTCAACAGGCAGCCTTCTTTTGGAAGGCTAAGAGATTCTGTGACAAGGGCTGCAGAGCATGATCAAGGTAAAGGTTGAACCACCTTTCTATCAAAGTGTGTCTGTGCATGGGGCAAACATGAAAGAGAGTGCTAGTCAGCAGAGAAGAGCTAGGGAGTTTGAACTGAAGCAGTACCTGTCCAAACACACAGCTCCCAGGCTGAACAAAAGGTGAGTTGTCTTCCAGCCCTCTGGCACTGTAGATCCATCTCCTGCAGCAAACAGATTATGTTTGGCAGAGAGGACTTTAGCCACTGCAGCATCCACTTCTGCAGGCCTCAGGCGCAGGATGAGCTGGCCCAGCAGTCCCAGGGTTAAGTGGTAAGTTTCGTTTAGGTGGCCAGCATTTGAGATGACCACCTGGAACATCAGTGGAAGTATCTGCTCCAGGTTGATCAGAGACATGGTAGAGCCCTATAGAAAAAGAACAATCTCTAAGGCAGGGCAAGACGACCAAGAATAGTCCAACCCCAAGCACACACCACAGTTCCTGTCCTAGTGGAACCAAAGGAAGGAGAGCCCAGGCTCCTGCTGCAGCTTTTGACCTATTAAGCTGACGTCACCCAAACCCTAGCTGATGATTTACACTTTGCAGGTATAGAACAGTTCAGAAAGACTGCTTCACAGAAAAATCCAACCTGTCTTCCCTCTCCCTCTGCCCAGGAACAAGCCCTCACATTCCCCAGCCATGTGAAATGTCTGAAGACATTCCAACTCTCTCTGTATAACCTGCAAGCAACAAGAACTCATCTCCCACATTTAACTGGCTATGGATCTCATTCATGTTATCTGTGACACCTGGAGAGTAACTCAGACTGAAGGTAAGATGAACTAACTGATTTGAAAGGTGGTAACATAGCTGCCAGCAGTCCCAGGATCCTCTTCTGAGAGCACTCAGCAAAAACTTGTTCTTGGCTAGGAAGCAAAAGCTTCTCAGCTTCCTTCTGGGTGGAACCCTCCGAGAGGCAGTCATCTGCTTTAGAAAATCAAACAGAAGAAGAAAATCTCCCATGTGCCATTGAAGAGAAAAGAAACAAGTGACAGCAAGTCTTTATAAAAGACTAACAGTGGATAAAGAGATTTAGAGCTCTCATGAAAACAGAAAGGAAAGAGCATGTGACAGATCCTTTTCACCATAGTAATTCCTACAGTACTAGATTAGTTTCTGGTTCCAAGCAGGTAAGAACAAAAGGTATTGTGTTAGACCAGCAGGAATCAATCTCCACCCATGGATATCCCTCAGAGGAACTCACAGAATGGTTTGAGTTGGAAGGGACCTTAAAGCGTACCCAGTTCCACCCCACCTGCCACAGACAAGGACACCTCTCACTAGCCCAGGTTGCTCAAGGCCTCATCCAACCTGGCCTTGAACACAGGGAGAGGGCAGCCACAACCTCCCTGGGCAGCCTGTGCCATTGCCTCCTCATCCTCACTTTAACGAATTTCTTCCTCATCTCCAGACTCAATTTCCCCTCTCCCAGCTCACAACCATTCCCCTCCTCCTGTCACTGCCAGCGCTTGTCCAAAGTCCCTCTCCAGCATTCCTGGAGCCCCCTCAGGCACTGGAAGGCTGCTCTAAGGTCTCCCTGGAGCCTTCCCTCCCCTACAATGAACAGCCCCAACTCTCCCAGCATGTCCCCACAGGGGATTCCACTCCCATTCGTAGAATATCTCAAATCAACTACAAGGCGGCAGCTGTTCAAAGCAGTACCTATGCAGGATGTTACAAAGCAGAGCAAGGAGCTCATTTGCAACACTTGCAGAAGGGCAAAAATGAGTTAGGAGAAAAACATCACAGCTGTTTGCTTTGCATGTCAGTGGCTATTTATGTGACAGGGAAAATGAGAAATGACTTGTACCTGTTGGAAGAGCAATATCCTTTGCAGCATTGACTGACTCTTGGCTCAGAGCAGCTTTCTTTGCAAGGACAGCTTTGCTTTCACTTCCTTGTTTTTCTACTTTATCTCCTGCAGGAGACTGGATTTCATTGTACGTGTCTCCTCTTCCCTAAAAATAGAACACAGGCAAAAAGGATTAAAACAAAACTGAATTTGTGCAGAAGTCATCATGGAAAGCAGCAGCCACTCATCTGCACTGGACAAACACACTGACACCAACAGCACAGAAGCACAGAATGACTTGGGTTGGAAGGGACCTCAAAGCTCATCCAGTTCCAGCCCCCTGCCACGGGCAGGGACAACTCCCACCAGCCTAGGTTACCTAAGACCTCATCCAACCCAATTATGAAAACTTCCAGACCTGGAATCTTCACAGCTTCCTATCAGAACCTTTTAATGGTTTAACTTCTTGCTCTGTGCACGTCTCAAACTTGTACACAGTGAAATGGATTTTTCTACTTTGCTGCTGTCTCTGTGGAACAGCTTTATACACTGCAGGAAACTCCTTTTCTACCTAAAAAGTGCCAACAACCAGGGCAAATCACAGGACTTTCAGATAAAAAAAAAGATCATTCTTGCTCCTTCCTTCAAAGTTTTTGTGCAACAGTTGCCTGTAAGCACATAAAGTCTTTGATCAGCTGGATATAAAACATGAACCAACCAACCAACACCTGCTCCCTTGCCTCCCAAGTTTTACTTACAAATTAACTCAGCACAGAATCATGAAGGTTAGAAAATAAATTTATACCATCGAGTCCAGCCAAAACCCAGCCACCATGACCACTAAACTGTCATGAAGCAGCACATTACAGCTTCTTGAACACCTCCAGGGATAGGGACTCCACAGCCTCTCTGGGCAGCCTGTTTCAATGCCTGACTACTCTTGCAGGAAAGAAAACTGTTCCTAACATCCAAGCTAAACCTCCTCCAGGCACAACTTAATCCTATTTCCCCTCATCCTGTTGCTGGTCACTTGGGAGAACAGAATCACTCTCTGCTCTCTCAGCTCCATGTTCAGAACAGGCTGTGAAGCCCTGTAGGTCACTCACAGTCAGCAGGGGTCCTGCAGATACCAGCACTTACACTGCAACAGAGCAAAGAGCCTGTGCTGGGTTTCTCCTCTCTTCCCTTCACTGCTTTATCACCAGCAGGACTTTTTGGAACAGCATCTGTGGGAGGACTGACTGAAACAGTGTCACTGTCAGAGAAAGATTCACTTTCTGGTAGCATGCAGAGGAGAGCTAAATTCTTCACACCTGGAAGTAAGAGAGTCATAAAAGCAGGTGAGCTGTGGTGTGGCAAGACAGGCAAAAAGCAGAACTAGAATGTTTGACAAGATAACTGAAAACTTCCCTCACACTCCTGAGTATCAACTCCAGCAAAAGATTTGCAGATTCATGGAATGAGTTGGGTTGGAAAGGACATCAAACACCATCCAGTTCCAACCCCCTGCCATGGGCAGGGACTCCTCCCACCAGCACGGGCCTCACCCAACCTGATCTTGAACACCTCCAGGGAGGGGGCAGCCACAATCTCCCTAGGCAACCAGGAAAGACCTGGTGGAAGTCTCTCCACCCTCACTTCAAAGAATTTCTTCCTCCTCTCCAGTCTCACTGTCCCCTTTCCCAGCTCAGAGCCATTGTCCCTCCTCCTGTCACAAGTCCCTCCCCAGCTCTCCTGGAGCCCCTTCAGGCACTGGAAGGCTGCTCTGAGGTCTCCCTGGAGCCTTCTCCACTCTGCAATGAACAGCCCAACTCTCCCAGCCTGTCCCTGCAGGGAAGGTGCTCCAGCTCCTCTCACCACATTCACGGTCTCCTGCGGACCCAACTCCAGCTGCTCCATGTGCTGGGGGCCGCCAAGTTGGAGGCAGTGCTGCAGGTGAGGTCTCAGCAGAGCAGAGGGGCAGAATCCCCTCTCTGTGCTGCTGCTCTCCCTGCTTTGGATACAGTCAGCATCCAGCTGGCTCTGGGCTGCCAGCGGCCAGTGCTGTCTCCTGGGAAGTTTGTCACCAACTGACACCCCCAAGGCCTTCTCCTCCAGGCTGCTCTTGAGCGACTCCTTGCCCAGCCTGGATTTGTGCTTGAGATTGTCCCCATCCAGCTGCAGGACCCTCTGGATGGATCCCTTCCCTCTAGCCTGTCAACCACACCACACAGCTTGGTGGCATCTGCAAACTTGCTGATGTCCCCCTTTCATGTTCACTTAATTCTGCAGTTCCATTACATACCACTAACATTTCCCACTCTGCAAAGCTACCACCAGAAGTCTGAACAAAGAGTTAGAGACACCTTCCAGAAGTGTAAATTATTAAAAGTAAATGAAATTTGTCTTAGCTTTTAACCTTCTGACCAGTTAAACATAAACCAAACTGATGAAGTAATGAGGATGCCAATGAATTTGGTGACAGTGTCATTTCAGGTCTCTTTGAGCTGCTCAAAAAAACTAGCAGTGAAAGGACTGGACGTTGAGTCTACAGTTTTTGATTCATTCAATACAGGTCTCTGTTATACCAGCCCTTCCTCTGTAGGGTTCACAGAAATCACTGAATGGGTTGGATGGAAAGTGACCTTCAAAGGCCATGCATCTCAACTCCCCTGCACTCAGCAGGGACATCCTCCACTACAGCAGCTTGCTCAGAGCCTTGTCCAGCCTGACCTTGATGATCTCCAGGGATGGGTTCTCAGCTACCTCCCTGGGCAAGCTGTTGCAGTGTTCCAGCACCTTCATGGCGCAGAACTTGTTCCTCACATCCAATCTCAATCTCCTCTGCTCTCATTTCAAACCACTGCCCTCACCCTGTCCCTGCAGGCCTTTGGGAACAGTCCCTTTGCAGCCTTCTTGTAGCCCCCATTAGGTACTAGAAGGCCTCTGTCAGGTCTCCCTAGAGCCTTCCAGACTGGACAACCACACCTCCCTTAGCCTGTCCTCCTTTCCAGACAGACAGACATCATCCCCAGAAATTTCACCTTTGCTGTGATAGAGAATAAAGAATTCCTGCCAGTAGGTGCAGAACAAAACACTCAACATTTCCTACCAACTTATTTGTGTCCTTCAGGTGTCAGCAACATGTTAGTAACAGGACACGAAGCTGTACTGACTGAACCCTTTACAACACCCAAGGTGGAAAAAGACCCAACCACCTATGAGCTGCCAAGCTGTCTTCCATATTTATGTAAGCAGAAGATTCATTGTCTCAGAACCCCTTTCTCATGTTCTAGCGACCCTGAGCACCACTTGTTCTGCATCAACTCTCTCCATAAACAGTGAAAACACAGCAGCTTCCTCTTTCCTTTGGAAATTTCACAGGGAGCAATCCTAGGCACTTCTGACCCTGGCTCAAACCAATGTTTTAGGGAGGGAGGAGCTGACTCACCTTTTCCATGCTGTGCTTTCATCAGGCAATCTCCAATGAGCTGTATGCACTGATGCTGCAGGACTCTGGCATGACTGAGGAGCTGTGCATCAAGCTTCTCTCCCTCTGCTTCCTCCCCGCTGGCCAGATCCGCAGTGTAGAGGGTGAGAGCTGCAAAGAGCAGCCAGGAGTAGTTGTGGAGATAGGGCTGGATGAGGCGCTGCCGGTCGCTGATGCGGATGGTCACCATGGGGTACACTGTGATGCTGTGGGTGGGCAGGTGGCTGGAAGACAGCGAGAGACGGCCCTGAACTACAGCCACTCTCTTGCTAACCAATGCACTGAGGAACAGAGAGACCCTCACAAGAAACAAGGTGAACCCAGCACAGCCCAGAGGTTCAAAATGGGGACCTTTGAGTGCTGCAAACTGACCTGAGCGGACTGGAGGAAATGGCCTCAAGTTGCCGCAGGGGAAGCTTAGGTTAAACATGACAAACAATTTTTTCTTCTACAGTTTTTTCAAGGCCTGGCCCAGGCTGCCCAGGGCAGTGATGGAGTCCTAGTCCATCCCTGGAGGGGTTTCAAAGCCATGGAGGGAGATGTGGTGCTGAGGTTTAGTGCTGCTTTAATGGCTGGACTCAATGCTAAGGATCTCTTCCAACCCAAACGATTCCATAACTCTGTGACTTCAGCAGTGCTCATCTAACACAACCTGAACTGTCAGGAGAGCTCCTGAATTAGAAATGTATTGTCTAAGAACTCCGGTGCCAAAGTCTTCCTTTTCCGAAGCCCACGCTGGCTACCCACACCACTGTCTGTTCCTTCTACCAGTCAGGGTTGGCAACTCTCCTCTATAGCCCTCCCAGCTGAACATGAGTGTGGCTGGTTTGATTCAGCTGCCATTCCTTTCTTGCCAAGGGTAACAGGGCACAAACTCTCCCTTTAGTACCTGTCAGAGTACTTCTTTGCAGAGTAGCATCCATAGCAAAGGTCGAAGTCATCACACACGTTGCAGTTCATTCTCCGACCTATGATAACTCCTTGGCAGTGGTCACAGGCATACTCCATGTTAACCATTTCATGGTCATCCTCGTGGCCTTCAGGTTTAACCCCACCTGTAAAGAAATGTGTTCAGACTTCCCTCTCAATCTGCTTTGACTGAGGACCTTTCTTATTTTCCGGTGCGTGTTCAGAATGGAAAATCAGCATTTCCAAAACACCCAGAAGCAAGTATTTCACTTTATGTAGATGTCTAATTTGAAAGATAATCTCTTCTGCCTTTAAACAGAAGGTTTGGAGAGTTTTTTTAAGTGATTCTTACCTAGGAAACAAGTTTTGCACAGGTCCATGTCGTTGCACTGCAGGCAGCGGTAGCGGTGCCAAGGCGCAATCTCGTCGCAGCCATCGCAGGAGATGTCCACATTCAGCAGGTCACAGTAACGAGCCACAAACATGTGCATCTGCAGCCACAGACATAGCCCACCTCACCCACTGCCTTCCCACACTGGAAAAGTTCTTTTTAGACACAAAGCAGAACATTTCCCCTGGACGAAAAGGAACTTTTCAGCATTTCAGGCTTCTGAAGGTCTGCAGGGAGCCAGGACAAACCAGTCAAAGCCAGATTGCTTTCTCTCTTTGTACACCTTCAGAAGCCTTATTTGCCCCTTTTGCAGATAAAAAAGCAAATCATGAATTCACCTTTCTCTGCTTTTCTGGGTCAGCTTGAGCTATCTTTTCATACCAGGTCTCAAACATCACATCCTGACATTCATCCATCCACTCACAGTTTTGCTTGTAGTCAGCAATTTCATCTTCTTCACTCCACTGACTAAAAGAAAAACAAGCTCAAAATGAAGTTTGAATGCACTCAGGCTTCTCTTCAATGCAATTTGGGATACTCTTCCTGTTGTTTTTTTTACAGAACAAAGTGCTGCAATATGTTTATAAAACCAGAAGTGTGGGACTCCAGTTGGCTTGGCTAACAAATGACCACAAGTACACCTGCTCATTGACTCTGTAACACATGGGGATCAGAATGCAAAAGCAGGGAAATCTCCACTTCCAAAGCTGCTTTATTAGCAGAGCAGATTGGACATTTTAAAAGATTTTTGATTGATGAGCATTTCAATACCTGAAGGGAGCCTATAGCGAGGCTAGAAACAGGACAAGGAGGGAATGGTTTGAAGCTAAGGGAGGAAGGGTTAGACTGGAGGTGAGGAAGAAGTTCTTCAATATGAGGGTGGTGAGACTCTGGAATGAGCTGACCAGAGTGGTTGTAGCTGCCTCCTCCCTGGAGGTGTTCAAGCCCAGGTTGGATGAGGTCGTGGGCAACAAAGTCTAGGTGAGAGGTGTCCTTGCCAATGGCAGGGAGGCTGCAGTAGATGATCCCTGAGGTCCCTCCCAACCTGAGCCATTTTGTGATGTGTAAGAAGTACAACCACTCCAAACCTGCACTGTGCAGGTGTTAGAGACGTTTGGTATTTATCCGGCCAAGGAACAGCATTATCTGCTTTCTGCTCCACTGCTGCACAAGTGAGGTGGCCCAGCAAATATCAAGTTAAAGACACAATTCCAATAACTTTTTGCACTGGTAATGCTGAAACAAAAAGCAAACACTTCAATGAAACCCTTGGATTTGGTCAGAATTAGGTCACCCTTGTTAGTAGTGCTTCTACTGCTTGTTTCAGCACAAAGCTCAGGAGCCCTTCTTGGTGAAAAGTGCTACTAAGAGCCAGCACCATGTGAAAGCTGCACTCTACTTACTCACCAGATGACACTGTCGTGAATACTTATGTTCTCTTGTGATGTGGCCATGAGAAGATGTGGTAGCTGAATCTCAACAAAGAAGGAAAGATCATTGGGTTCCCAACTCATATCCAAGAGGTGAAGGAGAGCTGTCTGCACACATGATAAGGCTGGAAGTAGAGATCTAAAGAAAAACACAAGACAATAAAATGTGACAGTTCTAAGGTAGGATAGAAATAACACATCTGGGGAAGAAGGGACAGACACTGTGCACTCATTCCCAGGCTCTGCTCTGCATTGCTTTAACTATGTGGCAGAAACTCAGGTTTATGGATGCCTAAACTTGCAACATTTGGGAAGATCATCCAAACCAATCTGAAAGGAAGCTTTATCCTCTGTAGATCCTCTGTTACCTTCTGCTTAAGCACAATCTTGATGAGAGCTTGTGCTACAGCCTGAGCACCAGCAAGAGGCTCTGCTGCAGCCTGAGTACCAGAAAGAGGCTGTCTCTTCTCTGCAGCACATTTTCTCATTCTCTTAGGAATCTCTGTCATGCTCTGTTGAAACTGGATAAAGGACTTTAAAAGTTATTATCAGGATTCAGGGAAACAGACATTAGAATCTCAAAATTCTTCTTTCTTTAGGACACAAGGCTATAAATCCCAGCACCTCAAACCACAGCAGTAGCAAAATGTGAGCACTGACATGAAGTCATGGCTGCAGGGTTCTGGTATTTATTGTGGCATTACTATTGCCAAAGCATTTCACAATAGGTTTGCAGTATCTGGAGAACTGGTCTGGTGAGGAGCAGCTGAGGAGACTGGGGTTTTAATTTTGGAGAAAAAGGAGGCTGAGAGAAGTTCTCACTGCTCTCTACAGCTCCCTGAAAGGATGCTGGAGCCAGGTGAGGGCTGGTCTCTCCCTACTAGCAAGTGGCTCCATGGAGACATTTGCAACCTATCACTTAGGTGGTCAAGGAAAGCAAACTGCCTCCAGCCCTGGATTTGCTATAGTCTGGCCAGCAGGACTGGGGGACGTGGTTTTCCCCCTGTGTTCAGCACTGGTGAGGCCACAACCAAGAAGGACACTGAGGGCGTGGAGCAGGTCCTGAGAAGGCAACAAAGCTGGGGAAGGGTTATGGAGAACAGGGCTGGGGAGGAGCAGCTGAGGGAGCTGGGGTGGTGAGGCTGGAGAAGAGTAAGCTGAGGGAGACCTCATTGTTCTCTATAGCTCCCTGAGAAGAGGCTGGTGGGGGTTGGGCTCTGCTCCCAAAGAACAAGGAATAGGATGAGAGGAAAGAGCCTCAAGCTGCTCCAGGGCAGGTTTAGGTTGGACCATTAGAAGAACCTTCTTCACTGAAAGGGTTCTCAAAGCCCGGGCACAGGCTGCCCAGGGTGGTGGCTGGATCCCCATCCCTGGAGGTATTTCAAAGAGGCAGAGATGTGGTGCTGAGGGCCATGGGTTAGCCCCAGCCTTGGCAGAATTAAGATAATGGTTAGACTGGATGAGTTTAAAGGGCTTTGTGAACCTAAAGGACTCTCTGCTCCTGCTCTGTGTTTATGTGATCTTGTGTTTTACTGCTAAGCTTCAGAAACAATGCAATGGCAGAACAGCAACAGCAAAATGCAGCCAGTCAAGGTTTTAACACTAATAAAAGCCTTTTGCTTTCCTGCATGGCAGTAACACATCAACTTGGCATTTTTTCATCCCAAGATCAAGATTGTTTACTTAGTCCTGTCAACAATGTAAAGCAGAGTCACAATGATTACACAGTAAGTAATGAACGACATGGGAAGAGGAGAAGAACAGGGAGGAAGAATCTCATGGATGTCAAGCAAGCAGTGCACTGTACCTGTCATTTATAGCACTGAATCCCTTCACAGAGTTCACTAGGAACAAAACCAGCTGGTAGTAGGACTCTCGAATCTCTTTGTGTAGCTCAGCCCCACAGCCTTCCAAGTTGCCAAAGTAGCTAGAAATGAAAGACTCAGGTTTAGTGGTCCATAATTCACTGCCACACTTGTCAGTAGCACGAATTGTGCATGTTGAACAGGCGAAAGAATCTCTGGAACACTCCCCACAGGTGGGCAGGATGTGTTTAAAATGCAGCCTGAAATTCTGACAGGAAAATAATCCTTGATCAGGGGTCAGAAATTAAACCAAAACAGGCAAAGAGAATATTCCCATGGCACTGATGCTAGAACATTCCTTCAAGTAATAAAAGTGCTTCACAAATTCTTAACAAAACCTTAAATGAAATCAAGTAAGATGACCATAAAAACCTCTTGGCAAGTGAGAAGGAAGCCCGCAGAGTTCAGACAGGACCTAATCAGACCTAAATTCACAAACCAGAGCAGCATGGAGTAGCTCCTGCTTTGAGATGCAGCTTTCTAGCCACACATCAAAATCCTTCCTTAGAACAACTGCAGATGCATGTGATTGGTACCTACCTCTTGGCATGGGCCTCTACATGGTTACACTGCCAACTGTACTGCAGAGCTGTGCCTGCACATCCATCGCTCCAGGCTTTGGTGCATGAGCGCAATGTAGCTCCCACAGCAGTGCTGTCTAGCGCAAGGAGCACAGCCAGAAGTGGGAAGAGTCATGAATGAGCGAACACTTGATCAACAAGGTGGGACATGCACCAGGTTTGGAGGTAGCTTTTCTGCCAGACAGGGATTAGATTTACTTAAACACACTGTGGGAAAGGTTTCAAAGAGGCAGAGATGTGTGCTGAGACCATGGTGCTAGCAGCAGCCTTGGGCAGAGAGTTAGAGAATGGTTGGACTGGATGAGCTGAAAGGACTTTGCCAGGCACAACCAGTGCCTGATCCTGTGGATCACAAAAGTTCCCAGGATGTAATGCTAAAGGAGGAGTGACAAGTCAAAGGGTTAGACCACCACAACTTTAGTGGACAAGAAATAAACCAATCTAGAATTAGACAGCAACTTAAATGAAAGCATTAACTGAAGGCTCTCTGAGTTGCCCGTTGAACTGTAAAGGTGTTTGTAGGTATCCACACTGTGATTCAACTGCATGACACCCCTGCCATGGACAGCAGTAAATCATTAATACTTATTGTTAAATGAATGCATAGCAGCCTAAAAAAAGAACCCTCAGGTTGTATTTTTGTAATCCATGGGGGGTCTGTAAGAAAGTTAGAGAAAGACTTTTGAGAAGGGCCTGTCGTGACAGGACAAGGGGTGATGGCTTGAACTCAAAGAGAGAGATTTTAGAGTAGGTAGAAGGGAGAAATGTTTGACACTGAGGGTGGGGACAGCCTGGCCCAGGTTGCCCTGAGAAGTGGGACATGGACTAGATGGCCTTTAAAAGGTCCCTTCTCACCCAATGCAGTCTGTGAGTCTATGACTGAAACCCAAACTTCCTGCTGTCTGCAGTACCCATGCCTAGAGGAACACAAGCCTAACACATGAAATCACACTGCTGAGATTTATCTAAATCATTACTCACTTTGTAAAATCTTTCTGACAGGCAAGAAGCTCCAGAAGGAAAAGCACACAGGGAGGGTGGAAACAGTGGGGCTGGCCCAGTGAGTCTAGGCACCGGCGGGTTGTCTTGAGCACTTCCAGAATGCTCTGCCCTTGGGATTTTCTCAAAGCAAGAACCTTTAAAACACTGAGAGGAAAAAAACCACAACAAAAAAACATCTTTGAGGACTTCACAGTGTTTAAAATAACCCAAACAAATCACAATTACAGAATTACTTGAGTGGTTCAACAAGAGTTTGTTATCTGTATTTCAGCTCTATTTCACAGTGGTTTATTACACCTGCAATGAGAAATGCACTCCAGCAGTATGCACCACTTCTCTCACAGCCCAGGCTGCAGAGCCTAGTACAGATTGGTGAGAACTCTGCATTTGGTACCACGGATTTCCAGTTTGCTAGACCATGCCGTGGTTGTTTGGAGAGAAGCAGCAAAATGCCTCTGCAAATAGATCTCAAGAAGCAAGACAAGAACCAGGCAAGGAAATGTTTTTCACATTCTGAAGCTTTGTGTGATAGAAGTGAATCAGTCTACAACCCACACAGATGTAACTGAAGGCTGATACATAAACCTGACAACTACAGATGTACAGAAATTACTTCATTGCCAATTTGCAGCTGAAAGTTGTTTTATTCCACCTTAAAATGGCTGAAGGCAGATATCTATATTTTAATTGTGTCCTAGGCTGCATCCAAAGCACGGTGACCAGCAGGAGTGAGGAAATGCTCCCTCTCTGCTCTTGTGAGATCTCACCTGCAGTAGAGTGTCCAGCTCTGGAGCTCCCAACACAAGGATATGGAGCTGTTGGAGACGGTCCAGAGGAGGCCCCAAAGAAGATTAAAGGGCTAGAGAACCTCTGCTGTGGGGACAGGCTGGGATACTTAGGGCTGTTTAGCCTAGAGAAGAGAAGGCTCCAAGGAGACCTCAGAGCAGCCTTCCAGCACCTGAAGGGGCTCCAGAAGAGATGGGGAGGAATTTTGGGGAAGGGCTAGGAGTGACAAGAGGAGGGACAATGGCTTTGAGCTGGGAGAAGGGAGATTGAGACAGGAGAGGAGGAAGAAATTATCTGAAGTGAGGGTGGAGGGACACTGGCACAGGTGCCCAGGGAGGCTGTGGATTTCTGCTCCCTGGAGGTTGAACACCAGGCCAGGCTGGATGAAGCCTTGAGCAACCTGTGCTGTTGGGAGATGTTGTAAGGTCCTTTCCCATCTAAATGATTTTCAATTTTCTCACCTTTCATGTGAGAGGGACTGATCCTTAATGAAGTCCAGGATGCTTTTCAAAATAGGATATTTCTCCTTCACAGTGGGCAGAGATCTGGGCTCCTCCATGGATCTGAAGGACAGCAGCCTCAGTCTTCCACGGCTGAGCTGAGATTTTCGTGTGGGGGTGGAAGGAGGTGATGCCACATCTTCTTGCTGTGAAGCTGCATGCTCTACAGGCTTGCTATGAACACATTCTGTTGGGAGGGGGTCTGAAGCCTGTTTTACCTTCATGTCAGAGCATGTCTTTTGGCTCCCCTCTTTTGAGGCAGGATGACTGCCTCCATTGCAAGACACTGAGTGTGCTGCCTGGAAGTCCGTATCCTCAAGGGACGCTTTTCTTTGGCACTTCTCACTGACATCCTTTGGGAAGTCATCCACACCTTGGGCTTCCAAACTGTCTGGGGCAGAGTCTTTCATCTTTGCTCTTACAGGCAAAAAATTCAGCAACAAAAGGCTCTTCTGCATGCAAACTTTTGCTGCAACACAAAAATTGGAAGAGTTTAAATGATGACAATGGAACACAAAACTTGCAAGGTTCTGCTTAGGAAGGAAGGGATTTCTCCTCTTTCTTCTGAGCTAAGTCATCTAAAATGCCCTGGTTTCCCTACTCCATAGATCATTGAAACCATCAGTTACTGAATTCTGGATTCCCAAATGCTAAATCTGAGCCACAGAAAGCACACAGCAGGCAGTGAGAACATATTTTATTCTAAGAGCAGTCAGCTGCTATTCCAACATTAGTTAAGTGCTGTAACAAAAACATCTACAAAAATAAAGCCAGTTCAGAAACAGGTGACCCAAGGAGAGGTGGTTCCCTGCAGCAGTTTCTTATGTACTACTTCTGCAAGGAGCAGACCACAGTCCCAGATAGTTCATGAACTGTACACTGCTCTAACTCTTAATCACACTCAATCCCAGCATGGTGAGGTGGGAAGGGACCTCTGGGGATCATCCAGTCCAACCCCCTGCTCAAGCAGGGCACACACAGCACCTTGCCCAGCAGCACAATGCCCAGGGGTCTTTGGAAGCTCTCCACACAACACTCCACAACCTCTCTGGGCAGCCTGCTCCAGGCCTCCAGCACCCTCACAACAAACAACTTTCTCCTCCTCTTCAAGTGGAACCTCCTGGGTTCCAGTTTGTGCCCACTGCCCCTTGTCCCATCCTTGGTTATCAGTGAAAAGAGACTAGCCCCAGCCTCTTGGCACCCACCCGTAATGTATTATAAACACTGTTCACAGAATAAATCAGTTTGGAAGAGACCTTCAAGCTCATCCAGTCCAACCTATCACCCAGCCCTATCCAGTCAACCAGACCATGGCACTAAGTGCCTCATCCAGTCTTTTCCTGAACACTTCCAGGGGTGGCTCCTCTCCAGGCTAACCAGCCCCAGATTGCTCATTCTTTCCTCACAAGAGAGATGCTCTATTTTCTTAATCATTCTTGAAGGCTCCACTGGACTCAATCCAGTAGTTCCCTGTCTCTCTTGAACTGGAGATCCCAGAAATGGATCCAATACTCCAGAAGAGCCCTCACCAGGGCAGAGGAGAGAGGCCAGAAAACCAACCTTGACCTGTGGGCACATTCATACTGCACCCCAGGATACCATTGGCCCTGTCAGACACAATGCACATCGCTCTCTCACAGGCAGCTTCATACTTAAATGCCACTTTGATGTTGAGCAGGACCTCAGCAGCTAAATTACCTTTACAGCAAATACTATGGGTAGCATTTACAAGCTCATGCTTTACTAAGATACATGGGATGCTTATCCATTGGGAAAGACACTTACCAAGAGTTTCTGGGTTCATCTCACTTGCTTCTGCATTCTGCTTCTCCTCAGTGTCATTGCCTCTGCCTATCAGCGACTTCTGCTTCATTTCCAGCTGCAGACAGGATGTTAAAATAGTTAAAATCTGCCTGACCTTTATATCTCTGAAGGCTGCAAGGCACTAAAGGAATTTAATCTCAGAAGAGATGACAGCATGCACCATACCCCAGTGCAGGACAAAACACCCAGGAGTCAAAAGTACAGGACCTGAACTATCATAGCAGATCCCACAGCCTCACACCAAGATGCTCAAGGTTTGCAGGCTGAGACCCCTCCTCCTGTGGCTGTATGTGCAACAGCCCTCCAAGAAAAAGAAGGCTTCCCCTGTACTCCCACTGTTCAGGAGAAGACAGAGAATCAGCCATGAGCTAAGCTTCTCCCAAAGCTCCATGTTCTGTAACCAGAAGAGACTGCAAGATGCAAACATCCTCCACACTGCAGCGGGCACAGGGCAGTCACTCATCCAACCATTCACCTGCAGTCCCTGCATCCCTGCAGCATCAAGCTGCCAGGAGTTCTTGCAGGCAGGAAAGAGGAGTGAGTAGGACACAAGATACTAGAACAGTTCATTTGACAAGCCCACATGTGAAGGGGGCACAGGAGTAGCGAAAGGTGTCACAGACACCATCCTAACAGATGGAATTAGCTGTTCCTAACGGCCTCCTGGTTGTGACATTCACAATCTCCTGCAGGCTGGGGAAATGTCAGAGAGCTTTGGGTCTCTATGGCTGCAGGGGACGGCACAGCAACTTCTCACCAGGCTGTGAGCTGCTGACACCAGCTCTTGGCACAAGGCTTGTTTCAAGGGAAATCTCATGCGGAATACTCGGAGCTGAAGCCAGTCCCTTGCTCGAAGCAGCAACTCCTTCCTGTTCTCCTTAGCACTGCCTTTCTGAGCGGGGGCTCCAAGACAGATTGATTCCTGTGCTACACCTCAGAAGAACTCCTACTATCAAAGAATCTTCCTAGTTAACCATACACTTTCTTGTTGAAAAATAACACAAAGTCAACTGATTTAGAGACAAATTCAGGCCCAAATACTCCTGATGACAAATGTGGGGCTGGGAAGTAGAGCAGTGGAAACGTGCATTGAAATGGTGATGCTCATAGCCTAGGGGTGAGTTTATCTTCTTCCTAAGCGAAAACGCTTGACTTGGAATCCTTGAGACACAAAAGCATGGCTCTGCTCTACTCCTGACCTTTACATTGGGAAATACTCAGGGAAATGCCAGGAATTAGCCACCCTCCGGAGTGATCTTACCATCCAGATTCTAATGGAATCAGCCAGGGAATACACTTGTGCAAAGTCATCACTCAAAGGCACCTTGCCTCCACTGTTGACTGGAAAGAAGAAAAAGAAGGGTCTTGCTTATTTAGAGCTCCATTTTCAACAGCTGGGCTATTTAACTACCGCTATGCTAGAGCATGCCCTTCAGCTTTTAGTCAGTACTAGGAATTATGGCTAGGAGGGAAACATGGAATACAAAACCTTGCCAAGTGTCATATGCTTTAAATACACAAACTGCAGCTTCACAGAGTTATTTACAAAGTCCAGCTATGAATATCTTTCTTGGCTCTTCCCAAAACATGAGGCCTCAATCATCACAGAATCACAGAATGTTACAGGTTGGAAGAGACCTCCAGAGATCATCCAGTCCAACCCCCTGCCAGAGCTGGGCACGCAGGAACATATCCAGCGGGGTTTTGAATGTGTCCAGAGGAGACTCCACAGCCTCTCTGGGCAGCCTGCTCCAGGGCTCCAGCACCCTCACAGCGACAGAGTTTTTTCTTCTGTTCCCATGGCACCTCCTCTGCTCCAGCTTTCCCCCAGTAACCTTTGTCCTGTCCTTGGCCATCCCTGTGCAAAGCCTGGCTGCATCCTCCCAACACTACCCTGCACATCTTTACCAGCAGCAATGGGGCAGCCCTCACACTCCTCTGCTCCAAGCCCCAGCTCCCTTGGCCTGGCCTCAAAGGAGATGTTCCACTGCCTGCAGCAGCTTTGTAGCTCTGTGCTGGACTCTGTCAAGTAGCTCCCTGAGGTCCTTCTTGAACAGAGGGGCCCAGAATCAGACACAATATTGCAGATGTGGCCTCACCAGGGCAGAACAGAGGGATAGGAGAACCTCTCTCAGCCTACTCACCACAGCCCTTCTAATCCTCCCCAAGATGGCATTGGCCTTCTTGGACACAATTGCACATTGCTGGCTCATGGGCATCTTTCTGGCCACCAGGACTCTCAGGTTGCTTTTGTCTATGCTACTCTCCAACCTATCCTGGTCCACAGAGATGTTCTTTCTCAGATGCCAGACTCTAACCTTGCCCTTGCTGGATTTCATTAACCATTAAGAACAAAACCCTCTCCCAGTGGATACAAGCATCACTAAAGCAAACTGCTCCCTGCATAATCAAGACATGTTTGGTAGAAACACAAAGCTCTACAGATCTCTTCAGTCATCAATATCTGTCCCCTTTGTTGCATGCATTGAAATTCTGAAATGGACTCTAAAGACTAACTCACAAATATTAAAGACTTGATAAAACAGTTTCATGGAATCACAGGATGGGCTGGGTTGTAAGGGGCCTTAAAGATTATCCAGTTACAACCCCCTGCCACAGGCAGGGACATCTCTCACCAGCTCAAGGCGCCATCCAGCCTGGTCTTGAACATCTCCAGGGAGGAGACAGCCACGATCTCCCTGAGCAACTTCTGCCAGTGTCTCTCCACCCTCACTTAAAAGAATTTCTTCCTCATCTCCAGTCTCATTCTCCCCTCTCCCAGTTCCCTCTCCTCCTGTCACTCCCAGCGCTTGCCCAAAGTCCCTCCTCAGCTCTCTTGGAGCCCCTTCAGGAACTGGAAAGTGGTTCTAAGGTCTCCTTGGCCTTCTCTTCTGCAGGCTGAACAGCCTCAACTCTCCCTGCCTGTCCCCATAGCAGAGGTTCTCCAGCTCTTTAATCATCTTTGTGGCTTTCTCTGGACCCTCTCCAACAGTTCCATGTCTTTCTTGTACTGGGGGCACATTAACTGGAGGCAGTGCTACAGATAGGAGCTCAACAAAGCAAAGGGGCAGAATCCCCTCCCCTGGGATACTTTGGATGCATCCCAGAACATGGCTGGCTTCAGGGCTGGCAGCAACCATTGCTGGCTTATGTTTTCATTCCAATTGGCCTGACAATGACACTTCTCTCCAGGGTCTTCCCATTCTCATATTTATTTCTTTTCCTTCTTCTTTTCAACATCACTTGTACACATCTCAAACTGCAGATATGCACTTGGGTCCTGAAATTAGCCTGCCCCAGCAAGCCCAAGAGATGAAACTGTTAACTTCATTATGCACTCAGTATTTCCCTGAGCTACCACAGCTTTCGATCTTACTCAGAAAACAGCCTCAAGTTGTATCAGGGGAGGTTTAGGTTGGGTACTAGAAATTTTCTTTGCTGCAAGAGTAGTCAGCGATTGACACAGGCTGCCCAGGGATGTGGCACCATCCCTGGAGGTGGTCAAGAACTGTGTGGCCATGGCACCTGGGGACGTGGTTTGGTGGCCTTGGTGGCACTGGGTTGCTGGTTGGACTGTATGACCTTAGAGGCCTTTTCCAGCTGAAACAGCTTTGTGAGCTTATAAAACAGCTACAAGCAACAATCACAGAGTCAGTCATGGCACAGTTCAAATTGGAAGATGTTTGGCTTCAAAAATGTTGACAGAAAGTGGAAGGCTGAACTGAAACATTTCAAACCCAAGAGACACTTTTGTTAGCCAACACCTCAAACACATCAATAAGCTTAATGGGAAGATGCTGCAAGTTCAACAGTTGTTCACTGTACCTAATGAAAAGCCTGCAAATTGTACTCCAAGGGACATCACACAGGTTAGAAGCTAAGGCCCCTTCCACTCTAAGCCACCCTGTGATTCTATGATTTAGAAAGAAACAAAAAATGACCTAAAGCAATTGATCTGTTTTGAGGATACCAAGGACTAGTTTCCACAGGATAATGTTTCTGGAAGTAATTCAAACCTCCTCCACTCCCAGCATTCCAAAACATGTCTAATTTGGTGCTGGCTTCTTAGAAGAGAGAGAAGAGTAGAAAATGATGTAAGAATCACTGTTCAGTGAAAGCCATTCTGAATTCCAACCCCAAGGATATTACCACTCTTTGGGTATAGTTTTAGAAGGCTTAGTCAACAGTTAATGATGGTTATGCATAGCTGTGATTATCAGAGGACTGGAGCATCTCTGCTATGGGGACAGGCTGGGAGAGTTGGGGCTGTTCACTGTGGAGAAGAGAAGGCTCCAGAGAGACCTTAAAGCAGCCTTCCTGGGCCTGAAGGGGCTCCAGGATAGCTGGGGAGGGAGTTTTGACAAGGGCTGGGAGTGACAGGACCAGGGACAATGGTTTGCAACTGGAGTAGGGCACGTTTAGGTTGGACACCAGGAGGAAGTTCTGCACAATGAGAGTGGAGGTTGCCCACAGAGGTGGTTGAGGCCCCACCCCTGAAGACATACAAGGTCAGACTCGAGGTGGTCCTGGGCCACCTGATCCAGTTGGAAGGGTCTCTGCTGACTCAGTGGGGGCTGAAACTGGATGACCTCTAAGGGTTCCTTCCAGCCCAATGCAATCTCTGAATCTGTGATTAGTATTTGGACAGAGCTCTGAAGATAAGAGTCTGCAGTAACAAACCCCAAACTCCCCAGAGCCAAGGCTCACCCAGCTACCTAAGGAATGACTGCTTTTTGCACAACATCTTTTAAACACTGCTGATGGTTCAAAGTTTCTAGACTGCACTCTAAGATAAGTCTTTACAAACTCTAAGTTGCCATTATTAAGATAGTCTAATATTAGAGTTACCATATTTGTGAAGCTTCTCATATAACTCTGGAGTGAGATACACCAAAGCAGCAAATGTGGAGTTCACAGCTTGATCAACAGTAGAACCAGCAACTATATCTGTCTTTGGGGTCTGTTTTTTACATGCCTGTATGAGTCCTTTGAAAAGTTCAGATTTTTGCCCACTGAGCTCCTGGGCAGGATTTGATTTTGCAAAGTCGATAAGAAACTGACGGCAGTCGTCTGGGAGAGGGCTCCCGGCCTGCAAAGAAGAGAAGAGAGCATTCAGGGTCATAGCAGCTGAATTTTGTTGCAGACAATTTCCACAATTGAGTCATCTTGCAGTGTATCTGCAGCAACCTGATCTAATGAAAGATGATCTAACGAAGCTGAATGGCTCCTCCAGTCATTCTACAGAACCAAAGAATGGTGAGGTGGGAAGAGACCTTTGGGGATCATCCAATCCAACCCCATGCTCCAGCAGGGCACCCACAGCAGCTTGCCCAGCACCACAATGCCCAGGGGTCTTTGGAAGCTCTCCACACCAGGACACTCCACAGCCTCTCTGGGCAGCCTGCTCCAGGCCTCCAGCACCCTCACAACAAACAACTTGCTCCTCCTCTTCTCCTCCTGGGTTCCACTTTATGCCCATTGCCCCTTGTCACTGGGCACCAGAGCACCATGTAATTAAGTATGTATCAACTAAGTCTGAATGAAAGTGTGAGGAGTTCAGAGCAGTG
The DNA here is from genome assembly GCF_015220805.1 of Pogoniulus pusillus. Classification (NCBI taxonomy): domain Eukaryota; kingdom Metazoa; phylum Chordata; class Aves; order Piciformes; family Lybiidae; genus Pogoniulus; species Pogoniulus pusillus. Next base: position 167,268 of record NC_087290.1, on the reverse strand, counting down.
TCTCAAAAGCCATGGTGCCCATACCTCTGTTTTATCCTGGAGCAGTATACTGCTTTGCCTGGCCCCCAGCAGTGCCTCAGGACACATCTGATGCCTGAAGACAGGTTTCCACAGGGGAGAATTAAGAACTGCCGTTACTTTCAAAGGAGGCAAGGCTGCTTCACTCCCTAAATCTGAAAGAAATTCAGAACAGAGACACCTCAGTTCCTAAATGCTGCTAGTCATGGCCACAGAATGATGAATAAAAAATAATTAATGTTAAACACCCAAAGGGGAGAAAAAAACACAAATGGATTGAATGAGTAATTGAACAACATCCTCCAGCTTTTGTTCTTCTCATGTGGGGCAGAAAACTGCACTCCTTAGGGTAGGCTCAACATTTCACACTGACAATGCTACATTATGGATGAGTTGAGTTGGCACTTTTTCACTCTACTTATAACCACAGAAACCCCTCCAATTTACAAGAGATTTTAAAAGCTTTTCACCTACTAAAGACATAAGCATTGGCTCCATGGAAATGTGCTCATATTAAGACAGGAAGAAAATGTTCAATGAGGTTCAGAGGTTAGAACAATACCCAGAGGGCTGGAGAACCTCCCATAGGGAGACAGGCTGAGGGTGTTGGGGCTGTTCAGCCTGGAGAAGAGAAGGCTTCAGGGAGACCTTAGAGCAGCCTTCCAGCAGCTGAAGGGGCTGCAGGTCTTCTGGGAAGAGACTTCTTATAAGAGTTGGGAGTGACAGGAAGGACAATAGATTGAAGCAGATTTGAGACTGGAGATAAGGAAGAAGTTTTTTAGACTGAGGCTGGGGAGACAGTGGAGCAGGTTGCCCAGACAGGCTGTGGCTGCCCCCTCCCTGGAGGTGTTCAAGGCCAGGCTGGATGAGGCCTTGAGCAACAAGCGCTGGTGGGAGGAGTCCCTGCCCATGGCAGGAGGTTGGAACTGGATGGTCTCTGAGATCCCTTGCAACCCAAACCATTCTATCAATTTTTGAACAAGAACACCTCCACGAGCTCCCTAAATTCCCAGGTTGTGGACCTGCCTGATTTTCCACCTGATGGCAGCAAGAACTCTTCAACCTCCTTCAACCAACTTCAGTGGTTGAATGAATTCAGATGTAGGAAGCTTGCCAGAAGTGTTCTGGATTTGAAATTAGGAGTCTAAGTCTGTTCTCTCTTTCTAATGGCACAGTTTGTATTTTCCTTATTTCCAGTGGTTGAGATCCCAAAGGTATGAAATTTCTGGAACGAGCCAACTCCACTGGTGAATTCAAACTAAAACCAATACCAAATGTTCGTGTGAAACCTTTTACATCATTGGAGTTCTAAGCTCTGTCTTCCTGTCACCAGCAGTGGGTGGATATCAGCACTGCTTTTAAAAGGAAGAACAGAAGACTGGGCAAATTCTGCTGTGGCTTCATAAAGTAACTCAGCATGGCCTGATTGCTTCAAAGTGCCCAGAAATTCCTAGCACTGGCTTGTAAAATCTTGGAGAAGTCACAGATTGCAATGGATTAGAAGGGACCCTCAAAGGTCATCCTGTCCAACCCCCTGCAGGCAGTCTCAAACTAGACAGGCTGCCCAGGGCCACATCGAGTTTGACCTCAAATGTCTCCAGGGATGGGGCCTGCATCACCACCCTGGGCAAAATGTTCCAGTGTCTCACCATTCTCACTGTGCAGAACTTCCTCCTGGTGTCCAACCTAAATCTGCCCCACTCCAGTTTCAAACCATTCCCCATATGATCCCCACGATTGTCTCAGGGTGTCCTACAGAAGAGCAGCCAAGCTTGCCACAAGAAGAGAGCATAGCTCAATGATCAGTCTGCCAAGCAGCAATCCAGCAAGTCCTCCATAAACCCACAGAATGCTAAGGGTTGGAAGAGACCTCTGAAGACCATTAAGCCAAAGCAGGAACATATCCAGGTGAGTCTTGAAAGCTTCCAGAGAAGGAGACATCATGACCTCTCTGGGCAGCCTGCTCCAGTCCTCCAGCACCCTCACACCAAACAGCCTTCTCCTCCTCTTCAGGTGAAACCTGCCCTGTTCCAGCTTGTGTCCATTACCCCTGTCCTATCACAGGACACCACTGAACAGGGCCTGGCCCCTTCTTGACAACACCCTTCAGATATTTATAAATGTTCATAAGATGCCCTCTCAGGCTGCTCTTCATCAGCCTCAGGTCTCTCAGCCTCTCCTCAGCCCCTCAATTCCATCATCAGTCAATACACACAGACAAGCAGAGCTCCATTTTCCCAGGGTTTTTCCAGTTGCCTGGAGCCTCAGTAAGCCTAACTCCTGGAAATGAACCCAATGGCATTGGTGAATTCCAACTGAAATCAATTCCCAGAGCCCCGGTAGCCCCTGGTCACACAGCAGCAGCAGCCGTGGAGCCAGCAGCTGACTCACCTCGTGGGGGCCTGGGGGCCATGCTGCGGGAAGCCAGGCGCCCCAGCAGCCGCGACACCAGGAGCTGCAAGTCCAAGCCCCAGGACATGGCCACGTCGGGCAGGCCGTAGGCGGTGACGCAGAACTTGTAGCCCCACTCATTATTGCTGCTGTCAGAGTGAAAGAGAAACTGCAGCCGTGGGCCAGCCTTAAAGGTCACTTTCTACAGAGCAACAAAACAGTCATTTTGCCGAGTGTCCATCACAGGAAGACGTTTCAAGGTCATGAATTTCCTTCAGCAATGGGGGGGGGGGAGGGAGTGGTGTTCAGTGCTAGGTTCTGACCAAAACAGACCCGAGTTCCCCCACCATCTGCATCAGAAACCCACAGCACTAAGCAGAGACAATTTCTACTCGAGAGCTTAACAGGGAATTTCTTAGCTGACTGAGCTTTAAGAACTCAGAGCCATAAACCACCAGAGAAGCCTCCCCTGTGAGCAGGCAGCACGGATGGCAAAGCACAGCCACAGCAACACCACCCGTGGGGCAAGTCACCAGGGCAGCAAGTTTTACCCATGTGGTTACTGCTATGAATTCTCTCTATAGATTTAGATATTCTCTACATCAAAATGTTTAGAGATTCTACGAATGGTCTTATTCAAATGGTTTTCAATTCTGTGTATCTGGATGTTCAGAATGCCATATGGAAATTGTTACACAGTTAGAAATGGTTGTCACTTCTCATAGGAGCTGACTGCTCCCTGGAGAGCAGCACCACAAGGGGATTCTTCACTCATTCACTCCTTTTACTTGCATCACTGTAGACTTTCCCCCGCCACCTCCTGCCCCCCACCTCTGAGAGGAAGCACACACACAGAAGGAAGCACACAGCCCTTCAGACAACAGGTTCTCCACAAACAGAGGCAGAGTTTCCTAAGATTGGGGAAATCATTCAGTTCAGAATTTTCCAGGTGCTCACCTTAGGCCACTTCTCAGTGCCAACCTTTGTATCGTAACGAGTTTTTGCACCTCTGGCATCAGTGAACTCCAGATAGTCATACCTGTGAACATTGCAACTCATTACTGCATGCAATCAGAGAACAGGCTAGGTTGGAAGGGACCTCCAAAGGTCACCCAGCCCAACCCCCCTGCACTCAGCAGGGACATCCTCCACTACAACAAGCTTCCTCAGAGCCTTCTCCAGCCTGACCTTGAATAAGCTCCACGGATGGGGCCTCAAATACCTTCCTGGGCAACCTGTTGCAGTGTTTCAGCACCCTCATGGGTGCAGAACTTGTTCCTCACATCCACTCTCAATCTGCTCTGCTCTCATTTCAAACCATTGTCCCCTGTCCTGTCCCTGCAGGCCTTTGGGAACAGTCCCTCTGCAGCCTTTTTGTAGCCCCTACAAGTACTGGCAGGTCTCTGATGGATTTCCCTGAAGCCTTCTCTTTTCCAGGCTGAACACCCCCAGCTCCCTCAGCCTGTCTTATTAGCAGAGGTTCTCCAGCCCCCAGAGCATTTTCATGGCCTCCTCTGGACTTGCTCTATCAGGTCTATGTCGTTCCTGTGTTGAGGGCTCCAAAACAGGAAACGTCCCTCTGCAAATGGACACTGGGATCCAATGCAGCACAACATTCAATTACCTCCGTTCAGTTTCACACTTTTCATCAAACTCCACCTCAAAGTAAGTTGCCCCATGGCACAGGAAGACTGAGACCTCATGGCAGTTATTTTCATAGTTATGAGGTGATTCCACTGTCCACGTTCGCAACACTACAGGCTGCTCCTGCTGCCAGCTTTCCGTTTCCAGCTGTGGAACCAAAGTGCATGGGTGAGCATTAACAAATAATAATTAAACCCCAAAGCCACACTAGATATTTTAACACCCATCAATAGAATCATCTCAGTTTTCTCTGTCTTCCTTGCTATTTTGGTTTTCATAGAACCATAGAATTGTTTCAGTTGGAAAAGGCCCCCAAGATCACCGAGTCAAACCATCAACACAACAATACACAACCAGCACACTAAATCATGTCCCCAGGTGCCATGCCACACTGTTCTGGAATGCCTCCAGGCACGGGGACTCCAACACTTCCCTGGGCAGCCTGTGACCATTCTTGCAGCAAAGAAACTTTTCCTCATCTCCAAACTAACCCTCCCATGGCACAATTTCAGACTATTTCCTCCTGTTCTATCACATCATACTAGGGAGAAGACAGCAGCACCCATCCAGCACCAACCTCCTTTAAGGAGCTGCAGAGAGCCAGAAGGTCTTCCCTCAACCTCCTTTTCTTGAGGCTGAACAACTTCAGCTTCATCAGCTGTTCCTCATATGATGCCCTCCAAACCCTTCACCAGCCTCACTGCTCTTCTCTAGACACCCTCCAGCCCCTCAGTGTCAAAACTAAACCCAGGATTTGAGGTGTGGCCTCAGCAGTGCTGACTACTGGGGGGCCAATCCCTGCCCTGTCTTGCTGCACTTCACAGCTCCTGTACCATCAGATACCTTGTGAGGCTCACTACAAAGGTTTTTCAGTGGTTCTATCAAAGTGCTGAATCCCTGGAGCAGAGCACAGTATGGGATATCTAAAGTGCAGAAATCCAACATGAAGATGACCTAGGAGGAAACAGAGGTGTGATGAAAACAGAGGTGCCCAGGGCCATGCCACCCAGGGAAGGACAACCCCCCAGTGTCACTTACCAGCTGACGAGTGGCCATAGCAAAGACAGAGTTACTTATTTTTTCTACTATTGTTTTGCCACTATATTGAGATAAAAGTGACTGCAAAATCGTTCTGACATTTGACAGGAACTGGCCCACATCTAAAGAGAAAAAAAACCCTTAATAGCCACCTTAAGGATTTGCTACCACAACCTGCTTTAGCAAACACCTATAACGCGCATGGCGATGTGCACAGGGAGGAGGGCAGCAGGGAAAGCATCTGCTGCCCCAGGGCAATGACACTCAGGAGTGAAAACAGTTCAGAGAGGCTTTCTGTGCCATTTCTAGTAGAAATTGGTCCTGCTTATCAAGGCTATTCCAACAAAAGGAGTGATGAGTCATTAATCAACCCCTCCAAAACTGTGAGCAATCTGTGTGCAGCCAGCAGCCTCCCTACACACTGAGAAATGCAGTTTCAGTTACAAGTGAGGCTGCTCATGCTTAGCTCCATCTTTACATCGAAGATAGAAAGCAACAAACCCCCTAAGTCCCAGTTTAGCAGAACACCCCTCAGAGCTGCCCAGCTCTTTCAGAAAGCTCCTTCTTGCTGTCCCAAACATCTAGAAAAATACCACCACCCAGGGACTTCAGCAAAAGAAGGGACATTTAAAGCAGCTAAACTGCTCAAATCAAAGTCTGTTACTGTTTGGGGTGTTGCTTTCTTAAGTATTTGACCCCCAAAACTTCCTGAACTGCTTTCTGAAGGTTCTCCCAACATATCATATTACAGCTACAATTCTGAAGTGCTCAACAGGCCGACAAGTTGCTAGAGATTAGAAATGCCATGACAGTTACAAAGTATGTCTCAGGCAAGTACTGCTGAAAGCTTATTCTGTTGCAATTTGCACAATCACATTCTAAATGCCTGCATTACACCAGACTTAATTCAACCCCAGCACTTACAGTTTGTAAGTATTTCTACTGCAAGGTCCTTGGCTGAGTTATCACTGCCCTTAAATTGCAGGTAGCACCATGAAAGGAGGCTACCTTGAACAGACCAGAATAAGGAAGACAAGACTGTGCCACTCTCTTGCTGTGCAACATCCAGCATCATCATTTCACACTGAAAAACAAAAAAATGGAACACCAAGGAGATCCTCTTGTGCTGCAGAATGACATACAGCAGGCACTAAGTGAGCTGTGATGGGCTTTACTAGCCCACTCCCCCCAAAAAAGGCTGATTGCAGCTGACAAGCAGCAGAGAAAGCCATGAAGCAACACTGATGGGTTTGGTTTTGATAAATCCCTATGCTCAGCTACAGATGAGTCACTCTGTGCACTCAGCACACTTTTTCTGCCTATGTAAACGACCCTCCTCTGCTTACACCTCCCTTGGCAGCACAACCAGTCCTGACCTCTCCATATGGGATGGTGCCTAGTGTTGAGAGGGTGCCATGAAGATTTCTTAATAGCTCATCTTAGAGGTGACTTACTCTGCTACTATGAAATGTTAAGGCTTAAAGGAAAATACTACGATTAGTAAGAAAACCTAATCCTACAGGCTTAAACAGCCACAGTGACAGGAAAGGCAGTTCTCTAGCATACAGAGTAACACAGGACCTCAGCATGGTGGGGTTGAAAGGGACCTCTGGAGATCATCCAATTCAACCTCCCTGCTCAAGCAGGGCACCCACAGTAGCTTGTCCAGCAGCACAGTGCCATGGGGGTTTGGAAGCTCTCCACACAAGGGCACTCCACAGCCTCTCTGGGCAGCCTGCTCCAGGCCTCCAGCACCCTCACAACAACTTTCTCCTCTTCACATCCAACCTCCTAGGGTTCAGTTTGTGCCCACTGCCCCTTGTCCTGTCTCTGGGCACCATTGACAAGAGTCTGGCCCCAGCCTCTTGCCCCCCACAGCTCCTTTAGCTCTTGCTGAGCATTGCTCAGATGCCCTCTGGGGCTGCTCTTCTGCAGGCTCTCAGCCCCAGGGCTCTCAGCCATTGCTCCTCACAGAGCTGCTCCAGGCCCCTCAGTAGCTCTGCAGCATCCCCTGGGCTCTCTCCAGCAGTTCCCTGGCTCTCCTGAGCTGGGGAGTCCAGAACTGCACCCAGCACTCCAGATGTGGCCTGACCAGGGCAGAGTAGAGGAGAGGAGAACCTTCCTCAGCCTGCTGGCCACTCCCTTCTTCCTGCACCACTTAGAAGACCATTTGCCTTCTTGGCTATAAGGGCATATTGCTGTCTCATGGGGAACATCTCAGGCACACAGCTTGCATTGGAACTGCAAAGAAGCAGGAGTGCAGAGGCAGTTACCTCTCTGGCTGCCACCAGCAGAAGGGTGCCCATGACTGACAGGACTTCATTTATGTCAAAGTTCGCAGAAACTCCTTTTTCTGGTAACAGCAAGAGTCCACCTGGATCTTGGTCACTACAAAACAAAGACCTCCTTACTAACCAGCAACCAGCAGCACATTTCCAGAACACAAACTCGGGTCTCCCCTACTGCATGATTACTATCAAAGATCTGAAGTTTGGTTTCTGCCTGCTCCATCCTGGTTAAGTCCATCCCTACCATTACTATGGGCAAACAATCACCTGAAAAATTGGAAGACAGCCTAGGAGAAGGTCAAGAGCAATACACTGTGATTTCAGCATCAGCCTCAGACAACAACCTATGCAGCTGTGCAGTCAACGGCCACATTAAGTAGCAGCATTCTCCTTTCTGAAGCAAAGTCAGTTGATTATTTTAGAGATTTTTTTTCCAGGGCAATAAATATTTCTAACCAGGATTAGATATGAGCTCAGTAACAGCTGTGGGCTAACAGGCATTTTTTCCCCCCAATTCATGACCTCTTACCTGAAGTAGGAACACAAGGATCTGAAAGCAAGGTGTACAGACTGTTTATGTTCCTGTTGTGTGATGTTCTTCTAGAAAAGGAGAAAGATTTATCTATATGTTATGTTCTGTTTCCCTCCTCTGTGAGAAAAGATTCTCATTTCTGCCTTCTACTATTCATTATGTTAAGAAAATGTAGGGCTAGCTCCTCTGTCTTTGGATGAGCTGCAAAGAGAAGTGGAGTGGCAAAAAGAGCAAAGACAAGTAGGGTTTGACTTCTGTGAGACAGTGCCATTATTTGACAATGAGAAGCCAGATCTGGCCTGGTTTTCTGCATGAAGTAAGCAAGCACTGAACAATCACTTTCTCATTAAATGCTTTACCATCATAGTGAAGAGCTGTTGTCTCCTGGTCTGTCTGTCTGGGAAGAAGACTGCTGCTCCACTGAGTAAGGTGTTCTTAACTTCCTCCTTCAGCATTTTCATTGGCACGAAGTTACTGTCTGCCATATCCACCACTGCTCACAGAGAAAGGAAACAAACCCACCAGAATAAATTAAACCTCCATCTGCTAGAGGCACAGCTGAACTCAGTGTGTTATCTGACAGCTCCAAACCCTTTCAATCCCATTACTCACAGAGAACATAAGAAAAGAAATTTTGTGGCTTCTAGCAGGACAGACTTTTGTAACGACATATTTATTGAGTACATTAAGTCTTGACAACTCTCAAGGGTAAGGAAGCTTCCAAGATGTGACAGTGAATATGAACTGGTTAATATAGTTAGAGTCTAAATTTGCTTTTAGTGTTGTTACTGTTAAGTAAAGAAGACTAAAAATGACACCTGAATAAAGAGGATGTCAGCCTACTGCCATGAAATGTCATTTATAATTCCCTTTTTCTTCACTGGCTCCAAAGCCTTCCCTGTAAACCTCACAAGATCCTTATAACATCATCTATATGGAACAGTCGAGATAGATGAGAGCTCAGCAACAGTTAAAGGATCCCATTCCCTGCTGGTTCCAGAAGGTGACACATTTCAAAGTTTCCTATTGCAGCCGATCTCCTGACCACATATTGGCAGAGTCTACAAAAGCAGCATGCAATAACATGGCAAGAAGAAATCAACGAAACAAAGGGATGAGGAAAGCTCCACTGTGACAGAGCAATGAGCACACCCTGACCTGAAGAACTGTTGGACACCTTTGTAAGTGACACAGACAGTAGGATTGAGGCACTCTCAGCAAGTTTGCAGATGCCACCAAGCTGTGTGGTGTGGTTGACAGGTTGACAGAGGGACCTGGACAGACTGGAGTGCTGGGCCCAAGCCAACCTCACAAAGTTCTGCAAGGCCAAATGCAAGGTCCTGCAGCTGGATGGGGACAATCTCAAGCACAAATCCAGGCTGGGCAAGGAGTCGCTCAAGAGCAGCCTGGAGGAGAAGGCCTTGGGGGTGTCAGTTGGTGACAAACTTCCCAGGAGACAGCACTGGCCACTGGCAGCCCAGAGCCAGCTGGATGCTGACTGTATCCAAAGCAGGGAGAGCAGCAGCACAGAGAGGGGATTCTGCCTCTCTGCTCTGCTGAGACCTCACCTGCAGCACTGCCTCCAACTTGGCGGCCCCCAGCACATGGAGCAGCTGGAGTTGGGTCCGCAGGAGACTGTGAATGTGGTGAGAGGAGCTGGAGCACCTTCCCTGCAGGGACAGGCTGGGAGAGTTGGGCTGTTCATTGCAGAGTGGAGAAGGCTCCAGGGAGACCTCAGAGCAGCCTTCCAGTGCCTGAAGAGGCTCCAGGAGAGCTGGGGAGGGACTTGTGACAAGGGCTGGGAGTGACAGGAGGAGGGACAATGGCTCTGAGCTGGGAAAGGGGACAGTGAGACTGGAGAGAAGGAAGAAATTCTTTGAAGTGAGGGTGGGGAGACTCTGGCACAGGTTGCCCTACAGAGATTGTGGCTGTCCCCTCCCTGGGGGTGTTCAAGGCCAGGCTGGATGAGGCCTTAGCAACCTGTATTGGTGGGAGGAGTCCCTGCCCATGGCAGGGGGTTAGAACTAGATGAGGTTTGAGGTCCTTACCAACCCACACCATTCTATGAATATATGAACAGGAGCTGGCTTAGGCTCTAGCAGTGAAGACATTTTCCTAAATTTTAAGTACTTTAACACATTTATAAGCCAGAACAGTCACAGCAGCTAACCCACTCAGTATAAATTACCTTCACACAGATGTCTATAAAGCTCTTCTGCAGCTTCTGTGTGCCCAGATGTTTTGCTCTGAGATGTTTCCTTGTGTTTAGCAGTTTTATTGTCTCCGGTAAGTACAGAGAAGCAGCTCTGGAGAAGCTGCAGTAGCAGCGTTTGAGCAAGGACACATTCCTCCCTCGTGCTGTAAGAAAACATCAACCAAACAAAAGCAAAAACTAGACAAGAAGCTCCACTGCACCAAACAGCGAGTACTGTGGAGGTCACTAGCTCAGGTGGAGAAAAACACTTAGCAGAGAGCACACAGCCAAAAGCAGCACAGCTACCCAGCTAAATTAACCTACATCTCCAGCTTCTACAGAACACTGGAGCGTTCTGGAGTGCCCTCATGGCAGCAGCAAGAGAACAATGTTTATGCAAAGGGTGACGCTCAGGAAGAAGAAACTGCATCAATCCAAACCAGTCAGTGTTTACTTCTGCAGAGACAGAGCTGAGTCCTCAGCACACAGGAAACAGACTTACTTCTGGTGAAGTTTGCTGTAGAAATTCCAGAAGAGCTGCAAGTCCAGGCCTGTGAAATCTAAAAAAGACTTGTACTTGAGCCCTCTCTCCTTCTGCTGCACCTAGGAAAGGAAAAAAACACAGGGTGGGAAAATTAACTCTGAAGAGAGCACAAGTTAGAAAAGATAAATCCCTGACATCAGGTTTACAGCAGATATGTCCTAGAAATCCTAGAATGGCTCAGGTTGGAAGGGACCTCAGATATCATCTCCTCCAACCCGCCTGGTATGTTTCTTCCAGAAGTTGCCGTTTATCAAACAAGGATCACAAAACGGCTTAGGCTGAAAAGGATGTCAGAGGTCAACTACTCCAAGCCTCCTGCCATAAGCAGGGATACCTTCCACCAGCCCAGGCTGCTCAAGGCCTCATCCAACCTGGCCTTGAACATCTCCAGGGAGGATGTAGCCACAGCCTCCCTGGGCAGCCTGTTCAAGAGCCTCACTACCCTCACGCTGAAGAACTTCATCCTCAGCTCCAGTCTAACCCCGCTCTGCCTCAGCTCCAAACCATTCCCCTTTGGCCTGTCTCAGACACCCTCAGCAAAAGTCTCTCTGCAGCCTTCCTGCAGGATCCCTTCAGGCACTGGCAGGCAGCTCTAAGGTCCCCCCAGAGTCTTCTCTCCAGGCTGAACACCCCTAGCTCCCTCAGCCTGTGCTCACAGCAGAGCTGCTTCAGCCCTTGGATCATCTTTGTGGCCTCCTCTGGACTCATTCCAGCAGCTCTGTGTTCTCCTTCTGCTGGGGACAACAGAACTGGAGGCAGGATTGGAGGTGAGGTCTCAGCAGAACAGAGCCAAAGGGCAGAATCCCCTCTCTTGCCCTGCTGCCCGCACTGCTCTGGCTGCAGCCCAGCACACAGTTGCCTTCTGGGCTGCGTGAGGTCATTGCTGCCTCCTGGGGAGCTGCTCAGCAACTAACAGCCCCAGGTCTTGCTGGTGGGGCTGTGTGAGGAGCAGAGAAGGCCCTGGCTCAGTGCTGAGCAGTGGTTACGCAAACTGAAATATTCCTGAATTATCAACACTGTTTCCAGCACGAATCCATGACATGGCCCCTTAGCAGCTCCTACAAAGCCAATTACTTCCCCCTCAGCCCAGAGCCAAAGTGAGCTGGCCCATGGCTCAGGACAGAAGCTGAAAAGGCACAGCTGCAGGCACTGTGTGAACAAAACATCATCTTCATAACAACCCAGCTCTAAGCTAGGGGCAGAGAGGGTGGAAAGGAGCTAAGGGTGCTGGCTGACAGCAACTGGACACGTCGTCCCTGGGGCAGTTCAAGGCAAGGTTGGATGTGGCACTTGGTGCCATGGTCTAGCCTTGGGCACTGTGGTAAAGGGTTGGACTTGATGATCTGTGAGGTCTCTTCCAACCTTGGTGATACTGTGATACTGTGATACTGTGACATAAGCCAGCGTGTCTCCAGGTGGCCACAAGCATCCTGGCATGGATGGCAGCAATAGTGTGGCCAGCAGGAGCAGGGCAGGGATTGTGCCCCTGGACTCAGCACTGGTGAGGCCACATCTCAAATCCTGAGCTTCGGGACTTCACTCCAAGAAGAGCATTGAGGGGATGAAGCAGGTCCAGAGAAGGGCAACAAAGCTGGGGAAGGGTCTGGACAATAGAGCTGGGGAGGAGCAGCTGAGGGAGCTGGGGGTGTGCAGTGTGGAGAAAAAGAGGCTGAGGGCAGACCTCTTTGCTCTGTACAGCTCCCTGAGAGGAGGCTGGAGCCAGGTGGCGTCTGGGCTCTGCTCCCTAGTCTCAGGTGACATAAAGGCAGGAAATGGCCTGAAATTGTTCTGGGGAGGGTTACATTGGATATTGGGGAAAATTTCTTTGCTGCAGGAGTAGTCGGGGATTGGAACAGGCTGCCCAGGGAAGTGGTGGAGTCCTGATCCCTGGAAGTGTTCAAGAAACCTGTGGTCATGGTACTTGGGGACATGGTTTAGTGGCTGTGGTAGTGCTGGGTTGCTGGTTGGACTGGATGGAGGGTTCTTCCAAGCCAAACAGCTCTATGGCTCTAGGATCCTCAGCAGCAGGGTACATCATGCTGACACACATCAGACTCTTAGAATCAGACTGGTTTGGATTGGAAAGGACCTTTAAAGGTCAGCTAGTCCAACCCCCCCAAAGTGAGCAGGGATCTTAACTCTGTGTCTCACCCTAGATATTTACAGAAGTATTTCACATAAAAATAGAACAAGATTTTATCTACACAACTTTCCCAGACTGCCCCTCATGAATTTCTCCAGATGCAGATTTCACAAGTAGCTGCACTGTCCAACAGAGAATGGAGCATCCTCCCATTGCAGCTGCTTCACCCAGCACTGTAACCTGAGGCTGCAAAATGGTTCTTACTCCCTTCTGGACCCAAAGTGAGCATATTCTCAGCCAATCCATCACACACAGACAGGATGCCTGGTTTGCACAGCTGCCAAGAGCTGGTAGCAAGACTTTTCATTCACAATTTCTGTCAGCACAGCCTTGCTGCTTTTGGCATGGTCAATCCATGCTGAGAAAGAACTAAGTAGTTAAAATACCAGGTCCTGTGCCAGCTGCTGGATGAAATGAAGTGTTTTCAGAAGAAGAGTTGTGCCACAAACTGTATCCTCATCAGGTTTTGGACACTGCAGACAACTGACGCTCCCATTGGGCTGGTCTCGCAGGGGCCGCAGGTAGCCGAAGACACTCAGGCCCTGAACACCCAACCTCTCTGCTGCCTCTTGTCTGGTGCACAGGAACTTGATCATCAGGTACTGGAAGGGTATAAAACCAGCACAAGAGTAGGGTTTAAATGCTGATGCACACCTGGCATTCAAAAGGCATGAGGAGACTCCAGGTGGAGTTGGGAGAGGCAAAGCTTATTCTGGGTCAATTATGTCCAAAGATTAAAATAATGAGCCTAGGATTCAGGCTAAGCTTGAACTCTCCACACACCCAAAGCAGTCACAGTAATGGCTCTGTGACCTCTACAAGCATTTGCAAAATTAGTTTATCATCTCCATTCATTCTGCATCCTCTGCCCTTGGCTCTGTAGTCACAGCACTTTCGCAGGATACAAAGCTGTGAGCTGCATTTAAAAGCAAGCAGATGATCAAGCTGTAATACTGCAAACACAGTCTGCCCTTAGCAAGGTACAGAATGCAGACATTCTGCCATCCAAATGGACTTTGGAGCACTCCTAAGGCTCAGGGACTAAAGGTTAGACAACAGCAGAATCTCTTCAGAGACAGTGATAGGCTTACAAAAATTCCTAGTGGACTTCCAAGTGTGCCAGAGTATAAAAAAGGCCTGCAGAGTCACACTCCAGTGGCAAGAAAAATGCAGCGGCTGAAAGCAAAGTTTCCTCCTTTAGTACTACAAACCCAAAGCCATGTTCTGCCATCTGCAAACAGAAAAGTCCCACATTCCTCAAGGGAATCAGCCTGATGGAACTGCTTAGTAGTTGTCTTGTCCTTTCAAAAAGGGGCTGAGGGAGCTGGCTCCAAAAGCTCAATGCTGTAACTGGGCAGCAGTTAATCCTCCCAGCAATTGGAATCAAGCAAACCCTGGCAGCCTTTTCAGGCACATATGCTCAGGAGAAAGGCAGCGGCCTGTGCATGAGCACCAAAAGCTGATGCTGAAGCACCTTTTATCCACAGCTATAGATGTGTAGACAGAAAGCCAAAGAATACAGCTCAGAGGATAAAAGTTGATTCACTCATTTTACAAGAAATTCACTCACCCTTCCCTCTATCCATAGAAGTTCTCCTTGCACACAACAGAGCTGCATAGATTTACCCTGGTATTACACCACAGCAAAGGGAGAAGCCTCTACTCACTGACTGGGCTAATGGATCTCATGGGTTCTTACTTGGGAAACTCTGCACTGCTGCATTTTGACATCAACTTCATCCCACTCTTCTTCCACTTCAAACCAGCCAATAGGGTCATCATCTCCCAAATCATCACAGGAACATCTGCTTCTGTGTATGAAAGGATTTAACAAATTGTGTCAGAGAAGGCCTCAAGAATTGCCAAGCTGTTGATAAACTACTAAAATATTGTTTGCATGTTACTTGGTAGAGTCAGAGAATGGTTGGACTCCACGACCTTGAAGGCCTTTCCCAACCAAAACAGTTCTGTGATTCTGTTACAGCTATAAAGTAGAAACTTTCATGTAGCCAAACTCTAACACGGGCACAGTGAGAGAACTAAGGAAATCTTTTCAGTCGTGGTTCCTAACCTCCTGAGAAAGGAATGAAATAAAGGCTAATTGACACCTGATCTTCCTGCAGTGTTTTGTCATCAGAATGTCCTTTACAGAGTCTGTTATGTCCCTTAGGATGCAGGGCTGTGAATCAATAGGCTGAAGACAGCAGCCATGTGCAGACTGTGTGCCCCAGGGCTCAGGACTGCAGACAATCTTGTTCAGCATATTGACCCAGATGAAAAGACAGAGTGGATCTTCAGTGAGTTTGCTGATAGTCCCAGACTGGGAGCAGTGCTGACACCCCTCATGCTGTGCTGCCATTCGGCCACATCTGGGCAGGCTGCAAAGCTGGGCAGAGGGAACTTCATAAAGGTCATCAAGGGCAAGTTCAGGGTCCTGGTTCTGGGGAAGAAAAACCTCCTGTAGCAGGACAGGTGAGGGAGGACCTGCTACAAAGCAGCTCCAAGGAGAAAGACCTTGGGGTGCTGATGGACAAGTTTCCCACGAGGCAGCAATGTGCCCTTAAGCCAAGAAGGCCAATGGTGTCCTGGGAGGCATGAAGAAAAGTGTGGCAGGCAGGTTGAGGGAGTTTCTCCTCTCTTCCTATTCTACCCTAGTCAGGCCACATCTGGGTTCTGGCTCCAGTTCTGGGCTCCCCAGTTGTTACAGGTTGAGGATTAGTGTGCAATCATAGATAACAGTCCCCCAGAGTACCAGGAGTGCCAGAGGGCTAGTCTGGATATTACAAATATTTTTATCCCATCCAATCCTCCTGCAAATCTCTATATAATCAGACAGTACAGCCTGCTCATTCTCTTTTGCACTTTGCTCTTGCTCTCTGGCTCTTTTCCTTCTGCCTCGCTTAACTTTGTCTGGGTTTGCTGTGTGGGAGGTAAGATCCAACTGCAGCCGGGACAGAAAGGCACAACTTCAGCTGCACAGCGCAGCCTGCAGGCTTGGCCTAGCAAGGACTGGGCCACTGTCAGGTTGCACACAGATACAGAGAGAGGCATTTATTTATTAATTCTTGTATTTAGTCTACTTTGGAAAATATTATTTTCATTTAACATCCAAATTCTGTGCTGAGTGCTGTTATTTACTTCTTTGGGGTAAAACCCACATTCTGCCTGGTGCAAACCCAGCACACCAGCTCAGGAGAGACAGGGAACTGCTGGAGAGAGTGCAGGGAACTGCTGGAGAGAGTGCAGGGAACTGCTGGAGAGAGTGCAGGGGAGGCTGTGAAACTGCTGAGGGGCCTGGAGCAGCTCTGTGAGGAGCAAAGGTTGAGAGCCTGCAGAAGAGCAGCCCCAGAGGGTATCTGAGCAATGCTCAGCAAGAGCTAAAGGAGCTGTGGGGAGCAAGAGGCTGGGGCCAGACTCTTGTGAGTGGTGCCCAGGGACAGCACAAGGGGCAGTGGGCACAGACTGCAACCCAGGAGGTTGTATGTGAAGAGGAGGAGCAAGTTGTTTGCTGTGAGGGTGCTGGAGGCCTGGAGCAGGCTGCCCAGAGAGGCTGTGGAGTGTCCTTGTGTGGAGAGCTTCCAAACCCCCATGGCACTGTGCTGCTGGGCAAGCTGCTGTGGGTGCACTGCTTGAGCAGGGAGGTTGGATTGGATGATCTAGAATCTACGGTTCTATAATCCCCAGATGTCCCTTTCAGCCCCACCCTGCTGCGATTGAGTGAAAAAGGCCATCCATCCACACCTGGTCTTCAGGAACTGTTTGAACTCTTGTAGCTTCCATTGGTCATAGCTTTCAAATCTCCTGAAGTGCTCCTCTGCATGGAACTTCTCTGAGGCACTGCTGTAGGCAAATACCAGCCCACACTGAGCCCCAATGGCTCCCCTTCGAACCTTAAAGAACAAGCCCCAAGCAACAGATTAAAAATTGACATTCAGAAAAGTTGTGGCTTTCACACTCACACACAACAATAAACCTATGGATAGGAATCAGTGACAAAAGTGATGCCTGGAGCTGCTCTAAGGAAAACGGAACCACCTGTAGAGAACTGGTATGAAAACTTTTGTAACTCCCTGCTTGACCTTCAATAAATTCTGCTTTAGAAATCTCACCAAATTTTGTCCTAGCCATGAGGTTTAATCCCCAAATCTTGCATTTGAATCAGAGAAGAACACAGTGAGTGTTCAAATTAAGCTGACGTCTCTGAAATGATGATGACAGACACTGTATTTAATCATGGAATGGTTTGGATTGGAAGGGACCTCCAAAGCTCATCCAGCCCAACTGCCCTGCACTCAGCAAGGATATACTCCACTACAGCAACTTGCTCAGTCTTCTCCAGCCTGACCTTAAAGATCTCCAAGAATGGGTTCTCAAGTACATCCCTGGGCAACCTACTGCAGTGTTCCAGCACCCTCACCACACAGAACTTGTTCCTCACATCCAATCTCAATCTACTCTTTCCATTTCAGACCACTGCTCCTCATCCTGTCACTGCAGGCCTTTACAAACAGTCCCTCTGAAGCCTTCTTAGATGACCTTTGGAGATTCCTTCAAACCCAAACCATTCTGTGATTCTTGTAGCCCCCCTCAGGTACTGGAAGGCTGCTCTAAGGTCTCCTTGGAGCCTTCTCTTCTCAACAACGAACAGCCCCAGCTCCCTCAGCCTGTCATCACAGGAGAGGTGCTGCAGCCTCCTAATCATTTTCATAGCCCTCCTCTGGATCTGCTCCACTGGCTTCAGTGCATCACATGACACAGGTGAAGGCTAGAGAAAAATCAGTGTTTTCACTGCATGTGTGTGGCACACCAAAACAATTTAAGGTCTCAACCTCCTTAAGCTCCTTGGAAGTTTCATAAAAGCAAACTCCCAAACTACTAGTGCTAGTCCCAACTAACACTGTTGAATGAGAGATTCAACAGTTCAGTTCACAATAAAAAAGACAGTTGTAATTCAGCTCCAGCATTAAGAAGAGAATGAAGCCAGAGGAATTTCCTACCTTTATCCTTATCTGTGTCACTTGGAAGGAAGATTCGGTTCCAGTAGAAAGAATGATGCTGGCTCTGGTCTTCCCAGTCTCAGTAAGAAAACCTAAAGCAGGAGTGGGAATGGAATGAAGTTGGTAGGGTTGCTAGTGCAAACAGCTGCAAAGACATGTTGATTGTGGACTAAGGAGGGGGAACTAAACTAATCCAAACCCACTCTGCTTCTCTAGGGAAATGTTCACTGGGAAACGCTTCCAGACAAAAGAGGAAAGGACAAGGAAACAGACTGTATGCTGTTAGTGTGTGGGTCTAAAGGTGTCTCTCCAGGGAGTGCCGGCTCTATAGCCACTTTCAGGACGATTCCTCTCTGAAGTTTGTTAGCGGCTCCCAATGTTACTTTGGCTTATCATAAAATGATGAAGGTTGGAAAAGACCTATAAGACCACTGAGTGCAACCATAATCCAGCTACCATGACCACTAAACTGCAGCATGAAGCATCACACCTACAGCTTCTTGAACACCTCCTGGATTGGGGACTCCACCACCTCCCTGGGCAGCCTGTGTCAATCCCTGACCATACCTGCAAAGAAATTTTTCCTCATCTCCAACATAACCCTCCCCTGGCACAATTTCAGGCCATTGCGTCTCATCCTATTGCCATTTACCTGGCAGAAGAGACCAGCACCAGCCTCACTCCAACCTATCAGGTACCTGTAGTGAGCAGTAAGAGCCAGGCTGGATGAGGCCTTGAGTGACCTGTTCTAGTGGGAGGTGTCCCTGCCTATGGCGCGGGGGCTGGAACTAGATGATCTTTGAGGTCTCTTCCAACCTAAACCATTCTATGATAAGATCTTCCCTTAGCCTTCTCTTACAGCTCTGTTGACTGATCTAACTCCCTGCTCCTCAGGCTGCAATCCTTAAAACATCAGAAGACAGCCTGCCGAACACCTCTGGGAACCAAAGCAGTACACGGGAGCAAACAAAAGGGTAAAACAAGCATTCAGAAGGGCCCTGGTTCTATCCTAACAGTTTCCACTCCCCAGCAGCACTGCACAAGACAAAGCACATGAAGGTTTAAGATGTGGCATTTCGTTTCAGGATAGAACACACACATCTCTTTCTCTAGGTTGTATGCAATCCCTAAAAGTATGTCATGAGCCCAGACAGCTTCAAAGGAGAATGCCCAGTTCTGTGCAGCCAGGGACATCTCACTGACTTCCATCACTCTCTCCATATTTGGGATGCCAGCAGTGGCCAATTCATGACCTCAATGGGCTCTGCTATCATTTACTTAGTGACAGTTCATTGCTCACTTTCACAGAACAGCAGTAACTCTCCCCCAGATGCACTCTCTTGCCAGGCTGGCCTGATTTGACAATCAGCTGGCTCCTGAGGCATTCACCTTGTTGTAAAATGCAACTGCCAGTTGGCTTGGTTGTTGTTCAATTATTGCTCTTCCGTATCAAATTGTTGAGTAGTTACAGTACCATGGCCTCGCTAACAGCCTGTGTGGCTGCTTGGATATTCTGGATTGCACTATTCCTTTTAGATTTGTGAATGGACAACACCATGATCCTAACCTTAAACTGGTATCCATTGCCACAGAGAACATAACAGAGAAGTAGGCTCACTGACCACTGCTGGTCAGAACAATCCGCTGGAGGTAGCAGAGACTCTGTTTTTTTAAACTATTTTTTGTTGTTTGTGTTTTTCCCTCCCTCAATCAAATCCTGTGGTCTCCTTACAAGAAGGACTAGTAATAAACTGGTCAGTTTTAAGACTTGACTTGACAAGGTCCTGGGCCCTGTCACTTAAACTACCTGAGCACCTAGAAAAGTTGGGCCAGATGACCCCTGGGATCCCTTCCAACCTGGCATTCTGTGACTCTAAGTTCTTACCATCCCCAGTCCATGGCTCTACAAGGAGGTTTTCAGGCCCTGATTTATCTTCTTTTCCCTTCACATCACACGCTTGCAAAGTTAGCTGCAATGGTTTTCCTAGAGGAGAAAAATCAACAGGTTTATCAAACTCATAATAAAGAAATGTCAAGTTCTTGACACAGTAAAGCAAATGAGAAAGAAATCCCAACACTGTGAGGCTTTTACCATTGTCACACAAAAAGAGAAAGGAATAAACTGGAGCATAACAGATACAGTGACTTAAACCAGCCAAAGCTTTAGATACAGCAGGGCAGCAAAAGCCATGGCCACTCAAGTTCCTTCAGCTATGTGCACACTTTGGACTTCACAGCACATGAACCACCCTCAGCTTGCAGCAATTGCTCTAGGAAAAACAAAACCATTGTCAAAATTGAGACTAAATATTGCTGTTGTAACTATAAAATAATGATTAGAGTCTTTGGCAGAAGACAAGAAGACCTAACATAAAACATCCTAAAAGGTAAGGGGAAAAGCTCTTCATGAGAGCCTGATGGCAATCTCAGAAGCTGACACCTGAGAAAATACAGATTTGTTCAAGCAGTGCAGTTGATGCTGCAAATTCTTAGTGCCTTGTGTTGCCCCAGGCATGGCTCCACACCTCGGACAGGCTCGGATCACTTCAGAGAAGGGATAATTAAAGAAGTGCAAACAGCTGCTAGTGACAGTACATTTAAAAACACATCTTAAGTTGGTGCAGGTCTCCAAGAGAGACATTTTATGAGGCTAAATGTAGCCAAAAAGGGGTGTTTGTCAAAGAATAAAACACTTGCTGTCATTTGCCTTCTGTGCAGTACAGACACTGTCACCATCTTGGTAATGGGACCACTATGTAGTGAGGCCAGACTCATTTCAGTGGAGCCCAGGGGATATGACAAGGGGCAACAAGGGGCACAAAGTGGAATGCAGGAGGTTCCATCTGGAGATGAGGAGAAAGCTGTTTGGTGTGAGGATGCTGGAGGCCTGGAGTAGGCTGCCCAGAGAGGTTGTGGAGTGTCCTTGTGTGGAGAGTTTCCAAACCCCCTGGGCACTGTGCTGCTGGGCAAGCTGCTGTGGGTGTGCCCTGCTGGAGCAGGGGGTTGGACTGGATGATCTCCAGAGGTCCCTTCCCACCTCACCATGCTGGGGTTCTGTAATCTACAACGTTCATGTTTTCTCCCTGGAGATGATGCCACCCGGTTCCTAGAGTGGTTTGGGTTGGAAGAGATCTTAAAGATCATCCAGTTCCAGCCTCGACACCTTCTACTAGCCCAGGTTGCTCAAGGCCTCATCCAGCCTGGCCTTGAACATCTCCAGGGAGGACACATATTCACAGACAGGGTTCCGTTCATAGATCACAGAGAGCTGAGCTGATCACCTTCTACCAGGGCTGTTCACCTTCACATATTATCTTCTTGATAACAGTTGTGGATTTCTAAGTCTTGTGCAATTCCAAACCTCAGCAGAACAACTCCAAGGCAGCCTGCAGCTGATGCATGCACAGCGCAGGATCAGCAATACATTTACCGTATTTATAGAGCAGTTCTGTCTTTACTGCTGCCATGGAGGAGATAAGAGCTGACGCCTTGTATGGAGTGTCCAGGTGATCAGTGATTGTGCAAAGGGAACTCAGCACTTTGGCAACACTCCCTCTGGCTAAGGCAAAGGCCAACAGTGTGAGTTCAACTTCTGGAGTAGTACAGCAGCTAGGGAGGGAAAGAGACAAAAGGCTGAGAAGAAAACTCAAGATCAACAGTGTCTATATAGGAAAAACACCCCAACCCCTCCAAGGTGCCTATTAATGGTTTTGAGAGCTTTCAGGATACTAAAAAAGAGCAGGTGAGTTAAAATCCTGGGACAGGCTGCCCAGGGATGTGGTTGAGGCTCCATCCCTGGAGACATTCAAGATCAGACCGGCTGTGGCCCTGGGCAGCCTGATCTAGTTGGAGGTGCCCCCACTGACTGCAGGGGAGTTCAACAAGATGACTTTTGAGGGTGCCTTCCAAGCCAATGCAATCTGTGAAGCTGTAAAAGGAGAACTGTTTGTTATACAAATCCTTCAGAACCATTTTTCACTACATGAAAACACATCACCACAGCCTCACCTTGTTATTCTGATAAGGAAGCTATCAACTTCTTCCAAAACGTTTGGAGATAGGAAGCTTGAGAAGTCTGTAGAGCCGGCTGTGAGGGATAGAGGTGGCATGTGCTGCAGGGCTTTCCTGGTGAAAGAGACAAGAGAATATCAGAAAAGCAGACAGAATCAGAGGCAACATCCTTTGAAAATGAATCCAGGCATCTGCAGCTTCACACTTTTCATGAGCACATCTCTACAGATTCTGAAAGCAGAAAATCTCTTCACACAGAGGATGTGAACACCTAAGAGCAGGATTGCATTCTAGGTGGGGAAAGTTCAACAACTGCTCCCTAATCTTGAATCTCAACCTCATAACCTCAGATTTAGTAGCACAAATACATCAAGGAGTTTGAAATGAAGACTGTGACAGCATTAGAAACAGCTTAGTGTACAATTACTACTTCATTTTAAATAGAACCACTTGATGGCAAGGGTGGAACAGGCTCCCCAGGGAGGTTGTGGCTGTCCCCTCCCTGGAGGAGTTCAAGGCCAGGTTGGATGAGGCCTTGAGCAACTTGTGTTGGTGGGAGTTGTCCCTGCCCATGGCAAGTGGTTGGAACTAGATGAGCTTTAAGGTCCCTTCCAACCTAAACCATTCTCTGATTCTATGAACGCCAGGTTTGGCAAATCTTGGAACTATCAACGTTAGAGGCAGAATCATGGAATGGTTTGGGCTCGAAAGGACCTGTAAAAGTCATCTTGTCCTACCTTCCTGCAGTCAGCAGGAACATCCCCAACTAGAGCAGGTTGGCCAGAGCCCCACCAAGCCTGTCCTTGAATGTGCCCAGGGATGAGGCCTCCACCACCTCCCCCAGCAATCTGTTGCAGTAGTCTACCACCCTCAGAGTTAACAACTTCTTCCTAATGTCCAATCTCAATCTACTCTGCTCGAGATTCAAACCATTGCCTCTTGTCCTGGTGCCACATGCCTTTAAAAATAGTCCCTCCCCAGCTTTCTAGTAGGCCTCCTTCAGGTACTGCACCTCAGCTGTGTGTATGAAACTATCTAAACTTCAGAGGGTTCAGAGACAACTCAGATTAAAGGTAGGCTTGATGGACTTTAGCCTCCAGGACTCATTGACCTGATGACAGCAGCGCTCTTAGGCAGTGGCACTGTGCTAACTGAGCTCTATAAAAGCTGCTGTGGGAGTGGAATGATTTTATTAGAATTCCAATCCCTCAAGTCAGGGAGCATAAACGGTTGGCAGTCAAACAAGGAAATGCTGCACAGAACGCAGCCAACAAGCACAAGCAGCCACCTGCACAAGAGTACTGCACAGACCCAGCTGTGCCCCTGTGCAGGTCCAGCAACAATGCTGGAAAGGGTCTGGAGAACAGAGCTGGTGAGGGGCAGTTGATGGAGCTGGGGGTGTTCAGTCTGGAGAAGAGGAGGCTGAGGGGAGACCTCATTGCTGTCTATAGCTCCCTAAGATGAGGCTGGAGCCAGGTGGGGGTTGGGCTCTGCTCCCTTGTAGCAAGTGATAGGACGAAAAGAAATGGCCTGAAGTTGCCCCAGGGGAGGTTTAGGTTGGATGTGAGGAACAATTTCTTCCCAAAAGGGTTGTCAAGGCCTGGCCCAGGCTGCCCAGGGCAGTGGTGGAGTCCCCATCCCTGGAGACTTTTCAAAGTCATGGAGATGTGGTCCTGAGGGCCATGGTTTGTTGGTGACCTGGCAGTGCTGGGTTAAAGGTTGGACTGCATGAGCTTCAAGGTCACTTCCAACCAAAATAATTCTAGGATTCTCATATTCTAAAAATTACTTTTCAGTGTCCATCCAATCCTGACTTAGCAGCTAGATTAGACACAATAGCAAGGAAAGTTACACTTGTTCCAGTATGTGCAAGTGGATCAAAGAGGAATATCAGAATTCACATAGTGTGATAGTTGAAAAGTTGTTTGAGCACCTGAATGGAGGGTGTGGAAATGAGTTAGACAAGACAGATTAGTTCAGTAAGGATGGAAGTATTCAAAAGATGAATTAAAACACAAACCCCAGAGCTCAGTGCCCAGGGAAGTTTGATACTTACTGAGTGTTCTGTAAAATGGTGTGAACAAAGGCTGGGTTGGTTTCCATGGAAGCTGTTACCAGAGAGGTGAGCAGGGACCAGTACCAGATAGCTGAGGCATCACCCACAGAGACTCCCACCTTCTTAACTCTTTGATAGCCAACAGCCCTGAGCCCATGGATTCTGGTATCACACCCATCACTGAGGCAGCGCTTGATGTTTATCTGTACATCTGTCAAAACACAACATGGATTTGGGTTCCTTTCTAGTTTCTTCTGCTGACTTAACAGAATGCAGATATTCCAAACAGTGCTTGCTGCAGGACCTCTTTGACAACCAGCAGCAGCTCTATAATAGGAATCCCACAGATACATCAGTGTGCATGTGTTTGGGTTTCTTCACTCTGATTTGGAAAATGTAGCCTCTGAACGGCTTATGGGATCCACTGTCTGTAGAAAAAGACTCCCAATGTGGAAAACAGATGCTAGACTTCACCTGAACCTTTTTAACTACAGACATAGAAAGTGTGTTTGGACTAATAATGGCGAAGACAGGGACAAAGAGTGATGCCTAAAAGCAAAATTTTAGGTTATATATTAATTTCCACCCAAGCTCGTGGCCATTTTACACAAGCTAACTTTGTCCTGTTCCTTCTCAGGAGCACGAGCCATGCTGCAAAAGTTCTGCACAGAAATCCTGTAGCCTGCAGAAACCAGAGGAAAGAGCAGCTCCTCTTTGCTTGATTTCAATACAGCGCCCACAGACCTACCAGGCTTAAAAACCCTCTCAGTGAAAACCCTGCTTACAGGAATCATCTGACCGGTCTGAGAGTTTTGCTACCTGTTGCTCCAAAGCAATGTTTCTGATGGGTACTAGTCTCCAAAACAATCACAGAATGGTTTGGATTAGAAGGGAGCCTCAAGATCATCCAATCCCAACCCCTTGCCATGGGCAGGCACACCTCCCACCAGCACAGGTTGCTCAAAGCTTCATCCAGCCTGGCTTTGAACACCTCCAGGGAGGGGTATCCACAGTCTCCCTGGGCAACTCGTGCCTGTGTTTCCCCACCCTCACCATAAGAAAACCCTTTCATGCTGAAAACAGAGATCTTAAAATTGATCAGGGCCTTCAAACCAAGAAGTTAAAACTGTATCTTTAGTCACTGCAGCCCTGCAGCCCTCCAGCCCTTAGCCTAAGTCACAGGCAGACACCATGAGAAAGGCTCACAAGACTTAGGAAGAAATTCTTGGCAGTGAGGGTGGGAGACACTGCCACAGGTTGCTCAGGGAGGTTGTGGATGCCCCCGCACTGGAGGTGTTCAAGGCCAGGTTGGATGAGGTCTTAAGCAACCTGGACTAGTGGCAAGTGTCCCTACCATGGCAGGGGGTTGGAGTTGGATGAGCTTTGAGATCCTTTCCAACCCAACCCAGTCTGTGACTCTACGACTCTTTCTCTGTTTGAAACAAAATTGAAATGAAAACAAGTCTGTAACCCAGAGGGAAATTCAGAGCCTTCTGCTCCAACAACTGACAGTTAACACATCACTCTAGCATCTCCCCAGCCTTTTGCCTTCCAACACAAAGCAGCAGCAGAACAAGGCAGGGTATCTTTGACTCACACATCTGGCTGATGTTGGCGTTCTCCAGCAGCGTCACGTAGCCAGTGATGTTGCTGGGGATGTGAACGTCTCGCACCTCCTGCAGGCTGCTTGCATTTCCTGCCCACTGCCACTGTCACCTGCTGGGGCATGTAGCTCTGGTCATTAGCGGCCACTGCGATGGACAGATGTCTCAAAACAACATCTGGCTTCATCTTTAAACTGCAAAGCAAAAGATAAACAGTTGTTGGAAGGAGGAAGGTAAGTTGAGTGCTTCACCTTTAGCTAAGCTTCATTCAGTTTCCACTTCTACAGAATCAAAGAGCACTGAAGCTAGAGGAGAGCAGGTTTAGCCTGGAGATGAAGAAATTCTTGACGGTGAGGGTAGTGAGACACTGGAATGGGTTTGCCCACGTGGATATTCCCTCCCTGAAGGTGTTCAAGGCCAAGCTAGATGAGCCTTGAGCATTTGGTCAGTGGGAGGTGTCTCAGGGCTTGAATCTAGATGACCTTCGAGGTTCCTTCCAACCCATTCTGTGACTCTATGCAATTAAGTCCACTGAAAATGACCAAGTGCTCTACAACACTGCCAACCATGAGTCATGGTGGACAGGTCAGAAAACTTGCAATTGACTTAGAGAACTCCCCAGTCTCCCTCTCAAAGTTCTCCTGTTCCTCAGCTTTTCAATTGAGAATTCATTCCTCAGGAACAAAACCACAGTGTTAATAATGCTGAGATTTCTGTTTGTTTTAACTATATATGCATAGAACTACTGAAAATTCAACCAAACATTCCTGGTTTCTGGAACTTCCTAGAGGTAGCACAGGGCTCCTGTTCAAGTACTGCTCACTGCATCTCTAATAAAGTTTGGAGAACTCCCCTACAGATCATAGAATTGTTTGGGTGGAAAGAAACCTCCAAAGCTCATCCAGCCCAACCCCCCTGCACTCAGCAAGGACATCCCCCACTACAGCAGCTTGCTCAGAGCCTTCTCCAGCCTGACCTTGAATAAGCTCCACAGATGGGGATCCGTTCCTGGGCAACCTGTTGCAGAGTTCCAGCACCCTCATGGTGCAGAACTATTTCCTCACATCCACTCTCAATCTGCTTTGCTCTCATTTCAAACCACTGTCCCCTGTCCAGTCCCTGCAGGCCTTTGGGAATTGTCCTTCCTGCAGCCCTCTTTCTAGCCCCCTTCAGGCACTGGCAGGCCTGCTTTTAGGTTTCTCTTCTCATCTCCCAGGGTGAACACCCTCAGCTTCCCTCAGCTTGTCCTCATAGCAGAGATGCTCCAACACCTGATCATTTTCATTGCCCTCCTCTGGACCCTCTCAATTAGGTGCTGGAACAGATTCTCCTTCAATGTGTGATCAAGGCTAAGGTCAGACAGGCTGTTCCCCTGCAGCCCACTGAGGTCCACACCGGAGTAGATCCATCTGCAGCCCACAGAGGAGCCCACACTAGAGCAGGTGGATGTCTGAAGGAGGCTGCAACCTCACAGAAAGCCTGTGCTGGAGCAGGGTCCAGGCAGAACCTGTGGCATGGGAAGAGAAGCCCGTGCTGGAGGAGGTTTGCTGGCAGGAGTTGTGACCCTATGGGGGACCCACACTGGAGTAGTCTGTTCCTGAAGGACTGACTCTTGTCGAAGGGGCCCATGCAGGAGCAGTTCATGATGAACTGCAGCCCAGCCAAAGGACTCAGACTGGAGAAGTTCATAGAGGACTGATTCCCATGGGGCTCACCCCACACTGGAGCAGGGAAAGAGTGTGAGAAGTCCCCCCCTTGCAGAGGAAGGAACAGCAGAGACAAAGTCTGATGAACTGACCACAAACCTCATTCCTCATCCCTCTGCACTGCTGGGAGGAAGGAGGTATAGAAGCAAGAGTAAAGTTGAGCCCAGGAAGAAGGGAGAGGTGTGGAAGGCATTTCAAGTTTTCAGTTAATTTGTGCTCATTCACCTGCTCTGATTGATTGGCAACAATTAATTTCCCTAGGCTGGCTCTGTTTTGCCTAGGTCAGTAACTGCTGAGTGCTCTCCCTGCCATTACCCAACCTAGGAGCCTTCGATTCTGTTTTTTCTCCTCTGTCCAGCTGAGCAGGACAGTGATAGAGCAGCTTTGAAGGGCACCTGGTGTCCAGTTAGGGCCAACGCAAGCAGAAAAGCCCACTGGCTGCAGTGCTAAGGCCTAGGAAGCACAGAGTGCTGAGGTGCTGACCGATCCAGTGGGAGCGTGCGCTGCGTCCGACTGCCAGAAGGAGCTGGTCTCGCCGTTGGTCATCTTGTCAATGTCAGCAGAGTTGGATGAGGTCTCGATGTGGGGTGTAGCACTGGTAACAGACTTCAGTTTGTCTGACCCTGATTTCCATTCAGGTCACTGGGTATTCTGCAAAGAAGAGAGATACCCCCAAGTCCTCGTGGTAGCTGTCCCACAGAAATCCACTTGGGGGGCACAGAATGCAGCTCTGGAGAACTATTTTGCAGACCACTGGAAGACAGTCAAGTTTCACCTCAGACTGATGGCAACAACACAGTCAGTAAGGGAACACCTTCCTTCCCTGGAATTCATCTCATCCCCTGCTGGCCTCATCAGTGCTTTATTATTACAAGGTGTACTGTCGTAGGGCAAGAGAGCACTGTTTAAGCTTGAAGGGGCCAGACTGAGACTGTAGATGAGGAATAATTCTTGAGAAGTGAGGGTGGGCTAGAATAGTGAACAAGTTGTCCAGGGAGGTTGTGTCTGCCCCCTCACTAGAAGTGTTCAAGGCCAGGCTGCACAAGGCCTTGAGCCTACCTGTGCTGGTGGGAGGTATCCCTGCCCATGGCAGGGGGTTTGGAACTGGATGAGCTATGAGGTCCCTAACCAAACCAAAACTATTCCAGGAATTGTGAATTATGATGTCACAAATACACACATAATAGGAACAAGTGAAATATGGTGGAGAAGAACTCCACTCATATACTCTAGAGAAGGGACAAAGCAAACTGTTTCCCCACGCAGCTTGATCTACCTCAACAGAAAGCAAACACCTGATAGCAGTACAGCTGCAAAGGAGACATCCTTCTAGGGTGGCCACAGGACAGTACCACCTGAAATCCAGAGAAAGATTCACCACTTCCACCACAAACCAATCACTTATTTTAAAGTACTGAGCAGTCAGCTTCAGAAGACATTGACCTGAAGAGGGAAATTAAGTTTGCAACTAGTAGGAAAGACTTGTCTGAGTAGAAAATATAGCTAAGTTGTAAACTATCACTTGAGGCTTCAGGACACTCTCAGTGAGTTTGCAGATGAAATCAAGCTGGGAGGCAGTGCTGATGCGATGAAGGGTAGGGAGGGATCTGAACAGGTCAGATCAATGGGCTGAGGCCAGCTGTATGAGATTCACCCCAGCCAAATGTCAGGTCCTGCACTTGAGTCCACAACAACCCCATGAGTGCTCCAGGCTTGGGGCAGTGTCTAGAAAAGCTGCCCCAGCAGAGAAAGACCAGGGGTGCTGGTCAACAGCAGCTAAAAGTGAGCCAGGCTGTGCCCGGATGGCCAGAAGGCACCAGCATCCTGGCCTGGATCAACAGTGGTGTGGCCAGCAGGAGCAGGAATAAGTGATGATGCCCCTGGGCTTCAGCACTGGTCAGGCCACACCTCATCCTGGGTTCAGTATGGGGCTCTTTGCTCCAAGAAGGACACTGAGGGCTGCAGCAGGTCCAGAGAAGGCAACAAAGCTGGGGAAGGGTCTGGAGAACAGGGCTGAGCTCATTGCTCTCTACAGTGACCTGAAAGGAGGCTGGAACCAGGCAGGGGTTGGGCTCCCCAGTAACAAGTAACAGAACAAAAGGAAATCACAGAATCAGAGAATGTCAGAGATTGGAAGGGACCTCCAGAGATCCACTGAGTCCAATTCCCTGCCAAAAGCTCAAGGTGCCCCAGGGGAGGTTTAGGTTGGACATTGGAAGAAACTTCTTGACTGAAATGTTTTCCAAATACTGGCACAGGCTTCCCAGGGCAGTGGTTGAAACCCCATCCCTGGAGGTGTTTCAGAGAGGCAGAGATGTGGTGCTGAGGGCCATGCATTAGCCCCAGCCTGGTAGAGTTGGAGAAACAGTTTGACTGATGAGCTTAAAGGGCTTCGCCAGCAGAAGGGAAAACAAAGATAGTATCTACCTCTCTCTTTTAGGAGGAAGTCGATCCAAGGAGTCCCTCAGCAGCGAGGAGCGCAATGGTGCAGACGCTGTGGAAGTACTCGAGCGCCGGGTAGGGGATGGCAGTGCTGGAGATGCCGGTTCCGGTGCAAGAAGCGGAGGATCATGGCCGCGTGCAGCCCCAGGCGCTCCTTGGACTCCGAGAAGATATCGATGAAACCTGGAAAGAGACAGCACTGTGTCAGGCTGCAACACATGCTGCCCAAAGCACCATCTGAGTCCAGTTCTGGGGACCCCCAACACAAGAAGGACATGGAACCTACTGGGGTGGGTCCAGAGGAAGCCACAAAGATGATCAGAGGGCTGGAGAAGCTCCCCTGTGGGCACGGCTGGGAGACTTGGGGCTGTTCACCTGGAGAAAAGAAGCTCCAGGAGACCTCAGAGCAGCCTTCCAGCACCTGAAGTGGCTCCCAAGACAGCTGGGGAGGGACTTCTGACAAGGGCCTGGGCAGTGCCAGAAGGAGGGACAATGGCTCTGAGGTGGGAGAGGGGAGATTCAGACTGGAGATGAGGAAGAAATTCTTGAGTGAGGGTGGGGAGAGACTGGCACAGATTGCCCAGGGAAATTGTGGATGCCCCATCCATGGAGATATTCAAGGCCAGTTGGATGAGGCTTTGAGCAATCTGGGCTAGTGGGAAGTGTCCCTGCCCATGGCAGGGGGTTGGGATTTGGCCAGCTTTAGGTCACTTCTAACCCAAACCATTCTGTGAAACAGTGGAAAGCAGGAAGCATAAGAACTGAGCACAAGAACTGAGATTTTGGGTAACTGTTTTGAACCCCTCAGGCTTTTCATGTAACAGGGCAGGTAGAAATCTCTGCCTGCACTTTTCACAGTGCTGCTGTAAAAGCTGCAAACTGGAGCTGCTCCCTGTGGTGTAGTATGGCTCTAATATTGGTTTCTGAGCTGAATTTGGATTTATCTAGAATTAAGATGTAGGGGGGATTGAAACTATCATTACAGAACAGACCAGGTTGCTCAAGGTCCCATCCAGCTATGATGAGCAGCTTTCAGCTGCTGAGCAATCACAAGACCTTCCCAGGAGCACCCTCCTCCTACTTATCTGTTAGCCTACTTCAATGCTTCTTGTCTGAGCCTTCAAGACAAATCCTCTTTTAGCCACCAATCATCCAAAGCTTGGCAGGAAAGCACTAACTGATATTGATCCCAGAAATCTGAAATTGGCACTTGTCAAACTATCTGGTGTGAGATGTGGATCATGTTTTAGTGAGATTTCAAATGCTAAACAGCAATACAACACAAATAAAGCTTGTGAGTCACCACTTTAACCGGACTCAGGCTCCTCGGGCTGGAGGACTTATTCCTCCAGCTACCAAGCAGCAGAGCAGCTTTAGTTAGGGACTCACCAAAACATGGTAAGTAACTGTCTGTGAAGTAAGCCAAGGAAGGAGAAGATCCCCAGTCACAGAGAAGGAAACATTGGATAGTTATGGAAGGAATTAAGGAGAATTTCCATTTACAGCAACTTCTCTTGTTTGGATATTAGAGAAGGGAGGCCCAAGAAGGCCACCAGCATCCTGGCTTGGGTCAGCAACAGCATGGTCAGCAGAAGCAGGGCAGAGATTGTCCCACTAGTCTCAGCACTGGTGAGGCCACACCTCAAATCCTGGGTTCAGTTTTGGGCCTCTCACTCCAAGAATGATACTGAGGGGCTGGAGCAGGTCCAGGAAAGGGCAACAAAGCTGGGGAAGAGCCTGGAGAACAGGGCCAAGGAGGAGCAGCTGAAGGAGCTAGGGGTGGTGAGGCAGGAGAAGAGGCTGAGGGCAGAGCTCATTGATCTCTACGGCTCCCTGAGAGAAGCTGGGTCAGGGTTGGACTCTGCTCCCTAGTCTCAGGTGACAGAAGGAAATGAAATGCCCTGAAACTGTGCCAGGGGAGGGTTAGGTTGGAGATGAGGAAAATTTTCTTTGCTGCAGGAGTGGTCAGGGGTGAGAACACGCTGTGCACAGAGACGGTGGAGTCCCCCATCCCTGGAGGTGCTCCAGAACTGTGTGGCCATGGCACCTGGGGACATGGTTTAGTGGCCAAGATGGTGCTGGATTGAGGGCTGAACTGGCTCAGAGGCCTTTTCCAAATCAAACAGTTCTATGATTCTATCGAGCAATTTATTGCATCTTCACCCCTTAGATAGGGCAGGCATTCACAAAACATTTCTTTCATCACTTTCTTCTCATACCTGGCACTAGAGAACAAGCCTGCAGCTGCCTGATCACGTGGCTCAGCTCCCCTTGAAGATTAGCTCCACTAGAACTCTTGAGGGCCTCCAGCATGTTCTCCACATCCACGGTGCCATCTCCTTCAGCATCAAATTGGGCAAAGGCCTGAGGAATAAGAAGAGGAAGAAAGGGAAATTTCAGCATCTGTACTTCAAGCAGCAATGGAAAGTATTTCATAGAAAGCACAGCAGCAAGCATTGCACCCCTCCCAACACTCAGCAGAATCTGTTCCCTGGAGCACTGAGTTCATGACAAGAGGCAACAACTCAGCTGGAAGCTTGTGGTGTCCAGCAAGGCCCTGACACCATCCTCCTAACCAAATCACCTGTGTTTATGGTGACAGCACATCACCTGCCCAGGGAATGAGCCTTGTGCACCCACCAACAGCTGGGGCTACACGATCAGAGGATTATGAAGGTTGGAAAAGACGTCCAGGATCATCCAGTTCAACCTTTAACCCAGCACTGCCAGGTCACCACCAAACTGGGCCATCCCTCAGCACCACATCCGAGGAATAGAGACTGTACCACCTCCATGTGCAGCCTGTTCCAGGGCTTAACCACTCCTTCAGTGAAGAAATTATTCCTCATGTCCAACCTAAACCTGTCCAGGGACAACTCGAGGCCTTTCCTCTTGTTCTATCACAAGAGGAGGAGCAGAGCCCAACCCCCGCCTGGTTCCAACCTCCTTTCAGGTCGCTGCAGAGAGCAATGAGCTCTGCCCTCAGCCTCCTCATCTCCAGGCTGAACACCCCCATCTCCCTCAGCTGCTCCTCCCCAGCCCTGTTCTCCAGACCCTTCCCCAGCTTTGTTGCCTTCTCTGGACCTGCTGCAGCCCCTCAGTGTCCTTCTTGGAGCAAGAGGCCCCATACTGAACCCAGGATGAGGTGTGGCCTGACCAGTGCTGAGCCCAGGGGCATCATCACTTTTCCTGCTCCTGCTGGCCACACCACTGTTGATCCAGGCCAGGATGCTGGTGGTCTTCTTGGCCATCCGGGCACAGCCTGGCTCACTTTTAGCTGCTGTTGACCAGCACCCCCTGGTCTTTCTCTGCTGGGCAGCTTTCTAGACACTGCCCCAAGCCTGGAGCACTCATGGGGTTGTTGTGACTCAAGTGCAGGAGTTGGCCTTGTTGAACCCTATCCCAGTGGCCACAGACCATCAACCATATGAAAAAGGTGCCCACCAAAGAATACTCAAAAGCTGTTCCATTAAAGTGCAAGAGTCCTACCATCCATCACCCATGATTGTTGCTTCCACCTCATTCTGCAGCCCCTCCAACTGCTGCTTGTTTCTTTAAGTGTTCTCAGAAGCGGGGTGTCTGGTCCTGGGCATTTCCCCCTACCCCCTGGCCTCCAGCACACAGCACCAGCTAAACTCAGTCTGACAAAGCCTCTGTGAGAACACTGGAGCTGGGTCCCTGCCTTCCAGTACCAACAAGGAACCTGCAGGAGGGCTGGGAAAAGGACTGTTCTTAAGGGAGTCCAGAGGCAGGACAAAGGGGAATGGTTTGAAGCTGAGGGATAGCAAGGTTAGACTGGAGCTGAGGAAGAAGTTATTCAGTACGAGGCCAGGTTGGATGAGGCCTTGAGCAACCAAGTCTAGTTGAGAGGTGTCTCTGCCCATGGCAGGGGAGGGGTTGGAGGAGATGATCTTTGAGGTTCCTTCCAACCTGAGCCATTCTAGGACCCGAAAAGATCTTTTTGGTTGTGGAAAGGGCTGTTGGCAGATTTGTTAATGCTGCCCTTAAGGGACATTTTGCATACCAAGTGTTGTGTTGGACACAGATAAAAAACACTTTTCACAGCTCCACATTTCACAGCTTTGGGCTATCCAAAAGACAGGTCACTTGTTTTCAGCTCAGCCTCTAAAGAAGAACCAAGCTCAGAAGTGTCAGTGTTCTAAGCAGCCAACTCAGGGCTCAGAAGCCATGGCACACCAATGGCAAGAAGAGCAGCTAGATGTTCAGTCCCACTGAATTCTGCAATGAGCTTCTGTTCAAATGCTAAAAAAATATTGGAAGGGCTCCAAAAAGAAATGTGCTATCTTAGGAGCATCCACTTTTCCCATCTAAACTGGGAATGCACTTACAGACCATACCTCTTGACAAGGAAGATTTCAGTCTCCCAGCCCTGAACCTGGTCTTTAAAGCTCAGTACATAGCTGAGTAAATCTCACAAGTGCCTGCCAGAGGCTGGCTGCTCTAGCCCAGGTAAGATGGGTGATGTTCCTATTTAGGTTCTCAGTGCATTCTTGGCAGATAGGTGTTAAGTGAGACTTGTACAAACGTGGGGCCGACCTACTTGGGAAAGCCCTGAGTCTTGAGCACAATGGACAAGAATCATATTGACAAGAGAGAAATAAGGTTCACCTGGTCTGCCCTGGTGAGACCACAACTGGAATAAGTGTCCAGTTCTGGGGTCCCCAGTTCAAGAGGGCACAGGGATATACTGAAGAGTGTCCAAGGGAGGCTATGAGGATGGTGAAGGGACTGTCTTGTGAGGAAAGGCTGAGAGACCTGGAGAAGACTGAGGAGAGGTCTTTTTGGTATCTCTAAATATCTGAGGGGTGGTGTCAAGAAGAAGAGGCCAGGCTATCTCCAGTGCTGCCCTGTGACCCAGGAGGTTCCACCTCAACAAGAGGACAAAGTCGTTTAGTGTGAGGGTGCTGGAGATCTGGAGCAGGCTGCCCAGAGAGGTTGTGGAGTCTCCTTCTCTGGAGACTTTCAAGGCCCATCTGGATGTGTGACCTGCCCTGGCAGGAGGGTTGACCTCACTGATCTCTGGAGATCCCTTCCAACCCCTATCATTCTATGATTCTTCAGGTTGAAACTATGCTTGAATTGCTACCTGATTATCAACCTGATGTCCCATTAAATGCCCTATCCTAGAGAGAAATAATCCCAAATGATTAAGTATCCTGCCAAGTAACCAGGCCATAATTACAGCACTTAAAGGAGAGCAAAGTCCTCAGAAGATGACAGAATGGAAATGCCTTCTGCCACAGTGGCACTTCTGCAGCACAGAGCTGACTTCCACCTTGGAGGGTTTCTAAACTTCTCTTAAGCACACAGCTGAACCCACACTAACTATGATTGCCTTTAAAAAGCTGTTCTTGGAGGCCCAGTGCTGGCACCTAGAAGGAACCACAATCAGCAGAGGTACCCGATGCTGGGCACTGAGTAGACACTGAAGAAAAAACAACTAAGACTTTTGCTTGGGGACAATGATACAGAGGGAATTAGTTCATTTTAACATAACTTAGTTGCCAAACCAATTCAATGTAGAGCTTCACCCCACACCACTCTGGCCAGGATGACTTCTCCTCCTCTCATGTTTGGTCAAACTGAACAATTACTGAGACACAGGGCAAGCTTTGTGATGTCACTGTGAAAGCCAAACACACGACCTAACACAGCTGCATCTACTGACAGCTGCTCTGAGCCACTATCTATATGCTCCTGTAAGAAGTGATTACTACAAATACATTTTTCTCTATATCCTATTTTGTTATTTAAAACTCTTCCTGTGAGCTCAGGAGACTGCACAGGCCCCAGAGCTCTAAAATTACTTTCTGACTGTTCAGTATACTTCATCTCTATTTTTGACACAAAAGATAACCGATTTCCACTGCTCAGGCAAGCTGTGCCATGGGGTATAAGCAAAAAAAAAAAAAAGAAAATCAGATCAGTATGCAAACCTGTACCCAGAGGTTTTGAGTTCTGTTCATGTCTGGGACATGATACAAACACAGCAGCACTGTCACCACAACTCAGCTGCACTGTGCTCCTAAATAAAACATAGGTCAACCTGAAGAAACACAAAAGAAACCTTTCCTGGGAAATAAATGCTGTAAGTTAATCATAGGGAAAGGCAGCACATGGGAAAATCACCTCCTCATCTGACAGACAGCTCAAGAGCTGCTCCAGAGATCACCTTCACCCCTTCTGCCAGAGCAGAATCACCCAGAGCAGATCACAGAGGAACACATCCAGGTGGGTCTTGAAAGTCTCCAGAGGAGACTCCATAACCTCTCTGGGCAGCCTGCTCCAGGCCTCCAGCACCCTCACACCAAACAACTTTCTCCTGATCTTAAGATGGAACCACCTGGGTTCCAGCTTGTACCTGTCGTTCATTGTCCTGTCACTGAGCACCACCAAACAAAGCCTGGCACCTGCATTCTGATGCCCACCCGTCAGCTATTTACGGATAAGGTGCCCTCTCGGCCTTCTCCTCTCCACACTAAGCAGCCCCAGGCCCTTCAGCCTTTCTTCACAACAGACATGTTCCAGTCCCTTCATCATCCTCATAGCCTCCACTGGACTTTCTCCAGCAGATCCCTCTCTCTTGAACTGGGGAGCCAAGAACTGGACACAGAATTCCAGGGCAGAGTAGAGGGGTAAGTGAACCTCCCTAGACCAACATGAGCAGTGGCTTGGGAGAATGTTGTATTTCATCTTTGCTCTCAGTGGGACCACAGCACCCATGTCTCAGGTGAATGCTCTAGATGATGACTGCTGAAGCACAAGTGGCTTATATAGGAGTCAGAGGTTCAGCTTAGCTAGAAAGCAGATTTTTTGCATTTAAACAGAAGTTTGTTTTGCCCAGGAAGGATTCCAAGTATGTGTTCACAAGCTCCACATTGAGAACCGAAATGTTTAATAGGCAGATCAACACTTATGTTAGGCATTCTAACCTTTAAGAAGTGAAACCTACTGACCTACCCCCCCATGAACTAACCACTCTCCAGTGCAAAACACATCATAGAATCATAGAATCAACCAGGTTGGAGGAGACCTCCAAGCTCATCCAGTCCAACCTATCACCCTGCCCTATCCAATCAACCAGACCATGGCACTAAGTGCCTCGTCCAGTCTTTTCTTGAAGACCCCCAGGGACGGTGCCTCCACCACCTCCCTGGGCAGCCCATTCCAATGGGAAATCACTCTCTCTGGGAAGAACTTCTTCCTAATATCCAGCCTATACCTACCCTGGCACAACTTGAGACTGTGTCCCCTTGTTCTATTGCTGGTTGCCTGGGAGAAGAGGCCACCCCCCACCTGGCTACAATGCCCCTTCAGGTAGTTGTAGACAGTAATAAGATCACCTCTGAGCCTCCTCTTCTCCAGGAAATCTGAAATATCACAGCCTGTGGGCTAGTGGCAGTTATAGCATCGATGACATCAAGGTTTTCCACACAACTCCCAGTATCTCAGCAGCACAGGACAGCTCGATGTGACCATGTCTCTGTACTGTGCTAAATCCTTTGATGAGAGTACGGAAAAAACCCAAACTGTATTGCTCCTGTGGAAGCCGTGCAACACAACCCTCAAAATGTTTCTGCAGCCTGCAAAGCTGTGCTGTTTGTGCCAACAGAAGGAACCTCTCTGTAGCAAACGAAGAAGTGCTCTCGTGAAGGAACTGGAAATGGAGGCAGCGTTTCAATAGGTTCCTTACAACAATCGGGTAGAAACACGCCTATTTCCACCACAAAATGAACTTCTTCCCAGTGTCCAGTAGCCTTGTTAACATGCCAGCACTGATTTCAAAGAGGCAGCTTTCCATGTCATTCTACTACTCGGGAGCGACACAAAGACAGAAGGAAGTCCCTGGTGAGGCTCGGGAACTGCAGGCAGTAAGAAATTCGGGCACAACCACGTCCGCAGCCGAGTAGG
This sequence comes from Pogoniulus pusillus, assembly GCF_015220805.1. NCBI lineage: Eukaryota > Metazoa > Chordata > Aves > Piciformes > Lybiidae > Pogoniulus > Pogoniulus pusillus. Next base: position 129,728 of record NC_087290.1, on the reverse strand, counting down.
AAATTCCTGGCAGCTTTCTGCTGCTTTTCAAACACTGTCTAAAAAGCAAAGCTAAAGCTTCAATATTCCAGATGATAAATTGTTCATATTCCTCCCCAAAGCAGAAGAAAGGAAACTTCTGCCATTAAAACCTTCAGACCTTCTGCCTATGGAGGGGACAACTCTGTCACACTACTTCCTCAGAAGCTTTCCACAACCCCACGGGATACGAGTCGATTCCACTGCTGATTTTGAAAACGCAACAATAAATTCAAGTAACGACAGACTCTGACTTTCTGATACCATGAAGAAGTATCTCGGAGGAACCACCTACGCAGAACGCCCCACCTGTGCTGCCACCAGCTGCCCCAGCGGCAGCACCAGCAGAGATACTGCTGGAAAGTGCCATTTCATGGCCAAATGGCTGCTAAGGGCGCTCCCCGAACACGGGCACGAAATGAAACAAAGACAGCTGTAAGCGGCCAGCCCGCCCATCAGCAGAGGCAGTCGCTTCGTAGCCTTGCTGCAGAAACCTCCGCTCTGGTACTGCCCCACCTGTCAGGAAGGGGCGGCTAAAACCTCCACGGCCGTGTCGATGGTCACGCTGCTCGGTTCCAGCAGACCGAGGGTTCGGGAAGACCACCCCGGTTCACGGACCCCTACCTCCGTCAGCATCCCAGGGGTTCCCGCCGCCTCCCTTCCCGCTGATCTTGCCTCCATCTCCCCACCACTCAAGACAGGCGAATCTTCGACGGAGGGAGCTTTTCTCTCCGGTCCTCCGCCCCCGCGCAGCCCCTCCCGGCCCGGGCAGAGGCCTGACCCCTCCGGAAGCCTCCTCACCTCCTCGCTCTCGCCGCGGGAGCCGGCTGCCAGGCGGGAGACGCTCTCCAGCACCTCGCAGAACTGCTCCAGGCTGACGGCCTCGTCGCCGCGGCTAAGACGCTCCTCCAGCCAGCGTACCAGCGTGCTGTGGTGCCGCGACACCAGCGACTCGGGCAGCGCCGCCTCCCGCAGCCGCGCCGTGGCTTCCCGCAGCCGGGCCTGCTCCAGCAGCATCTCGGCCGGGGGCAGCGGCAGCGCCGGACTGGCGGTGGAGCCGGGCGGGAAGTGAGCGCCGGGCTGAGGCGCAGCGGCCGCCGCCTCCATGCCTTCCTCGGCGCCCTCCTCCTCCTCCTCGCTGCTGTGGCTCGCCGCCGTCCCCATGAGCCCCTCGGACGCGCCGACGCTGTGACACGAGGCTCGGCAGAGCTGTATCGCCTTCTTCCTCCTTCGGCCGCCGCTGCCCCGGCTCCACCCGGCCCAGCTTAGTCAGCAACTTCCCGGCCCGCCGCACCTGTCAGCGCCCGGCCGGCAGCGGCCGCGCCACACTGCCGCCAAGCGTCACCCGGCGTCGCAAAGTCCCGCCCCTGGAAGGGCGGCACAGCGCGACACTCACCGTAAAGCGAGGACGCCGATCGTCCCCTCTGCACGCGCTCATGCACCGCGCTGGCCACGCTGCCGTCAGGCGCCGCCGCGCTGCCGTACGGCGAGGAAAAGGTCGTGAAAGGGTCGGGCCTGTTCGTGACCGCGTCGCGGCCTGATGGGGGCCGGTGTGGCGGCGGCGCTGCTGTGCCTGGGCGCAGCCTGGTTGCTGGGAGCGGGGGTCGGTCCCCGCGGCTGGATGGTGCGGCCCTCGGCCCGGAGCCGCCTACTGAGTGTCGCCGAGCTGGCCCGGTTCCGCGGGGCCGCAGGAGAGCCCGGCCTCTACCTCGCCGTGCTGGGTCGCGTCTTCGACGTGGAGCGCGGCCGCAGGCACTACGGTCCCGGCGGTGCCTACAGTGGCCTCGCAGGTACTGTTCGCGTGTCCTCTGGACCCGGGGCTTGGGCTTCCGTGGGGACTGGCAGGAGATGCGGTGGGGGCTGCCAAGGCCCTGTCAGGAGTTTGTTTGGCCTGGCAGGGGCTTTGTTGAGGCTGGTAGTGCCTTGTCTGTCATGGGGCTCGATGGGGGCTGGCAAGACTCTGTCAGGGGTTTACTGTGAGCTCGCAGGCGCCGGGCAGGGGTTTGGTGGGGCCGGCCGGGGCCCTCTCTGTCAGGGGGCATGGTCAGGGTGGTCAGGACCCGGTCACAGGGCTTTGGTGTGGGCTGGCAGAGCCCTGGCCCCTGGCAACAATTTGATGGGCATGGCAGGGCTTTGGTAGGGGCTCGCTGCCTTTCTGGGGCTCACTGCCTGACTTGGGGAAAGTCTCACCACCTGCCTGCCCCACAGGGAGAGATGCCACCAGAGCATTTGCCACAGGTGACTTCACCCAGGCTGGGCTGGTGGACGATGTCTCAGCACTGTCATCGGGTGAGATGCTTGCCATCCAGAGCTGGCTGACCTTCTACAGTGACAACTATGATCCCGTGGGTAGGTGGTTCTGGCTAAGGCAACCACACGCAAGGGACACAGGTTGGGAGGAGAGCAGGGAGGGGCAAGGTTAGGCCTGCAGCATGGCCTGGCCTGCAGACCACCGAGCTTCGTCTACAATGTATTCACCTCGCTGAGGATCTTCCACCTGTGCCACAGATGGCTGCCGGGGACTGAAAGTAGCAGGGCTCAGGAAACTTGGGGCAGCAGTGCAGGGAAATTATTTTGGGAAATGAAGTGCATGGGAATGAATTCTGGGGTCTGCAGCTGTGGATTTGTTAATGTAGGTAAGTGGCTATGTGATCCAAGAATGGAAGGGATAGAAGCTCAGTTCGGTTTTCAGACTGGGCTGTGGTGAGATCCTCCTTTTTGTCTTTTATGTCTTTAAATAACATTTTTTTTTATACAACAGAACTATTCGCTTTCCTTGCTTGGAAACACTGCAGTCTAATTGATCCTCCTCTCCCAGGGAAGCTGGTAGGCAGATTCTATGATGAAAATGGGGCACCAACAGAAGCCTTAAGGCAGGCTGAGGCTGCCATTGAGGAAGCTCTGAAGTTCCAAGCAGAAAGTGAACAGAGGAAGCAGCAGTTTCCACCCTGCAACTCCGAATGGAGCTCTGCAAAGGGCAGCCGGTTCTGGTGCTCCAGACAGAGGTAAACTCAGTTTTCCTGCCCTTGTGTCTGAAGCCTCTGAATCACACTTCTGCCCTGGCTTTGGGTGCCCTGAGCTTTGTTGCTGTCTAGCACAGAAAGATGTCCCAGCTCCTGCAGCCATCACACTCCATAGTCTGTAGGTGAAGTCTGCTGACTTCTAAGATGCTGAGTGCTGACGCAGCTGGGACACACCAGGCATGGTCCCCAGCCCTGTCTGCATCGCTTAGGCTGTGCTTTCTGAGGCAGGGCCAAGCTACAAGGAGCAGCAGTACTTCCATTCCTGTGCCAGAGTGCACAGCTGCTGCTGTGTGAATTGGAGCTGCTGGATTTTCTCTGCCAGTCCAGCAATTTCTGATACCTTCCCCCCCAGTCCAGGGTTGCACAGATGTGTGGGCTGGACTGGTGAGAATGTTCTGCAGCATGAGGCAGGGGAGTGGAGTTCTGCTCACTGAGCTGGGGAGTGGGTAAAAAGTCTCATCTTAATCATTGTTACTTTTAGGAATAGTGTTTCCAAGACAAAATCCTCTTCTGTCACGCCAGAATCAAAACCAGGATCCTCCTCAGAGACACAGGACTCACTTTCTCTGGCACCACCTGCTGCACTCAACTTTGCTTATCCACCAGGAGCACAGGCCACTTTGCAGACACTACCACAGCTGGGCACCACCGCTTAAAAACACATAGGTTGAGCTTTGAATGATCGTTTCCTTCTTGGCCTATTTAGTTGCATTCCTCTTTGTTTAGGGACTGTTTTGTTTGAAGATGAAATAATGACAGAGCATGCTACAAAATGCTTACTCTTTGTTTCAGTGCCCCAGTAGCACCTTATGCTTCTCTACATGAGAAAGCCTGGGTACAGCTTTGGGAGTGGGTGTTGTGTGGTAGCCTCTTCTGCAAGAGTTTACAGGTTTAAAAGATGCAGCATGTAGGGGATCAGGCAGTGTATGCTTTCTGAGTCTTCAGCATGAATTACCTGTCTCGCAAATTTCCTAATTAGTTCAAGCAGTTTTCTTTCTTTGTTCTGAAAATCACTGTGTTCAGCCATGGTGCAGAAGATAATGAGAGGAAACGGCTGGAAATTGTGTCAGGGAAGGGTTAGCTTGGAGATGAGAAAAAATGTCTGTTACAAGAGTGGTCAGGGATTAGGAACAGGCTGCCCAGGGAGGTGGAGTCCCCATCCCTGGAGGTGTTCCAGAAACATACGGCCATAGCACTTGGGATGTGGCTTGATGGCCACAACGGTGTTGGGTTGGTGCTTGGATTAAACGATCTCATCTTGAATATTGTGTTCAGTTTTGGGCTCCCCAGTTGAAGAGGGACAGGGATCTGATGGAAAGAGTCCAGTGGAGGACTATGAGGATGATTAGGGAACTGGAGGGAGGACATGGCTTATGAGGAGAGGCTGAGAGACTTGGGACTTCTCTTTTCCAGACGAAAAAGACTGATAGGGGATTTGATAAATGTTTATAAGTATCTGAAGGCTGCCAGGAGCAGGGGGTCAGGCTCTGCTCACTGCTCCCTGTGATAGGACAAGGAGCAATGGGTGTAAGTTGCAGCAAAAAGAGGTTCCACCTCAACACAAGGAGGAATTTCTTTACTGTAAGGGTGTCAGAGCACTGGAACAGGCTCCCCAGTGAGGTTGTGGGGTCTCCTTCTCTGCAGAATTTCAAGGCCTGTCTGGATGTGTTCCTCTGTGATCTGTTAGATAGTATTGTCCTTCTCTGGCAGAGGAGTTGGACTCGATAATCACCTTGGGTCCCTTCCAACTCCTAACATCCTATGATCCTGGAAGTCCTTTTCAACCAAAACAATTCTGGGATTCTATCAGCAATTAGCTACCTCCAAAACTCATTTTGCCATTAGAGATGCTGTGCCACATGAGGCTGCAGTGCCTTTTCCAGCACTAGAATGGTGGGAAGTGGAATTTGATTGCTCCCAGCAGGGTGAGAACAGGTAGCAGCACTGATGAAACCAGGTATAGGTAACAGGTTGTTGAAGCACAGCCAGTAAAAGGCATCAGAAAGCTGTACCCTGGTGGCTGCTGGGAGCAAAGTTAGGTTGGAAGGGACCCTCAGAGATCATCTTGCCCCTCCCCCCTGCAGTCAGCAGGCACACTTCTGTCTACAGCAGGTTGCCCAGGGCCATATCAAGGCTGATCTTGAATGTCTTCGGGAAAGGGTCCTCAAACACGTCCCTGTGCAACCTTTTCCAGTGTTTCATTACTCTCATACGAAGAATTTTAATGTCCAACCTAAGTCTCCCCAGCTTCAGTTTCATTGCATGTCATCCTGTCGCCACAGGCCCTTCTAAATAGCCTCTCCCCAGCCTTCCTGTAGGTCCCCTTCAGATACTGAAATGCTCTTGAGCCTTTCCCAGGCTAACCAGCCTGTGCACCTCCGCGAGCACAGTGTCAGCTCTAACTCGCCCAGCCCATTGGTATCCAAGAGTTGTCACCACTGGAGAGGTTCTCAGTTGTAACTGGTTTTCATTTCCATTCTCAGTGGGGGAGCGCCCAGGGCCTGGGCCGGTGTCCCGCGGAAGCTGTACAGCCCCGGTGCCAGCAGCAGCCGCTGCGTCTGCGTCAGGACCACCGGCCCCCCGTGGGGCCAGCCAGCCTCCGTCCAGCACAACAACAGGGGGGATTTGGATGACCCTCACCTGCAGGAATACGACGGCTGCCACCCACAGGCCCAGCAATGTGTCCTGACAGTGTGAGTTGCGAGCTGGAGGCCTGCAGCAAAACATTGCTCTGTGGGGGAGCAAGGACAATTCCCTGTTATTTGTGACTTTGTTGACAGGTGAAGATATGAGAAGACAATTCCTGAGTCAAGTTAATGGCTGAACACTCACTACCAGGCTGCTTTCTCTGGTAGTGCTTTGTTCCTGGGGTGTTTTTACATCTGGTAGCAAACTGCACCATGTACAGTCTGCATTCTGTTTGAAGCCTGATTTCTTGTGCAGTCAGGAAACAAGGTTGTGATTGCAAGAACTGCCGCAGCACCACCAGTCCCAGTTCCTCCACAGGCCTCCAGCTGCTTAACTGTACACCTGTAGTGTCTGTGCTCCTCACTAGATTTGCCCCAGAGTTTAAAGGCAGCAGAGAGAAACATTCCTTTCTCCTCAGCAAAGGCACAATCTACTGCAGCTTGGTTCCACAAAAGCTTTATCAGATCATTGGAGTACAGAAGGCAAAGGTCATCCCTGCCTTTGCTCATGCAGTGTTTGCGTTAGATACTGTACAATGCTGTGGGAGCTAGCTCTCAGGACTGTTGGTTTACCTCAACCTCAGGAGCCCGCTCCTCTGACTCACTGCCTTCAGAGCTTTTTTTTTACTGCCTACTTCAAATCAGCAATTCCTGATCTGTGATAGCAGGATCATCCTGCTGTGACCTCCTCCCATCTGGTATATGTCCATCAGACTATGACTGGAGGCTGAATATGTCCTTACAGAGCAAGTTAATAACATTTCTACATGGGGATGAAGAGGACAAGGGAGCACCCAGGTAGGGCTCAGGTGCTGTAAACCTTCTGCTTCAAGAGAGCAGTTGGTGGTTGTAGAAGCCAGTCAGAATTGGGACTTGGTGTAGCTGCACCCTTGAGAGACACACCCATCTGACAGAGCCCAGCAGTAGCACAGAGCTGAGGAGCTTGTTCAGTTTGGTCTTTAAGACAGGTACCACTTATCAGCTCAGTTCTGAGCTACTGCCAGCTTCAGGGCCAATCCCACAGGCCCAAGTATTAGTTAATAACCAGCAAGATCAGAGGACACCTGGCCTCGAAGCATGAGGAAGAGGAGCTGCTGGGGGGAGTGAGCTGCAGTAGTTTAAACATGGCTATGTTTGTTGTCAAGTGTTTGGACTTTCTTTTTAGCTGGTTCTGTTTTTCCTCTTCCACAACAATGTTGAAGAGAAATCCTCCAGAGCACTGTCAGGCAGATGTGCAAGCTCTTGCTGGCCCTTACTGGAAGTTGCACATGTTGCTGAGCAGCAGCAGCGCCACCCCCTTTGGAACTGAATCTGAGCCCTGGGCTTGTGCCATGTTGGGGGTTGGAGCAGGCTGCATTTCCCAGTCCCACAGGTAAAGGTGTGTGAGATCCACAGGGAAGAGCTGCAACTCCACAGCTTAGTGGGCATGACAAGTCCCAGAACTCCAGCATGGTGTGGGGGAGGGAAGTAACCTCTGGAGATCATACAGTCCAAGGCTCTGCTCAAGCAGAGCACACACAGCAGTTTGCCCAAGAGTACAATGCCCAGGGGGGGTTGGAAGCTCTCCACCCAAGGACACTCCACAGCCTCTCTGGGAAGCCTGTTCCAGGCCTCCAGCACCCTCACAACAAACAACTTTCTCCTTCTCTTCACATGGAACCTCCTGGGTTCCACTTTGCGCACCTTGTTGCCCCTTGCCAGTGGTGCCCAGGGACAATACAAAAGTCTGGCCCCAGCCTCTTGCTCAGATCCCTTCTGGGGCTGCTCTTCTCCAGGCTCTCAGCCTTTGCTCCTCAGAGCTGTCCAGGTTCCTCAGCCTATTTCTAGCCTCTCTTGAGCAGGCCAAGTGTCACCCTGTCACATGCTTTAACAAAAGCTTCCATTTAGAGATCAAAGCCCTGCCTAACACAACTGGCACCTACCTTTGCAAGTGCTTTAAGCTGTGTAAAAGCTGCACATTCCATCTTGCAGTAGGAATAGGTCATCTATTAAAGCAAACAAGGAGACTCCCTTTACTGACCTGAAATGCTCCAGGATGATCCTGTTTCTGCTCCAAGAGCTCAGCTTGATTTCCCTGTGGTGGAAGAGGCTGGAGAGAAAGCAGTGACAGGCAGGAGTCAGGGCAGCACAGAGCACTCCAGTGAGGCTCACCATGCAGCTGTGCTTCAGGAGTCAGTGAGAGGCTAACTACAATCTCACCAGGTCGGTTTTGCTATTGCACTAGAGCTTTCCCTTTACCTGAAGCCAGAGCAGTGCTGGGCTCTGCCAGGAGGCCAGGCTGCCCACCAGTGGTGTGCTACTGAACCAGCTCAGCTTGGTCTTTGAGCTAGCACTGAGACTCACAGTTTGCTCCCTGAGCCCAGCCTGCAGGAAGTCCAGCTTGTTTTGTAAGAATCATTGTAGAGGTGTCTTGTGTAAGGGAACTGGAGATGGTTTATGGGATGTAATGTGGAATAAACCAAAGCTTGTCAATGGCTGCAGCAGTTCCACCATATTGAAGTGGGTACCTGGAATCATCACAGAACAAGGAACAAAGCTGTCATGCCCCACTGAATGGCGCACCCCTGCTTTTCCCTGGGGCCTGTGAAGGAGGAGAGCGTGCAGGGGGCAGGTGGCTGCCAGCAGACACTTGAACAAGCTTCCAGCTCACTATAGTATTTAGTTATGCATTTTATTACAAGTAGAATTGTTACACAAAGTGTGCAGACTGGAAAAATACATTTGTACAAGAACTCCAGACAAACATTGCAGGTACAATGCCTTAGTTCTAAGACTTCCTTTTCTGTTTCACAGGGTAGTGGAAGGTTTGTATTTTTGTCACTCTCACAAGCTCTCCCTAAGAGCTGTGCATTTACTGCAGTATCCACTCTACTGCTTGTAGGAAGGACTTGCCTACTGCTAACACTGGAGGTACAAAACCTCCAGCCTCTCCCCTTACTACAGGTCCATGTCCAAACAGTATGTGAAGCTGCACAAGCCGTGGATCTCCAGCACAGCAAGTCATTAAGGCGTCTGTCAGCTTCCAGCCAACAGCTTGCTGTGCTGTTCCGCACCAACATCCTCACTCCCCAGTGGTGTGAAACAGCAACTGCACCATCTGCAGACACCCCGTGCTTAAGCCAGGCCCGTGCTTGCAGAAGAAATCTAATCAAGAAAAATCTCCAGTATGAGCCACCACAGGCTTCCCACAGAAGTGCCTGAAGCCTGTTTGTCAGCATCACTTCCCAGGGACAGAAGCTTGCTCTCCATTCACCCTTTTGTTCCAGGCTCCAGTAAATACTATTAGGGACAGCAAGGGAGTAAGGGGTGGGTTGGGTCACAACTGTAGGTTGCTATAAGAAGGAAGAGCAGTTGTTCCCAGTCAGAAATGTATGGACCATCACTACCTCACCAGGTACCTCCACTCACATTTGTGACCCCCAGCAAAAGTCCCCCAAAATCTCAGAGGGTTGGGAGTTCAGAGCAGTGGTAGGCAGGGTGCCTGAAGATTTGAGCCCCACCAGCTGGGTGGGGTCAGCCCCTTCAGTGGACCTAGAAGAGAACTAAGGTGGGGTTTGGTTCAAGTTGTGAGCTTTTCACTTCTCTTGAACTCTGTCAGAAAGATGTTTAGAGTCAGCTGGAATGAAGGAAACTAATCACAAAGGCACTTTAAAATGATTGAATTTGCTGAATTTAGTTGCTTTAAGTGCAACAAACGCTTCAGGCTGTACATGAGCTCATCAATATCCTCAGCTTCCCTTTCAGACTTCAGTAAGCAAGCTGGTACAGCACTGGCTGTGCAGAGCATGGCATTCCTCTTATCTTGCCTAGCGTCTCAGGCAGTTACAGTTATCATCCTGCTTTTAAAAAGAGCAACTAGCCAGCCATAAAAGAAATCATTCAGTGCAGCTGAATTTTCACAAGATCTACATTTTCCATAATTTAAAAGGTTGCTAACTCAGCACTGTTCCCTTGCCCCTTCCCAAGAAGTCACTGGAAGGTGTTTCAATGCTTCAGCACTGAAAAAATCAACTTTGTGGAGTTCTCCAGTTTAGCTGGAGTGCAGAGCCTGTGGCCTTGACAGAACACTCCTCTATCGCTACCTGCCAGTGCTGAGCACACACTGACCACTCCACAGCACTGCAGCTCCAAACCAAGGAACCAGCATCTTCTCAAGGGATACCCACAGCCAAGACTTTTCACCAAATGCATTACCAGAGGCTTGCACCCAGCACTAATGAGACAGCAAACAGCAAGGGACTGCAAGTGCAGTCTTTCCTGTTATCTGCTCCACTCAAGCTCCCAAGCTCAAGCTTGCAGTTAAGACCTTTGTTTTTCCACCCTGTTCAGCTAGAACATCATTCCAGAGACCCATCATTGTATTAGTATCTGTTCAGAGACCGACTGTGTTACCCAGGGCATTGCTGGGACACAACAGCAGCAGACTGCGCAGTGAGGCCAATCTGTATCAGCATCTGTTCTTCTCTAGTGGGACGAGGGTGAGATTACAGTCACAATACATCCACAGTGGAAGATCAAAGTGCAGGTCAAGCGAGACTTGACGTGAAACTCCTTGTGCAAATGTCAGCAGTTACAGCCTCTCCCATCCTTCACTTCTATGACTTGGAGAAACACCTTGAGCAAGTCTCCCTAAGAAGCAGCATCCTGGTTTATCACCCCATCTTACTCTGAGATTGACAAGCCACTATGCCAAGCAGGGCAACGTGTCACCAACCTGTCCATGTTGCACAGTGGACACAAGTCCTTGAATGCAGACCAGTTCAGAATGCCAAGTAGTTTTAAGTACACAGCTTTTTTGACTGAAGCCTGTGCCCACCAAATTACTGCCTTGTGTATCAGCAGAGTACCAACAGCAAGGTGCTGTTGGATCTGTCACAGATTGAGCACATTTAATAGTATGGCCAGCCTGCAGCTTAACCCAAATGTCTCAACTGACAGTGCAGTGCCAGAAGCCTTCCCTTCAAGGTCAGAGGCTCCATAAAGCCTCCAGGTACAAACCTACTCACCAGCAATCCTGCTGAAAATGGACCCAAGTTTAATGTCTAGAGGCACAGCACAACCTACAGTGGCAGGTTACTTACTCTCCTGCTCAACCAGTGTCCCAGTCAAAGGAAGTGCCTCAGGGGCCTGATGGCACACTTCAGCCTTTATTGCTACATTGTGAGTGAACCAACTTCACCAGCTGTAGTGTTTCTGCACTCAGGCCTTTCAGCACACCAGTGTTTGTTCATGCAAAGGAGGACCAGAAATGTGAACAGGAGAGAACAACATGGTAGACTTTGAGAGCTCTAGAAGAGCCACAGCCTAGCAAAAACATTTACTGGATACAAACGGTTTTGCACTTTTGAATGTGCTAAAGCTAATCAGACACTGAGGTGGTATCAAGACATGGATCTGCTATTCTGACTGCTTTGCATCAACTGGTGTAAAGCTTTCTGTTTTAAGGCCACGATTCTGGAGCTATGCTTAGAACTTCCCCTGGGTTGAAGAGTGTCTTGGCATGTACAGCAGTTGCTACAGCACAGTCTAGCTTCACAGGAGTCTTCTTTACAGCAAGGTAACATTTCTGAGACAAAGCAAAGACAGGTACCCGGTTACCCTGAAGCTTAACACCAGCTCTAAGCAGCCTGAAAACCACACAACTCAAGAGCTGCTCAGTGCAAAGCGCCACATTAAGGACAGACCTATCCAATGGTCGTTCCAACACCAGCCTGAACAGTTTTTTCCATACCCCACTGTGACTAGAAGAGGGTCTAAGTTTTTATCACTTGCTTTTGAGGAGCCACTGGAATTCCTGGTGAAGTCTATCACAACCCAATACATTTACAAAGTCATTTATGCCATAATATTATCAGAAAAGTGTCTTTAATGAGTTAAGTCTATTGCAGATGAGATGTATAGGCCTCCTCTTCCCTCTCCAGAGGGCTTGTAAGCAGAGCTGCTGTCAGGAGCACTGACTGGGAATCCTTTCACTTTCACAGATAACTAGGAGACACCTCCCAGAGTCAGGACATCAAAGCAGATGTTGCAAACTCGAACTGGCTTGTTCAGATCAAATTTTATGATAGGAATCTCCTTTGTTGAGCACTTATGGCAGAGCAGGCGTCCACAGTGTCGGCTGGGGACAGAAGAAGGGTGGGAGAGAAGCAAGTTCACCAAGTGGACAGCAGGGTTTGCTGTCTAAAAGCCCTGATCGTTGACAGCATCACAACCATGGCAGAGCAACATGAGAATGCTGCACTTTCCTTGCATCGTCTGACCTCTCACGTGATAACTGAACACTAATGTCAAGAACATATTGCTTCTGCACTGGTCGGTCACCTGCTCCCACCTCAGCTGATAGGTGTGCACTGTCTCTAGGACATTGGGCAGAGAGACATCTTGGCCAAACAACCCTCTAACCCAGCACATTGTATGAAAGTTCAGACTAGTCCAGGAAAGGCAACTCATGCCTGTGTAAGAGCAGCTCCTGTCAGCATCGCCACTCTTAGCTTGGCCGTAGCTACCCAAATCTGTCACCTCTTTAAAAACAAGTCAGTCTCACTACTTAAAGCAGTATCTAAATGCACTGCTTCACCACTGGAACTCTGATCTGACTCCTCATTTCCAACACATCAGGATAATAGGTGCACAAACTGCTCAATATACAGTGTCAGAGCATAAGTGGCTGCTTAGGGCCAGGGTAGAATGTGCACACAGATGTAGAAATCCACACCTAAGTTAACAGACAGGTTTCCTAAAGCACCCGACAGAGCAAGCCTAGCTACATCTGGAAGAGAATCCCTTGAAGGACAGCAAGATGTGTCAGTTACCAGTGATGCTTCCTTGTTGTGACTCCAAACTTGGCAGTGCATTCATAGCAGTTGGAGCCATCACACCAGGGAGGTTCTTTTGTCAGCATATCTGTCAGAGGCAAGAATGTAAAGGCAAAATGGCTCAGACACCCCGAATGCATCAACAGTGAGGAGTCTTTTTCCAGCAGAACTGATTTCAACCACTCCTGCAGTGGCTGCAGTCCTGTTTGGAGATGAGGTAGAGCTGCTTTCACAGCACAAATCAATCTCTTCTCACATGCAACATGTGACAGGACAAGAGGAAACAGCCCTCAGGTTTTAACAAGGGAGGTTCAGGTTGGGTACTAGGAAAAATTTCTTCCCAGCAAGGGTTCTCAGGCACTGGTCCAGGCAGGTGCAGCAGTCCCCATCCCTGGAGGGGTTTGAAAGCTGCATGGATGTGGTGCTGAGGGAGATGGTTTGGTGGCAGTGGCAGCAGTGTGAGCTCTGGTGAGGGGCTGGGCTTGGTGATCTCAAAAGTCTCTTCCAATCTCAACAGCTCTATGATTCCAAGTTAAAAACATTATCTATCTCTGAAGCTACATTAGATTGTGCCACCAGCCGGAAGTCCCCATGTAAAACAGAATATTCAGGAGTTAACACAGTCCAGTTGAAGTCTGCAATTACTGTTGTGCAAGTCAAATGTCATACAATCAGTTGTGTTGGAAAAGATCTCCAGTCCAACCATCAACCCAGCCCCACCACAGCCATTAAACAACATCCCAAAGTGCCACTGCTACACATTTCTTAGCTCGTAAGCTGTCCACAGTTCTTTCCTGCAGTAAAAGTGTCTCAGAAGCATGAGCTAAAAAATTCCCACCTGCAACTTCTAGCACTCACCCAGCAGCCTGAAGAGAAGCTGTTTTGTGGCAACTTGGTAGTTGAAGATGTTGACTCCTTGATTGTTGTTGACTCCAAGCCTTGCCCCAGCTCTCACTATTGCCCGACACAGGTTGGCATTTCCCTTCATGTAAGCCAGCAGCAGCACTGAGAAAGAAAAGCCAGAGACTGCTGCTAGCAGGGTGCTGGGGCTGGGTTACAGTGGGTGCAGACTGGTTTGGGTTGGAAGGGACTTTTAACCTTCTACGGTGAAGGACATCTGCAACTACAGCAGATTGCTCAGAGCCACAGAATGTTTTTGCCTCTTCCTGTGTTTAACACACACTACACTTAATTGCAGCTTTAAAAGTGACATCTCGTGAATATGGCTTGAGGAACTTCCCAGATTAATAGCTGTTAAATGTCACCTACCTGTGTTTCCTTCAGCATCAGGTTTGTCTAGAGGATATTCTGGCATACATTCCAGGAAGAGGTCACAGATGGCTGCTGCATTATCCTTCCCATATTGGCCCAAAATATGCATTGGTGACTGGCCTCTGGGAAGAGAGTTTGGAGTCTTGATCAAAGTCTGATTGCTGCTCCAGTTCCTCAGCCAGCCCTCCTTGTTTTTGTTTTGGTCTGGTTTGGTTTAGACAAAGCTACACCCAAGTAACTCAGTACCTCACACCCAACTGCATCCTTCCTGTATTCAGTAACTGTAGTAAAGGTGTCTAAACTGTAGAAACACTACAGCTCAAGGCAGATCTTTGGGGTTCATCTAGTCACGGAATGGGTTGGGGTGGAAGTGACCTCAAAGCTCAGCCAGTTCCATCCCCCTGCAATGGGCAGGGATACCTCTCACCAGCACAGGTTGCTCAAGGCCTCATCAAACCCGTCCTTGAACACCTCCAGTGAGAGGGCAGCCACAACCTCCCTGGGCAACCTGTGCCAGACTCTCCCCACCCTCGCTCTCAAGAATTTCTTCTTGATCTACACTCAGTCTCCCCTCTCCCAGCTCAAAGCCATTGATCCCTCTTCCTGTCACTCGCAGCCCTTGTCCAAAGTCCCTCCCCAGCTCTCCTGTAGCTCTCTTCAGGTCCTGGAAGGCTGCTCTAAGGTCTCCCTGAAGGCTTCTCTTCTCCAGGCTGAGCAGCCCCAGCTCTCCCGGCTTGTCATGTCAGCACGTATCTTGCCACAGCTTGAGGCTCCTTCAGCCTTTTAGGCCTATGGTCATTACCTAATGTTGAAGGCTTCTGCATCCACATTACACTCTGTGAGGAGGACCCGGACGTTGTTTAATCGACCGTGCATCACTGCCAGATGAAGAGCTGAAGAAGACAAGAGACGCTTCAAGAATCTCAAGTAAATGTCAATGATAATTACACCTTGATAAAATTAAGTACTCCCCTTCCTTTCCCCCCACATTCCCTTTCCAAAACCTCTTTGTCCAGTTTTGATTTTTTGGATTTTAATTCTCTCTCACCTCTAAAGAGAGTCTGTTCAGTTGGTTCTCTCTACCATGAGCAGACAGCATTAACAGACCTGCTGAAGTCTCTACCTCCACTTGCACAACTGCAGAAATTTACCGTTATTGCCATTTTCATCTACAGCTGCAAAGTCTACTCCGTTCTCCAGGAGGACTGAACAAATTGTGGGCAGATCTTGCTGGGCTGCTAAGTGCAGAGCAGTCTGACGGTGCTTAGTCAGCTCATTCACCTGGGCACCTGCAAGCAGCTGCCAAGATACAAGAAAGAATATGTTAAGAGACATCCATAGGGCTACTAAACAGTTTACTTATGTCTGTGAATGAAGCACACAAGACTGCACTGTACAGACATACTCTCTGGGACACAAGCAGAGATAAAATGTTCTTGTTACTGAGCTGCTGCAGTTTGGCACTTTCTGCTGATTTCACCATGAACAGAGTCCTGGAGCAGGCTGCCCAGAGGTTGTGGAGTCTCCTCTGGAGAGATTCCAGACCCACTCCTGACAGTGTGATCCCAGGCAGCTTGCTGTGGGTGACCCTGCTTTAGCAAGGGACTTGGAAATGGACTGAAGCTTGAGGAGGGCAGATTTAGAATAGATACTAGAAAGAAATTCTGTAGAGTGAGGGTGGTGAGACACTGGCACAGGTTGCCCAGGGAGGCTGCGGATGCTCTCTCCCTGGAGGTGTTCAAGGCCAGGTTGGATGAGGCCTTGAGTGACCTGTTCTAGTGGGAGGTGTCCCTGCCTACGGCAGAGGGTCCCTTCCAACCTAAACCGTTCTATGATTTTGAAGGTCTCTTCCAACACATTCTATGATCCTCTGATGACTAAATGATCCCCAGAGGTCCCTTTCAACCCCCACCCATGCTGGGATTGCATAATGATCTTCCTTTACAAGTGAGCCAGACTGCCCAGGGACTGCTACTGAAGATCCTCATAGGCAGGCTACTGACAGCTCAAACAGTGCAAACTAAGCAAATGACCCACAAGCCTGAGCTGTTTCAGAGAAGCTGTTCCACCTTGAGTTGACTCCTGCAGCCTGTGCATGAAGGCAGAATATGCCTCTGAACAGGGGAAAAGTAACTCTGCAGCCCATACCAGGTTGCGCACGATGATCTCTGAGCCAGCCTGCACAGCCAGGTGCAGAGGGGTGAGCTTGGAGGCATCCTGTGCCCGTGAGTTGACATTGGCTTGGACACTGATCAGGAACAGCACACTCTCAATGTCCGAGTTCTGCACGGCCACGTGCAGGAAGTTTCGGCCCTTGTTGTCAACCTGTGGCAGAAAGGAGGTGAGAGCTGCAGGCTGCTCTGCAGGAGGGTGCATATTCACTTGCTGTACTTTGGGCAAACTACAGTCCTGTTCCCTTTACTGCTTGAAATCAGAAACTTATTCAATGGCTGTGACCACCAGATAAATGCACTGAGAAATCAGTCAGCTGCAAGCACTCACTCCAGCCTGCTCCAGACTGCTTTATAACCTCACCATATCTTGACCACACACTGGAGAGTATTGACAGGTTAGCAGCTGTTTTAGGTACTGAGCAGCACTTAATGACCAACTCAGTTACAGGAAACAAACTGAAACCAATTAGGCAGATGACAGGGAAGAAGCAAAATGCAATCCTGCACACAGATGCAAAGTTTGGCTCAGTCCCCAGTGCGTGCTGCTGTTATCTCTGCCTTGCTGCTGACGATAAAGCACCTTCAGAGCTGGCTGCATTTGTAACTATGTTCTAGGTCTATTCCACGAGCTCATTAAGCACTCAAATATTTCAACAGTAATTAAATTTACATAGAGTAGGAAAACAACTCCTGAATACCTACAGGAAGGCTGCAGAAGGACTTTTCCTGAGGCTGTCTCGCAGTAGGACAAGGGGGAATGGTTTGGAGCTTAGGCAAAGCAGGGTTAGACTGGAGCTGAGGAAGAAGTTCTTCTGTATGAGGATGGTGAGACTCTGGAGCAGGCTGCCCAAGAAGGCTGTGGGTGCCCCCTCCGTGGAGGTGTTCCAAGGCCAGGCTGGATGAGGCTTTGAGCCTTCCTAGTTTCAGAATCATCCCTGCCCATAGCAGGAGTGTTGAAATAAATGATCTGAGATCCCTTCCAGGCTAAGTGGTTCTGTGGTTCCTGCCCAAGTGTCACAGAAGGAGCCTGAAGATACATGTGGAGGTTTTGGAGTTTAGCAGTGCAGCAGAGCATCTATTTGCTCAATTATTTGAGGTCAGGGTTTGATAGCTTTAGGAGAGCTAGCTCAGATACTTTGAGCTAGTCCAGCACAAGAAAGGAGCAGAGTTAGAACTTCCTCCTTCCATGCACGTGCCTGTTGCTAATTCAGTGCTGGCAAAATGAAGTAAGGTCAGATGTGACACAGACTGTTGCTGTTCCTTACTCCATGCATATCTGCACTTCCCAGGAACCTCAGCCACAGAGAATTGGCATCTGGCAGATGTCACCACACCATAAAGCTATGAGAGGATGGAGCAGAATTTGCTTGTGGAACATCTGTTACCAGACTGGTGCAGTAAGGGAACCAGCATGTTTCTGAGCACTCCCCAGCTTACCTGCTCAGCAGCTCCTGGTTCCCTCTTCAAAATTGCTTCAGCTGCTTTGTTGTTTTTGTAAGTCATGGCACAGGCAAAGGGAGTCATCCCCTGCCTGTCACGTACACTCAGCTTAATGTCTGGGTGGGAAATCATCAGCTGAATGATGACATTATGTTGGTTGCTAATGGCAACATGGATTGGAGTCCTTCCTTCTGAATCCTAGGAGGAAAGCAGAAAGTTTATTTGAATATTCAGTAGTACACAAAAATCCTTCCCCACGTCTGAAGGGTTAAGGACACTTCAGTTTAGGTAGCTGGGACAGCCAGCAGCTGCAGTGGGAACTCAAATCTAGAGCGTCAAGGAAACAAACTGGGACATGTTTCTCCCTATAGTTTGTTCTCAGTCCTGTGCAGTACAGTCCTGAGTAACATCTCCCATCTAGTCAGACATTTGTGGGTCAGAGATGAGGTCAAACAAGTAGTAAACTTAAACAGGGTGTTCAATCACTTGCTGTACCAGGCAGCAGTTTACAGCCCTGCCTGCTCTGTCATTCATTTGGATGCCACTTTCAACAGCATCAGCACCCAGAAATGCTATGCACCCATTTCTTTTGTTGCTGTTTGTCAAGCTTCTGATGGGGATTACTACGTTATCAAAACAGAAGCATAACTCCTGCTTGCATCACCTCAGCTTACTCACTAACTGAAGGCACTTCCCAAACACCCTTGCAAGTAAGTCTTCTGGATTTTCACAGTGGAGCTGATCTAATGATTAACTGCATCAGAACACAGCCCTTCTTCTGCCTTTCATTCATGCCCAGAGCATAAGAGTTTAATCCCAATCATTACATCAGAAAACCAATGCTGGAAGCAGGTTTCTGTGTCATTTTCCCCCAATATGGCTTCCTGATGGGTTCATCATGCAGGCAGAGAAGCACTAGATCTGGTTCCAAGGAACATGGAAGAAAGCAGAAGCACAGCTAGGCCCTGCATTGGCTCAGCCACAACAGGATATTCCTCTTCTCCATCAAGCAAAATATACAGCCCAGAGGAGGTTTTGTGTGCAAGTAGCAGAGGCAATGAACCAACTTCAAAAAGAAACCATGCAGAGTTTCTCTGCACACCTGAGCATTGACATTGGCACCAAACTCCAGAAGGAACTGGATCACCTCTTCGAGTCCCCAGCAGGCTGCCAAGTGCAGGGGTGTCTGTCCATCATGGGCTTCCTCTTCTCCTTCTCCATTTGGACCTGGCTTCCTGGGACTATTCACATCACAACCACTGAAACAAACATAACATTTATCCCAGCTAATCCTGATTTAAACTATTACAGACACAGACCAGAAAAAGGTTTACAAGAGCTGATCCAGAATTGCTGACACATTCTACAAAAGTAGAAGTTTCTGGTTTTAATCTGACTTCTGCCATTAAGATTATGTGAATACAGGTAACAGAATGGGCCTTTAGAATCAGACTTCCAGAAGTGCCCCCTCAACCAATCCCCAACAAAGCACAGACCAGTACCAGGCTGACCACAATCCAGTCCATGCACACATTGCTGGCACAAAGCAAGGTTGGTGCTCGAGGAGGGGCTGACCTGCGAATAAGAAAGCAGGCTATTTGCTCACTGTTTTCATCAATGGCTCTATGAAGAAGGGTTTGGAAGCAGCCACTTGGTCCTGGCCCCCAACAGGTTGAATCACAGCCATGCCTGACCTGAAAGGAGAAGCACAATGAAGCTGTGACTTTTTCCTGATGTCTCCAGCATGCTCCTACTGCTTTACATAGGCCTTGTCTAACACCTCTCAGATGCAGGATTTAGGATGCTTTATCTATTTGTGAAATTCAGTGACTGCCACATGATGGTACTTCAGTGTCTTCTGGACCAAATACTTCATTGATTTACTATTAGGAAGTGTTTAGTAACAGCTGAGATACTGCACCATTTACTCCAGACAGGTCTCAAGTCAGCTCAGCCAACAGCTACCACATTTCAATGACACGCACATAAAGCAGGTCAAGCAGCCTCAGCCAACGTCACCTCTGAAGGCCTGGCTGATTTACTTGCTTTCTATACATTGAGCTGAACAGAGAGATTGTTCAGGACTCTTCCTATTTTATAATCACAGAATGGGTTGGAAGAGACCTTAAGGTCCAACCCCCTGCCAGAGGCAGGGACATCTCCCACCAGCCCAGGTTGCTCAAGGCCTCATCCAACCTCACCTTGAACATCTCCAGGGAGGGGACAGCCACAACCTGTGACAGTGTCTTCCCACTCTCACTGGAAATAATTTCTTCCTCATCTCCAGTCTCAGGCTCCTCTCTCCCACTGTCCCCCCTCCAGTCCTTCCCATCCCTTGTCAAAGTCTCTTCCCAGCTCTCCTGAAGCCCCTTCAGGTATTGGAATTTGTATTCTATTACAGAACTTACTGAAGCAATGTAGCATTTCAAGGCTTTATTCCACTCCTCTTTACAAACTATTTTACAAGGTTTAGACAAGCACAGTTTCAGTGCAGGAGTGCTCTGTACTTTCCATACCTTGAGCCTGGGTTTGCTGCTGAGCCCTTGGCTGCCAGCAAGATGCATGAAAGTGAGACTAAATTGAGTCATGTAAGAGTCTTACCAGAGTTGATGCAATATCTTCTAGGTTGTTTTCTAAGGCAAGCCATAAAGGAGGATTTCCTTTCTCATCTGGTACCGACATATCTGCTCCCCTGGTGCAGATAGCATCAACAACAAGTGGGAGCTGGTTCTTTATGGCCAGCTGCAAGGCAGTTTCTCCATCCTGCGTTCTGCAACAGGTACAGTCAGAAGCATTACCACTGCATTAGCACTTTGGGCCTCTTTACAGCAGTTTACTGATGGAGCAAATAATTCTCTCTTCCTGGTGGTACTTTTGCTGTAGTAAGATCAGATCTGATTTTCTCACAGCTCTGAATTTCACCTTTCTTTTCCCCTCTCCCTTCAGCAGCAAGTGATTGACTCCTCTAGTTTGAGAGACATCAGCGCTCTTAGCTTAGACACAGCCATTAATGGAACAGTTCCTGCAGAGCCTGCCTGCTGCCACAGAAGCGAGCAGACTCATCTACACTGTACTAACACTTCAGCAAGTCATAAATACCAACTGTTACAAACCTGAAGTTAATCAGAAGCATTAGGCAGTTTATACCCATGTCACTCAATTTCCAAGGCAGCCTGTCAGTTGCACAGGCAGAGAAATGTTTTGTTGAGCCTCATATCAACTTGTTTAAGAGATACTCAGGAGACAAGTTCTCTTGGGATCTTGTTGCTAGAGCTACAGCTGATTAGTCTAGATGGTAAGAAGCAGGCAGCTCCAACAAGCTGGCATACAAACTGGACCATAGGAGTACCATGTCCTGTAAGACTTGAGACTGTTAGAGGATTCCATTCTACCTAGAATTCAGTGGCACTTCCTAAGGCCCCGAGAGATCCTACACACAAGTCCAGGTTCACACACACAATGCCTCAGCCATAACAATGCACCAAATGCTCAACTATGCATCAACAAAACCAATTTCAAGCTGTTAACACTAAGGCTGTCATCACTACCTGCTCCTAGATAGCCAGCTGAGTGTGGCACCAACTAAGACCTTACCTGACATTGATATCTGCCTGGTGTTCCAGTAGAAAGAGTGCACTCTTGCTGTCCTGGCGCTGTATGGCCATGTGCAGCAGAGTCTGTCCATCCGACATGGTGTCATTGATGGATGCGCCAGAGCCCAGCAGCTGAGCTGCTATCGTATGCATGCCTGAGGAGAGAGCGCTCATCAGGGCTATGCCTGCAGGTCAGTGAAACACAGGCACTGAAGAACAACACTACACTGAGCAGTCACGATGGTAAGGGGTACACTCAGTCAGCACCAGTAAAGATTTACTTACATCAGCTAAGCCACTTCCTGTCTTGGCCCAGCTCCAGTATTTACTCACAGGCCTGTTGATTATCAGTTGCTGAGTCCTTTTGGTCTTGCTTGAAGACATAAGTTATGGCCTAGTATATAGCAGAGCTTTCCCTGAAGTTCTGCCAATCTGAATGCACTGGAGTTCTCCTTAACCACAATCTACCTGCTCCTTCACATCACTTCAGCCTCCTATGCAACAAACATGGTAGCTTTGGGATTCCTTTCATAAGCTACTCCTGTGCTAGTTTGAAGCTAGCTAGAATGTTTTGGTGAGAAGAATTAGATCACAGGCTGTGAAAGGGAAACAATGGTTATGTCTACTTCACTCATAGGCTTGCCGAGATGTATGAGAACAAGAATGTAAATATAGGTAATGCAGTCGCTGCCTGGGCTTTGGGCTGTGTTTCTCTCTCTCTAACCTAACCTGCCATCTTTGTGACTAATCCACCTGCTTCCTAACCCCCCTGGCCGACCCTCCAATCTTCTTTGGGCACAAGGCAAAGTCTCGGGTAAGTTAGAGGAGTGCGAGGAAGGTGGAAGGGCAGCCCCTCCTGGGGACTCAGGTGTCTGGGAGGGGAGTTGTGTTTCTGTAGTACCTTTTACCTTGTGTATCTCTGTATAGAGCTGTATCTGCTGTGAATATCTGCTTGTATATTAAGCTAAGCTGTCAGTATAAAGCTTCATTCAGTTTCCAGAGCCATTGAGTCTAGTCTGGGTGATTTCCAAAGTGTAGGGGGGGCAGGTGTGGTGGAGGGTTGCAAAGCCCTCTTGTACAGCTCTCATTTGGACAGAACTGTGGCTCACAGGACCATCAATCGCAGGGCTGAAACCTTGCTCCCCCCCGCCCCGATCACCCATCTGCCTGGGAACTGACTAAACCGCCGTTCCTAGCTGTGGGAAGATTTCTCTCTCAGAGAGGCATAAGCTGTAAACATGAGCCGTTGTTTTGGGAAAAGGACCTTGGGTCGGAGACACTGTGAGCACCCTACGCACACCTGCTGGGGGCTGACCCACAGGTCAGCAGGTTGTTTTGGTAAAAAATGACCTATCTGTTCCGTACACATAGCTTTGAACCAATCTGTATTGTCCACTTGTGCTAGCATCAGTCTGGCTAGATACAGCTCTTCTGGACACTATAAAAGACGCTGCATTGCCTTAATAAAGCACCTTGCTTGCACCGCTCGCTCACACACACACGGCACTCGCATTGTACTGATCGCACGGCACGATTATAGAACCGACTCGTCAGCGCTCCGATCCTCAATCTGCGCCAGCCTCCGGAGACCCGACACCCAGTTTGGCTCGGACCCGCGGAAACTCAGACAGCGCGCCCTAATCCACGATATTTAGGACCTTTCAAATTGACTTTGGCCAGTGAGTAACTGAGAAACTCGAATAATCTCTCAAGCCTACCCGTGGCACTTTCAGGCCACAGACTCTCTTCCTGAATCATTTCAAAGACTTTGCTAAATTCCTGATTTATTAGACGTAGACATTCTGTAATAATAATCTCTCAACCGCAAACAAAGAACTTGTGTGGGGTAGTTATAATAAAGTTTGGGGAGGGGGAACTCCTAGTATATAATATTAAATCTTTTTAAACTCTTTCAAAATCGGCCTCATATTTCATTCCCCCAAAACCCAGACAAACTACTCCATGACAGCAGGTAACACCCAAACCATCACAACGCCCTTGGCTCTTGCTGCATTAGATGGCCAGTTGATTCCTTCTGTCTCAGAAGCAGATAAGGGCAATGGCGAAGGGAAAGCTACATTTTAGTTTCCTTTCATTAGGAATGAAAGTGAAAAGCCTGGACAGCTGATGTTTTTGTTACAAACATCACACCCAGCACTCCTGCACAGAACAGCATCACTAAGCACTGCTTCATCTCCTCAGTCCAGGGGATGAGCAGTTGTACCCCAGACAGTTGCTGTTTCTAGCTCAGCAGGACCACACTTAAACTGATTCAGTAGTAACTACACCTCCTCTTTTGACAATGTCCTGATAGTGCTGAAATGTCACTTGGCTGCAAATAAATGGGTTTCTTTTGAGGAAAGTCATTCACCTTCACATCCTAGGCAAGAAAATCTCTTCTGAATCACTGTTTCAAGTCACATTCTCTTGAAAAACTACCTGAAGTAGCTCACCTCTCCTCTGGAAGGTTTTGCTTCGTTAATCAACACCTAGAGATGTTAACCGTGGACAGCCAGAGTGATCTGACATGGAAATCCCACGGAGCTCACTGTGGAACAACTCCAGACCTATAAGTACACCATCAGGCAAGAGGTGCCAAGCCAGCTGTAAGTCAACAGACTTCTAGCTCTGACTTGCTAACAACAAGCTGCAGATGTCCACATTATTGTAGAAGCTGAATCATCCTCCAAAACTCCCCCAACAGCTTCTCAGTAGCAGCAGAAGTCACAACATGAGCACACCTTTGCTGCTTCTCTTTGAAAGTTTTATCCATATCTCTGTATATTCCCATCTTCTAAGAGGGCACATACCTGTCCAAAGTGCCAGTCCCAGCACAGTCTGGTCTCTTGAGTCCTTCAGACTGAAGTCAGGAATGATTTGCAAATTGTTGGTTGCATGAAGAGCGTTGGCTACACAAAAAAAAAATAAACAGAGGAAGTTAGAGCATTATTGTACTTCACCTGTAGCTGCACACCAAGAGCTGAGGAGTTCCAGGATCCCATTCTGCAGTAAGCAGGCCTCTTGGCAGTCAGATTGAAAGATCTGAGCTAAATACCTTGCTGAGGAGCCGGGACATTTAGCCTTCAGTTAAGTACTACCACTACTGCCTCATCTTAGCACCAGCACTAAAAACATGCCATGTTCTAGACAAGAGGCTTCACCTGCCCTCTTTACCTCCACATCCAATCAGTGGTATCTACAAATCCCTGAGAGTGAAGAGATGAAGGTGTTCTATGAGATAGTGGCATCAGCTCAGCTTCTGAGGATGCAGAACATTTTCAATTCACCTACTCCCTTCTAAATCCTTTCCCTTACTGAAGGGGACAAAACCAGCACTGCTTCAGCTGTCAAACTCCCTTTCTGCTGCAAGAAAGAAGTTAAACTCATAGCATTTAATAAACCATCACCTGCCAGTATCTCAGTACTTGGGTCTTGACTCTACAAAAAAAAAACTCCTACTGCAAGAGCTGAGGGAGGCAGAACAAAGTACCTTTATTCTTACTTGATTCCAGTATTTGCCTGAAGTGAATGCTTAGACTAGAAGAGAAAAAGATGTGTTGTGAAGCTAGAAAACAGCCTAGGGCTGAGTGTTTACATCTGTTACCTACAGTGGAAAATTTAAAAAGAATCATAGGCAAGTTAATTTTCTAGCCTTAACAAGCAGGTGATGAGTTCAAGACTGTGTTTATCTGGGATTCTTAATTGCTCTACTTAAGTACAGGAAAAGATGTCTCATTATTCCAGCGAGACAGAGTCTTCCAGTATCTGAAGGGGGCCACAAGAAAGCTGGAAAGGGACTTTTAATAAGGAAAGGGAATGGAAAAGTGGAAATTGAGACTGCGGATTAGGACGAAATTGTGGACAGTGAGGGTGGGGAGACACTGGCACAGGTTGCCCAGGAAGGCTGTGACAGTCCCCTCCCTGGAGGTGCTCAAGGCCAGGCTGGTTGGGGCCTTGAGCAACCTGTGCTGGTGGGAGGAGTCCTTGCCCATTGCAGGGGGCTGGAACTGGATGATCTTTAAAGGTCCCTTCCAACCCAAAAAATTCTGTGATTCTATTATCAGAACATCTAAACAGCTTAGATGCCATCTTGACATCAACCCACCAGAGCTTCCACATAGGCTGAATGAAGAGAAACCTACCTTTCTGCTCCAGGATGACTGAGACCACGTCTGGGTGATTGTATGCAATAGCCATGTGGAGGGGAGTTTGCAGGTACATGTTTTCTGCTGTTGGGGAAAACATGTCCTTCTGCCCAAGAGCTGATTCTGCTGTCTGGATGTTTGGATTGGCTCCTTGTTGCAGAAGTTCTGCTGTCAGGTTTGCCAGGCCATGCCTGCAGGCTGTGTGGAGTGGTGTTTCCCCCTTGAACAAAGAGGGCACCAAGTTAACAGCTTGAGACATGAAGATAAGTCACTTTTAGACTACCATGCCCACAAAAAAACGGCGAACTTAATTCCTAGTAGCTGAAGCCCCTCACGATTTTTAAAGTACATGGGTTAACCTACATTAATGATTTTATGACATCAGGCACTGAGGGAAGCATTAAAAAGCATGTTAACAACTGGTGGTGCTATGAGAACAATGCCAGGAGTATGCAGCAGTTTTCTGATCACTAGCAAACATCTGAAGAGACAGAAGATTCAGCAGGTGTTCCAACATGCTTTAACCTATGGCTAGCAACAAGAGACCTTTGCTATCTTCTTCCTGAAGAGACAAAAGGGAACTTCCAGGTTATAGTCTAGAAGTTTGTGCCCTTACCCATTTGTTTTGGTGGTTGACTTTTGCTCCATGAGTTGCTAGGAAGAGGGAAGCTGCCTCGTTTCCTGCACCAGCTGCCCTCTGAAGCAAGCAGTTTCCTGGAGAAGAACCATAAACATTGTTACAGTGCTGCCCCAGCCACACTCTGATGCCAACCAGTGCACTAGCACCTTCCCAACTACTTTGCAACTCTCACACTTGAAGATCAGAGGGAAAGCCTTCCCTACCGGTAGTTCCTTGCCCATCTGGGCTACCATTTAGCAATTTTACATCGAAACTGTGAAGAGAACACTGGGACCTGGTGAGGGCACACTCAGCTTTGGAGTGTCATTGTTCCAGCTCCAAGAAAAGCTACTACCACCTACCACTCCTTATGCAGAAAATGCTGCTGTAACCTCACTCAGCTCCTCAGAGCAGTGAGCATTAAGCAATTCACTTCCAACCCTTCCACTCACAGAAACAAACCCTTGCTTTACCTGTCAGTGTGTCTGGAGCATCTGTATTGCTGCCTCGTTGGATCAGCCTTGCTGCAAAGCTGTTCTCATCAAAGGAGGTTCCATTCACAACCGGAGCATCCTCAAAGGGGTTCACAGACTGGTCTGATGACACAGTGATAAACTGAACTGCCAGCCACAAAGCTGTGCTTCCTTCATGATCCTTCAGCTCCAAGTCTAGTCTAAAATAAGAGTTAATTATCCCCACTTTATACCTTAAAACATG
This sequence comes from Pogoniulus pusillus, assembly GCF_015220805.1. Taxonomy (NCBI): domain Eukaryota; kingdom Metazoa; phylum Chordata; class Aves; order Piciformes; family Lybiidae; genus Pogoniulus; species Pogoniulus pusillus. The sequence continues at coordinate 103,225 of NC_087290.1, read as the reverse complement.
GCTCAGTGCTGCAGCTCAGGTTTCAAGTATCTGAGCAGCTGTACAGGTTTCTCTGGTAGCTCACTAACAAGCTTTGCTTGCCAAGCAGCCTGCTGCAGCTCCAGTTACTTCAGAGAATTTGTGAGGGCTCCGAAACAAGCAAGGCACCTTTGAGTCACTGCTAAAGTTCATGGCTCCCGAGAGAGGCACTGCCCTGGAAGACTTGGGCTCCCACTAACTGTAACAAAGCAGCAATTCATCTTATGCCAGTTCTTGTACACAGTTCATTCAAATTCAGCTGCCTATATTAGTCTGCAACAGAACCCAAGCTGAAGTCAAGAGATATTCAAACATCTGAAATGTCTCCTCACTCCTTTTGGCTCCAGTAACTGAAGTTAGTGCTGTCTTTCCCTCAGCCCTCTCTGAAAAACAGCAACACAGGCTTTTGGTGACTTACTTGGCTCCTAGCATCGTTGTGGCATCTGAAGCTATGCAAAGCCTTTGCACTTTTGCATCGCAAGCCTACTGCTTTGCCTTTGCTATCTCTAGGCAAAGAGGCAGAGAAGAGTTGTTACAGCAGTTTCCCTGTCTCCACTGCAGAAGGGCGATGGGATACTTAGCATTGAAGGGAGACTTACTGTTTGCACTGCAGAAGCTGACTGAAGACAGGTTCATTCCTGACCACAACTGATACATGCAGTGGGGTCCTGTCATTGAAGTAAAGCAGTTATATCAGTAATTAAGATTTGTTCCATGGTCATCAACATACCCCTACAGATTTAAGGGGTCACCTTTTGACTTTCAGGGAAAGGGCACAAGCACATCTTGGAAGAGCAAGCAATCCCTTCAGTGAACATGATTCCAATCCTTTTAGTGTAAAGACTTGCTGCCCGCCAGCACCCCCACACAGCTGCCCTTCAAGGAAAAAGCACAAGAGCCTGGCCCAGCTGAAAGGGGATGGCTGACACACTTGTCTGCTACATCATGTGTGTGCTTCTTTGCCAGCCCCACCTAACCTGTAAAGCAGTTTTGGGGCCCCACACCTCAGTACCTTGCAGGAACACCACGTTCTTCTAATATCAGCCATGCTTTGCTGACAGGCCTGAGCAGGTTCTCAGCAGGCTGCATCTGACCACTGCAGTACGATCTGCAGTTCAGCTGGCAGCAGACCTGGCTTCACCCAATGTTTACCTTCCTTTGCTGTCCTGCATGTTTGGATTGGCTCCTGCCTGGAGAAGGGACTCTGCTATCTGTGCCATCTCTGCCATGACATCTGGCAAATGCTTCTTGGGGCTGTAGGATGCCACAAGGTGCAGAGGAGTCTCCTGGTCTCCCAAGGTAGCAGCATTCACACGGGCACCGTTTTTAATGAGAAAGCTGGCAGCAAACTTATCTCCTTTTACAAAACAAAAGGAGGTTATTTGTGCACCTGTGCCTCACATAGCCTATATGCACAAGACCAGAAAGTGGACACACACTAGGTTCCTCCAAGCCATACAATTGTTCTAATCTCAAGTGTCTATTCTTAGACTAACCACAGGTCACTTCAAGAACATTTCACTGCAAAGTCAAAATTAAAACAGTTCCTAACAGCCCCCTAGAGAAAGTGTTTTTCCCAGAGGTTACACAGAATTCAAGTTCACACACTAGTTTAAGGTGATGCTGAGTTTGCTAGTTCCTCCATCAGGAAAAAGCCATCACTGCCTTAGGGCACAACTCAACAAAGTGAGAGACTAAACTCAAGTAGGTTTTGAACAAGAGGGCATCAGTCAAAGGTTAGTCGTTATCTGTTCAGCTTTGCAAAAACCAAGCAACAACACAGCCTTTGCTCCAGGACCACAGGGTAAGGGCTTCAGCCCTTCACCCTCATGCACAGCATTCCTGACAACTTCTCACAAGTCCGAACTTAGACTTACTTCAGTACCTGAAGTGCCAAGATGCAGAGAATGACTTAAGGGTAACATGAGTTGCCCTTATGCCACAGACATCTTTGAACAGACACTGACAGGGGGCTTGTCCTGAACATGAGACTGAGAGCAAAGGAGGCTGTTTGCCTGGTGAAGCAATGTAAACTGCTGGGTTCTCTCTGCCAGCAAAAGTACATTTAGGTTGCCCACGGAGGTGGAGTCACCGTCCCTGGAGGTGTTCAAGAAACATGTGGCCATGGTACTTGGGGATGTGGTTTAATGGTCATGGTGGTGTTGAGTTGATGGCTGGACTGGATGATCTCAGAGAGCTTTTCCAACCACAACTAGTCCATGACCTTTCTGACTTCCACATCTGCTGTTCCCCCAGTCTCCAATGATCATAAGGAGCAAGAATCCTGAGGCAAGTTCAGGCACTGCTTTAGCTGCACTTGCAGAACATGTGACAGCTACAGTGAGGAGCTCACTGTAACTTTAGTTATTGAGAAGCAAGCATTCATCCAGAGTTCCAGCTCAGACTGAAAGCAGACATTAGAACTTGAGGCCAAGTGCCAGGATTAAGCAGGAAGAGCAGCCTGCTGCAATCCCTCTTAACAGGGCTGCAGCCATCACAACACTGACCTATGCCTGAAGGTCTCTACTTCTGCTGCTGAAGTTTCACTCACAGGATCAGACACCAGCATTACCCTAGTTAGATATGTAAGAGATTAAAGAAAGAACTGGGGGCTGCATTTTGAGCTGGCAAAACTTGAGAATTCTTAGAGTCCAAAACCTATGAAGCTCTGCATCTGTAGCACCACAGCAACCCTGAGTGGCATCCTGTGGTGCTTGGCTTTCTGGAACAGAGTTGTCAGAGATAGCACTGCAGGCAACCAGCAGCACAAGGTGCTCACTAAAGATTTCTACCTGACTTTGGTGACAGGCCAAGATACCACTGCTCCAAACCCTTCAGAGTATTGCGGCCATGACAGCCAGGTGCTGCTGTGTTCCAGTTTTAAGATGCATTTTCCACGCTAGGGGGGAAGAACAACTCAGGATAACCCCATGCTTGTAACTCAGGCTCCACACTGCACACCAGAGGTCTGAAGGTAATCTGATTGGCTTAGAGGCACCTCCACGTGCTCCTCATCTTCCAGTCAGTTTCTCCTTCCCTAAAGCTGCTTTCCAGTAACAAGGACCCTTGCTGTTAACCACAGGCATAAAGAAGCATGTGCTGTATTCAGACCAGGTCTAGAAAAAGCCTTCAGCTTTCTGACTAGGCTGCCATGCTTGACCACATGGCAGACAGACATCACCTTATCAAGTGTAAATATTCCCAGTGCCTCCCTACACTTCTTCCTGCAGCAGACACTATGGGACTGCATCTGGATGTTGTGCAGGGAAAGCTGTGCTCACTTATCCCCAAAAAGAATTAAAAGTGTTTTTTAAAAAAGGACAAACTCCATCCTTGACTGCAGTTTTCTACCTGAATTGTCAGCTGTGAAGGAGTAGTGTGGGATATGTTCCCCACTGTAAACCACTGCAAGCTAAGAAGGTTTCACATCCTATTTACTTACCCCTCTGGATGGCTTTATGTAACAGACTCCAGCCTCTCTTGTCTGCCCTGTCTACATCAGCCTTGTGGTTGACCAATGTGGTTGCAATACCCTCCAGCCTTTGGGCAAGGGCTAGATCCAAAGCAAGATCTCCACTGTGATCCAATTCATTCAGCTTCCCAGGAAGCTACAAGACAAATTCAGTCAATTGGTATTAGAGATCAATGCTAACCAGCCTATTTCAGACCTCCATCACTAGACCTTCAGCTCAAATACAAAATGCAATATGCTGCATCTTACCCAGGAAAGCAATCAGATGATCAGCACCACCATATGCAAGTCTACTCTGACATTTGCTCATTGGAGAGCCAGGAGTGTGGCTGCCAAGGCTTGTTTCACCTCCAGGAAGCAAGCCCTATATTCTCTATGTGGGCTTGTTCAACATAGCACTAGCAAGAATTATTCAATTCTTCTGTTAAGATACCTCAAATCCCAACTGAATTAGCACCTACGGATGATCACAGGTCTGCAGCACCACTCCACAAGGACAGACTGAGGGAGCTGGGGCTGTTCAGCCTGCTGAGACCAAACAGCAGCCTTCCAGTAGCCAAAGTGGGCTACAAAAACACTGCACAGGGACTATTTGCAAAGGCCTGCAGAGACAGGATCAGGGCAATGGTTTGAAATGAGAGCAGAGCAGATTGCAATTGGATGCGAGGAACAAGTTCTGCACCATGAGGCAACAGGTTGCCCAGGGAGGTAGCTGAGACCTCATCCCTGGAGATCATCCAGCTCAGGTTGGACAAGGCTCTAAACAAGCTGCTGCGATGGAGAACCACAGGATATTACAGGTTGGAAAGGATCCCCACATATTGAGTCCAATCCAGCCGTCAGAGCTGACTGCAGGTGCAGAGTAACATCAGGGGGTGGATTTTATTAGATATGAGGGAATGGCTTTGAGAGGGAAGAGGGAAGACCAAGAGTGGAGACAAGGAAGAAATTCTTGACAGTGAGAGTGAGGAGAAACTGACACAGGCTGCCCAGGGAGGCTGTGGATGTCCCCTCCCTCGAGGTGCTCAAGGCCAGGCTGGATGAGGCATTGAGCAAGCTGTGCTGGTGGGAGGTGTCCCTGCCCATGGCATAGGCTTGGAACTGGATGAGCTTTAAATGTCCCTTCCAACCCAAACCATTCTGTTATTCTATGATCGGTTGCATACAAAAGGTTTTAAAGGTGTTATGAATCATGAATTAAATCTCTCTAGAGGTCTCCATTACATACACAGACGTGATAAACAAGTGAGAGCCAGTGACAAAGAAATTAGTAACAAGGTTCAACCTGGGAGCCGAACCCATTATTTGAAACAACATTCCAGAGGCTAGGCTGAGTCAGTCTCACTCTACCTGTGAATCCATTTCAATGAGATACAAGAAGACCACATCTTCTCTCTCAACTTTAATAGCCTTGTGCAGAGGATATTCTGTCTTGGACTTGAACATCTTGTACAACAACTGAGCACTCATGCTGCTGAAATCTTCTTTACGCAAGTCATCCTGGAAGCAATCAGAAAAAGGTAAGCAACACTCCTGTCTTATCCATAAACACAGCACTGCACACTGGAATGCAGGTCCACAAATCAAGGTCAGAGGAAAGCTGCCTTTTCATGACATCACAGCAAGCAGGAACAGCCCAAGAGAGCTTTTTTAAAAAGCAGAAAGGAACACTCAGCAAGTTTCACATCTTACACTTCAGTGCCACCAGCAGTTAGAGAAAAGTTTCCTTTTGTCTCCAGACAAGAAATCAGCCCTTTGCCAGATACTGTGGAGACAGTCAAGAAATGTGGACATGGCACTTAAGGACATGGTTTGATGGCCATGGTGTTGGGTTGGTGGTTGGCCTGGATGATAGACGTCTTACCAAATAAATCAGCTCTAGGACTGCAGGAGAGCAACACCTGGTTGTTGGGTATAGTAGTGATTCCATAGAACTGCTTGACTGTGGTACACTACTGGAAATTGAAACACTGGAACACAAGCCATGGCACACAAGCTCAGAAGTACTGAGAGAAGATTGGAATAACCTTAGAGAATGGTGTAACAAATATAAACAAATGTAAGGCTGGGGCCTGTGGTTTTCTTCTATCTCTGCTTAGACACAATGTAGGTGTTGATGAGAGAATATGATGAATTTCTACACTAACTAGAATGTAATTTCTAACGCAAGTACAAGTAACCAACTGCAGTTCAATACAATGTGTAGCCTTCTGATGAAAGGTATGAAAACACATTTGGAATGCAATAAAGAGATTAGATTTGAATTGCTTGTATCAAGCTTGTTTTGCCCCATCTCTTCTTCTGATACCCATGGTATTGAAGCCCATGGCATCTGGTCTCTAAAATTCCTCTCTATCTAGACTCAAATCACAGGCTGGAGTCTTCTGACACCACCACCCTGACTGACAATTTCACAGAACTCTAAAAACTCTGAGTAACAGTAAAACAAAAGCTTGAAGTACAAAGCCCTTAAGTTTAGGTTAGCACTCATTTGACTAAAGCTCACTTTGAGGTAGAACAGTGTCAAAAGTAGAAACCAAAAATCAGTAAAGAGTTCAAATGGCTGACCTGAAGGTTCAGGTGCAGGACTTTGTGCACCCACAGGTCAAAGCGCTTTTGCTAACGGCACTGTCCGTGCCATTAGCAAAATAAACATCCACATCTAGAACATGAAAAAGGTTCTCCACCCCCTCTACTCTGCTCTGGTGAGACCACATCTGAAATACTGTGTCCAGTGCCCAGCTCCTCAGTTCAACAGACACAGGCATCTGCTGGGGAAAGTCTAACAGAGAGCTACAAAGATGACAAAGGGACTGGAACATCTCTGCTGTGAAGAAAGGCTGAGAGCCCTGGGGCTGTTTATTCTGGAGAGAAGGCTGAGAGGGAACTTGATCAATGTCTATAGATACCTGAGAGGTGGGTGTCAGGTTGAAGGTGCCAGGCTTTTATGGTGCTGCCAAGTGACAGGACTAACAGGTACAAGTTGAAATGCAGGAGGTTCCACCTCAAGGCGAGGAGAAATTTTATTGTGAGGGTGCTGGAAGCCTGCAGCAGGCTGCCCAGAGAGGCAGTGGAGTCCTCCTCTGGAGACTTTCAAAACCCACCTGGGTGTGTTCCTGTGTGACCTGCTCTGGGTGACCTTGCTCTGGCAGGGAAGTTGGACTCAACCCTTACTATGCTGTGATTCTATGATTCAGTTTAGAGTAACCTAAATCCTCATCCCACCAGTCTGCTGTGGACAAGGCTTATTTTAAAGGCTAATCCATCATTCAGTTAATCAAAACTTTCCTCAAAATAATAGATCAGAGCAAGTGAAACTTCCAAGTTGATGCAGGACTCCTTGCCACTCCCTCCAGGACAGAAGATAAACTCTTCCTTGACTTCCATGGATTATTTTTAGAGGTAAGAGCAGGCCTAGAATTTGTGATCTGTATAGAGAGATCAGCCACAGAGGAACTTCAACAGTTCAGACCTGATAACCAAGCCCCTTGCTCATCAGACACTGTCCCTTTGGCTCACATTCAGGAGCTTTTCACAGTAAAGTGTTTCCAGTGAACACAACTCCTCAAGCAACAGGGAAGACATTCATACCAAGACAGATCTAAACTCCCAAGACAACAGAAATGGCCCTGAGAAAGAGACAGTGAATGTGCTTTGTTTCCAACATATCATTAGGGATTATTGTGGAGAATACCAAACACCACAGAGTCCAAAACTGAGATAGATGGGAAGGGAAAAATCCTTTCTGCCTCAGAAGCAGCCCCTTCACTCACATCAGGGTACAGGGCAGGGAAATGACAGCTTTACCAACACTGGTGCCCCTTACAGACACACAAGGGGCAGCAAACTGAGTCACTTCAGTCCCAGGAAGTTAGGTATCGAGGTAATCCCATCCCAGCTGGAATGTTCAATGCAAGCACACCGAGATGCTTCTGAGGTTACCAGTAGGGCAAGTTAAGAAAAACTTGTACTCTGCAACATTTCTCCTCTTGCTGCCTTCTGGCAGTACTCACCCAGTGACTGGCAATGATCTCAGCACAGTAGTTGAGCAGTGTGCTGGCACTCAGCTCCTCAGCAGTCTGGTAGAAGCGAATGCAATTTCTGACACTGACTAGGGACATGACTCCTTTCTCACACCTGTCAAAACAGAAAAGCCTCTGCTCAGTAATCACGGAATCATTCTAACAGGCATCTAGACTCTCTTCTTCCCAGATGCCAACAGAAAATGGCTTGTCTTGGCCTTGCTTTGCCATGAGGCTAAGTGGCACAAACACCTCAAAGCCCTGTAAGACAGCCTCCAGAAGAGCAGACTCCTGTTAGTCCATCTCAGCTCAGGTCCCATGACAACACCACACTGCAGGAGTGTACTAGTTTGAGCCTAGCTGGGATATTTTAGTGAGAGGAATTAAATTATAGGCTGTGAAAAGGAAACAATGGTGATGTCTATTTCACTCATAGGCATGCTGAGATGTAAACGAACAAGAACACAATTACAGATAACAGACTTGCTCTCTGGGTCTGTCTGCACGCACTTCTCTCCCTAACCTGCTGTCTATGTGACTAATCCATCTGCTTCCTAATCCCCCTGGCCAATTCCCCAAACTCACCTTAAATACAAGGCAAAATCTGCAATAAGGTAGAGAAGTGAAAAGGAGGTGGAAGGGCAGTTGGGAGACCCTCCTGGGGTCTCTGGTTTCTGGGAGGACTGTTGTGTTCCATATTACTTTTTAACTTGTATATTTCTGTATATAGCTGTATATATTAAAAGTATCCCTTTGTATATTGTGCCAAGCTGTAAATATGGTTTCATTCTAATTTTCGACTAGCCTGAGTCTAGTCTGGGTGATTTTCTTAAATGTAGGGGGCACAGGTAACACCCAAACCATCACAAGGAGCCTGCAAGTGGAGACAGACATCCTGGTTCTCCCAAAGGAACCAACTGCAGTTCACTCACTGTTAGGAAGCAGAGAAGATGTCTGTCTTCACAAGGACTGTAGTGATCACAAGCAGCTTTTGTGGCAGAGCTAGAGAAAGGCAAACCAGAAGGGACAAGCAGCTCCATCTGATCTCTATAGTTGTGGAGCTACGAGTTTATGAGAATGAAATACAAGTAGCTTAAAATGAAGTTAAACATGCCAGTGATCTCCAAGCAGATATTCAGGTCAAATAAATGGAAATACTCTTCTCCAGGTGCAGATAGTCACCAAGACACCTAATAATTAATTACAGCACACTGAATATGGACTTGGCACTGAACTACCATGACCAGCTGAGGAATGTTCAGAAGGTCCGACAACGTTTTAAGCTAGTACAAAGCTTGAGGCCAGTTTTAGCATTGACCTTACAGAGGTCAGCTTCTTTGGTCAGAAGAACTGACAGTCATTCAGTCTGGTACAATCAAACCACACTTCAGTCACAGGTTGTCATCTCCTGCTACAGCCTCAGGCACCCCTTGGGCAAGACTGTATCAAAGAGCACTTTGACTAAATTCCATGCTTTGAAGTTTGCAAAGCTTCAACATGCACAGTGTCCTCTCTAAGTGGTCACTCAGAGCACTCTATAGTCAAGGTAACAACCCGGTGTCATCAATCTCTCCAGAATGGCAAAGCACTTTTCTGAAGGGAAGTTGCCACCAAGATGCACAGAACAGCTCTAAGTTAAAAATGTTTCACCTGTGGTATTCTACTACTGCAAGCTCTTTACATTGACTCTTCCTGATACTGCATTTAATTTCTTGCAGCTCTTCAGAGCTTGTCACTAATACACACTGACCTCTTCTTCAGCGTTACTTCTTTGGGAGAGGAACTGCAAAGTAAACAAACCTTAACAGTTTTTCCTTATAGCTTTCAAATGCAGTGCAAGGCTATATTTCCTGTGATAAACTGAACATTATTAAAGACTCTGAAAAAGCCAAATTTTACCCAATTGCCAGCAGCTTACATCTCATTTCTAGTCAAACACAGCTGAAGAGCTCTGGAGGAAACAGTGACTCCCAAGACTCACCTTTCCCTAAGTAGCTGGAGCTGAAATTTATTAGCTAGTTTCATAAGCTGTGTCAAGAAGATATCATCTTCCCTTAGCTCCAGCTCATCTGTGTAGATCCATCGCAGCATTGCCATGGTTACCTCTGGGTCAGCATCTGCTGCAGAGAGCAAGAGGGATTCATAAAACATCCAGAGAATCACCTGTTCAAAGTGTTGCTGTTAATCTGACTGTTAGACTCACAGCTGCCATGAAACAAGGTGCCCCACTGGAACTCTGCTTAGTGTAAACCAAATGTCAGAACAGAGGTAAAAACGGTCAGAAGTTGAAGCTAACCAAGCTGGCTGGAAGCGGGAAGCATTTCTGACACTGAACGCTGCACAGGATGTAGGAAGCTCTGCATTCTACCCACTACACATAGACTGCATGGTTAGAGGATGATCCTAACAACGCAATGACCCTTTAGAGTCTAGGGTCCTTCTCACAGGATTAGAAACCACAACTGCATTTGAGAAGCACAAATCCCCTTTCAGACTTCCAAATGTTGTCCCTTTTCAGGAAGTCACAGAATGGGTTGGAAGAGATCCCAAAGCTCATCCAGTTCCAACTCCCTGCCATGGGCAGGGACACCTCCCACCAGCCCAGGCAGCTCAGGGCCTGGTCCAACTTGGCCTTGGATACCTCCAGGGAGAGAGCAGCCACAACCTTCCTGGGCAACCTGTGCCAGGGTCTCCCCCACCCTCACTGGAAAGAATTTCTTCCTCATATCCAGTCTAAATCTGCCCTTCTCAAGTTTCAACCCACTGTCCCTCCTCTTGTCACTCCCAGCCCTTGTCCAAAGTTCCTCCCCAGCTCTCGTGAAGCCCCTTCAGGTACTGGAAGGCTGCTCTACGTAGTCTTTCCAGAGCCTTCTTTTCTCCAGGCTGAACATCCCCAACTCTCCCAGCCTGGGCCCATAGGGAAGGTTCTCCATCTTGATGGCCTCCACTGGACCTGCTCCAGAAGCCATATGCTAAGAGCATCTGTGGTGCAGTAATGGTAACCACTTCAGAGTACTTAAGTTCATGACACTCATCACAAGCCTGATGTTTTTAAACAGCAAGAAAATTAGAAGCCTACCTACAAGAGTGGAGATAGGCCCAGGGGCCAGAGACCTTTGTCACCTAGTCAGAAGTACATAACCCTCCTTCCAAGAATGTAGATGCAAATTACTCCACAAGACCAGAGCACTTAAACACTCCACCATTTACTTAGGACATTAATAGCTCCAAGTGCAGGGTGCTGCACTTTGGCCACAGCAACCCCATGCAGAGATACAGGCCGGGGTCAGAGTGGCTGGAAAGCAGCCAAACAGAAAGGGATCTGGGGGTGCTGATCGATACCCACCTGAACATAAGCCAGCAGTGTGCCCAGGTGGCCAAGAGAGCCAATGGCATCCTGGCCTGCATCAGGAATGGTGTGGTCAGCAGGAGCAGGGAGGTCATTCTACCCCTGTACTCTGCACTGGTTAGACCACACTTTGAGTACTGTGTTCAGTTCTGGGCCCCCCAGTTTAGGAGGGACATTGAGATGCTTGAGCATGTCCAGAGAAGGGCAATGAGGCTGGTGAGAGGCCTTGAGCACAAGCCCTATGAGGAGAGGCTGAGGGAGCTGGGATTGTTTAGGGGTGATCTTATTGCTGTCTACAACTACCTGAAGGGTGGTTGTGGCCAGGAGGAGGTTGCTCTCTTCTCTCAGGTGGCCAGCACCAGAACAAGAGGACACAGCCTCAGGCCGTGCCAGGGGAAATTTAGGCTTGAGGTGAGGAGAAAGTTCTTCACTGAGAGAGTCATTGGATACTGGAATGGGCTGCCCGGGGAGGTGGTGGAGTCGCCGTCCCTGGAGCTGTTCGAGGCAGGATTGGACGTGGCACTTGGTGCCATGGTCTAGCCTTGAGTTTTGTGGTAAAGGGTTCGACTTGATGATCTGTGAGGTCTCTTCCAACCCTGATGATACTGATGATGATACTGTGATGTGCTAGTCTTTTAAGCTTTATCTAGTTTTAAAATGAAAACACGTTTAAGACACTACACCAGCCATCCCAAAAGGTCTTATTTACATGAAGAGCTGTCCCAGACTATTTCCAGAGTGCTCAGCACAGTCTGGCCCAGCAGAGACTAAGAGACAGGAGGTTACAGTAAGGTAAAAACCTTTAGATATCAGCAGTGGTGTGGCCAGCAGGAGCAGGGCAGGGACCATCCCCTTGTACTCACCTCAAATACTGGCTTCAGTTTTAGGGCCCTCATTATGTGGACACAGAAGCTGGAATGCATACAGAGGACAAAGCCCGTGCAGAGTTTGGAGAACAGGTCTGGTTGAGGAGCAGTTGAGGGGGGTTATTTGGTCTGGAGAAGAGAAGGCTGAGGGGAGATCTCACTGTTCTCTCCAGCTTCCCGGAAGGAGGCTGCAGCCAAGTTTGGGTTGGGCTCTTTTCCCCAGTAAGAAGTAATAGGACAAGAGGAAAAAGTCTCAAGTTGCCCCACAGGAGGTTTAGGTTGGGCATTAGAAAAAAACTTCTTCACTGAAAGGTTTTCCATACACTGGAACAAGCTGTCCAAAGCAGTGTTTGAATCCCCATCCTTGGAGGTGTTTCAAGGAGACAGAGATGTAGTGCTGAGGGACACAGCTAACACCAGCCTTGGTTGAGTTGGAGAATGGTTGGACTTGACCTTAAAGGCCTTTTCCAGCCAAACCAGTTGTATGAACCTCCACTTCCTGAAGAGAAAGATGGGGGCTGCTGATTGAACCAGCACTAACACCAAGCTCACAAGCACACTGCCACAGTTTAGAGAGCTCCACAATGAATGGATTAAGCACTGCTTCTGTGGACAGCAGTAGCCTGAAAGGTACAGAAATAACCTTTTCCCAACAGGCCCTTTCAGAGATCCTATAAACAAGTGAAGCACCACGCTGCTGTGCACTGACTGACCTGACAGATCCAGCTCCTCTGTTGAGGCAAGGTTGGTCAGACTCCAAGCATCACTGCGTGCCGCCAAGACAAACTTGTGAGCACTGATGTGGCTGTCCCCAACCTTTATCTTCAGGTCACTGGTGAGACGGGGGGGAAAACAGAAACATTCACCTGTGTGCCAGGGACTTCCCTGTGCTCACAAACCTAAGGATATGGCATCTCTAGAGTGGCTGTGTTCTGGAAGACACAGGTTCAAGTTGTTCGAGACAGCTAAGCACAGTGAACTGGTTAAGCCTATTGTCAAGTGACGCAGTTCTGGTTTGCTAGGGAGAAATGCAGTAAGTTACCAATACTGAAGCACTTTGGGGGTTACTGAACTATCTTCAAACAAACTGCAAGGGAAGTATTGCAGGAGAAGGGAGAATCCAACAATTTTAAACTTAAATGCTTGTATTGCAGTGTCCATACCTATTCTGTTAGCTAAGCACCAATGGTTCCAAGCAAGCCCAGCAAGAGCACAAAGGATGTCTGACAGCAGTCTGAGCACAAGGCAGACCCCAAGAGCCCCCTATCCCTAGGAGACAGCTGTCAGGAACAGATTTCAGCCTGGCCTCTATCACACCAGGTTATTCTAATCAGAAAGGACCTGCCCTGTCTCTGAAAGCCTCACAGTTTGCCAGTGTTCTGACTCTGAGGGGCAGTTTCCAGACCATTTTCTAGATCACTAAACTACAGTACATCTCGCACTGCAACTTGCTGCCTTGCTCATTTTATGACTTGCAGGTCCTTTTAGACCACGTTCCTATGTTTCAGCTTTTGAGTTTTAAAAACAAAGTGATTCAACTCTTCTGGCTTGTGCTACCTAACAGATCTTTTACATAGCATATTACAAGTTCTTGCCAGGCACAGAACCTTTTCTTAGGGAGGCTCAGGAAGACGTTTTAGGGGAAAGAAATTTTCATCAAAACTACGCATTCTCCCCTGACCTGACTGAACTCCTTTAGTATCCTGGCATTTCATTCAGGAACAGCAAAGAAATGAATGCCACTGTAGCCTCTGAACAACAGTTAAAGCACCTGATCCTTAACATGCCTATGGAAAAGCAACAATGAAGCCTCCTTCTGTGTTGAGGTTCAAAGATCCATCATTTATGGAATCGTTAAATGGTTTGGAAGGGATTTCCAAAGGTCACCTAGCCTAACCTCCCTGCAGTGAGCAGGGACATCCTCCACTAGATTCACAGCACGAAGTGCCACAAGTCACCAGCACCTGTTCGGTGTAACAATTTTGGGCTATTTAGTCTGGCTTCTTCACACCCAACAGAACTGGTTTCAAGGACACATCCTTTCAGGAACAGAGTTGGTAGAAGATGCACTGTGTAACTAACTCATCAGCTAAGCACTCAGCAGTTTAAATGCTCTCTTTTGAAAGCTCTCTTGCTGGCAGTGAAAAAGGTCATCTTTCTTTAAACCTGTCTTAGATGTCAGTCTCAGCAGTGAACTTCTACTGAGACCTCTTGAACCCATGATTGCATTCAGCATGTCAGCTGACCTTAGCATGCTCTTCCAACTGCAGCAGAGGATGCCCAGCACACCAGAGAAAGGATTTTCCTTTGTCTAAGACCATCACCTACTGCAGTCATTGAAGTCTAAGGTTCCTGTATACCCCATTTGCAGAGGGGGATCCCTTACCTGTACTGCTCCTGCTGATAGAGCTCAGCTACAATGGCCAGAAGCCGACTGATGAAGGTGTCACTGGCATTGTCTTGGTTGGCCTCAGCAGCCAGAAGATTGCATCTCCTCTCCGTATCAACCAGTTTCTTCTGCAGCTTCACATACTCCTGGCGGAGAAGCATCAGGTGCTTTTCCAGCTTGGCCACCTCCTCTGCAGAGGCACAGGCTGTTACTACAAGGTTGAAGTGCGCACAAGGTTGCTTCGCACCTTAACCCTACCAGCATGCCACACATCTATTGTAACCATGGGACAATGCTCCGCGAAGAGTCTTCCACACAACTTGAGCAACTCACCTCCAACATGAAACCTTCTATTTTACAATCACTGATGGTCATACACTTGAAAATCATGCAAACAGTGACAGAAGTCACACTTAAAGCTCCTGAATCCTGTCCAGTCAGGAATGCCTTAAAGGTCCTGAGCCCACATGAGTCCACAGCTGTGGAATTCTGGTAAGGTAGAGGACTAGCTCTGGCTTCCACCATTTTTTAGTTAAGATACTGTTTGACTTTCCAGCTGAGGCACAAACCACAAGAGAACATTAGAGCAGTGCCTGATACACAAAATATCTACCTCAGCTGACTGAACTGACCTGTCTAGAACTCCATATGCTGTCATCTGAGCAGCTCCTTAAGTGACCAGAGTGGAAACATTCCCCCCAGGATCTGGGTTTTAAAGGCCACTTGAAAAATCTACAAAACTATTACTTATTGGCACACAGCATCACTCACAGGAGGTACCACACTGACAAGGCATCGCTACATGGAGTTAAGTCCATGGTGACACAAAAACAGCACTTGGGAATATTCTCTCTGACCAAGTATTTCCAACCCAATCATAGAATCAACCAGGTTGGAAGAGACCTCCAAGATCATCCAGTCCAACCTAACCCCCAGCCCTATCCAGTCAACCAGACCATGGCACCAAATGCCTCATCCAGTCTTCTCTTGAACACCTCCAGGGACGGTGCCTCCACCACCTCCCTGGGCAGCCCATTCCAATGCCAATCACTCTCTCTGTGAAGAACTTCCTCCTAACATCCAGCCTAGACCTACCCCGGCACAACTTGAGACTGTGTCCCCTTGTTCTGTTGCTGGTTGGCTGGGAGAAGACACCACCCCTCACCTGGCTACAATGTCCCTTCAGGTAGTTGTACACAGCAATGAGGTCACCCCTGAGCCTCCTCTTCTCCAGGCCAAACAACCCCAGCTCCCTCAGCCTCTCCTCACAGGATTTGTGTTCCAGGCCCCTCACCACCCTTGTTGCCCTTCTCTGGACACCTTCCAGCACCTCAACATCTCTTTTGAATTGAGGGGCCCAGAACTGGACACAGTACTCAAGGTGTGGCCCAAGCAGTGCTGAGCACAGGGGCAGAATAACCTCCCTTGTCCTACTGGCCACACTGTTCCTGATGCAGGCCAGGATGCCATTGGCTCTCTTGGCCACCTGAGCACACTGCTGGCTCATCTTCAGCCTACTATCTATCAGTACACCCCCAGGTCCCTTTCCTCCTGGCTGCTCTCCAGCCACGCAGTCCCCAGCCTATAGCGCTGCTTGGGGTTGTTGTGGCCAAAGTGCAGAACCCTGCACTTGGCCTTGTTAAATGTCATCCCGTTGGCCTCTGCCCACCTATCCAGCCTGTCCAGGTCCCTCTGCAGGGCTCTCCTACCTTCCAAAAAATCAACACTCACTGCAGAAGCTGTGAAATGATCACTCAACTCGACTCAGCCCCTCTGTATGAAACCCAAGTACAAGGAAAGAGAAGCTGCTGACAATCTCACAGCATACAATGACAGAACGAGCAAGTGTATAGCGTTAACACTCCAGGGGGAGTAACCCTGAACCTGACCCTAGGGGTCTTGACCCCTCCCCAGGGGTGGGTCCCACCACCAGGTGATGGTTAGCCCGTTAGCCCACTCCCCCCCACTTCCTGTCCTATGAAGGAGAGGGGCTTCCTGTTCCTTTCTCTCTTTTGCCACACACCACACATCTCTGCCTGCACACCACGTGGCAGACATGAGGCAGACAAAGCCAGCACCACACAACTTGGGTTGTATTTATGCCTTATGTGTTTTGCTATTTTCCCTTCCCTATCCTTTGTAAACTTCCCTACCTTCAATACCTTTCTAAGTTATTGTTAAACTTTTCCTTTTAACTTCCAAATAGAGTGAGATTGATTTATTCGTGTGTGTTTACCTCTCTCTCTCCCTATCTAATCCCTATCTTTGGGAAAGGAGGGGGAAGAGGGGAGGGCACTCTACAAATTGTTATTGGGTCTATCAAATTTATTAGAGTCTCTGAGAATTTGAATTAGAACCCAAGACAGCAAGGGTAAAAGACCTGCAAAACCCAGTCCAGCATCGCCAGGGCACCACTGAGCCACCTCCCTCAGCACCACAGCAAAATGTTTTGAACACTTCCAGGGATGGAGACCCCAGCACTGTCCTGCACAGCCTGGGCCTGAGCTTAACCATTCTTTCATCGAAGAAATTGTTCCTCACATCTAACTTAAACCTCCCCTAGCACAACATGAGGCCATTTCTTCTCTTTCTGACACTTGTTCCTTGAGCAGAAAGACCAACTTGAGGTCTTCCCTCTTGGTCCATCACTTGTTACTGGGAACAGAACCCAACCCCCACCTGGCTCCAGCCTCCTTTCAGGTACCTGCAGAGAACAACGAACTCTCCCCTCAGCCTCTTCTTCTCCCCAATGAACACCCTCAGCTGCTCCTCCACATCCCTGTTCTCCAGATCTTTCCCCAGTTTTGTTGTCCTTCTCTGGATCTACTCTAGGCCCTCAGTGTCCTTGTGTTGAGAGTCCCAAAACTGATCCCAGTACTCAAGGTGTGGCCTTACCAATACTGAGTACAGTGGGACAATCCCTGCCCTGATCCTGATGGCCACATTATTCTTGATACAGGCCATGTATCACCTCAAGGAAACACTGCATCTTCCAATCAAGCAATGAGAAGGTGAAGGTGAGAAAGACTGTTTAGGGAGGTGCTCCTCAGTCACACTCAGCAGATCTGCTAGGCTAGCACAATTATAACAGAAACGGGAGTTAGACTCCCAGTACTAGGAGGGGAAATGGCCTCCAGTTGCACAAGGGGAGGTTTAGGTTGGACACTGGAAGAAACTTCTTCACTGAAAGGGTTCTCAAACACCTGAGCAGACTGCCCAGGGTTGAATGCCCATCCCTGAAAAATTTCAGAGGCAGAGATGCAGTGATGAGGGATATGGTTAGTGCCAGCCTGACAGAGGATGGTTGGACTAAATAACCTGAAAAGATTTTTCCAACCCAAATGGTTCTATAATTGCAAGACACTGAAACCGTGAGGCTCTAGCTGGAACATCAGTCCAAAGAGGACTCATCCAGGCTCAGCAGAAGCATGCACAACAAGACTCCTTTCCTGAGCCCATGCTCCAGGTACAGAGTTAACACATAATTAGAGAAGAAGATAAAAGCAGTGTCTGTTAACAGTTTTCCAGCATGTGCATGTTTCATAGCAAAGACTTTAAAGAAGACTTCATAAAAGAGTACTGACACTTCTCTTACAGAAGGCACAACAGTACTCAAGAGCAGACACAGAGCTGAAGCAAGAGAGGTAGGCAAGCAGGGAGGCAACAAGCAGTGAGGTAACAGATAGAATAGACCCAAAAATAGGGGCAGGGGCCAGTGGAACAAATAGCACTACCTACCCCAGCTATCAGATCCAGCCACAAAAATTACATGGATCAGTTTGTTTATTATGAACTGGACCTGGGCAAAATATTTCAGGCAAATATGTTGTTTTCTTATTCCCTCATCTTAGGCCCTTCTTATAGGGCTCCACACTGACTCTCTCTCCCCAAGACTTTCTTGTTCCTCTTCACTTTTGCAGGTATATCTTTACTCAGATATACCACAGCATAATTCCTGCTGCTTTAGATTCAAGCATTAATCCAACACTTTGCACCCTTTCCTGCATGTAGCCCGGCACCCTCTGGTACTAAACTCTTGCAGAAATTAAAGCTCATCTCTTGTCTTTATAAACTGTTCCACCAACTTTTAGCTGTGAAGTGCAAGAAATCTGGTTCAGGACATCTGTATGCAGGCAACACTTTCATAAGAAAAGGCATCCAGCTCCTAAGCACTCAGATTTTGTCAAGCTCCCTTCCTTAAACCTTCCCTTCTCCGCTGACTCTCCAGCACCATTAGCTCTCAACTAGAGGAATCCTGCTGCAGATAGATGCTTTAAAGGACAAAGTGTCCCCTTAAGCCCAGCACTAACTACAGGTTTTTACTCTCATGCATGCAGGATCACTCACTACTCATCTGCTTCCTTTAGCCAAAAGGTAAGAAGGATCCTAGAATGAACATTTGAGAGCACAGAAACAGGACTTGCTCCGGGTGCAGGTTCATTCTGCACAGCAGGACAATGAACCAGATCCTCAGATACTCAAGGGTCACCACTTGATGACATCTTTGACATCTAAAGCCCACCAGAACTGGGTCACCAATATTTAGAAGTACACCTAAGAGGCTGCCCAGTTAAACACCAAACAGTAGCATTTCAGCACACCAAAGTTAAGAGCAGCTCGAAAGATTTAACCAACCAGTTTGACTGCAGCATGCCAGAAGATCAGCATCTGCCACATCCTAGTTAATTTTCCACAAGTGTATTGAAAATTGCACCACTCCAGGACCTGAAGCCGTGCTTGAACACTGGAATTTAGAGCTCACTCTTCATCAGTAACTTGGGGCATTTTACCTCAGTCTGCCAACTCAGTTTCCTCCAGGAATAAAAAGAGGAAGCCTCTGCCTTGCACAAAGCATGCGACTGCAAAACTCCAAATGCTTTTCCAAACCCCAGTATCTCAATTAAACGGCTTTAGAAACGATGCAGCTGACAGCCTGCGAGCAAACCCAGAACAGCCTCTGCACACCCCTTCAGGACTAACACCTGACAGAAGGGCACCCAGCTGCGAGTGACCGACCAGGCGGCCACAGCGCTGTCTCCCCGCCCCACTCCGTGCCAAGCCGCCGCCCGTAGCCGCTCGCCCCCACCGCAGGAGACCCGGGGTCGACGGCATCAGCCACCGCTGCAGCCAGCCAAGCCCAAAGCGCCGAGCACAGCAGCACGCAGCCACAGCTACTCCAACCCGCACCTCCAGAGGGGCAAAGCCGCCCGCGCCAGACCCGCCCCACCCCGGAGGCACTCGACAGCGTCCCCGGGCAAGCAGAGCCCCCTCCCGCCATTTCGAGTCCAGCTCGGGGCGGCCCGCTCCACCCACCGCGGGCAAAGGCCGGGCCGGGCCGCGCCACGCTGAGAAGCCGAAGAAGCCCCCCCGCCAGCGCTGTCCCCGCTCCCCTGAGAGCGGACAAACCGCTCCAGGCGGCCCCGCCCGGCCCCTCGACCGCGCTCCCCGCCCTCACCTTCCGCCATGTTGGGGCCGGGACGCGCTCTCGCGAGAGCCGCGCACGCGCTGCGCGGGCCCGCCCCGCCCCTCTTTGTGCCGCGGGCTCCGCCCCCCGCCGCCGGCCGGCTCCGCCCCCTGCCCGCCGCTGCTGCCCGGCGGCCTGGGCCTCGCGTCCAGCGCGCTTCTCCTGCGGGACACAGGGCGCAGCTGGCGGCTGGTTCGAGCGGCTCTGGAGTTTCCCTTCTCTCCCTTAGACCAGGGCCTCGGAGCGGGACATGCTGGTGCCTCGGGATAACCTTTGAACGGCCCAGGCTGGGAAAGGCTGGAGAAACCCTCCCGGCACCCCGGCAGGTAGCACCTCGGGCCAAGGCAGACTTCAGTGGCCTAGACCCGCGTGGAAAGCCACCTCCAAAAGCGATCTGAGCCTCCTCGTGCTCAGCCGCTTCCAGCACAGCCATCACTTCTGCCATGGCTACTGCAGCTCCTGCTCCTATTGCTTTGGTTCAGAGTCAGCCTGGGACTGTGCCTGCTAGGTAGAGCGCCTGTATGGGAGCGGAGACAGGCAATGACCAGTAACAGTGACAAGATCCTTTTCTCGTGCCACATGTCCAGCGTATCTCTCCCTCTCAGTTGTTCCTGATCTTGACGTTTCTTGCCTAGATGCAGCAGAAATGCCAAAATACTCTCCACGCATATATCAAGTTTATTTGCTTTGAAGAGCAAATTTCAAATCAATGTTGGCACACATCACGGATGGGATTGTAGTACAGATAATCATTTTGGCCTTACCATTAAGTGATCTTTGAAGAACAGTTCTGCTTTATATAATAGTAGAGCATTAGAAAATTTGTTTGGAAAAGGCCTCTAGGATTACTGAGTCCAGCCATCAACCCAGCACCACCATGGCCACTAAACCATGTCCCCAGGTGCCATGGTCACATGGTTCTGGAAAAACCCCAGGGATGGGGACTCCACCACCTCCCTGGGCAGCCTGTGCCAATCCCTGACCACTCTTGGGGCAAAGAAATTTATTTCTAATCTCCAACCTAACCCTCCACTGGCATAACTTGAGAGCACTTCCATTCTGTCACTGGATCCTAAGAAGAGACAAATCCCCACCTGGCTCCAGCCTCCTTTCAAGGAGCTGCAGAAAGCAGTGAGGTCTCCCCTATGCCTTCTCTGTTCCAGAACAACCTCAGTTCCCTCAGGCACTCTCCATATGAGCTGTTCTCTAGACCAGGTCTTTAGTTAGCTCAGTGACTTCTTGAACCATGAGGGAATTCCTTAAGTTGTAGTTTATAGCCCAGTAATAAACTGTTCACCTGCCAGATCCCAGTAGTTTTTTCTGTGCCTGTTGGTTAAAGCAGTGAAACTCCACCTAGGAGAGCCTGGGGCCTAGTTTCCAGTTACCATGGCCCAGGTTCTTCACAACTCAGTGACAAATGTACAGGACTTAGCTATGTAGCTAATCAACACCACTGTTTTATGGGTGCTATTGATCAGCTGCTGTTATAGATATGGTGCTGAGGAGTGGTTTGGCAGTGACCTGGCAGTACTGGGTTAATGGTTGGACTCAGTGACTATAGAGGTTTCTTCCAATCAAAACAATTCTATGGTTCTGCCTTGAGGAAAGAGTCATCAGTGCCTGGTCTGAGTAACAACAGAGTCTGGATTCCTTTCTGCTCCTGTTTTGCATCTGGAAATCAGCAATCTCACTTTATAACCCAAACATCTCAGGGTTTTGTCTGGAGTCCCTCAACTTAGGAAGATATACAGGAATTTTAAGATCCCGTTGATGCTCCTCTGCAGTGCGATGACACCATACCAGGAGTGGTGCATCAGGTGGTGGAGGTGCAGTAAGATGTCTGGCCCCCATCAGTCTACCAATAAAACCCCAGAAGACATTCCTGATCACTTCAGAATTTATTGACCTTCTAGTCTCAAGAAGCACTTTCTAGGCATCACAGCAGAAGGGGATTTTAGCATGGTGGCTCAACAGCCCTTCCGATTGTTCTCCGATGCATACGGGGCAGCATTGAGAAATATAAAAAGAATTAGGGTGGCCACACTAATAAATTCCATGCTTTATTCTTCCTTTTTTCCTGGTGATGTAGTTATCTGCAAGTTGGACACCAGGTGTTGGGGGAAAGAACAGCACAACTCAGCCCTCAGGACAAGCCTCCAGAGACCTAGATAGAGTGCGACCTATCAACCAGCATGCTGGCAGCCTACACAAACCAAACCATACACAAGAGTACAAGTTCAAGTGGAACTGAGTCAGATGTTGTTTGCTTGATAGCTCAAGAGGTGTTACAGTACTACTTGCAGGTGCTGCATCTCTTCAGTGGCGTTCCTGGGTTGAGGCCAAGCAGAAATCTCAGCTCACATCAGTAACCATCACAGTCAGGTCTCTCTCACGTGTGAGGCAGAAAAAAAAGCCAGCTGCGATCACAGGAATGCGAAACATGCCAGGGCCATGCCTGTCCAGAGGCTTTCCACAACCTGGACATCTGGCACAAGGCCCATAGCTGCTTCTTTCATTAAGTCCCTGGGTTTAGCCAGACCCAATGCTTGGACATTTGAACAGCATCCACAGTAACAGTCCTTCCTTCGGAACAGCTGAACCAAGGTACTAAGGGACTCGAGTATCTCTCCTGTGAGCAAAGACTGAGAGACCTGGATCTGCTAAGTCTGGAGAAGGATGAGAAATCATGAAAGTCTATAAATACCTGATGTCAAGATGAAGCGGCCAGGCTCTTTGTGTGCAACAGGGCAAGGAACAACAGGTACAAGCCAGAACACAGGAATAAAATTCGTTGGTGTGAGGGTGCTGAAGCTCTGGAGCACACTGCCCAGAGAGGCTGTGGAGTCTCCTTGTCTGGAGACTTTCCAAACACACCTGGGTATGTCCCTGTGTAACCTGCCTTGGCTGATCCTGCTCTGGCAGGGGAGATTTGACTCAATTTCTGAAGGTGCCTTCTAATTCCTACCATATGGGACTCTGATCAGGTGGGATGACAAACTTCTGTGTAAACCCAGCAGCAGCTTCTTTGTGTTTCAGTACTCGGGAAGTGAGGCTGCTGTGGAATTAGGAGTTCTTCTATCCCACTTATGCAAACTGGCATCTGCAGGTTGCTCAGTGACCAGACAGGCAGCTCTTCTGGAGAGCAAATGAAGGAAAATAAAGCTTTAACCTATTCTGTGAACTTCACAGATAAGGCAGTAGCAATCTGCTCATCTTACTGAGGAAGACAAACAGGGACCTTGGTTGAACTGGTTGGAAGCAGCCAAGTACAAACTACCTTGAACTGCTGCCAGCTCTTTAGATAGGTGCTGGAAAGGGACAAGAGCAGCCTGTGGGAGGAGTCATCACTGATGGGTTTAGGAAGGGCAGCTTCTTCTGAAGGTTCATGGCAGGAATGACAGCATGCCACTAAATATGCACAAGTCCCAGCTCCTGGGTAAGAGCAGCCAGCTGAGAAGAGCAAGAAACCTCACAAGTGATTTCCTCAAAGGGGACCAAACATCAGCCTCAGACTGGAAATTCATAGCTCTGGGGTACTGCACACAGCTGCTGCCCCATTAGAGCAAAGTTAACCAATGAGGTCTCTCAGCAACTGGTTCCCATCTATGCAAACATGGGTAGTGGACGTATCCATGTAGATCTACAGCACCTGTAGGACGCACGCCTTTACTTGTAAGGCTGTTGGTACTTACCACAAGGCTCTTTTGTCCTATGTGTCTGGCTAATAACTGTCCACTCCCCACACCCCAGCCCTCAGGGAAGCTGCAATGGATGTCTTTGACTGTAGAGACAGTGCACAGCAAGCTGCAGTCCAGCCAGTTAGCAACTCATCACTGAAAGCTTCTTAAAATAGGATCCTATAACACTGGGACTGATTTATTACTGGGTTACTCTGTGCTGGTAAAAGCCATGGTAAACTTAGGACACCACAAGGAACAGCCAAGAGGTTAAACTTCGTAGAGGAACCTTGCAGCCCAGAAATGAGCCGTGGCCTGGGCTACACCAAAAGCAGTGTGACCAGTAGGTCAAGGAAGGTGATGCTCCCCCTCTGTATCCAGTTCTAGTGCCCCCAGCACAAGGAGGACGTGGAACTGTTAGAGAAGGTTCAGAGGCAGCCACAAAGATGAGAGGACTGGAGAACCTCCCCTGTGGGGCAGACTAAGAGTTGGGGCTGTTCAACTTAGCAAAGAGCAGGCTCTAGGGAGACCTTAAAGCAGCCTTTCAGTACCTGAAGGGGCTCCAGGAGAGTTGGGGAGGGGCAACAGCTTTGAGGTGGAAGGGGGGAGATAAGGAAGAAATTATTTCCAGTGAGGTAGCACTGAAACATGCTACCCAGGCAGGTTGTGACTGCCTATGCCCTGGAGCTGTTCAAGGCCAGGCTAGATGAGGCCAGGGAGGTGTTCCTGCCCATGGCAGAGGATTGGGACCAGATGAGCTTTAAGGTCCCTTCCAACCACAACCATTCTGTGACCCTAAGAACTTGACTTCAGGAGAAAGTTTATCTAACATAGCCTTGGAAAACTTCCTATCAGCTACTCCCAGAAGGAGGATTTGCTCACTAGATGACCAAAGATGGTTGGAGTAGGAAGAGAGGATTGTGCTTTGTTTGCTTTTTAATGATTCCAAGGTGAAATACAGCATGTCAAAGCCAAGAAATGATTGCTGAGGTGCTGTTATTGAAGATGTTTGCAGAAGCTGTGCTCCAACTGCAGTCTCCCTTCCTGTTTAGATACTCAAGACAGCCAGTTTGACACATTGTTATTGGAAAAAATTATATTTTGGAAGATCTCACTACAGAAGGTGACAGAATTAAAAAAAAAATCAAATTACATGAAAATATACATCACCATTTTTTTTGTACATTAGGAGAAGAATATTTTGAAGTAGAAGGCAAAGATGAAGGGCCACAGAAAAAAGGGAAGGGAAAAAGGAGAGAAACTATTTTTGATACCAAACCCAGAAGTTGCTGAAAGCTTACAACTGTGCATGCTTGAAGTCAACCTTGAGAAATAAAGCCAAGCCTCCCCCAACACACACCCCATCCCACAAACAGGTAAAGAAAAAGGCAAACCCAATTAAAATCCACCCATAAAAAGCAGCTCATTTCTATCTTGGACTAACTTAGTCAACTCAACTTCCAAATGAAAGCACTCAAAGCCCTTGGAAGTTAAAAATCCAGCTGGCTGCTCAAGAGTGCTCCATGACCAGGTTTATTGCTATATCCAATTCAAGACATCTGTGCAACTGGGTTTTAAAAAGGGTGGGGAAGTGAAAAAGCACCTTTGAGACTATGGAGGTGATCAGAAAAGAAGAGACAAGTAATTCATAGCAAATCCTGTCAGGGTTTAACTGGGGAGCATTTCAGGTCTGCTGAGGGAAGCAAAACAGAGCACATTCCCAACCCTCTCAAAAAAAGATACAGAACTTCCATAAGCAAGAGATTTTAATGAAGCCTCCATGGGTCAACGGAAAATTAAAAGGGGTAGGAAAGAAGAAAAAAGGCAAAACAACCCCCCAAAGCTTTCTAATTGGTTTTAGTTTAACATGCTTCACAAGTAGGTGTGTCAGGCGGTTGCCTTTTTTTTTTTAAACTCCTAGGAAACAGTGAAGAGGGGAGAGAAAAACCTGCTAAAAATCTTTCCAATGTACATTATTCTATTCCTACCTACAGACAGCATCAGTTTGATGTGTGGATGTACATGGACAGTAAATATATTATCCAGATCATGTTGTGCTATGTACACATCTTTACAATTCTTCCTGAAGGTTAAAGCAGTTTATTAGATTTCAAAATGTGTAATCATCTTGTGTTGGCACTTGTTAGGCTCTTGTCAGCATTGATAACTGGCATGTTTTATTGCAGCCCAGTTCCAGCCAGTGTTTGCCAACTTGTAACAACAGGAGTCCAGCAATAGGTGGGTAGAGTGCAGGAAAAAAACAAACAGTGCCATATTTCTCAATTGGAGACCTAGAAAGAAACCACAGGCATTAAAAGTAACTTCACCATCCTCAGTTATGGTGCAGATGTTAAAAGACTGTTTCGAGCTCAAGGAAGGTAATTAGCACTTGTGCAAGGACTTCACATACCTCTGGAGAGAAGATGCACAAATCCCACATCACCTGAGATTAGGTCAGCAGTCTGGGTCTGCAACTCAACTGTCAGGCTCCTGCTAGTCAAGTTACTTGCCAAGCACAGCGTGGAAACCTTGGACTGTTCCCACACAGGGCTACAAGCCCTGCAACTTGGTCACTGCAGCTCCCATGCAGTGTTTACTGTGAAGGATAGACACTGCTTCCCCAGGCAGATGTGGAGTAAAACAGCACAGCAGAGACACCACATCTACACAGGCAGGCTGTGCTTGTGTGAAACCAGCTACTGGCTCCTCCTCACCTGATTCACTGTCCATCACTTAGGAGTCACCAGGACTTAGAAAACCTCTTGCCTTCCAAAAAAGCACCACAGCCAGTTACTGGAATGCTTGTCATGAGCCTTGCTTCACCATAGCCAAGTCTGACATGGCAGCAGAGCTAAGGTTAGCTAAGGATATGCTGCAGCATTACTCACAGCTACTCCCTTTCTCACAGAGAAAACACTGTCAGCTGCACTAATAATTTGTACACTCCAGTTATAGGCAGTTGTACAAAACATTCAGTTCCTTTGCTCAGGCTTCTGATCAGTATTAAGCCTTTTTCTCATGTTTTCCCTGGACTGGAGAAAGACCTGCTCATTCTTGCAGAGAGGAGACCCTGCAGTTGTTGGTGTCACAGATGGAGCTTTCCCCTGCCTCCACCCCCACAGCTCTTACAACAGGATGAGAAAGGGAGTATCTCTTCTACCACCCCAATGAAGAAAAATCCACTAGCAGAAGCATTTAGCAAAGCCGCTGCAGTTGTTCAGACAGTAGAAGCCCTGGAAATAACCACCAGTGACACAGTGCCCCCCTCCCCAGCTTCTGTACAGTGAAGCTAACCAGCACACATGGCTTTGGGCTTCTCGGAGCACTTCACCTGCCAAAGCAATCACTGAGCAAAGGCAGCTTTGACATGAAGCTCTGCTTTGCTTTCGAGAGCAAGACATTATTAGCTAGTTGAAGTTTTTCCTTGGTATACTAAGATTAAAGTGACCAAAGGCCAGGCATTTAAGGGGTATGTTTTAATTTTTACAGGACCTTTATTATTACTACAATAAAGCCATTAAAACAAGGATGGGATTGTTCAAATTAGAGCAGGTGTCTGAGTCATACCATAATATCACTGCTTTGCTGAAGCTATTCCTAAACCTTCCTTGGCACAAAAGGTTTCTTGGCTGAAAAAAAACCTCCCGTATTTCCCGACATTATTGATGGGCAATAGCTCAGCTTGATCCTTTCTGATATGCTAGTAGACATTCTAGCAAAATTTCGATCCTTATCTGCAACCCTTCCTAACAGCCTCACCAGTCTTATCTAAAACGTGCACAATGCCAGCTACATGGCTCCTGCAAAGTATCTCCACAGAACTACAAAAACTTGAGACAGCAAAACTGCTTCTAAGAGTCAAACCAGTGTTCTTCACAATAATCCCAGAATCCTACCACGGTAGAAGGGACCTCTGGAGATCATCCAGTCCCTGCAGCACACCCACAGCAGCTTGCCCAGGAGCACAATACTGGGGGGGTTTGGAAGCTCTCCAAACAAGGAGACTCCACAACCTCTGGGCAGCCTGCTCCAGGTGTCTAGCACCCTCACATCAAAGATGACTTTCTTGATGTTCAGGTGGAAATAGAAGAACGATTCCTCCCCTTTGATTACAGCCCTGAGCATGATTAATAAAGTAGGACCACTACTGAAATTTCAACTTCTGAAGAGTCTAAATGCAAGAGAAGCTCCACAGCCTTGGCAGAAGTTGCTGCTTCTGCACTTGCAAATGGTTTTAGTCTTTGGTATCACATACAGGCAATAACTCCACTGGGACCAGGCAGCTGAGAAAAAAGGTTTGAGGGTTGGTTTGGCACGTTTGGGTTGTTTTTATTTCAGGGGGGGAAGATATCAAATCAGTTCAGCATCACTTCAACAGGAAATCCTCACCTCAGGTAAGTGACCTGTCTTGAGAAGGATACTTACCCTGAAAAAAGTGAAGCTACTAGCTGCTGAATAAGTGTCACTCAAAAGCGGTTTCTTGGCTTTTTCTTACACAGCGGGCAACTTTTCTTTTAAATTCTCCATTTCTGTCTTCTCTCCATTCTTTCTGTAATTGAACAGACAGCTTTTAGATGTCAGTCCCACAAGGCACAAGTTCCAGGATGGCTTTTGGTGGTTACGTCTGCAGACATCTGCCATCTAGAAACACCTACATCTGCATATAGTCCTTGGGATAGTCACTGAAAACCTGTGGCAGTCAGGACTTCTGAATGCTTTTTGCAGGTTTCTCTGTAGGCTGCTTCTCAGCCAGTGACTATGCAGCCTTTACCCTTGGATTTCAGGAATTCTCCAAGACTAACCTGCTGGCTGTATCACAATGCCTAGGCTGAAAATCTGTTTACTTCAGCCTACAAAGTAGCAGCAAACTCAAACTGTAGACCACAAGCTCTTGTTAAGAGTTAAAAAACATCTCCTTAACTGTAGTGCTGAGAAGTGACCCAGCTACTGTGGAGCCAGTAATTATTCTGAGATTTTTAGGACAGTTTAATCTAGACAGGACACTCCAGGATAGCAACACAGAAGCCACAGCATTCAGAGGTGGCACAGCAGTGTTCTGAGAAAGACACCACCTCCTAGTTAGGTATGGCTGCAAGACATTGGCTCCATGAGAAAGACCTTGACAGACCACTCACCTATGGGGATGGTCTTGGTGAAAAGGAGCTGATTTCAGAACTGCATAGATGAAAAACAAAGATAAAAGACAGGAAGACAGGCAAGAGACACACAGATGTGCACACCACAGAATCCCAAAACCCCACAGGAAAAAGTGCAGTCAATTTTGAGCTTTTTATGGCAGCCTCTTGATGAAAGCACAGGAGCATCATATGATCTGACTGAGGCTGACATGCTGGGCACTGCCTTAGTTAGGCAACAAGTGGTGGGAAAGTATAAAGAACCCCTTAGAGCTCATGAAATAACTTAAACAGGTCTTAGTTTTTTATATACTCAACAAATTCTGAACTGCAAGGGTGAGGGAAAGGGCTAAAAACCTCACCACCAAACCACAACAGTTTTCCCTGAAGCTATCTAGCACACACCACCTTTTCACTTCCTACTTGGCATGAGGGTTGGAGAACATTTCAGGAGAGCCGGCATATCCTAGCAGCTACTATCTCCAAGCTCACCCAGCCAGTCAGCACACCAGCAAAGCAAGCAGGTCTTGCCTTATCTTTCTAGTGATAGCACAAAAACCTTACTAATTAATGTGGGTGTTTTTTGGCACTTAATACAGCCAGCATTCAGTTACTTGGACTGGGACAAAGGACAGCTTACAGAAGATAGCTTAAGGCCAATGAAAGCATTGAATTTGTGCTCTCTGAGCTTCAGGCTCTTAGGTTTTGTTTCTATCTTTCATATCTTTAGCTCTATGAAGCCAGCATTCAGAGCTAGATAGCAAGGAGAGCCACTTGACAACAACTTCTCAATATGCCACTTTAGATCAGAAACTGCTCCATTTGCTTCTCCCAGTATCTCTTCAGGCTCCCATCCTTCACTGTCCTTCCACAAGAGCCAGGAGATAATTCTTTTCTCCAAGGAGTAGCAATGTCCCCTGTTCCTGTAATGCTGTGACCTGCCTGTAGTCCCTTATGCTCTAAACTCACTTAGAATTAGAAATTACCCAAAGCAAGGTTATCTTGCCACATACTGCTGCTGCACTAAACTTCTACTTACTCAACTAAGTAGAAGGCATCTTGACAGCTGCTCAAAATAAAAGCACATGAGCTGCGGATTCTTCGTTACTCTGATGAATTTGTTCTGGTGCAGCTGACAATCCAGCAGGAGCAGCACAAAGTTTAGAAAAGTTACTTGAAGCATCTCTTATGCTCAGAGAAACTGTTCTTAACAACTCAAGGGCACCTCAGTCTTCAGTCAGATCTGGATTTCAGTTCTTGTTCTTTCAAGCTGGACTAGAAAACACCAAGTTTCCTCAAGACATTTTCACCTTTTACCACAAGGTTTAGGTAAGCAAATTCCTATATTTTTACCTAACGCCTGAGGCAAAAAAAAACCCCAACCACTCTAAGTAGCAAGCAGAGAGTGAGGCACAGTACAGAAACACTAAAAGGCCTTTGATGGGATGGTGACAAGATAAATGTAAAAGTTTTCTCCAGTGTTAGGGCAACTGTACTCAATATACAGGAGCTTGTCAACAGAGGAACTATATTCTGAGTAGTTAATTAATAACCTACTCCTTCAAGTGCTCTTCAGTTTGCCGTCCATATGTCTGAGGATTTGTTTCTACCAGTAAGGTGAGACAAGGTCCAGCACTCAAAAGAATGCTAAAACTGGGAACTCTTCCCTGCAGCTTCCTATTTGCTTTTATTCCCATTAAGTTTGTTCCACATGTGACTATTGCCATTATGAACTTCCAGCACAGCAAAATCACATCTGGAAATACCAACAGCACAGCAGACCAAAGGTTTCAGGAAACTCCACACCCACTCACTCCACAGCAGGCAGACCTTTGGGAAGGTATCACCAGCTTCACAGAGCAGGTCAGCATGCCTGTACAAATCTTTGCATCTTAAGATTACTGTCGCTTCTCCTTGCTCCCCCACTTAGAAGCCCTAGAACTTCTCCTCTGAGGACAGCATAGATGAGTCACTGCTGAACTGCAAATGAAGAGCAATTCAAAGTGTTCTGGCACACCTCAGCTGAATAGGGCCTCAAGTCTGTTCTCCCACTCCCCTTCAGAACTGACTTTTTTTCCCTCCCCACCACAAATGGTTATCAGTCCAATTGCTGTTCTGCTATGAATGCAGATCTTCTAGAGCCAATATCTGTGTTTATGCACCTGCACAGGACATGCCATGCTCAGGAACACTGCTGCATGAAAACACTTCTACTTTCTTACGACAAAGCCTTCACTGTAGAATGACTGTTCTTTGACCACAAACCAGGCTGTTCTTCATCACTCTTTAGCCAATCACTGCAGTCTGGCACAACATTTCCTCTGGAATTTAAAGCCAGATGTCCAATGAAGCTCTTGAGCACATCCTCAAAGCACACACATTAGGAAGAAATTCTTTCCAGTGAGGGTGGAGACACACTGGAACAAGCTGCCCAGGGAGGTGTGGATGCCCCCTCCCTGGAGGTATTCAAGGCTAAGCTGGATGAGGCCGTGAGCAACCTGGGCTGGTGGGAAGTGTCCCTGGGAGATGGAACTGGATGAGCTTTAAGGGCTCCAACCCACTCCATGAATATATGAGTCTACAGAGTCCAACCTGCTGCTTTCACCTGTAATCCTGGCAACTGCTCTAGAGAGGTGGATGCAAAAAAGTCACATCATGACACTGAAGGACCCCAACACATTTTCTCCTCATGTTCAATGGCTTTTTAACAGATATATCTAACTTCCAAAACAACACTGTTGGTGAGCTGTGCATAATTGAAACCGAAAAAGATTCCAGAAGATGTTAACAACTACAGCTAAATTTAATGGCTGAGGTACCCACTCCATGTACACAACCATACAGCTTTTGCAGCAAGATTTTGCAGCCATCTTGCCTGAATTTAAGCCTTAGGAAGCTTGAAGTTCATCCATTAAGTATCTCTGCATCATTTCTTTACTATAAATACATGTCCCATTGCATATAAGAAATTAAAGCACTGCCTATGAAAACTGACAGCATCTTTCCTTTGCAATCTGTTAGCAATTTCCCAGGGTAAGGATTAACTCTGTTTCACAACATGACTCCTTTTCCCAACAAAAAGCAGCCTCCAATATAAAAGTTTCTTCCAGAAGTTGCTGTTTATCAAACAAGGATCACAAAACGGTTTAGGCTGGAAAGGACCTCAGAGGTCATCTACTCCAAGCCTCCTGCCATGGGCAGGGACACCTTCCACAGGTTGCTCAAGGCCTCATCCAGCCTGGCCTTGAACATCTCCAGGAAGGAGACAACCACAACCTCCCTGAGCAGCCCACCCTCACACTGAAGAACTTCTTCCCTGGATCTAGTCTTACCCTACTTTGCCTCAGCTTCAAACCATTCCCCCCTGGCCTGTCTCTAGGCACCCTCAGCAAAAGTCTCTCTGCAGCCTTCCTGCAGGATCCCTTCAGGCACTGGCAGGCAGCTCTAAGGTCCCCCCAGAGTCTTCTCTCCAGGCTGAACACCCCTAGCTCCCTCAGCCTGTGCTCACAGCAGAGCTGCTTCAGCCCTTGGATCATCTTTGTGGCCTCCTCTGGACTCATTCCAGCAGCTCTGTATCCTCTTCTGCTGGGGACAACAGAACTGGAGGCAGGATTGGAGGTGAGGTCTCAGCAGAACAGAGCCAAAGGGCAGAATTCCCTCTCTTGCCCTGCTGCCTGCACTGCTCTGGCTGCAGCCCAGCACACTGCTGCTTCCTGGGGAGCTGCTCAGCAACTAACACCCCCAAGGCTTTTTCTTCAGAGCTGCTCTCAACCCAGTCCGCACCTGTTTCCACACAGATTCGGACTGCACTGGGTTGGAAAGGACTAAGGTGATCTTGTCCGACCCCCCCGAGTCGGCAGGAGCAACTCCAACTAAATTAGCATACCTAGGGGATGCGTCCAGGGATAGAGCCTCCAGCACATCCCTGGGCAGCCTGTTCCAGGTTCTCATTGCAAAGACAAGAATCAGCAGACCAAGAAAAAGAAGGAAAATCTTACTGCTGCATCCACATTAGCAGGAGAGTCACCATTGGGATCTGCCAGCATGGAGATGACACTAATCATGATAGTTTCAACTGTGTGAATGGGCAGCCAGCGTTCCTCAGGTTTCTCATAGCCATATTTGTCTTCTCCAGGCTCATGAAGAATTGAAATGCAGACATCACCATTCTTGTCAACTGCAAAATAGAACAAGGCATTGTTCAGTCATGAACAACAGGCCGGCAGGGCTTCCACATACTTATGGAGGTGCTCATCTTCACTTCAGTTAGGCTGGAAGCTTGGTAGTGAAGACACTTTATAGAAAAGAAAAGTCGTTAACTATTGCAGAACTCCATCTGTACCAAAAGGGCTCCAAGGAAGCCCAGGATGACTGGACCTCAGAGTGAGCACACAGGGAGCAAGAACTACTAACATCATGCTGGAACTTTCAAGACTATTCAGGCTTCTACTAAAGCTCTTTCTGTTAAGTTCAGAAAACCAGAGAGTGTTTTTTTCCCACAGCATCAACATCAGATCAATGTTACTGCAGTGTACTGGAGTATGACTGGGCTGCTGAAATTAGAAACTGCCTGACTGATTATTTCCAAAGCTGCAACTAACACAGTGACAAAACATTCTCCCTGTCCCTTATGGGAGGGCCATTGGGTAGGTCTCCTCCCAGCTTTCAACTTCAATAATGACTTTAGAAACTAAAGAGCATTCCTCCTTCCCAGTAAAAAACATCTTCTATTCTATTTCACCTTCCCATCTATGGTCAGCAGTCCGTAAGTAAATGAAACATTAGGAGGGGTCTTCTCTGGAGGGCCTAAAAGATGCTGTTACTTCTTTTCATGTTTCAGAGGACAACTTTGTCCTTCCTAGACTGAACTGCCAAGTAAGTAATACCAAAATGCAACATTTGAGTGTGAAGCAGCAGGCAGCTAGAAGTCGAGTTTCATCTCAGATCAGAATTTCACACACAAAAAGAAATACCCCTGAATAGCTACCAAGAATTCAAGAAGCTCCTTTCAGGAGAAGTCCCTCAGAGCAGCTCTGTTAAAAACTCCACCATGGTTATGGTTACTGCTTCATTCTGAAGTGCAGATGTCAAAGTAAACATTGACTTTCACAACATATCCATTTGTCTTCACCACATTTTAATTCTTAATGGCAGAAAGAAATTGAAACTTTGACATTTCTTACCGTTTGGGTGCCAGATTTCTGTGATGAATTTCATTTTTGGAGGCCTCAGTGGGTAGTCTTTTGGAAAAGTAAGATGAGCCTTGAACACTCCACCTTCACTGGGGAATCAAAAATATCTCAGTCGAGTTTCTTGTAAGCTCAAGCTGAAGACTGGAACTTGCAGATACATCAAAAGCCCTAAGTTTACCCCTCAAACAGCTTAACATCATGTTAATAATTGATAGCACCATCACTTTCACGTGCAGTGCAAATGGATTGAGAAGATCCTTTCACAAGACACTGCCAGTTCCCCAGCTCTGTAGCTTTTAAAAAAAGAATAGGATGATGCTCCAGAGGGGAAAAACCACACACAGGAAAATACAAACCACAACTCTTCAAAGCACTGCCAAGGAATTTACCATCTGGAATGACGACTTCTCCTCCTAGTGTATTTATTAACAGGAAGAAAAAAAAAATATCAATTGCTAATAACCCCCCTTCAAGAACAACCTGCTCACCTTCCTCCTTTAGACACCTCAGTCCTAATTTCTTGATATCAGTCTGCAGCAGTGAACCTCAGTGGGAAAGTTTAAAGCTTTACAGCCATGTCTACAGCTTTAATTTATGAAGAGACTCCCAAAAGTACCTTTTCAAAACTAAGCTAAAGGGACTCAGACACAGCAGTGATGTGTTTAGCATTACAGTTACCCACTGAACTGGGAAACAGTAAGAGGTAAGACATGCAGGTTTCAGCTGGAGTTACAGCACATTAAGGCAAGCCTATTGTGATTTTTTAAAATAGCTAGGCTTCAATATTTGGGGACAGTCCCTTGTCAAATGTTGGAAGGTGTTTCTTAAAGTAGGAAGTCTTAGAAATGGAATACCTCCCTCATATGCTGTAACTACATCTACACACACGCTGTAACATATGCCTAGTGACTGTCGCTTGTCACTGACATTTGTAACGATAAAAAAAGGAAACCGCAAAGGCAGGGATTTCAAAAACTGGAAGATGACCTGCCAAGAAGGTGGCAAAGACGTGCAGCATGACAAGCCACTCCTCAGTAGCCAGAGAGACAGAAGAATTGGTGTAAAAATAAAGCTCCTGTGTGCAATGTTTATCCCCCTGCATTTCCAAAGGAGTAGCAGCCAGCATCTAAAGCCCATAGGCTACGGAGAAAGTACCAAGTTTCACAAGCGCTAAGCAAAGCTGTGCAATTCTAGCTAGTGTCTGAAAAAAAAAACCTAAACAGAACCCAAAATGCACAAGGTATGACTTGGCTCTTAAGATGAAGCAGCTGAGGAGATCTGAACCCACAGCATTCATTTTCCCCAAGTTTTAGAAAAGGCAGACAGTTTCTAAAGAATCCTGGGAAGGGTAGGAATTCCAGACACACTGGCTACTTTAACATCCCTACCAGTCAAGACTCAGGAGAGCTGGTAGCCCCAAACCAGTTCAGTCCTCTCTTTCAAAGTGAAGCAGTTCTTCTTCCCCTTTTTAAAGCAGCAGATGCTAAAGCTACCTGGCTCCAGCCTCCTTTCAGGGAGTTGTAGAGTGCAATGAGGTCTCCCCTCCTTTTTTCCAGGCTGAACAACTCCAGTTCCCTCAGCTGGTCCTCACAGGATTTCATTAACAACATATAAATACAGCTCTTGAATTGGACACATTAAAAACTGTTTAATGAAGTACAGCTGCCAATTTGGGGAGCTCAGTGCCATTTTCAGCAATGTTGCTGATCGAGGGGCCAGCGGAGTCATGCATTGAGTCTAAAAATTTTAGGTAAACTGTGAATAAAGTAGAAGCAGGAATGAGACCAAAGTGTGAAACTTTTGAACCACCTGCTTAAGTTCAACTCTTGTGTTCTGCTGGCATGATAAACAGAGCAGGGAGGAAGAATTCAGTATAATGCTACCTCAAAAAGCAGCAACCAGGGACTAGAAGAGAGTTTCTTACCTAAAACCCCTCAAAACAAACTCAGCAACTTACTGAAATGGGGAAAGGAAAAGGCACTGCAATTTTTAACATTTAAGAAGGGGTTCAGTTAGAAGCAGGGTTTTTTTACTGACAGTATTTCTAAAAAGGCCATGAGAATATAACGGAGCTGTTCAAAGAGATCAGAGTTGGAGAACTCATCTTGTGTTAAGACTTGAGAATCACAATGTAGTGAGCTTGAGGAAAAGCAAAGCAATTTGATTACTGTGCTTGACCACTTACTCAGAAGTATGTAACAAGTTCAAGTTGGAAGTAAAATTGACATCAAATAAATGTCACTGGGCTTTTTGTACCAGTAATTTACCACTGCAAGAGCTTAATGAAGGGGAATAGAGTTCATCCTCAAGAGGTGCTCTTAAGCCTGACCTCTTCTGGGCAGAGCCTTTTCCCAGAAGCTAGAGCAGGTGATCATATGTAACATTTATGACAAAGAAGCCATTCTCTCAGTTTCCTACGATACAGCAGTACAAAAGAACCCCACAGTGAACTTAAGGCCCAGGAGTTAAAAAAACAACTTACAGCATGAACTGCATGGGTTTGTGTTCACATGCCAAAATCCCAGACCTTAGTGTAAAGTTAAAAGCTTTTTAAAGCCCACTGTGTGAGATTTGCCAACAATTCAAATTTGATCGATACTGAAGGTCTCTGGGTCACTAGGAATTTCTCCCATCTCATGGTGACAAGGCTTGAGGCTAATTCTATGGTTTGCTGCAGTTTTCCCAGATACATCCTATTTCAATGTTTTCCTACAATCATCAGTATGAAGTTGTAATGGTTTAAAATGGTACTGGCAGCTAAACTAGAGCCTCACAGCAACAACAGCAAATAGTGGTTTACACCTGTTTTAAATGGGTAAGAAAACAGAAGTTGCCTCTAAAGAAAGCCTATTTTCTGACTTCGACCCAAGTACAAAGGATCGGGGTTTTATTTTCCCAGGGGAGCAAAGCACCTGACAACTTCTTTATAGCAAAGTCAGCTGTTTAGAGGTGTTTACTAGCAACAAAACAGCATCATCTAACTCAGTATGAAGATTCAGGTTAACTTCTACTCAGACCAAACTGGAACTAACAAATACAGAACCTGCAGTGAACTTGGATAAGTGTCAGTACTTACTAGAGTGTATCTGGAGGACCAATAATAAGGACTTCCCATCGATAAAGATCATTGTCATCTATTAAGCCCGCTGAAAAGCCTTCCACTGGATTTTTGTTGAGCTCTGTGTAGGAAAAAGAATTTAAGAGTGACTTTAGGTGTCCCATATGCATATTTCTGCTCGTGCCTCTATACTTGACCAAAACACTCCATGACTTCGCACCTACTGACAAACTCATGGCCTGGGTGAAGACCCTCAGCTCCCTAGCACACCCAACAGCACACTGAGTCCCACTCTAAACTATCCAAGTCCATCAAGAGAAGGGCAGAAATACCTCAGAAGTGCAGGACTAGACACCAACAGATGTGTGTGCAAGTCAGAAAACAGATTTTCTACTAATTGAAAAGCTATGCTGCTTTACAAGAACCCTGTAGAGACAGATGAAACTGCAGTCTATCT
Source organism: Pogoniulus pusillus (assembly GCF_015220805.1). Taxonomy (NCBI): domain Eukaryota; kingdom Metazoa; phylum Chordata; class Aves; order Piciformes; family Lybiidae; genus Pogoniulus; species Pogoniulus pusillus. The sequence continues at coordinate 66,126 of NC_087290.1, read as the reverse complement.
TTAACTCTAGAATCTGAGAGTCACACTGTTTTTATTTAAAACACCCTGCTTTCCCTAAATGACTTCAGATTCTGAAGAGAAAAACACACAATTATTTAAGACTTGTGTCTAGTGCGTCCTTGACAACAATTTATTACATGCTGAACTACTAAAAAAGAGCACAGCAGATAAGCTGTTATGGTTTTGGAGGTTGTGCTTTGTTTTGCTTCACACTTTTATCCACTAATGATAAGCAATACAGGACTCTAGGTCCCAAGGCTACTCCATACAGCCCTTGTGAGGTAGCAGAATTATCTGGAAATAGCCATGCAGAAAGTCAGACCTAGACATACACTCCATTGAGTTTGTTTTTAGCTGGCTCCAGGAAAAAGGACAAGGTTTGGAAATAAATACCTCATACGAGTTCTGCCTAAAATTCATCTGGGAGATAGCAGAGGGAAGAAAATGCCTTTTAACTGATAGCTGTGGGTTAAAAACTCATTTAAATGCTATATTGATGCCAAGTTGAAATCATTGATTCAGCATTTACAGAGTGATTTGGGTTGCAAGGGAACTTAAATATCATTTAGTTCCAACTTCCTGCCCAATCCAACCTGGCTTTGAACGTTGCCAGGGCTGCAGCCTCCACAATTTCTCTGGGCAACCTATTTCAGTGCCTCACCAGGAAGAATTTCTTCCTAATGTCTCATATCTAAATCCAGCTTCTTCCAGTGTGAAGCCATCACCCCTCCGCACCCTGTCCCTCCATGCCTTCATACAAAGTCCCTCCCCAGCTCTCCTGTAGCTTCCTTCAGGTACTGGAAGGCTGTGCTAAGGTCTCCCTGGAGCCTTCTCTTCTCCAGGTTGGGCAGCCCAAACTTTCTCAACCTATCTTCATAAGAGAGGTACTTCAGCCCTCTGACCGGATCCTCATGGAAATAAAGTCCAAAGTACCAAAATTTGGGGTATTTAGGATAGGTGAAAGTGAGAAAAAGTTACTTCAACAGGTCAGTAATTTCCAAATTAAATTAAGAGATTTTTTGTTTGGTTTACAATTAACTATTTTACATGCTGTCAGGCAACACACAGCCCTCATTATAGTATTCCACAGCAGAGCTGGTCTACATAACCCCTATTGGTAAACCCAAGAGGTTTAACCTGTGTTGATTTTTAGAAGTGACAGACTTGAGTTCAGAGGCCTTTTTTAATACCCTCGGGTACATGCAGAAGGACTTCTTGTAATAATCTCATACCTTTATGGAGTAAAGGCTACCATGAAGTCCAAACCCATTTGCCTAAGATTGCAGTCACTCTTTGCCAGTTAAGTTCTTAACTATTTAAAGCAGAGTTCAGGGAAAAAAATGCAGTAATCTATTCAAGCCCTATAACAGAGTAGACTACATGCACAGAAATTAAAAAGTGCTCAGCTCACAGGCAGGACCAAGAAGCAGACATCAGGAATATCAGCTTTGTTTGGCCACTGGTAATTCAGAGTCAAATCTGTTCACACAGATGATTCAATGCTAAAATCCCCAGAAATGTATTGGAAAGGCTTTTCTTAGAGGCTGCTCAGCAAGGGTTTAGACAACAGATGAGATCAACCACCTATTCTCCCACATTTCAGGACAAAGACTTGGGTATTAAACCAAATCATGTGCTCTCAAGATAGTGCCTGAAAGAAAAGGTGCTCTCACAGGTGGTTTAACCAAGAGCCAAGTCTCAAAGCCAAAAACCACAGCAAAGCCACGTGGTCAGCTTTTACTCTCTGGCATCTCAGAAACTTGGAGGAAACAGTAGCATGAGATGGAGTAACAGTTCTACTTTTTAGGTGAAAGGGACAGAACTATTAGGCAAGCCTCTCTAATTACTTCAAGTTCCTTACTACCTCCTTATTACAGATACTCCTCCAGAAAGTTCTACCACACCAGTAGTTGAACATAACCTTTTTCATGCAGTCATTAGAAAGTTTAAATACTAGATTTGAGTACCTCACCTTACAATTTTCAGACTTAAATTTAAGCCTCCAAAACACAAGCTCCCCATTTCTGCATTTCCACAGGGAGAATAGGGTTTACACAAAGCTCTGTGTAAGCTGCTCTAACTCAAGCTGCTCACATTTAGCTTCTTTATTGTTTGCCAGTTATTCCTCCTCAGTGATAAGACTGCAAACAAGCCTGCCAGGAGTTAGGACTCTGGCAAATTCAGTGTGCTTCTTTCTAAATACACCATACAGTTCTTGAGTCCAACATGCACATTTTCCTCTCCGTTTCCTGATTTGTGTTATTTCAAACTTTTTACATCTGTCTCAGCCTCCAAATAACACTCTTATTCCTCAAGTCCTCTGAAATGTCGTTGCTGGGTTTTTTTTGTTTGGTTGGGTTTTTAGGTACTTGTCTGAGTAAAAGCCAGCTCTTGCACTCTGGCTCACAGCTAAGACATCACAGCACTATATCACAATAGGTCTTCTGAGGAGGAGTAAGATCGCTGGATGTCAATGCTTGGGATACAGAAAATCTGCAGACTGTATGAAAAACACAGCCAGTGACAAAAACCTGCACTTATGGAAATCTCCTTAGTGGATGCTGCCTGTAAAGCAAATTATAATATTGCTTCTTTCACAGGAGATGGCATCTTCTCTGCTTGCAAAAGGTTGTAACTTTCCTTCCACAGCAGTAATACTGAAGCATAGTCAAAGAGCTACTGCTTGCACAGATACTTTAATCTGCAGTAAGACACTGGCTCTATAGGTATAAACTCAGATCCCTTTGCCACAAGATGTATGCAGAATTAGCATAGGCAAGTTAAAAATAATTTTTCCATTCAGATTATTTATGGCTAACTGCTGGTTGGCAGATGAAAAAGGAAGTCTCAGGCAGTTTTGCACTGGAATGTGAAAAACATCATCCTTGGCTGCTTTAGCATAGCTAGCTAGGAAATGCTACCCATTGAAACTGGCAAACACTGAAGCATGGGGTTCGTTTGGGTTTGGTATTCCCCCTCCCCCCGGCTATAACCAATGCTGCACAGGAGAAAAGTTAATTAGTTAATTACCTCTCTCTTATCCACCTCTTCACAAACCGACTCTCAGCAGTGAAATTCATCCACCAAAATCCCAAACACACAGCAATGCCACCACAGCGAGAGCATCACAAAATCAGAGGGCTGCTGCCATGCAAATGGACTGCTGCCCACCATCTAGAGCCTCTGGTGACAGTAACAGGGCACTCACGAAAATGAGACACCTATTCTCTGCATCTGTCATTTCCTACCAACTACAGCAGTTAGCCACTTGCAGCCTGAACAGCAGCATACAGATGTAGAATATGCTTCAAGCAGAGGATTCGCAATTCCTTCCTGCAGGCAAGGAGAGGGGAAGCAGGTCCTCTCCAAAGCCTTGCTGAAGACCTCTGCATTTCTAGGGCTTGTAAGCAGGAGGTGAGACACTTAAGAAATCTCAAGACTAGGAAAAAATGTGGAAGGATCTATTTCTTTGTTTAGCTACAGCTATAGCATATTTTTTAAACCATAAGTGAGCACACTAACATTTCCACTGTATCCATGACTAAATGAGTGCAATTTACCTGCTCCTGCTGTGTATTACACTCTGTGGTTTAGTCTTCTTGCCAATATTTTCTGCATTTTTAGTAGATTAACAGAATTTTTTTCTTCCCAAAGGAAAAACAATTCTTGCATTCAGTCTAGAAACAGTTTCAGGTAGAGTCCTTTGCAGCTCAAGCAGCAGCCGACAGCCAAAGCACCACAAACCTGGAAAGCTGCCAAGCAGCACCATACTGGGAACAGAATCCTTTAACTGCTTATAAATTAGACATTCAGTTCCTTTAATCTCAGTTCTGAACCAATACCTGATGTGGGAGGTGAGGAAGACTACAGCTCTGTAAATCCAACAGAATAGTTTAAGTCCAGAGCAGACTCTAAAGGCCAACGCCTACCCTCCCAATCTAACTACACAACACAGTGCTCCTGTGTAACTCTTACTAAGCCAGAAATAAGTCACTGTGGCCCTAAACTTGAGCCAACATAGCACCATAAACTGTGCTTCCAGGTTCAGTGTTTAGTTTACACCAAGCTACTGACTTTCCCACACTCACTAAAACTGCCTTTGTATAAGCCAGGGACTTATGCCAATCCAATAGCAAACCAGCATCAACAAAAGTGACTAAGCAGAAAGAGCCCTGTGGCTACATGGAACAGCTATGTATGGCATCTAAACTTTTCAGCTTGAGGTTTCACTCTGCCAGCCACTGCACAGGACCAACACTTCAGAGTATTTCAAGATACATTACAGTAAAAAAGTCCAAAGATACAAACTTCTACATTATTTTTAACAGCAACCTCTTCAGTAAGCTAACAGAGTGGTTGAGTTTTGTGCAGCCAGTGGATTGAGCCCATAGCAATACCTGAAACGTGACACCCCAAATCCTAGCTAAGGCTTCTGGAGAAATCATCTGACTGCCAGTTCCCATTAGCAGGCCATACAGAACTTCACATTTGCTAGACATTAGGCTTGGCTTTTGCTGGTTGCTTCTTGTGTCTCTCAGCATTAGTCCAGAAGCTTCTAACAACTGTACAGACTAAAGCACCTTGTTCTTGTGACCTTCTCCATAGCCCAGGCTGTGACTTCTATGTAGTTACATGATTCAGTTGAAGTCAGTTATGCTTTTCAAGACTCTCCCTTCCGCCTGTACACCTAGCTGGAAACCTCCGATTCTAGAAGACTAGGGCTAAGATAATGGTAAAAGTAACATGATCTCCTTGCACAGATGTACTCCCAGAGCTCTTCATACTATCTGCTTTCATCATGTTCTGTCTTGCTCCACAAGCTCCTCCAACAAGTTTAGGCAAAAGGTAGCATGAGATAGGCAGGTACTGCTGGTAGCCACTTCAGCAGTGACAATTAAGACAGAACAGTTTCATCTCAGGACACTAATTATCTTGGAGTGAAACTGAAGCGGTAAAGACAAACCTGTCTTGAGAAGAGACTGTGTCAACCAGTTCAGTAGCAGCTTTAGATTTGACTCAACTTCAGCCTGGCAACTAATCCGCAATGCTACAAGCATCATGCCCTCTTGGTAAGGACAGCCTTACAGACTTCTACAAACCCAATTCTCCCCTCAGTTTAGAGAATTTGCAGGGAAGGCTGCACAGTTATCATTAACAAAGCAAGCTACTCACAGAAGCAGTGCAGTGCTACACAGCTTCCCACACTGCACTTTGCTTGCCATCTTCTCAGCTCTAACTGCAGAGCATTCCAAGGATCTGCATAGTGCAATGGGTTTTAGAACGAGGTAGGCCAAGGACGATTTTTCTTAGTTGATATTTGCTTTTACTCCCTATCAGCCTTCTAGCTAGAGCCACAGCTCACGTCTGCAAACAAGAGGACAGCAGCAGTAGCCCAAAGGGAAGAGGCAGAACTCCCCTAACTGAATTAAGGTTCCAGTACCAGAGAACCTTGACTAGATAGATTGTATTTCTGTTATTAGTGAGGTGTCCCATTATTCTAGACATAAGCCAAGAACAGTTTTTTGACTGGGTCTGCTGTGCAGTTCAACGAGTTATGGTATATCTGAAGGTAAATAACTGCAAGGTTAGGTTAGCTACTGAGTTGAAACCCAGCCTTAACACAGTAACCAGAAGCTTGTAGATCTTTGGTACCATCTTGGTTCTTAAGGAGTCACCCGTAAGTAAAGGGAGGTGGATACCAATTGTCAGTGGTCCTTTAGACAACAGTCTCAGAAGACCTCAAAGCCAGCTCACTCTCACAGCCTCAATCAAACCTCAGATACCCAGCTGTACCCAGTTTACCTAGCTCATAATCTGTTCCCATGCACCATTTTTTACCTGGGAGTCACAAAGGTAGGCAAGAACAGGGATGACCTATTTTGAGACATTTTATTTCTGCAGCACTCTTCATCTATAGAAGCCTTTTCTGTGCACACACTCAAAATCAGTCCTTTTCCAACATTACCACACAGAGGAAGGTTTCTCTCCCCCTCTACATGTGTTTGCCATTAAACAAATGTCTGAACTCAGTAACAAGTAACAGTGGAGCAGTTCCTAGTAAGTTAGTCCTTACTAAGCCCCCCCCAAAAAATTCTCTTAAGGTGAAGGTGGTATTCCAGTTACTTTCCTGTCGAAAACAGCTTCCACAGAACACTGGAAATACAAAACATACCAATGAAACTCTTTGAATTTTATAGTATTGTTTAAGGTTATGAAATAGTTCTGCTTCCAGAATTAAGATTCTCAGCAGTCAATTTCTAACATATGTTCAAATCAATAGAAACAACATTATTTGGGTAGAACTTCAGAGTAACTGTTTCTTGAAGAGCACTCTCTGGTTTAACTGCTTGAAGCATGCTGTGTATGCCATCACACCAGAATGTAGCAGTTATATCCCCCAGGTTAAAATGCAGGTTGAACAAGTCTGTTGAAAAAAAAAATAACCAAACAAAGAAAAAACACCAAACATAAAACCAAAACCAAGCGAACAAAAAAGATCCCACCACACCAAGAAAAACACCTGTTCTCAGGAAGGTCTGAATTTGGAGGGGGAAGTGCTGAGTAAGGGAAGATGGAGGATAATTAAAAAAAAATGACTCTGGATTCTGAAGCCTGCATCTGGAAAGAAGCCACTACGTCACCACAGAACACTCAGTGGTTTGCCCCAGAATAATCTGCAGCACATTCCTCTGTCACCCTCAGCACAACAGGAACACCACTTCATTTTCTTCAGTGTCCGATGCATGTTTCCAGACAAGTATTAGGTGAGTACCTGCAACTGCCTCTATTTGAGACAGTCACTCTCAGCAGCATTCAGCAGAGACATATTACCAGGACAAGTAGTTCCTCAAACGGTGATTATCTCACTCCAAAGCAGATGTCAAGAAGAGGTCAGATCAGTTACATTCTACATGTGCTTATTTCTCTCACCTACAAAGCTTCAGCTGCCTACTGCATACAGCTGCTAGGATTTGGCAAGACAAGTGTCACCCTAGTTGCTAGTCTTATCAGTTGAGTTTAGCATGGACAGAAGCAGTGAACCAACTTATCAACAGCTGTCTGCAAATAACCAGACCAAATCCATGAAGAAGTCCATCTACCTATTTTCTGAGCAGTCATACACACATCAGTCATGAAGCAGCACTGCTAACAGAGCAAAGAGCTCTGGGATGAGGGGGTTCTCCATCAGGAAACAGATATTAAGAAATCCACTACAAAGCCTAGATCACAAGTCTACGCCACAGGGAGATGCTAACATCTGAAGAGTTCAGCAGAAGCCTTCCTTAAGATTTTGTGCAACTCAAGGACATTTCTCCAGCTTGTTTTCTCTCTCACAATACGAACAGTAAACTTGCATATCCTAATTTGAGCTACACTGATATTCAGAAGAGTTTTAAGACATTTCTCTAAGTGAGTCTTGACAGCAGCATCTTTTAGATCAGCACCAGGTACAGAACAGCTAAAACCAAACTTTCCAGCTTGACCCCCTAAGTATTAGGATGGGTACATGCACATAGTCTTCCCTTGACTAACAATTCCCCTACAAAAAAAATGTATAGGAAAGTCTTTACCAAGTGCTTCTATAATTCTAAATTCATACAAGCACTGCTAACATTCCCATCTAAAAGAGCAGTTAATTTTGTGGAATCCTATTTCAATCAAACTGCTATACTCAGTGTTCTTGCAAGGGCTGGATATCTGATCTCCCTTCCAGCTTGATAAGCCTTGGACCAGAGTCGGAAGTAGACACAGAGATGAACACTTACATTTACACAGTGGCCTAAAGCTCAGACCTACCACATTTCTGTAAGTGAAAGACCTTGCCAAGACCAGTCTACTGCCAGCTATCCACACACAGCAGGTGCAACGTGGTAGTTGCATGCAGGCCTGCATGCAAAGTGGCACCCAGATTCTGTTCCCATGTCAGGACAAAAAGTAGACACTGAGTTTCAAGAGTCACGTACCTCCTTCCTCACCCAAGCCACCTGCTCTTCTTTCTCCAGGCACCTAACTTTGCACACTTATCATTTGGTTAGTTCAGACTTTCAGAACAGCAGCCACCTTTCAGTGCATTTCCAGTTCATAGAACCCAATCACTGTGCTACAAACAAAATGTTGCATTTTAGATCAAAAGAGAAATTGTTTTAAACACAGAAGAAGCAAATTTAGCACAGTGCCTCTTTGATGCCAACAGTTCTACCTACAAAGTCCACTTGCTTTCAGACTGCTTAAAATAGGATAGAGTGAACTAAAACCCAACTTGTACCAGCCATAAAAGGGACCAAGTAATCCTATCTCAGTTGGATGTACATGCTCTGTTCCAAGCCTTTCTTTCATTAAAGAAGTAATGAAGAGATACAGAATAGTTAAAGCTGAGCCTATTGTAGTTATAATACGTGCTTTTATTTTAAGACTATTCCTTGAGCACTCCCCTTGATTTTTCAGATCAATGTCACTTAAACACAAAAGAAATTGATAACAAATCAGTAAATCCTTACAGTTTACAATTCTTCAGCAGTTAATTCCAGTACCACTGATTGAATCACTATTAGTCAAACAAAGCAAGAGATTTTACAGAGATTTGTGCAATTTAACATCATTCTCCCATTCACTATTCTCTAAAGCAATAGACAGAAATCATTCCACTGTTGGACGCAGATATGTCCATACTTCGGTGTAACTTACAATGCTTTGCTTTGGGGGAAGCAGAGAAGAACTCAAGTTCTGGTAAGCTAGGCTCTTTCCCTGGAAGTACAGAAGTTGAGGCTACCGATGCTGCCCAGATCATAGTCACTGTAGGAGGGCACAAGTTTCAGCAATGACACCATCTATAGAGACAGCACAAGTAAGGTAGCTTTGATGATCCTGTAAACCTAACCTCACAAGGAACGGGATCATCTCACCTACCATCATACACTGCAGGAGTGTTCATGTGAGTGGCACATGCATGGTATGCCAAAGCGCTCCCCAGATCACCACAGCAGTGAAGTTGATGGTCACCTATAAACCTAGATAGTTATCTAAAAAAAAAAAAAAAAAAAGAAATATACAAGAGTGAAAGGGGGGTTACAACATTTTAGGTGATACTGAAGTTGACACACGCGGGACCCTGGAATCTTAACTGTTCAGGATAATACAGAGTATCACTGACCATACAGACACCTCTCCAAGGAAGAGAGCAGGCAGACTAGCAGTAACTTAATACTTCAGATCAGTGCTGTTCAAATTATTATCTCTTGACAAACCTAATGTAAGCAGCCAGCGCTCAACTGTAAACTAAGGCTTCTTATACCACCATCCACTCAGAAGATCTACTGTCCCAGCTTCTGTCTATGAAGCAATCTTAATTCCCTGAGAATTCACTACTCAAACATTTTAAAAGCAAATTCCATGTAACTGCCAGAAATTCAATTAGCTCAACATTACACTACAAGTTTTCCACACGAGGAAGTAATAACTGTTGAAATGCCAAGTATTTAACAGAGTTTTCTAACTTAAGACATTTTTGCTTTGAAATAAGAGCTGAATACACTTTGAACTGATATAACACAATATTTCTCACATTAGGATAGAGCATTACTGTGGGTTCTTCTGTATCCTATGCACAAGATAGTACAACTGCAGCCAGGGAGGGCTCAGTTATTCCCCTTTTCTCAGTGATCCATATTTATTAAGCTAAGGAGGACTCGCACTTCTGGTTTCACTGCATTACCCATTTAATGTGTCCCCCCCTACATGATTTTCCTAGTCAAACTAGACAAGTCTGCCTACTGTTAACAAGTCTGTGTCAGCAAGATCAAATAAAATCATTCAGAGAAATGGCTCAGTTTGCAAAGCCTTAGGCTTGACAGCTTTGGAGACTGGAAGGGACACTTTACACTCAGTTGTCTGCTGTCTCTTTTTAAAGAGAAGTAAGTTTGAGACTGTAGAGAGAACTCATCTTATCCTCCCCCCTCATCTCTTTGGGGGTGAACCCTGCTGGTCCAGAGCTATACCAATCTACATGTTTGCTGTGGATGTTTTTTTGAAGTTCAGAGACATTTAGTGCTTTGATTTTCTTCTGCACTTTACCCACAAGAAGCAGTAGCCAGGTCATGGCTTCTATTTCACATTATTACCACACAGTGCCTTTCTCCTTTAAATAAAAAAAAAACCAACACCAAGTTGGAAGAACAAAGACATTCATTGAATTTGAAGATATCTCCAGAAAGTTCTAGAGCTTACGATTACACTGATTTGAGAGAAGGAATAACCATTTAACTTCACATATCCATATAGAAGAACCTTCCTTCAACTCTAATTGGCTTTGTTAGACAGAGATTGCCACTCAACTTTAGACACTTGAAGAAAACAAATAAAAACTACCCAAAGTCCTAAGTGTTGAGATTTGAACTGCTCTTGTGTCTAAATGGGAGCAAGACCAAGTCAATATAAAACCAGCTACTATACTAATTCCCTGGTGATATACCTGAAGGCTTCATGCTTCATTAGAAAAAGTACTGCAAAACTACTTATTATTTGACAAAAACAAAACCAAACAGAACACCAACCCACATCCAAATTGTGTGTTCTATTTTGTGGCTGCCATTGCATATTCCTTCTCTGATAGCAACAGCAGCACCCAGAACATGCCACTTAGGCTGACAAGCATGTCACATATATGGTGCTGTGTTACTAGTTACCTGATCCAGTTACAGTGTGAGCCAGCTCGCTCCAGAAAAAAAGTCTCCATACACAGAGCAACATCAGGTTATGTTGGCAAATTCTGTTCTGTGTTTTCATAAGGGCCTTGGGTTTCAGTCTCACTGACAACCAAGAAGTACCACCAGCTGACCTTCACTTTAACAAATTCTTCAAGATTTAAAGTGACTCCTACATTTTACAGACAACTTTTCTCCCCATGGTGCCTTTATTAAGAATCGGTGTACTTTAACTTTCTCTGTTTTGTCTCCTATGTAATTCCCAAAGTTTCCTTTCTCCTTCTGACATTTCTTTTCCCCCTCTTGGGTCTCATTCAGTAAGGAGTTTATTTTCCTCAACTGCTCCACCATTACTTGGGCTTCAAATTTCTCCTTCAGTCTCCCTCCATTTGTGGATGCCTTGCTCCCAGCCTAACAGCTTCACTTCAGATCACATGTTGAGCAATCTAGAGCAATTTAAACTAGTTTAGATCATATAACTCATATCCACTGCCTGTTTGCTGTCCTCCAAACCCCAACCACTAGGTACAACCCAGTGACTCTTCACATTTGATATACTGCAAAAGCTGCACATTAGAAGGAGGACTGAAGTATCAGCCCCACCAGAGGAAAGACTATCACAATGCTGAGTTTTATTCTGAGGTAGAACAAATTGTAGGAGTAAACAAAGGGACACACTGCAGCAGTTAAAACTTGAAGACAGCAGTAGGGAAGAAAGATCAGACATCATGAAGCTCAGTCTCAGCATTGCTACCTTAAGTAGCCTGCCATCAGAAAAAAACAGGTCAGTTCAGATGTTGCTTAGGAAAAAACGATTTTCTTTCTCAGGTCAATTACTCCAGATAGGACTCTTGAAGAGTTCAAGACTCTTTTTCAGTACTCACAACACACTCAAGTATGCACACTCACAACTATTTTTCAATCTGGTTTTGGTATTTTGCTAAATACATCTGAAAGGACACCAAAGGCACTAACGTTACTTAAAATCCTAAAGCCCCACAGACATGCGGCACATGTGATAGACATCACATGCAAATATTTACAGCAGCTGAGTAATTACAGCCGAATCACTGTCAGTAATAGGGATTACTGGAAAAGTTTCCCAGGTTTTACCATTACATATGAAACCTTCAGAAAGATAAACAGAAATTAGCCTCCACATCTAACCGTCTGCAAGTCTACTTACACATCTAACCAGCCTGTGCTAATAGGAGGTCTTAAGACTTCACAAGACAAGGAGAAAATCAACTTTACAAAACAGAAGCTGACAGCTAATACTTGCTACCAAGATGCTTCAGCTAAATGTCAAAACTTACTTTCTTGGAACACAATTAGTCAGCTCAAAAAGAAATTCCAGGCAGCCAAAGAACTCTTGTTGCCAATTCTTCACCTTTCAGTGAGTCAGAGAGCAACCATTCTACACTACTGCTTCCCTAGAAGCATCATTCACAGGGAAGAGAAGCTTCGTATCAAATCCAGTTTGGAGCTCCTGCAGTAAGCTAGTGTCGATATCGTATGCAGAATCCTCACAATGTCACTAACAACTTCAGCAGTTACTAGGGCATTCTGCTTGTGCTTGAAAGTGCAGCCACAGTACACATGAACTTTTGTTTTCATGAATGTCCCCTAACGGAGTAAAAAAAATCCTGTGCTACTAGTTAACCATGTTGATGTCTCTCAAACTTAACAATTAAAACTAGAAGATTGTGCTGGAGGTACAACACACACATCAGCTAGCTTTCTTGACCCTGTTACGCAACTTCACCTCTTTCCTGCGAGCAGTGTCGGATTCCGCCGTCACGCTTTCCAAGACACAATTGAGATCTCGGGTCAAAATCCTTCTTCGGGAATGCCCGTAACACACTGTGACCCCGGCCCTTTTTATGGCCACTCAACAACTTTCAGCCAGCACTCTTTGTCCGAGTTTAGGTATACCTAGCACACATTTCCTTATGTGGGTATGAAGCAATTTTTACGTAAAGGCCGAAAAAGGCAATCAGATTCGCCCGAGATGCCGGGCAGATCTGTGCGTTTTCTCGAGGTGGATTACATTCTGCCAGCCGCAGAGATCCAGACAGCAGAGTCTGCGGGGGGACCATGTTTGAGTGGGAACGGGAGCGGCGGCAGACTCATCAGCGCAGCCGGCTGCCGGCTCGTTTCTCTTTAAATCTAGCTGGCAGCGACACATGGAGCTGCATTGTGCGCCCCGCCGCCCGGGCGGATCCGCGCATGCGCCCGCCCGGGCCCGACCGAGTCAGGTCCCCTCGGCAGTAGCGGCCCAGGCAGGGCCAGTGCGCCCGGCCGTCTGCTCGGGGACAAAAGGAGGGAGGGGGAAAGCGACAACGACTGGCGACGCGGAGCCAAGCTGCTACCCCGATTCCCTCCCCCATGGGCTCGGCACTCTGTCTCTGCCTGTCCCCGATCCCAGGCTCCCAACTCCTTCCCCGCACCCGTCCCGCCCTCTCGCCCCCAGCAAACACCCTCACCCCTCGCTGCAAGCACCCCCCACCCCCTCGCAGGCAGCCCCAATCCCTCTCCGCAGGCCCGGATCCCGGTGTTGTCCGGTCCTCTTCCACTCCCAGTCAGTGCCAGCCGACCCTAGCTCTTCTCCTGACAACAAAGGAGGAAGCAACCTCCCCCTCCCGATCCACCTTTCCCGGCGCAGGGCACGGGAGGTGAGGGTGGGAGCCGGCGAGGGGAGGCGGGATGGGAGCACTTCAGGTCCCCACAGGAGGTGTGCGTAGAAGGACGCTTCACGCCAGGCCTAAAGTGCCGTTTCCAAGAAGGAAGCGGTCCCTCCTCCGCCTCTTCACGGCGCCTGGCAATACCTCCTCACACCACAGAGACTTCCCCACACATATCCCGACGCTGCGCAGAGGAAAGCTCCAGCTCCCTGCTTCCAACCGCTCCGGGAAGGCAGGGCCGTGAGAGATCGGGGAGGCTGCCAGGTGGATATGGGGGGAAAGGGAAAGTAGGACGGGACAGGCGAGCAGGCCGTTACCAAGCCCCAGTTCCCTGCTGGGACGGAGGCAGCGAAGGAAATGCTCCTCTCGAGCCGTGACGGCCCTCTGCACCCCTCCCCCCCGGCTCGCCTGGCAGCGATGGCCAGGCAAGCTCCCCCTCCCCCTCTCGGCCTAGTTCCTTCAGCTCCCGGCTGGGCAGGAGAGCGGCGGGGGGGGGGGGGGGGGCGTAATCTACCCTTCCCCCTCTCTCACACACACACAGCCCCCGCCGGCTGTACACTCGCCCTCTCGTCCGAGCCGGCGCCCCTTCCCCCACCGCAGGCCTCAGCCCCTCAGAAGCCGACCGGCCTCCACTTCTCTCCCCGCTGCTTCGCCACCGCCACCCCCACGCCCCGGCCAACGGATCGCCTCCTTCCCTCCCCGCGGGCCCCCCGCCCGATACCTGCTAGCTGTCTCCGCAATAGCAAGGCTGACTGGAGCTCCGTCATTCTCCCCGTCTCTGCCAGGGGAGGGAGTCCCGGCAGCGGCGCGGATGGCGCGGCTCCTGCTGTTGCGAGAGACCGAGGCGGCAGCGAGTGGCCCGCACCGCGGCGCACGGGGGTCTGGCTCGGCGCCGGCCGCCGCCACAGCACGCGGGGTCCCTGGCAGGGGCGCACGGCCGTGGCTCCGTGCCGCCCTCCTCCCGGCCGCCCTCTCCTCCCCCCGCCCGCCAGGAATTTCACTGCACTCCGGGCCGCGGCGCGCAGGCGCACTCCGGACCGCCAGCCGGCCCTTCCGTGACGCCATCTTGAGAAGGGGATGCAGGGGGCGGAGGCGGAGCGAGCCGCCTTTCGGCTGCCATCTTGAGAAGGTCTCGGCAGGGTTTTCTCCTCTCCGTTAAAGCCCTAGGTAGCGACGGCGGAGCTGTTGCTGAGGAGGAGGCGTAGTGCGCTGTCACCCCTGCAAGACAGGTGTATTGCTGGCTGTCGTCCTCGCTGCCTCTGCTTGACACCTCTGAAGGCAGGGGGGCTTCTTCTGAAGCTGCTCCCTGTGAGTGTGATTTCTTCTCTCACAGAATCATAGGTCCGTTTCATCTGGAAATTACCTCCAAAATCATCCAGTCCAACCATCCACCTAAGACCGCGATGGCTACTAAGCCATGTCCCAAAGTGCCTTGTCCTTGAACACCTCCAGGTATAGTGACTGCATCACCTCTCTGGGCAGCCTGTTCCAGTCCCTGAGTACTCTTGCAGCACAGGAATTCTTCCTAATATCCAATCAACCTCCACAAGACTACTAGATATAGATCAGCAAGTAACAAAAGCTTTGTGTGTTTTTTGTCTCCCCTCAAAGCCCTTCTTACCCTAAGACTGCTGCCATCTCCCCAGCCCAGTAAAATACAGGAGTCTAAGAAGATGCTAAAAAGATCGGCTAAAAAGAACAGGCTAAAAAGACTTAGTAACTGCTGCATGAAAGTTGTTTATGCAGGATTGCTGCAAGACGTAGGTTTGTGTCTGTGGGTGTGATGGGGATGCATGTGTGAGGGGGAGTGCTCTGCTGTGCTGAAAATGTGCCCAGGAAAGATATAAAAACCCTAATTCAAAGCCTTTCTTGTGCTTGTGAGGTAAAGGGATTATCCTGTGTTAGATTATCCCTGAAGGGCATAGACTTGATTTTAGCAAAAGCCTTCAGAAGAGGAGCTTTTGGAAATGACTACAAATCCGAGGACAGCCACTGCTGTGAGGAAGAACTGAAAATTAAGATTATCCCAATGAACTAAATAAATGGTCAGGGAAGGACTGACAGAAATACAGATTGCCTGTATATTCATGCGCTGACTGTGAAAAATATCCTGTGATAAATAGGTGTGTCCTGATGAAGGGAAAAGTAGAAAATCAAAGGATATTGGTGAAGGGCCCCTCAAGTTTCACAAACACAGGGCCCCACAAACGAGATGCACATTCTTGATTAAGGAATAAAAAGGTATTTGTAGCAATTAGTTGAACAGTTATAATATGTAGCCATAAATGTTAAACTTTGCAAAGGTATTTGTAGCATTAGTTGGACACTTGCAATGTGTAACCTTAAAGGTCAATGTCTGTGTTATTTTTTGACTAAAGAAGGCAGGAATATTTATTCTATAGATAAAGAGGACCCAGAACATCTTGACTACAAACTAAGGAAGCAATTAAAGGAACCAGCTGCAAAATTGGACTGAAGGTGAAAAGTACACTGTGAGGAAGACCGCTAGCCTTCATCCCAGATGACCACCAGAAGACGACAAAGAGGGTAGAACCAGAGTGGAGAATGGGAGGACACCAATGAGCTCCAAGAACTAATTTTAATAATCACAGCTATTCTAAGAAATAATTGTAATAACCCTACCTCTTATCATTAATACATATGCTTTTATAACATAAATAACAGCTTGTGTCAGCATAGGGCATGCAGGTTTGGTGGAGCAACACCCCCACACGCCCCATACCCAGTGCTATAATAAACAGACCTGCTTCATGACTTGCTATGAGTTGTGAGTTTCTTTTCCACAGATCACTGTCACTTGGCTGCTCTGCCATAGGCTTTGAGCATCCTACTGGATTCTCTGATTTTACATTTTACCTCTGAAGGAAATGCAGTTCCTGACTAATTGGATGCACTATTACCAGTGATTGAAACTAGGAAGCTCCTCGCTCTAGAAAAGAAAAGAAAGAAATCATCCAAAGGGATTCGATCAATTCATCAAAATGTTCAAATCCTTTACAAATCCAGCTCTCTTTATCTTTTCTACTGCAAGAGATTTATTTTGTTTGTGAGCATCAAACTTGCCTTGCAGTGAAGGAAAGAGAATGAGTTTATAAGAGAGATGCTTTTAGCTGGCAATGCTCAGATCATTTCTTGTGCTGCAGATCGGAAGGCCTAGTACAGTTTGAGAATTACGTTACTGTGCTAGACCAATTCATCAGAGTACTATTCCCAGATATTCTTGCAGTTCTAATTAAATCTGTGTCCTCTTCAGGTATTAAAGTAGGGTGACACAAGACATCCCACAGTGTGTGATACTATAACCAGATTTAATCTCATAAATGGTGTTCTTCGCCAAAGTCTCTGTGACAGTCTTCCTCCTCTGTAGGCTAAGTCTCATTCCTAAATGTATTTTCTATTAGTATTTTGTATCATTTCAGTCAGGTTCATCCAATCTTAAAAAACAATCTATTTGTTTAAACATGAAAGGCTATCATGTACAAGTGCATTTTGTGCATTACTACAAGTGCATTATTATACAAGTGCATTATACAAGTGCATTGTTATGCTAAGAGACAGTCACCTAGATTGGCATTCAGGCATGTGGATGGGGAGTGATGCTATTACGGATGGTGTTTCTCTTTCAGGAATAAAAGGTGGGCTTTGTTCATAATGTCAGATAAGCCAGCACTGAACTCACTCGCTCAGCTTTTTGTACCTGATGTGAATTCAGGCATGAATACATATCTCTTGCAATTCTAGTAATAGAAGACCTAACTGCAGCACTAAAGACTGCAAGGTTATATGAAACAACTCTATTACTATTACATTCTATAAACCAAAATCATCCTGAGTTCACTATTAGGTCACTTGCTGGCAGTCATCTTATTTAAGAAGGGAAGTTTTCTATAGTCTTCTATGGCTTCTGTATGATTTTCCTTGAAAGAAACATAGGAGGCTATGGAATGGGAAGTAAAGGATGTGGTTTAAAATGGCACAGGTGATCTTGATTTATTCTGGCAACAGATTCAACCCTAGTTTGTAAAAGCAATGTGTGTTTCATTATATGGAGCATTGGCAACTTAAAATACTTTTCCTTTGCTCTGTCTAATCACCTCGTGAGCAGCTGCAAAATATAGAACATGGCTACTGCTGGTGAGGGCAAGTATGTGACCAAGCCATAAGCAGTTTAGTGTTTTCTTACAGTGATGGAGACTCTGTGGAATCCCATCATGATAGTGAAGCCATCGTGCCACAGCAGAGTGGGAACTCGCTTGGCTCACAGTTCGTGTTGCCTGTCTTTAAACACAACAGGACGTCTGAAAGGAGATAAAAGCTTTTCCCCTGATTGGCTGAAGCAATCTTCTGCTCTGTCACTATTTTCTGTACTCCATATGCACAAACACCATATCCTACTGTCCACTGAGGCAGTGTGCAGGGCATTTTATGGAAAGTTAGAGGAGGTCCAGAGGAGACCACAAAATGGATCGATCACAGGGCTGGAGCACCTAGCCTGTGAAGACAGGGTGAGAAAGTTTGGGCTATTCAGCCTGGAGATGAGAAGGCTCCACAGAGACCTCAGAGCAGCCTTCCAGTATTTGAAGGGAGAGAAGGAGATCTGAGGAGGGACATTTTACGAAGGCCATGGAGTGAGAGAATGAGGTGTGATGCCTTCAGATGGAAGAAGCTGGATTTAGATAAGACATTAGGAAGAAATTCCTACATGAGGGTGAAGAGGCACTAGAACAGGCTGCCTAGGGAAGCTGTGGAGGCTGCAACCCTGGGACTGTTCAAATCCAGGCTGAATGGGGCCTTGAGCAACCTGATCTAGTAGGAGGTGTCCCTGCCTGTGGACATAGTTGGACTATTTTGCGATTCTATGAAAAGATCTCAAGATGGGAGAGAATTTCCATACATTTGTTTTAATGTCTCTGGCATGCAGCCCCTGTGCAACCATCTCTGCATTGGACGGAAGGGCAACGAGGATTCAGATTTTGCTTTCCTGAGACTGTTTATTGTACAATGGCATTTTAGATCTTAAAGCCATTTGCTGTGGTCCTTACTGCATTAATCTTATCCCTTGGCAAGGGGATATTATAATACTTGCTCATCTTGCAGTTAGAATAGGAAATCTTGGAAATTCTTCTGCATCCTTAAAAAGAGTCAAGGTTCAGCATCTCACTTTGCTTGAATATGATGTCTTCTGTTTGGCTTTCTCCCTCAGCTCCTCATTTCTTACACAAATCACTAGGACATAGTTTCTGTGCAGCAGAAAGTTAGAAAGTCATCTAGCTGCATTTACAGTGCTGGCAACATCACCCACACTCCAAGGACACTGAGGGGCTGGAGCAGGTCCAGAGAAGGTAACAAAGCTGGGGAAGGGTCTGGAGAACAGGGCTGGGGAGGAGCAGCTGAGGGAGCTGGGGGTGTTCAGCCTGGAGAACAGGAAGCTGAGGGGAGGCCTCGTTGTTCTCTACAGCTTCCTGGAAGGAGGCTGGAGAGAGGTGGGGTTTGGCCTCTGCTCCCTAGTAACAAGTGATAGGGACAAGAAGAAATGGCCTTAATTTGCACCAGGAGAGGTTTAAGTTGGACATTAGAAGAAATTTCTTCACTGAAAAGGTTCTCAAATACTGGACAGGCTGCCTAGGAAGGTGTGGAGGTGTGTGTTTGCTGCCCAAGTCTCCGTGTGGAGGTGTGGGTTTGCTCATGGCTTGGATGAGCACAGCTATGCTAGATAAAGCACTGCTGGACAAACAGGTCCAAAGGGTGGTGGTCAATGGAGTTAAATCCAGCTGGTGCCCAGTAACAAGTGGTGTCCCCTCGAGCTCAGTGTTGGGACTACTTCTGTTGAAAGTCTTTATTGATGACCTCGATGAAGACACAAAGTGTGCCAGGATTCAACTTGCGGATGATGCCAAGTTGAGTGGCAGAGTTGATCTGAAAGAGGGTAGAGAGGCTCTACAGAGGGACCTGGATAGATTGGATCCATGGTCAACGTTAATGGCATGAGCTTCAATAAGGCCAAATGCCAGGTCCTGCACTTAGGCCGTAACAACCCCAAGCAACACTACAGACTCAGGGCAATGTGGGTGGAAAGCTGCTGGCATAAAGGGACCTGGGGGTTGTAACTGAAAAACAACTCAATATGAGCAAACAGTGTGCCCGGGTTGCAAGGAAATCCAATGGCATCCTGGCTTGTATTAGAAATGCTGTGTCCAGCACGAGTAGGGAGGTGATTGTCCCCTTGGACTCAGCTCTGGTGAGGCTGCACCTTGAGTATTGTGTTGAGTTTTGGGCATCTCAATAGAAGAAGGATGTGGAGGTGCGGAGCAAGTGCAGAGGAGGGCAAGGAATCTGTGAAGGGCCTGGAAAAGAAATCTTATGAAGAGTGACTGAAACAGCTGGGGATGGTTAGTTTGAGGAAGAGGAGGCTGAGTGGAGACCTCATGGCTGTCTACAGCTACCTAAAAGGAAGTTGTGAGGAGACTGCTGCTGGTCTCATCTCACAGGTAAATAGGGATAGAACAAGAGGGAATGCCTCAAGCCATGAGTGGGTATGTTTAGACTGGACATTAGGAAACATTTTTTTCACAGCAGGAGTGGTCAGGTATTGGAATGAGCTGCCCAGGGAGGTGGTGGAGTCACCAACCCTGGCTGTATTTAAAAGTCACTTGGATGTGGTGCTTGATGATGTGGTATAAGGGTGAACTTTGTAGAGTAGCGATAATGGTTGGACTTGGTGGTCCTCGGGGTCTTTTCCAACCAGAATGTTTCTGTAGTTCTGTGATTCTGATTCTTTGACTGAATCCCCGTCCCTGGAGAGGCAGGGATGTGGTGCTGAGGACCATGGGTTAGCAGCAGTCTTGGTAGTGTTAGGAGATGGTTGGCCTCAATGTTGGCTTTTCCAGCCAACATGCTTCCATGATTTGATGGCAAAACCAAAAAGCTGATGGTGAGATAGAAACAGCTCCCTGTAACTTCCACAGTGGTCATCTGCTTTTATATGCTGGGCTTGGTGAGGAGGCATTTTATATCACAGCAACATGAGGTATCAGTTGTTAGGCTTAAAGTTCCTATGAAACAAGGGACAATTTGTATGCCCATTTCAATATTTGCAGGCTTGAGTTTCTTGTAGTTTCTGTCTAACAGTTTGTTCCTCTGCAGTGAAGGTTAAGCATTTTTAAGAGCTTCTATTCTGTATCCAAACTGTCACAAGGACAAGGAATGGATTACTGAGCTGTGGTGTATTGCTCTGCCACCTTACCATTGCTTTTGCTGTGCATTCACCAGTGTGAGAGTAGTTTACTCTAAGGAGTCACTCTCTGAATAAGTCTTGACTGAGTTTATGTATGAGTAGTAAAAGCCGAATTATTCCTTCATATATTGTATGCCAAGGTAACAACTTGCCAGGGATGCACATTGTGAAGGCAAATGCCCTGAAAAGTCCTTGTTAAGAGAGAATTTGGGGAAAAGGAGACATCAGTCAGAACTGCTCCTCCTCCCCTCTGCTCTAGACAGGCCAGATCTGCAGTGCTGTATCCAGTTCTGGGATCCCCAGTTACAGAAAGACAATGAACTGCTGGAGAGAGTCCAGGGGGAGCTAAAAAGCCTGGAGCAGCTCTGTGAGGAGCAAAGGCTGAGAGCCCTGGGGCTGAGAGCCTGCAGAAGAGCAGCCTCAGAGAGCATCTGAGAGATGCTCAGCAAAAGTTAAAGGAGTTGTGGGGCACAAGAAACTGGGGTAGAACTCTTCTCAGTGGTGCCCAAGGACAGCACAAGGAGCAAGGAGGTTGTATGTGATGAGGAGGAGCAAGTTGTTTGTTGTGAGGGTGCTAGAGGCCTGGAGCATGCTGCTCAGCGAGGTTGTGGAGAGCTTCCAACCCCCCCCCCGGGCACTGTGCTGCTGGACAAGCAGCTGTGAGTGCCCTGCTAGAGCGGCAGTTGGACTTCCAGCCTCACTGTGCTGGGGTTCTGTGATTTGTAAGATTTGTCACCACTGTGGTCTCTATTTAAACCAAGGCTGCACAATAAATCAACTTCAGTTTTGAACTCAGGCTTCAGCGATCAAATGTGAGGACAATCTTGGATATAGATTCACAGATGAATGGATTACATTGCATTGGAAGGGACCCTAAAAGGTCATCTTATCCGTCTGCAGTCATTAGGGACTCCCCCAACTAGTTCAGGCTGCCCAGGGCCACATCAAGTCTGATCCTGAATGTTCCCAGAGATGGGGCCTCCACCATCTCTGTGGGAAACCTGTTCCAGTATTTTACCACTCTCATAGCAAAAAACTTCCTCCTAAGGAAGTTCCTCCAACCTAAATCTACTATGCTCCAGTTTAAAACCATCTCCCCTTGTTCTGTCACCACAATCCCTTGGAAACAGATCTTTTCCAGCTCTGCTGTGGGTCCTTTTCAGATATGGTAAATATAAGGTCTCCATAGAGCCTTCTCTTCTCCAGATTGAACAGCCCTGACCCTTGCAGTCTATCCCCACAGCAGGGGTTCTCCTGTCCTTTGAGCATCTTTGTGGCCTCCTTTGGACCTGCTCCAGCAGGTCCATGTCCTTCTTGTCTTGGGGGTCCTGGTCCTACAGCTGGACATAGTAATTCAAGTGAGGTCTCACCAAAGGGGCAGAATCCCCTTTCCCCATCTCTGGCCACAATGTCTTTAATGCAGCCCAGGCTACCATTGGCATTCTGGGCAGCCAGTGCCCATTGCTGGATCATGCCCAGCTTCTCACCCACCAGCAGCCCCAAGTCTTTTTCTGCTCTCAATTTCATCATCCCCTAGCATGGATTGGTATTGAGGATTGGCATGACCCAGGTGCAGCACCTTGCATTTTGCCATACTGAACCTCATAAGAGACTACATCTGGGCTGCTGCCTAGAGGGTGACCTGACAGAAGAGCAGGCTGCCACAGTACATAATCATGTGTGGACTCAGCAGGATGTTTGGTTTCAGATCTGCTAGAGAATCTTAAGCCTGTCTTCTACTCCTGACAGGCCATACTGCAGGTCTGCAGGGATGACTGATCTCCTGCCAGGTGCACTGTGCTTGCATTTCAGTCCTCTGGACAGGGGCACATTTTCCAAGTTGCTGTTACTTTAGAATTCCGAACCTGGACCAGCCAAAAGGAAGGGAACTTAAATGCTTTTCTCCCAAGGGAAGGTTGAGAAACTGCACCTGAGGTTTGTTTGTTCTGCTCTATCTCGCTGCAGCGCTTGTGGCCACGGTTAGTCATAGATTCATAGGATAGTTTGGGTTGGAAGAGACCTTCAAGATTGTCCAATTCCAAACTCTTGACATGGGCAGGGACACCTTCCACAGGTTGCTCAAGGCCTCATCCAGCTTGGCCTTGAACACCTCCAGGGAAGGGGCAGCCACAACCTCCCTGGGCAGCCTGTGCCAGTGTCTCCTCATCCTCACTTCAAAGAATTTCTTCCTCATCTCTACTCTCAGTCTTCTCTCTCCCAGCTCAAAGCCATTGTCCCTCATCCTGTCACTCCCAGCCCTTGTCAAAAGTCCCTCCCCAGCTCTCTTGGAGCCCCTTCAGGTGTTGCAAGGCTGCTCTGAGGTCTCCCTGCAGCCTTCTCTTTTCCAGTCTGAACAGCCTCATCTCTCCCAGCCTGTTCCCATAGGGGAGGTTCTCCAGCCCTCTGATCATCTTTGTGCCCTCCTCTGGACCTGTTCCAACAGTTCCATGTTCCTCTTATGCTGGGAGCACCATAACTGGACATAGTCCAGTTGTGATTAACATTTTGTTAGCAACCCCTAATGACTTAAAGTACTGTTCTGAAACATTCAGTAGCAGCTGAAAAATCTAGACTAAATTGCTGACAGTTTTTAATTCAGATCTTCCCCGACAGAGATAGCACTGTGAGCCAATACTCAATTTGTGTGTCTCTTGCCATTTCATGCATCTTGTAGAACAAATAGGTAGTGAGGGACTGAAACATTCAGGCTAACAATCTTCATGAGTCCATCACACTTCACATGCAGTCTTATACCAAAAGCTTCAAGAAAACCAGCTGGACCACCTCTTCCACTGCACATGTATTTAGAAAATATCTACTTGAAAAACTGACAGCTGGCTGGGCATGACCCAGCATGTGCCACTGGCATCCTGACCTGGATCAGCAATTATGTGGCCATCAGAATGAGGGAAGTGATTGTCCCTCTGTACTCAGCACTGGTGAAACTGCACCTTGAGTACTAGGTTCAGTTCTGGGCTACTCTCTCCAGGAAGGACCAGGTCCTGAGAAGGGCAATGTATCTGTCTGGACAACAGGGCTGAGGAGGAGCAGCTGAAGGAGCTGGGGATGTTTAGAATGGAGAAGAGGAGATTGAGAGGAGACATCATTGGTCTCTACAGCTGCCTGAAAGGAGACTGGAGTGAGGTGAGGGTTGGTCTCTGCTCCCTAGTAACAAGTGATAGAAAAAAGTAAATGGCTTCAGGTTGCTCTGTGGGAGGCTCAGGTTGGACATTAGAAGAAACTTCTTCACTGAAAGGGTTCTCAATCACTGGCACAAGCTGTCTAGGGCAGTGGTTGAATCCCCATCCCTGGAGGTGTTTCAAAGAAGCAGAGCTGTGGTGCTGAGGGCCATGGGTTAGCCCCAGCCTTGGCAGAGTTAGAGAACAGTTGGACTGGATGAACTTAAAGGTCTCTTCCAATAAAAATGACTCTAGGATTCTATGATTCTCATTCTATGAATTTCAATAAATGCTACAGTTTCAGTTTTACTTCCTCAGCTTGATTTCCCTTTTAAAATTCTTGCTATCCCATTGCCTGGGTGAGGAGCACACCACAGCTAAGCACACTTTAGTCTTGAGACAACAGACAACTGTAAACTACAAAATCCACTTTAAAAAAAATATTGCTGAGAAATAATATAGATAAATACAAACTACAGCTAACTTCAGCCTTCCTGAACTGCAGATGATGCTTTTGTTTGGGTAGGGAGCCTAGTTCAGACTCTTTTCCTACATGATTTTAATCAGGAATCAAACTGCAACTTCATGAATAATTTCTTGGGGTACCTAAAAAGCTCCTTTCATGAGTGACATTCTCCTTGCTTATATCCAGATGTCCTTACTTTGGCTATGTCAGTAATTGTGCCTCAAATGCATATGAGAAGAGATGAAGAGTTTAAACAAATAACCACAGAGCCTGAAAAGATGAACACACTCTAGTTCTATTAACTGTGCCTTTCTTGTTCTCTGGGGAAAAAAAAATCTTATTTGGAAGTGAGAACAAAGGAGGAAGCTGCACTTCGCTGGAACAGAGCTTCCCCTTCTAACTGAGGTTTATTTAAGCACAGAACAGATCAAGGAGGTCAGGAGAAAGGAGACATTGAAGTTCCTATTGCACCAAAGATACCATTTTGCCAGCTAGTTTAAATGCTTCTGCCTTTTTAAGTTCAAGCTTACTTTTATTGATGTATATAATAAGTGCATTTTTTACATTGCAGAATTCTGGACACTTCTACCGCAACTGTAGCAGAAAGCACCTGTGAAACAGATTCACAGAATGGTTTGGGTTGGAAGAGATCTTCAAGATTGTCCAGTTCCAAACTCTTGACATGGGCAGGGACACCTCCCACCAGCACAGGGTGCTCAAGGCTTCATCCAACCTGGCCTTGAACACCTCCAGGGAAGGGGTAGCCACAACCTCCCTGGGCAGCCTGTGCCAGTGTCTCCTCATCCTCACTTCAAAGAATTTCTTCCTCATCTCTACTCTCAGTCTTCTCTCTCCCAGCTCAAAGCCATTGTCCCTCATCCTGTCACTCCCAGCCCTTGTCAAAAGTCCCTCCCCAGCTCTCTTGGAGCCCCTTCAGGTGTTGCAAGGCTGCTCTGAGGTCTCCCTGCAGCCTTCTCTTTTCCAATCTGAACAACCCTAAATCTCCCAGCCTGTCCTCATAGCGGAGATGCTCCAGCCCTCTGATCATCTGTGGCTTTGTCTGGATCTGCTCCAACTATTCTATGTCCTCTTACACTGGCAGCACCACAGCTGGACTCACTGACACAGGTGGGGTCTCAGGAGGATTTAATCACTACAGAGTATGTTACCACTAGTGTTAAATAAATGTGTATCTATGTTGATACAACATAGATACACATTAAGAATGGTCTCATGTAGTATTGAGAATGTCTTTGCTTCCCAGAAGAGTGCCCTGCACAAAGAAATTGACTGTCACCCTCAGTGCTTCCAGTAAGACAAACCACAAGATGTATTCCCTCTTTTGGGAAGTACACAGACTGTTGCAACTGTGAAACAAAGTCTGCCAGCAACAAAACAAAATTTTGTTGTTTTGAAGCTTTTAGTCTTGGTGTCCCCATCATAAGAAGGACCTAGAACTGCTGGAGTAAGTAAAGATAACTGAAGGGCTGGAGCAGATCTGCTATGAGCACAGGCTGAGGGAGCTGGGAGTGTTCAGCCTGGAGAGAAGACTCTGGAGGGACCTTAGAGCTGTCTGCCAGTACCTGAAGAGATCCTGCAGGAAGGCTGCAGAGAGACTTTTTCTGAGGGTATCCAAATGCAGGTCAAGGGGGATTGGTTTGAAGCTGAGGCAGAGCAGGGTTAGACTGAAGCTGAAGAAGAAGTTCTTCGGTATGAGGGTGGTGAGACTCTGGAACAGGCTGCCCAGGGGGACTATGGATGTCTCCTCCATGGAGATGTTCAAGACCTGGTTGGATGAGGCCTTGAGCAGATGAATCTAGTTGAGAAGCGTCTCTGCCCTTGGCAGAGGGATTGCAGTTAGAGGTTGGAAGGGACCTTCACAGATTGTTGAGTCCAACCCATAAAGATCCTGAGATCAACTCAACCCAAGACATTCTGTGATTTCATTATGTGCTTTTTATGACAGTTGCTGTGCAGGTATTTGGAAGTTCTTAAATAGAATCATAGAATCATAGAATCAGGCAGGTTGGAAGAGACCTCCAAGCTCATCCAGTCCAACCTATCCCCCAGCCCTATCCAATCAACCAGACCATGGCACCAAGTGCCTCATCCAGTCTTCTCTTGAACGCCTCCAGGGACGGTGCCTCCACCACCTCCCTGGGCAGCCCATTCCAATGCCAATCACTCTCTCTGTGAAGAACTTCCTCCTAACATCCAGCCTAGACCTGCCCTGCCACAACTTGAGACTGTGTCCCCTTGTTCTGTTGCTGGTTGCCTGGGAGATGAGGCCACCCCTCACCTGGCTACAATGTCCCTTCAGGTAGTTGTACACAGCAATGAGCTCTGCCCTGAGCCTCCTCTTCTCCAGGCCAAACAACCCCCTAGCTCCCTCAGCCTCTCCTCATAGGATTTGTGTTCCAGGCCCCTCACCACCCTTGTCGCCCTTCTCTGGACACCTTCCAGCACCTCAACATCTCTTTTGAATTGAGGGGCCCAGAACTGGACACAGTACTCAAGGTGTGGCCTGAGCAGTGCTGAGCACAGGGCAAGAATAACCTCCCTTGTCCTACTGGCCACACTGTTCCTGATGCAGGCCAGGATGCCATTGGCTCTCTTGGCCACCTGGGCACACTGCTGGCTCATCTTAAGTCTACTGTCTATCAGTACCCTGTCATGGAAGGGATCAGAGCCCTTTTGCCTTATTGCAGAATTTTCATTTGTACACAAAATTGTGGCTCAGAGGCCTTCCATCGAAAAAGCCAAACCAATATTTCCTATCTGCTTGCACTGACGTAGCTGCTGTACCAGCAGACGCACAGGCCTTGAGAGAATCTCTCTCTCAGAGAAGCAAAGACATAAACATGGCTATGTTTTGGAAAAAGGGTTCGAATTCTCAGACACGGTGACCACTAGACAAACATCTGCTGGGGGCTGACCCCTGGGTGGTTCCATAAGTTGTTTTTGGTGAGAATTAGCCAATTGTATAGGTTGATTACAACTTTGTACCAATCTGTAAAGTTAACGTGAGTCTGACTGAGCTGGTTGAACACACCTCTTCTGAAACACTATAAAAAATGTACCCACTTGCACCTCTTGCTCCTTATCTTAACTTAACTGGCCCCTTGCTCTCTACCCTGCACCTCTTTTGCTCGATACCCTGATCGCTGATCACACACGCACACACACGCGGCATTCGCATCGCAAACAACCAGCTCAAGACTGCACCGTTCCAGGCAGGGGCCCGATCCTTACGAGCCCCGGGAGTCAGCATTCAGCTCGACCGGACCCGCGGAGTCTCGGACAACGGTGCCTTAAAATCCATAAAGACTTTGAAACTTCTCTGAACTGCATTCGGGACAGTGAGTAATCGATAAACTTCTATTTGAAACTGAATAACTTCTCAAGACTTCAATGAACTCTCTCATATCATAGACTCTCTTCATTTTAGTCATTCTGTATATTAAATCTCAACTACGAACCAAGAATCTACGCGGGATAATTACAAATAAGTTTGGGGAAGGGGATTTCTAGTGCTTATAATATTAAATCATTTATACCTTTTTATAAACATCGGCCTCGCATATCATTACTTCAAACCTTCCCCCCCCCCCCAAACAAACTTTCCCATCCGTGACAACCCCCAGGTCCCTTTCCTCCTGGTTGCTCTCAGCCACTCTGGCCCCAGCCTGTAGCACTGCTTGGGGTTGTTGTGGCTAAAGTGCAGAGCCCTGCACTTGGCCTTGTTAAATGTCATCCCCTTGGCCTCTGCCCACCCATCCAGCCTGTCCAGGTCCCTCTGCAGGGCTCTCCTACCTTCCAACAGATCAACACCTGCTCCTAGCTTGGTGTCATCTGCAAACTTACTGATGCTGGACTCAATCCCCTCGTCCAGATCATCAATAAAGATATTGAACAGGACTGGGCCCAGCACTGATCCTTGGGGAACACCACTAGTGACAGCTGCCAACTGCATGTGGCACCATTCACCACCACTCTCTGAGCTCTGCCATCCAGCCAGTTCTTGATCCAGCACACAGTGAATCTGTCCAAACCATGAGCTGCCAGCTTGGCCAGGAGATTCTTGTGGCAGACAGTGTCAAAGGCTTTGCTGAAGTCCAGGTAGACTCCGTCCACAGCCTTCCCCGCATTCACCAGGTGGGTAACCTGATCATAAAAGGAGATCAGGTTGGTGAGACAGGACCTGCCCTTCCTAAACCCATGCTGGCTGGGCCTGATCCCTTGGCTATCCTGTAGGTGCTTTGTGATGGCACCCAAGATGACCTGTTCCATGACCTTGCCTGGCACTGAGGTCAGGCTCACAGATCTGTAGTTTTCTGGCTCCTCCTTATGACCCTTCTTGTGAATGGGATCACATTGGCAGCTTCCAGTCTTCAGGGACCTCTGCAGTGAGCCAGGACTGCTGATAAATGATGGAGAGTGGCTTGGCCAGCTCAGCTGCCAGCTCTCTCAGCAGCCCATGGACTTGTGAGGATCCCATGGACTTGTGAGGATCCACATGTCTCAGCAGGTCCCTTACTGCTTCCTCATGGATTAGAGGGGGACTATACTGGTCCCTGCCTCCATCCACCACTTCAGGAGTCCAGCTGTCCTGGAGACAACCTGTCCCACTACTGAAGACTGAGGCAAAGAAGGTGTTAAGTACCTCTGCCTTTTCCTCATCCTTTGTCACTCTATTCCCCTTTCTATCTAACAAGGACTGGAGGTTGTCCTTGGCCCTTCTCTGCCATTCAGATATTCAAAGAAACATTTTTTATTCCCCTTACCAGCAGTGGCAGCCTAAGCTCTAAATGGGCTTTTGCCTCTCTCATTTTTTTTCTACAAGACCTAGCAACTTCCTTGAACTTTTCCTGGGACACCTCCCCTCTTTTCCAAAGGTGATACACTCTCTTTTTAACCTTTAAACCCTTCAGCAGTTCCCTGCCCATCCAGTCTGGCTGCCTCCCTTGTTGGCTCATCTTCCGGCTCAATGGCACAGCTGCTCCTGTGCCTTCAGGAGGTCTCTCTTGAAGCAGCTCCAACCTTCTTGGACACTTTTTTTTTTAAGGGCTCTTTCCCAAGGAACTTTCTGAGTTAGTTCCTTAAATAGGCTGCAGTCTGCCCTTGGGCAGTCCAGTGTGGAGGTTCTGTTGATCTCCTCCTGGTTCCTCCATGTATTGAAAACTCTATAATTTCATGGTCACTGGACCCCAGGCAGCCTCCAACCACCACATCCCCTACCAGCCCCTCTCTATTTGTGAGCAGCAGGTCAAGCAGGGCTGCCCCCCTGGTAGGCTCACGTAACAGCTGGGATAAGAAGTTGTCCTCCACACATTGCAGAAACCTTCTAGACTGCTTCTTCTCTGCAGTGTTTAAGTCCCAGCAGATGTCTGGTAGGTTAAAGTCGCCCACCAGAACAAGGGCAGGTGATCTTGAGGCAGCCTCCAGTTGTTTAAAGAGTAATAAATCAACCTCTTCTTCCTGGCTGGGTGGTCTATAACAGACTCCAACCAGGATATCAGCCTTGTTGGCCTTCCCCTTAATTCTCACCCATAAAGACTCAACTTGATCATCCTTGATTTCTACCTCCATGACATCCAGAGCATTCCTAATATACAGAGCCACTCCCCTGCCCTTTCTCCCTTGCCTGTCTCTCCTGAAGAGTCTGTAGCCATTGATCACAGCACTCCAATCATGTGAGCCATCCCACCACGTTTCAGTGATGGCAACAACATCATAGTTTTCCTCCAGCACCAGAGCTTCCAGTTCCTCTTGTTTGTGACCCATGCTGCGTGCAGTAGTGTACATGCACTTCAGCTGGGCTGCTGCTTTTACCCCTAGCTCTGGCCTACCCTCCTCAGTTTCCTTTGATTTATCTCTGGTGCTGTCGTGTTTAACCCCCTCCCCCTTCCACTCTAGTTTAAGGCCCTCTCAGCAAGCCCAGCCAGCTCATGTGCCAGGGTCTTTCTCCCCCTCTGTGCCAGTTGTACCCCATCTGTTGCTTGCAGACCTGCAGCAAGATGAAGTTCCCCAAGATCAAAGAATCCGAAGTTTTGTCGGAGGCAGAAGCCTCTGAGCCACTTGTTCATCAAATACGCTTTCCTATTCCTCTCTGCATTCCAACCTGTGACTAAGGGCATAGATGAAAAGACTACCTGTGCCCCTGCTTTTCCCAGTGCCTTAACGCCCCTTTTGATAGCTTTTAGCCCTCTGCTATCAACCTCATAATTCCCTGCCTGTATAACTAATAAGGGGTAGTAATCAGAGGGCTGCACTACAGTAGGCAGCCGCCTAGTAATATCCCTGGCCCCAGGGAGGCAGCAGAGCTCCCTGTGGAAGGGGTCTGGTGGCATATGGAGCCCTCTGTTCCCTTCAGAAGGGAATCACCAGTAACAATCACTCTCCTCTTTTTCTTCTGGGTACTTGTTCTGATGCGACGGGGCAGCTGATTTGTTTCAGTTGCCCTCCCAGCTGGTGATGATTCTGCCTGTTCCAAGATCACCTAATCTTCAACCTCTAATGCCTTAAATCTGTTGTGTTAGGGCAGCTGAGGATGTGAGGATGGCTGGAAGGGTTTACCCTTGCCCCTTCTGGCAGGTACCTGCATCCATTCTCCTTGGTTACTTAGTTCATTTCCCTCTGGCAAGGGGGACTGCAGAGCATGGTGCTCTCTTTTACATTCCCCTTCAGCCTTCAGGCGTTCCACCTCTCCCTTGAGTTCAGCCACCAGGTTAAGCAGACAATCAATCTGCTCACACCTAATGCAGCCAATGCCTGTGCCTCCATCGACTTCGAGTGCCAGGCTCCAACACTCCTCACATCCAGTTGCCTGAACACCTGCATTCCTACAGGTGGGGTCTGTTTGAGTGCCCACAGTTTTACAAGTATTGTACAGCTTGGACCTGGTTTGCACCATGTCTGCTTTCCTGAGGGTCCGATGGGAGTTAAGTAAGGAGTTAGTTTGGGGATTTTTCTTTTTTCCTTCCCGGAGCGCTGTGCTGGGCTCAGCAGAGACGGCTGCTCCCTGGCCTAACTAGGCTGGGCTCAGCAGAGACGGCTGCTCTCTGGCCTAACCATGCTGGGCTCAGCAGAGAGGGCTGCTCTCTAGCCGAATCAGGCTGGGCTCAGCAGCAGGCTGCTCTCTGGCCAAACCAGGCTGGGCTCAGCAGAGACGGCTGCTCTCTGGCCGAACCAGGCTGAGCTCAGCAGAGATGGCTGCTCCCCGGCCAAACCGGGCTGAGCTCAGCAGCAGGCTGCTCTCCAGCCAAACCAGGCTGGGCTCAGCAGAGACGGCTGCTCTCCCACCGAACTAGGCTGTGCTCAGCAGCAGGCTGCTCTCCGGCTAAACCAGGCTGGGCTCAGCAGAGATGGCTGCTCTCCCGTTGAACTAGGATGGGCTCAGCAGCAGGCTACTATCCAGCCGAACCAGGCTGGGCTCAGCAGCAGGCTGCTCTCCGGCCGAACCAGGCTGGGCTCAGCAGCAGGCTGCTCTCCGGACGAACCAGGCTGGGCTCAGCAGAGACGGCTGCTCTCCGGCCGAACCAGGCTGGGCTCAGCAGCAGGCTGCTCTCCGGACGAACCAGGCTGGGCTCAGCAGAGACGGCTGCTCTCCGGCCGAACCAGGCTGGGCTCAGCAGCAGGCTGCTCTCCGGCCGAACCAGGCTGGGCTCAGCAGCAGGCTGCTCTCCGGCCGAACCAGGCTGGGCTCAGCAGCAGGCTGCTCTCCGGCCGAACCAGGCTGGGCTCAGCAGAGACGGCTGCTCTCTGGCCTAACCAGGCTGGGCTCAGCAGAAGGCTGCTCTCTGGCTAAACCAGGCTGGGCTCAGCAGAGATGGCTGCTCTCCGGCTAAACCAGGCTGGGCTCAGCAGAGATGGCTGCTCTCCAGCTAAACCAGGCTGGGCTCAGCAGAGATGGCTGCTCTCCGGCTAAACCAGGCTGGGCTCAGCAGAGACGGTTGCTCTCCAGCTAAACCAGGCTGGGCTCAGCAGAGATGGCTGCTCTCCCACCGAACTAGGCTGGGCTCAGCAGCAGGCTGCTCTCCCGCTGAACCAGGCTGGGCTCAGCAGCAGGCTGCTCTCCGGCCAAACCAGGCTGGGCTCAGCAGAAGGCTGCTCTCTGGCCGAACCAGGCTGGGCTCAGCAGTGACGGCTGCTCTCCGGCTAAACCAGGCTCGGCTCAGCAGCAGGCTGCTCTCCAGCTAAACCAGGCTGGGCACAGGAGAGACGGCTGCTCTCTGGCCAAACCAGGCTGGGCTCAGGAGAGACGGTTGCTCTCCGGCTAAACCAGGCTGGGCTCAGCAGAGATGGCTGCTCTCCCGCTGAGCTAGGATGGGCTCAGCAGCAGGCTGCTCTCTGCCTAAACTGGGCTGGGCTCAGCAGAGACGGTTGCTCTCTGGCCGAACCAGGCTGAGCTCAGCAGAGATGGCTGCTCCCCGGCCAAACCGGGCTGAGCTCAGCAGCAGGCTGCTCTCCAGCCAAACCAGGCTGGGCTCAGCAGAGACGGCTGCTCTCCCACCGAACTAGGCTGTGCTCAGCAGCAGGCTGCTCTCCGGCTAAACCAGGCTGGGCTCAGCAGAGATGGCTGCTCTCCCGTTGAACTAGGATGGGCTCAGCAGCAGGCTACTATCCAGCCGAACCAGGCTGGGCTCAGCAGCAGGCTGCTCTCCGGCCGAACCAGGCTGGGCTCAGCAGCAGGCTGCTCTCCGGACGAACCAGGCTGGGCTCAGCAGAGACGGCTGCTCTCCGGCCGAACCAGGCTGGGCTCAGCAGCAGGCTGCTCTCCGGACGAACCAGGCTGGGCTCAGCAGAGACGGCTGCTCTCCGGCCGAACCAGGCTGGGCTCAGCAGCAGGCTGCTCTCCGGCCGAACCAGGCTGGGCTCAGCAGCAGGCTGCTCTCCGGCCGAACCAGGCTGGGCTCAGCAGCAGGCTGCTCTCCGGCCGAACCAGGCTGGGCTCAGCAGAGACGGCTGCTCTCTGGCCTAACCAGGCTGGGCTCAGCAGAAGGCTGCTCTCTGGCTAAACCAGGCTGGGCTCAGCAGAGATGGCTGCTCTCCGGCTAAACCAGGCTGGGCTCAGCAGAGATGGCTGCTCTCCAGCTAAACCAGGCTGGGCTCAGCAGAGATGGCTGCTCTCCGGCTAAACCAGGCTGGGCTCAGCAGAGACGGTTGCTCTCCAGCTAAACCAGGCTGGGCTCAGCAGAGATGGCTGCTCTCCCACCGAACTAGGCTGGGCTCAGCAGCAGGCTGCTCTCCCGCTGAACCAGGCTGGGCTCAGCAGCAGGCTGCTCTCCGGCCAAACCAGGCTGGGCTCAGCAGAAGGCTGCTCTCTGGCCGAACCAGGCTGGGCTCAGCAGTGACGGCTGCTCTCCGGCTAAACCAGGCTCGGCTCAGCAGCAGGCTGCTCTCCAGCTAAACCAGGCTGGGCACAGGAGAGACGGCTGCTCTCTGGCCAAACCAGGCTGGGCTCAGGAGAGACGGTTGCTCTCCGGCTAAACCAGGCTGGGCTCAGCAGAGATGGCTGCTCTCCCGCTGAGCTAGGATGGGCTCAGCAGCAGGCTGCTCTCTGCCTAAACTGGGCTGGGCTCAGCAGAGACGGTTGCTCTCTGGCCGAACCAGGCTAGGGTCAGCAGAGTTGGCTACTCTCCCGCTGAACCAGGCTGGGCTCAGCAGAGACGGCTGATCTCCGGCCGAACCAGGCTGGGCTCAGCAGCAGGCTGCTCTCTGGTCGAACCAGGCTGGGCTCAGCAGCAGGCTGCTCTCCGGTCAAACCAGGCTGGGCTCAGCAGAGATGGCTGCTCTCCAGCTAAACCAGGCTGGGCTCAGCAGAAGGCTGCTCTCTGGCCGAACCAGGCTAGGGTCAGCAGAGTTGGCTGCTCTCCCGCTGAACCAGGCTGGGCTGAGCAGAGACGGCTGATCTCCGGCCGAACCAGGCTGGGCTCAGCAGCAGGCTGCTCTCCGGCCGAACCAGGCTGGGCTCACCAGAGATGGCTGCTCCCCGGCCAAACCAGGCTGGGCTCAGCAGAAGGCTGCTCTCCGGCTAAACCAGAATGAGCTCAGCAGCAGGCTGCTCTCCGGCTAAACCAGGCTGGGCTCAGCAGAGATGGCCTCTCTCCCACCGAACTAGGCTGTGCTCAGCAGCAGGCTGCTCTCTGGCTAAACTAGGCTGGGCTCAGCAGAGATGGTTGCTCTCCGGCCGAACCAGGCTGGGCTCAGCAGAGACAGTATCACAGTATCACAGTATCATCAGGGTTGGAAGAGACCTCACAGATCAGCAAGTCCAACCCTTTACCACAGAGCTCAAGGCCAGACCATGGCACCAAGTGCCACGTCCAGTCCTGCATGAACTGCCCCAGGGACAGCGACTCCACCACCTCCCCGGGCAGCCCATTCCAGTGTCCAATGACTCTCTCAGTGAAGAACTTTCTCCTCAACTCAAGCCTAAATCTCCCCTGGCGCAGCCTGAGGCTGTGTCCTCTTGTTCTGGTGCTGGCCACCTGAGAGAAGAGAGCAACCTCCTCCTGGCCACAACCTCCCCTCAGGTAGTTGTAGACAGCAATAAGGTCACTCCTGAGCCTCCTCTTCTCCAGGCTAACCAATCCCAGCTCCCTCAGCCTCTCCTCATAGGGCTTGTGCTCAAGGCCTCTCACCAGCCTCGTCGCCCTTCTCTGGACACGCTCAAGCATCTCAATGTCCCTCCTAAACTGGGGGGCCCAGAATTGAACACAGTACTCAAGGTGTGGTCTAACCAGTGCAGAGTACAGGGGCAGAATGACCTCCCTGCTCCTGCTGACCACACCATTCCTGATGCAGGCCAGGATGCCATTGGCTCTCTTGGCCACCTGGGCACACTGCTGGCTCATGTTCAGGTGGGTATCAATCAGCACCCCCAGATCCCTCTCTGTCTGGCTGCTCTCCAGCCACTCCAACCCTAACCTGTATCTCTGCATGGGGTTGTTGCGGCCAAAGTGCAGCACCCTGCACTTGGAGCTATTGAACCCCATCCCCTTGGACTCTGCCCATCTGTCCAGGCGGTCAAGGTCCTGCTGCAGAGCCCTTCTGCCCTCCAACCCAGCCACATCTGCCCCCAGCTTGGTGTTATCTGCAAACTTGCTGATGACTGACTCCATGCCCTCATCCAGATCATCTATGAAGATGTTAAAGAGGATGGGGCCCAGCACAGATCCCTGAGGGACACCACTAGTGACTGGCCGCCAGCTGGATGTGGCACCATTCACCACCACTCTCTGGGTCCGGCCCTCCAGCCAGTTCCTAACCCAGCACAGAGTGTTACCATCCAAGCCGCGGGCTGACAGCTTAGCCAGCAGTTTGCTGTGGGGGACAGTGTCAAAGGCCTTGCTGAAGTCCAGATAGACCACATCCACAGGCCTCCCCACATCTAACAAGCGGGTCACCTGATCATAGAAGGAGATCAGGTTGGAGAGGCAGGATCTGCCCTTCCTAAACCCATGCTGGCTGGACCTGAGCCCTTTGCCATCCCTCAGGTGCGCTCTTATCACCCCCAAGCTAACCTGCTCCATCAGTTTCCCTGGCACTGAGGTCAGGCTGACAGGTCTGTAGTTCCCAGGTTCCTCCATCCCACCCTTCTTGTGGATGGGGACCACATTGGCAGTTTCCAGTCTCCTGGGACGTCTGCGGTGAGCCAGGACTGCTGGAAAATGATGGGGAGCGGCTTGGGCAGCTCAGCTGCCAGCTCTCTCAGCACCCTGGGATGGATCCCATCTGGTCCCATGGACTTGTGGGTGTCCAGATGGCTCAGCAGGTCCTGAACTAATTCTTCATGAATTTCCAGGGGAACACACTGCTCCCTGACCCCATCCCCCAGTTCAAGAGGCCACTTGCCCTGAACTCCTCCCTCCTTACTGTTGAAAACTGAGGCGAAGAAGGCATTCAGGACCTCAGCCTTTTCTACATCATCAGTTATAGTGTTCCCCTCCTGTTCCAGTAAGCAGTGGAGGCTCTTCTTGCCCCTTTTTTTTAGCGTTGATAAATTTATAAAAGTGCTTTTTGTTATCCTTCACGGAAGTGGCAGCCTAAGTTCTAGCTGGGCCTTAGCCTCTCTAATTTTTCTCCTGCATAATCTGGCTATCTCCTTAAACACGTCAGGAGAAGCCTTACCCTCCTTCCAGAGGTGATACACCCTCTTTTTCTCCCCCAATTCCTTCAGGAGCTGTTTGCTCATCCAGGCTGGTCGCCTTCCCCGCCGGCTCATCTTTCGGCACATGGGAACTGCCAGCTCCTGTGCCTTCAAGAGCTCCTGTTTAAAGTAGGTCCAACCATCCTGGACCCCCTTGTTCCCAAGGACTGCTGCCCAGGGGACTTTGGAAATAAGTTTCTTAAGCAAACTGAAGTTTGCCCTCCGAAAGTCCAAGGTGTAGGTTTTGTTGTAGTGCCTCCCTACCTCCCTGCATATTGAAAACTCCACTATCTCGTGATCACTACACCCCAGGCAGCCTCCCACTGCCACATCTCCTACCAGCCCTTCTCTGTTGGACAGCAGCAGGTCAAGCTGAGCTTGACCCCTAGTAGGCTCACTTAACAGCTGGGACATGAAGCTGTCCTCCATGCACTCTAGAAATCTCCTGGACTGCCTCCTCTCTGCTGAATTAAGTTCCCAGCAGATATCTGGCAGGTTAAAGTCACCCACAAGGACAAGATCTGATCTTGAGACAGCCTCCAGCTGTTTGTAAAATATCTCATCTGTTTCCTCATCCTGGTTGGGTGGTCTGTAACAAACTCCAACCAGGATGTCAGATTTGTTTGTCCTCCCTCTGATTTTGACACACAAGCTCTCAACCCCTTCGTCCCTCACCTCAAGCTCAGTGGCATGGAGTGACTCCCTAATATACAGAGCCACACCTCCTCCTCTTCTCCCTTGCCTATCTCTCCTGAAGAGGCTGTATCCCCCCAGTACAGCACTCCAACCATGCCTGTCATCCCACCAAGTGTCTGAAATGGCAACTATATCATAGTCACCCTGGTGGACCAGGACTTGCAGTTCCTCCTGATTGTTACCCAAGCTGTGTGCATTGGTGTAGATGCACTTTAGCTGGGCTCTCGATTCCCCAATTGTCCCTAGTTTCCTTCCCACTCTCTCCTTCTCAGAGAGAGTAATTGCCTCACCCACTCCCTTCAGACCTAGTTTAAAGCCTGCCTACTGAGCCCTGCCAACTCCATTGCCAGGATTCTCCTGCCCCTCCTAGACAGTTGCACCCCATCACGATCAAGTAGGTCCGGTGCAGTAAAAGTTCCCCCGTGGTCAAAGAACCTAAAACGCCGCCGCTCGCACCATCCCTTCAGCCATTTGTTGATATCGTAGGTTCTGCTGTTCCTCTCTGTGAACTCCCTTGCCACAGAGGGAACTGAGCAGAACACCACCTGTGCTCCTGCCCCGTCTATCAATTTCCCCAGGGCCTTAAATTCCTTTTTAATTGCCCTGGTCCCCCTCTTTTCAATCTCATCCCTGCCAGCCTGTATTACCAGCAAGGGGTAATAATCAGAGGGGTGTATTAGGTTAGGGATTCTCCTGGTGATGTCCCTAACCAGGGCACCAAGAAGGGAGCAGACCTCCCTGTGAGACGGGTCAGGACAACAAATGGGTCCCTCTGTCCCCCTCAAGATGGAGTCCCCAACAACTATAACCCTTCTCTTTTTCTTGTTTTTTGTGGAGCTAGTCACCACAGTTGGTGGTGACTGCTCCACCCTAGGCAATGTCACAGTTGGATGCTCCTCAGCGCTCTCGCTCTCTGTGCCCTCTGCATGCAGGGCCTCATACTTGTTGTGCAAGGGCAGAGGAGGAGGAGGAGAGGGCCGGGGTGGATTTCCCTTACTACTCCTGATAGGGATCTGTACCCATCCCTCACTGTTTCCAGGGGCAGCTTCCTTAGCGGGGGGGATCTGCAGAGCCTGCACCCACAGATCCAGCTCCCTTTCATTCTCCCTTATGGACCTGAGCCTGGACACTTCGTCCTTCAGCTCGGCCACTTCATCTTTCAATTCCGCCACTAAGGTGAGAAGGAAGTTCACCTGCTCACACCTGGTGCAATTGTTCTCCCCTTCCCCTTCTGTAGCAAGTGAGAGGCTGCAGCACTCCCTGCATCCAGCAGCTCTCCAGCCGAACCAGGCTGGGCTCAGCAGCAGGCTGCTCTCTGGCTGAACCAGGCTGGGCTCAGCAGAGATGGCTGCTCTCCAGCTAAACCAGGCTGGGCTCAGCAGAGACGGCTGCTCTCCGGCTAAACCAGGCTGGGCTCAGCAGAGATGGCTGCTCTCCGGCTAAACCAGGCTGGGCTCAGCAGCAGGCTGCTCTCTGGCCGAACCAGGCTGGGCTCAGCAGAGACGGCTGCTCTCCGGCTAAACCAGGCTGGGCTCAGCAGAGATGGCTTCTCCGGCTAAACCAGGCTGGGCTCAGCAGAGATGGCTGCTCTCTGGCCGAACCAGGCTGGGCTCAGCAGAGGGCTGCTCCCTCGCCGAAGCAGGCGGGACTCAGCAGGAGGCTGCTCTCCCGCCTAACCAGGCTGTGGCCACGCCGCTGCCGCTCCTCGTTTCAATCACCGCTCGCCAGGCACCGCCCCTCTGCCTCACCCTCTAGCGAGCACTTGGCACCACGCAGTTTGCCGCTCCTGCCGCTTCCTTGGCCCCCTTCTGGGCTTCTCCGATCGAGAGAGCCGCAAAATGGTGAAGAAAAAGCTTCTATAAAGTGCGTTCCAGCTGAGCTAGCCTCGGTACTGCTCTCCCGCCGAAGCAGGCTGATCTCAGTTAAGGAAATTCGGATGCAAATAGAGCTATAATAGTACCAGCAGGCGCCGGCCGGCATTGCACCGTCAGAGTAATGATTGTGAACGCCAACGTGGTTAGATCATCCTTCTCCCTTTATTTCTTTGTTACAGCGAGTTACATGCTAATTTGGGAGAGGCGTGCACAGCTAGCTTAGTTAAGATTGGTACATGTGGAAGGTACAGATTGGCTTAAGGTTATGTGTTAGTTATAGATAGGTTAGCTTACATAAACAACCTATTTGGTCAGCCTCCTGCGGCCAGCAGATCCTGCCTCCTGCAGCTGTATGTGGGGGGCTGTTATCACCGCCTTAGTTCCTCCCTCTGGGATTGATTCAGGGACACTCTGCAGCACGGGGTTGCTCATTGTTTATCAATTCATGTCCTCTGTTAGCAAGAAATCTGTGCACAGGTGCCCACCTTAAGGCACCTTAGGCAGAGGGTGGCTTCCACTTGAACAGCAGGAGAACAAAGGCAGACAGTGGCCAGAGTCTTTCTTTTCTTGGGCATCTTCTGTTTGATCTATATAAGCTCATGACAAAGTAGTGTGTAAAAACATTTTCCAGTCAAACATCTCCTTCAATGAAACAGAACCAAAAAAAAAAAATCATTAAGATGGATCACAGGGCAGTGATTGTGCCCCTGTGCTGTGCACTGGTGAGGCCACACCTTGAATTCGGTTTTGGTCTCCTCACTACAAGAAGGGCACTGAGATGCTGGAGAAGGTGCAGAGAATTGCAACCAAAATGCTTGGATTGACATGAGAATTCCACAATGCAGCAATGCAGCTGAATTCTGGCAGATGAACAGTTTATTACTGGGCTATTAACTACAACTTAAGGATTTCCCTCATGGCTCAAGAAGTCACTGAGCTAACTAAAGACTTGGTCTAGAGAACTGTGCATATGGAGACTGCCTGAGGGATCTGAGGCTGTTCAGTCTGGAGTGGAGAAGGCATAGGGGAGACCTCACTGCTTTCTGCAACTCCTTGAGAGAAGGCTGGAGCCAGGTGTGGATTTGGCTCTTCTCCCTAGGATCCAGTGACAGAATGAGAGGAAGTGCTCTCAAATTGTGCCAGCTGAGGGTTAGGCTGGAGATTAGAAATAAATTTATTTGCCCCAAGAGTGGTCAGCGATTGGCACAGGCTGCCCAGGGAGGTGGTAGAGTCCCCATCCCTGGTTTTTTTCCAGAATCACGTGGACATTGCACCTGGGGACATGGTTTAGTGGCCATGGTGATGCTGGGTTGATGGCTGGACTGAATGCTCTTAGAAGGCTTTTCCAATCAAAACACTTCTATGATTCTGTGATTCTTTGGAACACCCAGTGACAGAACATGAGGACACAGTCTCAAACTGCACCAGGACACGTTTAAGCTGGACATTAGGAAGAAATTCTTCATGCAAAGAGTGATTGCCCACTGGAATGGGCTGCCCAGGGAGGTGGTGAAGTCACTGTCCCTGGAGGTGTTTAAAAGGAGGTTGGATGAAGCACTTAGTGTCATGGTTTACTTAATTAGAAGGGTTAGCTGATAGGTTGGACTCGATGATCCTAGAGGTCTTTTCCAACCTGGTTCTGTGATTAAAAAAAAAGTTAATGTGGAAAAGACAGTCTGTAGTTGTATTGGTCATGTGAGAGTTGGGAAGGTTTCCTTGCCCTGCTACCAATGTGCTTTACTAAATCAAAAGGAACACTAGAGCAAAGGATAGCATCAATCCTTGGAGGTGAGGAAGAAAGCAGTCAGCATTAAAACTTGGAAAAACTTAGTGCTACTGGCCATCTGATTTGTGTTATTTATTGCACAAAATGTGTCCAGGCTTCAGCACTTGGCTCTTTGGGTTCTGTTTTGCACAACATATTCTTTACAAAATTTGCATCCACAGTAATAAACCCATGGTGTGAATCATCTGTCTATAATGATTACTTATCAATGCTAAACTGAAAAGTGGACATACTCTTGTCTTAGACTCCTGGAAGATCTCTTTGTGAGGACAGGCTGAGGGGGTTGAGGCTGTTTATCTTGGAGCAGAGAAGTCTGAGGACCACTGTCATTCCTGGTGATAAAGATGTGAAGGCATGGAGCCAGACCACCTGAAGCTGGTCTCACTTTAAAAGGTGTATAAAC
The DNA here is from genome assembly GCF_015220805.1 of Pogoniulus pusillus. Classification (NCBI taxonomy): domain Eukaryota; kingdom Metazoa; phylum Chordata; class Aves; order Piciformes; family Lybiidae; genus Pogoniulus; species Pogoniulus pusillus. The sequence continues at coordinate 24,932 of NC_087290.1, read as the reverse complement.
AAAGTCTGACCTTTCCTTCTTGGCTGGAATCATTTGCACACTTTACACACCTTTAATCCAGCACAGTAGCACAGAGTCTCAGGCATTGTTATCATAAGAAAAAATACATAAAATACAGAAAATAAGGGTCCAGTTCTTATCAACAGGAGCATTATTTTCAACTTAAAGGGATGGAAGTTCATGTTGTCTTTGGAGGGGTATCTGTGTCTCACAGCTGTAAGGAGTCTGGCCCAAAGTGCGTGTGTGCCATCCAGCCTCCCCAGCTCTTTATCCACACCCTCATCCCTCGACAAGGACCCCAATTGCTTAGCTTCCCTCTGATCTAAACCCACAATTTCTGCTCCTCCAACCCAGCAGCTCAAGAGCCAGGCTAAAAGGGATTGCCCATTGGCTCTGGCATACTCCTGTCACGTTTGCCTGATCTCCTTTCTGGGCAGAGATGTGATCACTATCACCTCACTATCAGTTCCATTCCCATCTGGTGCATATTGCTGGGGGGTGCTGGTTCCCGCAGAGCTTCCTTCTGCTGGATCCGTGTCTGGGTAAGGGCTCGTCTTTGGTAACTTAGTTCTGCAGGTAGTCCACGGGGGCAAGAGAGAAGGTGACAGGGATCATTGTCTGGGGGGGTTGAGCCCGAGGTGGAGCTCAAGGGAAGGACCTGGGGTGGAGTTCGGGGCGGAGCTCAGGGCGGGACCTGGGGCAGGAACCACCCTATCGCAGCCCGCCAGAGCACTCACGATCGGCAAGCCAGGGCCGGTCTGAGAGCCTCCGCAGAGACATCCCCCACAGCTCGAGTACCGGGCGGGCCCCCCCTGCTGATCTCTTTCCCGGGCGCTGCGGCCAAACGCGGCTTGCGCATGATCCAGGCTGAAAACGCAATAAAACCTCTCTGAATCAAACTTAAACACAATGAAAATGTTGCTTTCCCCCAAAATATCGGGACATTCTATGTCCCAGCACATATTCTCAGAGTTGTTCCATGTTTCAGAAGCATTCCCCAAAATGCTTAGATTTCCAACAGAATTCAGAAAATATGCATAGACCTGCATAGGCAAGTTCTTAGAATACTCCCAAACCATATCAATCATCATCCAGAAAGCACTACATGTTATGAGTTTACAAGTCCAGAACCAGAACAGCCATCCAAATGCTCGAATTATTAAAACTCTCAAAACATCCATTTGTAATTTCTAAATCTTGTCTAAAATAGTTATTTTCTACCTAGCCCCACTTTGAGATGCCAAATTAATTGTCTCGATTCTAAGTTCCCAGAGACTCAAATATATTTGATAGAACCAATAACAATTTTTACAGTGCTCTTCCCTCTTCCCCCTTCTTTGCCAAAAGAAAGGAATTAGATGTTGAGAGAGAGGAAGGTAAGCACACCCAAATAAATAATCTCACTCTGATTTGAAGTTAAAAAGAAGAAAAGTTTAACAATAAATTAAAAAGGTATCTGAGGTAGGGAAGTTACAAAGGTATAGGGAAGGGAAAACAGATACAAAATGTGTAAATACAACCAGATTTTGATGGCAATGGCTTTGTCCACCTCGTGGGTGATGGCCACGTGGTAAAACAAAGAGAACCAGAAACAGGATGGTGATGCTGGTAAGCAGGGAGGCAGGGAGCACACACACACACACACACAGAGAGAGACAGAGAGAGAGAGAGAGAGGAGAGAGAGAGGAGAGAGAGGAGAAGGAGAGAGAGAGAGAGAGAGAGAGAGAGAGAGAGAGAGAGAGAGAGAGAGAGAGAGAGAGAGAGAGAGAGAGAATAGGAAGTCCCCCTGATTTTATAGACCTTTAGGCAGGAAGGGGTAGTGGGTTAGCCATGAATCACCTGGTGGTATTCAGACCCACTCCTGGGAGGGGTCAAGACCACCTAGGGTCAGGTTCAAGGTCACTCCCCCCGGAGGGTTAGCCCTGTACACCTCCTGAGTTCCAGTTTGTGCCCACTGCCTCTTTTCCTGTTGCTGGATACCATACCAAGAAAAAAAGGTCCTGGCCCCATCCTCTTGCCCTCCACAGTCCCTTAGCTATTGCTGACCATTGATCAGATCCCTACTGGGGCTGCTCTTCTCCAAGCTCAACAGCCCCAAGGCTTTCAGCCTTTGCTCCTCACAGAGCTGCTCCAGGCCCTTCAGCAGCTTTGCAAACTCTCCTGAACTCTCTCCAGTAGTTCCCTGTCTGTCTTGGACTAGGCAGCCCAGAACCAGACTCAGGACTCCATCTGTGACCTCACTAGGGCGGAGTAGAGGGGAAGGAGAACCTTAACACCTTAACCTTCTGTGGAGCTGCCTCCAGGCAGGTCCCTCCTCACCCGTCTTGCTGCAGGAGGTTGTTCCTCCCCAGGGACAGGACCCTACACTTGCACTTGTTGAGCTTCATGAGGTTCCCTCCACCCAGCTCTGCAGCCTGCTCAGATCTGGCTGGATGGTAGCACAGCCTGAGGGGTGTCGGCCTCTGCTCCCATAGACTTTGTTGCTGTTTGCTGGTTGGTTTTTTGGTTTTTTTTTGTCAGTAACCTTTTCATTACAAGCATAGAAATGGCTTGGGGTTAACCAGGATAATGAAATAGCTTGCTATTTGTATCTGCCTGTCATCTTCATTCACTATTAATGCCCTTCTGACGTAGCTGTCTGGAAAAGTTCTGGCAAAACCTCCCAGGGCTGTTTGTGGTTGAAGCAGCATCCATTAAAGGCTATCTGGATAAATAAACACATCCAAAGGCATTTTGGAGTAAATACTTGGAAATTCTTTCAGAAGGCTTTCACATCAGTTGTCTCTAGACAGTCCTGTCTGAGTCACAGGCATGGCCCGTTTGCTGGCTGTGTCTCACCTGTCTTCAGTGAAGCTGACTGGAGCACACCAGCGGCTGTTCCACACACTGCAGGTCGTGGTCAGTTGAGGCAGCCCTGCCTATGATCACATGAGGCATCTCCCCAGGAACCGCCTCCTGTCCACACCACTGCCTTTGTTCTTGCTAATAAAGTGGCTGCACAGGGCAGGGTTATGACCAAGAAAGGGTAAATCCTTGATCCCTCAGAGTGCATAGCATAGAATGACAGTTCTGCTGCTCAGATGTCTGGATGAACAGGACATTCTGGATGAGTAACAGGCAAGAAGAGTTTGCCAGCTGAAACAGGCCAGCTTCATCAGCAAATAAAACTGCCATGACTTGGCATGCTGAGTATCATCCAGCCATCTCAAGTGTGCTTATCTGTGAGTCTCAGCTGCATTCATCAGGTTCAGTCACCAGGTTCAGCCACTCTCGGCACCACAGCCAGACTCACACTGGTGTAGGAAAACATGTTGTGTGTATGCTGCCACAGGGGGATTTAACTGCATGACACAGCTCTGAGATCTCAGGATTAAATTAACCATCAGGAGAACAGAGCTGGTGATGGGAGCATGGCAGGGATAATCACAGAACTGTGGAATGCTTTGGATTGGAAGCGACCTTAAAAATCATTCAGTTCCAACCCCCTGCCATGGGCAGGGACACCTCCCATTAGCCCAGGTTGCTCGAGGCCTCATCCATCTAGGCCTTGAACACCTCCAAGTAAACTTCCCTGGGCAACCTGTTCCAGTGTCTCCCACTCTCACTGTTGATAATTTCTTCCTCATCTCCAATCTCCCTTCTTCTATCTCAAATCCATTGTCCCTTATCCTGCCACTACAAGGCCTTGTCAAAAATCCCTCCCCAGCTCTCCTGTAGCCCCTCAGGTACTGGAAGGCTTCTTTAAGATCTCCCCACAGCCTTCTCTTCTCCAGGCTGAACATCTCCTTTCTGTATTGCACTGGCACCTCTGGTGTAAGCCATGGAGGCACACACTGCCTCCATATCCTGACTCCATATCCTGACTGACATAAACTAATAAATAAGGGGACCCCCCATTATTTGGCCATAAGAAATGAACTGTAAACTTACCTGGCAGAAGTTGACAGTGGCTTTCTGCAGCTCACATGACAAAAGGGGATTGTCACAAAGTTTGGTGGCATTTTTTGGCATGATATCTGCATGAACATGAAGATCTGAAACAGAAAATGACAAACAGGGAGGTAAGGGCAGGATAGCTTGAAAGGCATGATGTCTACAAGAGCTGACAGAGTGAGACTAAGTCACACAGGGCCTTTTATAAGTGACTGCAGACTTGTACTCAGCAGTTAAAGCTGGAGTGGATGAAAGGATGTGGCTTGTGACACTGAGCTGAGGGAGCAGGGGGATGATGCAAAGGAATGGGTGATATCTGGTACCAGTAACAGCAGTAGAGCTGTGGTGTATTCAGTGTTGAGGTTCCACAGGACAATCTGGCTCACAGGTTTGGTGCTGCAGACAGAGAAATGGCTTGTAAGAACAGCAACAAAAAGCATGAAGTAGAAATTATGTCTGGAAGCTTTAATGAAAGGGACTCAAGGGGTTAAGGAGTCTAGAGCTGGTGGTTTGGTGTTTGTGAGGACTATTGGCTGTTTAAACTGACTCTCCTTGGAAAACTGTGGGCTTTGTAAATTCCATTTCAGGAAAGCGGAATGGAATTCCTGCTATAGCAGCATTAGTTACAAATCTGCTTTTGCCTGTCAATAAACATCAAGTTTAGCATCAGGTGTCAAGGGTTGAGAATGATACAGGCAGCATTCAGGCCTGGATCTGCAGTGGACTGGTCGGCAGGACCAGGACAGGGATTGTCTATCTGTGTTTAGCACTGGTAAGGTCACACCTTGTGTGCTGGGTTTAGTTTTGGGCCCTTCACTCCAAAAAGGGCATTGAGCTGCTGGAGCTTTTCTGGAGAAGGACAATGAAGCTGGTGAAGGGTCTGGAGAATAGGGCTGGAGAGGAGCAACTGAGGGAACTGGGACTGTTCAGCCTGGACAAGAGGAAGCTGAGGAGAGACCTCATTGCTCTCTACAGCTCTCTGAAAGGAAGTTGGAGTGAGCTGGTGGTTGGGCTCTTCTCCCACATAACAAATGGTAGAACAAGAGGAAAGGCCTCAAGTTGCACCAGAGAAGGCTTAGGTTGGAGATTAGGAAAAATTCCTTTGCTGCACGAGTGGTCAGGGATTGGAACAGGCTGCCCAGGGAGGTTGTGGAGTCATCATCCCTGAAGGTGAACACAGGTAGATGTGGCACATTCAGACATGATTTAATGGCCATGGTGGTGTTAGGTTAATGGTTGAACTTGAAGATCTTAGAGGGTTTTCCCGACTCAAACAGTTGTATGACTCTGTTGATACAGGATGTGTTTCAGAAACTCAAAGACCATTTAGATCAGGAGATGTTTAAGCAATCCAGAGTTAAATCCTGATTAGCTGTCCTGTGGGGCCATCCTTACCGGGTTTGAGGTGTACCTGGTTATCACACATGCAAAAAAACCCAAAACCTGCTGAAGGATGAAGAGCACAGATTTACCACTGTCTTGTTTCAGGAGAGAACTAAGGTGAAAACAAACCAACACAACTTGGACTGCTTTGCTTCCTGTTGCTAGTGATGGAAGCAGCAAAAATGTATCACTTTGAGTCTCTGCTGAGGAATTATTAATTATGATAAGGCAATAGTAATAAAACTAGGGTTGGCAACTCCCCTCCCCGCCCCCCCCCCCAGTTAACCAAAACAGCTCAGATAGATTGGAAGTAAGATAAAGCTCTGTTTCCAGCAAAGCTGAATTTACAAGCATGCATACACAATATATTTACAAGTATTTACAATTATATAGGATTAGAAATAACACAGAAATTCAAACATTCCCCTTGGACAAAGAAAGTCTAGAAGGGACCCAAGACGCTCTCTCTCTCCCCAGACAGAAAACAACCAGCAAAACTTAAGTGTTATCTAGTCAGCCAAGGGTAGTGGGAGAGATTAGAGAGAGAAGTGAAGAGAGCCAGGGCCCCAGAGCTAAGAAGAAGTAGTTGTTTACACATGACTTTTTCATATCTTTTAGCAAACCAATGAATGATCTAGAGTTTATTATTATTTTCATTTTACAATCAATTATCTAATTTCTCTTATTAGACTATGTCATTCATTGTTTTGCATAAAATTATCTCTCTAAAACAGTATTTACAATGATCAATAGTAAAGTCCATATTTTCAGTTAAATCTTCATTCTGGCTATCTCAGAGGTAGGTCATTCAAAAGCTCAGAAAACAGGAAAAGACTTTGTCTTTTCAAGGATGAGACAAAATCAGGGACTCTCAGGTCACACTGGCTTTGTGCTTGCGTACTGTAGATTCCTCATGGATTCTTCCTTTGGACACCACACTGTACAGAAACAGAAACTCCTAATAGCTTGTATTATATATTCTGAATTAAAACTCTCACAGTTGAAGTTATTAGGGGCAGACCTATGCATTGGACAACATGAGAAACAGCTGCCTTTGTTAGTAAAGTTTTGGGGTGCTGTGTTTTTCATTCCTTTTGCAAGGGCCCTGCAAATTGGATGAGAAACACTACCTTCATTCATAAAACAAAAGGGGGGGATTGTGAGAATGCAAAGCGCAGAAGAGCTGTGGGAACAGAGTGATGAAGAATAACAACAGATGGATCCTGACCTTGGTTCCCACCAGCTGCTGGCAACCTTATCTCAGAAGGGATAGATAACAGACACCTCGTTAATGAGGAAAACAAAGCGTGGTTTATGCTAATGGAGTGGGTTGTCCTTGACTAATTATGCTAATGTGTAGGTGTGTGCCTTGGGGCCTGAGGGCATATATTGCGAGCGAAATGTTCAATAAACGTGTCTAGCATAATTCATATTGAATCGTCTGGAGTCCTGTGTGGCAAGGCCTCGATCACATTGGTCTGTGAGGCCTTGACTGTGGTTCCTGCAGTGAGCAAGCAAAACAAGCAGCTAATTCTGCAACATCCACTCAATACTGTGCTCTTTGGCTCAGTTTTTCACAAGATTGTTCTGACTCAATTTTGTCTGGAGTTCCATGTCTCCACATGATTTGTCTTTCTGGACCAAGAATGGTGTTACATGCAGTAGCACGTAGAACTGGATAGGTCTCTAACCATCTGGTGCTTGCTTTTACCATCGTTAGCACATTCTAGAGTGCACGGAGGACAGCTTCATGTCCCAGCTGTTAAGTGAGCCTACTAGGGGTCAAGCTCAGCTTGACCTGCTGCTGTCCAACAGAGAAGGGCTGGTAGGAGATGTGGCAGTGGGAGGCTACCTGGGGTGTAGTGATCAAAAGTTAGTGGAGTTTTCAACATGCAGGGAGGTAGGGAGGCACTACAACAAAACCTACACCTTGGACTTTCGGAGGGCAAACTTCAGTTTGATTAAGAAACTTATTTCCAAAGTCCCCTGGGCAGCAGTCCTTGGGAACAAGGGGGTCCAGGATGGTTGGACCTACTTTAAACAGGAGATCTTGAAGGCACAGGAGCTGGCAGTTCCCATGTGCCGAAAGATGAGCCGGCAGGGAAGGCGACCAGCCTGGATGAGTAAACAGCTCCTGAAGGAAATGGGGGAAAAAAAGAGGGTGTATCACCTCTGGAAGAAGGGTAAGGCTTCTCCTGACGTGTTTAAGGAGATAGCCAGATTATGGTCTATAAGCAGAATGAGTGCTTTTTCTAAACCGCATTTGTACGGTTCTTCAATGGGGCTAGGATCCAAACGTGTTTCTGCTTCAAAGGAAAGCAGCTAGGAGAAAGTTACTTTTGCCAGTGTGTGACGCAGCTGGAAAGCTGCAGAATGGTGCAGGGAATTCCAGGCTAGACCATTCCTGGCTGAGTCTATAAGCAGAATGATTGCTTTTTCCAAACCGCATTTCTATGGTTCTTCAATGGGGCTAGGATGCAAACTTGTTTCTGATTCAAAGGAATGGAGCTAGGAGAAAGTTTCTTTTGCCAGTGTGTGACGCAGCTGGAAAGCTGCAGAATGGTGCAGGGGATTGCAGGCTAGGCCATTCCTGGCTGGGTCTATAAGCAGAAGGAGTGCTTTTTCTAAATGGCATTTCTATGGTTCTTCAATGGGGCTGGAATCCAAATGTATTTCTGATTCAAAGAAAAGGAGCTAGGAGAAAGTTTCTTTTGCCAGTGTGTGAGGGAGCTGGAAAGCTGCAGAATGGTGCAGGGGATTCCAGGCTAGACCAAACCTGGCTGGGTCTATAAGCAGAAGGAGTGCTTTTTCTAAACTGCATTTCTATGGTTCTTCAATGGGGCTGGAATCCAAATGTATTTCTGATTCAAAGAAAAGGAATTAGTAGAAAGTTCCTTTTGCCAGTGTGTGAGGGAGCTGGAAAGCTGCAGAATGGTGCAGGGGATTCCAGGCTAGGCCATTCCGGGCTGGGTCTATAAGCAGAAAGAGTGCTTTTTCCATACCACATTTTTATAGTTCTTCAATGGGGCTAGGATCCAAACGTGTTTCTGCTTCAAAGGAAAGCAGCTAGGAGAAAGTTTCTATTGCCAGTGTGTGAGGGAGCTGGAAAGCTGCAGAATGCTGCAGGGGATTCCAGGCTAGGCCATTCCTGGCTGGGTCTGTAAGCAGAATGAGTGCTTTTTCTAAACCGCATTTGTATAGTTCTTCAGAGGGGCTAGAATCCAAACGTGTTTCTGCTTCAAAGCAAAGCAGCTAGGAGAAAGTTTCTTTTGCCAGTGTGTGACGCAGCTGGAAAGCTGCAGAATGGTGCAGGGGATTCCAGGCTAGGCCATTCCTGGCTGGGTCTCTAAGCAGAATGAGTGCTTTTTCTAAACGGCATTTCTATGATTCTTCAATGGGGCTAGGATCCAAACATGTTTCTTCTTCAAAGCAAAGGATCTAGGAGAAAGTTTCTTTTGCCATTGTTTTACGCAGCTGGAAAGCTGCAGAATGGTGCAGGGGATTCCAGGCTAGGCCATTCCTGACTGGGTCTATATGCAGAGTGAGTGCTTTTACTAAACCGCATTTCTATAGTTCTTCAAGGGGCTAGGATCCAAACGTGTTTCTGCTTCAAAGGAAAGCAGCTAGGAGAAAGTTTCTTTTCCCGGTGTGTGAGGGAGCTGGAAAGCTGCAGAATGGTGCAGGGGATTCCAGGCTAGGCCATTCCTGGCTGGGTCTATAAGCAGAAGGAATGCTTTTTCTAACCGGCATTTCTATGTTTCTTCAATGGGGCTAGGATGTAAACGTGTTTCTGCTTCAAAGGAAAGCAGCTAGGAGAAAGTTTCTTTTGCCAGTGTGTGACGCAGCTGGAAAGCTGCAGAATGGTGCAGGGGATTCCAGCCTAGGCCATTCCTGGCTGGGTCTATAAGCAGAAGGAGTGCTTTTTCTAACGGGCATTTCTATGGTTCTTCAATGGGGCTAGGATGTAAACGTGTTTCTGCTTCAAAGGAAAGCAGCTAGGAGAAGGTTTCTTTTGCCAGTGTGTGACGCAGCTGGAAAGCTGCAGAATGGCGCAGGGGATTCCAGGCTAGGCCATTCCTGGCTGGGTCTATAAGCAGAAGGAATGCTTTTTCTAAACGGCATTTCTATGGTTCTTCAATGGGGCTAGGATGTAAACGTGTTTCTGCTTCAAAGGAAAGCAGCTAGGAGAAAGTTTCTTTTGCCAGTGTGTGAGGGAGCTGGAAAGCTGCAGAATGGTGCAGGGGATTCCAGGCTAGGCCATTCCTGGCTGGGTCTATAAGCAGAAGGAATGCTTTTTCTAAACGGCATTTCTATGGTTCTTCAATGGGGCTAGGATGTAAACGTGTTTCTGCTTCAAAGGAAAGCAGCTAGGAGAAAGTTTCTTTTGCCAGTGTGTGAGGGAGCTGGAAAGCTGCAGAATGGTGCAGAGGATTCCAGGCTAGGCCATTCCTGGCTGGGTCTATAAGCAGAAGGAATGCTTTTTCTAACCGTCATTTCTATGTTTCTTCAATGGGGCTAGGATGTAAACGTGTTTCTGCTTCAAAGGAAAGCAGCTAGGAGAAAGTTTCTTTTGCCAGTGTGTGAGGGAGCTGGAAAGCTACAGAATGGAGCAGGGGATTCCAGGCTAGGCCATTCCTGGCTGGGTCTATAAGCAGAAGGAGTGCGTTTTCTAAACGGCATTTCTATGGTTCTTCAATGGGGCTAGGATGTAAACGTGTTTCTGCTTCAAAGGAAAGCAGCTAGGAGAAAGTTTCTTTTGCCAGTGTGTGACGCAGCTGGAAAGCTGCAGAATGGTGCAGGGGATTCCAGGCTAGGCCATTCCTGGCTGGGTCTATAAGCAGAAGGAATGCTTTTTGTAAACCGAATTTCTATGTTTCTTCAATGGTGCTAGGATGTAAACGTGTTTCTGCTTCAAAGGAAAGCAGCTAGGAGAAAGTTTCTCTTGGCAGTGTGTGAGGGAGCAGGAAAGCTGCAGAATGGTGCAGGGGATTCCAGGCTAGGCCATTCCTGGATGGGTCTATAAGCAGAAGGAGTGCTTTTTCTAAACGGCATTTCTATGTTTCTTCAATGGGGCTAGGATGTAAACGTGTTTCTGCTTCAAAGCAAAGCAGCTAGGAGAAGGTTTCTTTTGCCAGTGTGTGACGCAGCTGGAAAGCTGCAGAATGGTGCAGGGGATTCCAGGCTAGGCCATTCCTGGCTGGGTCTATAAGCAGAAGGAGTGCTTTTTCTAACCGGCATTTCTATGTTTCTTCAATGGGGCTAGGATGTAAACGTGTTTCTGCTTCAAAGGAAAGCAGCTAGGAGAAAGTTTCTTTTGCCAGTGTGTGACGCAGCTGGAAAGCTGCAGAATGGTGCAGGGGATTCCAGGCTAGGCCATTCCTGGCTGGGTCTATAATCAGAAGGAATGCTTTTTCTAACCGGCATTTCTATGGTTCTTCAATGGGGCTAGGATGTAAACGTGTTTCTGATTCAAAGGAAAGCAGCTAGGAGAAAGTTTCTTTTGCCTGTGTGTGACGCAACTGGAAAGCTGCAGAATGGTGCAGAGGATTCCAGGCTAGGCCATTCCTGACTGGGTCTATAAGCAGAAGGAATGCTTTTTCTAACCGGCATTTCTATGTTTCTTCAATGGGGCTAGGATGTAAACGTGTTTCTTCTTCAAAGGAAAGCAGCTAGGAGAAAGTTTCTTTTGCCAGTGTGTGAGGGAGCTGGAAAGCTGCAGAATGGTGCAGGGGATTCCAGGCTAGGCCATTCCTGGCTGGGTCTATAAGCAGAAGGAGTGCTTTTTGTAAACCGAATTTCTATGTTTCTTCAATGGGGCTACGATGTAAACGTGTTTCTGCTTCAAAGGAAAGCAGCTAGGAGAAAGTTTCTTTTGCCAGTGTGTGACGCAGCTAGAAAGCTGCAGAATGGTGTAGGGGATTCCAGGTTAGGCCATTCCTGACTGGGTCTATAAGCAGAAGGAATGCTTTTTCTAACCGGCATTTCTATGTTTCTTCAATGGGGCTAGGATGTAAACGTGTTTCTGCTTCAAAGAAAAGCAGCTAGGAGAAAGTTTCTTTTGCCAGTGTGTGACGCAGCTGGAAAGCTGCAGAATGGTGCAGGGGATTCCAGGCTAGGCCATTCCTGGCTGGGTCTATAAGCAGAAGGAGTGCTTTTTGTAAACCGAATTTCTATGTTTCCTCAATGGGGCTAGGATGTAAACGTGTTTCTGCTTCAAAGGAAAGCAGCTAGGAGAAAGTTTCTTTTGCCAGTGTGTGAGGGAGCTGGAAAGCTGCAGAATGGTGCAGGGGATTCCAGGCTAGGCCATTCCTGGCTGGGTCTATAAGCAGAAGGAATGCTTTTTCTAACCGGTATTTCTATGTTTCTTCAATGGGGCTAGGATGTAAATGTGTTTCTTCTTCAAGGGAAAGCAGCTAGGAGAAAGTTTCTTTTGCCAGTGTGTGAGGGAGCTGGAAAGCTGCAGAATGGTGCAGGGGATTCCAGGCTAGGCCATTCCTGGCTGGGTCTATAAGCAGAAGGAGTGCTTTTTCTAAACGGCATTTCTATGGTTCTTCAATGGGGCTAGGATGTAAACGTGTTACTGCTTCAAAAGAAAGCAGCTAGGAGAAAGTTTCTTTTGCCAGTGTGTGACGCAGCTGGAAAGCTGCAGAATGGTGCAGGGGATTCCAGGCTAGGCCATTCCTGGCTGGGTCTATAAGCAGAAGGAATGCTGTTTCTAACCGGCATTTCTATGTTTCTTCAATGGTGCTAGGATGTAAACGTGTTTCTGCTTCAAAGGAAAGCAGCTAGGAGAAAGTTTCTTTTGCCAGTGTGTGAGGGAGCTGGAAAGCTGCAGAATGGTGCAGGGGATTCCAGGCTAGGCCATTCCTGGCTGGGTCTATAAGCAGAAGGAATGCTTTTTCTAACCGGTATTTCTATGTTTCTTCAATGGGGCTAGGATGTAAATGTGTTTCTTCTTCAAGGGAAAGCAGCTAGGAGAAAGTTTCTTTTGCCAGTGTGTGAGGGAGCTGGAAAGCTGCAGAATGGTGCAGGGGATTCCAGGCTAGGCCATTCCTGGCTGGGTCTATAAGCAGAAGGAGTGCTTTTTCTAAACGGCATTTCTATGGTTCTTCAATGGGGCTAGGATGTAAACGTGTTACTGCTTCAAAAGAAAGCAGCTAGGAGAAAGTTTCTTTTGCCAGTGTGTGACGCAGCTGGAAAGCTGCAGAATGGTGCAGGGGATTCCAGGCTAGGCCATTCCTGACTGGGTCTATAAGCAGAAGGAATGCTTTTTCTAACCGGCATTTCTATGTTTCTTCAATGGGGCTAGGATGTAAACGTGTTTCTGCTTCAAAGGAAAGCAGCTAGGAGAAAGTTTCTTTTGCCAGTGTGTGAGGGAGCTGGAAAGCTGCAGAATGGTGCAGGGGATTCCAGGCTAGGCCATTCCTGGCTGGGTCTATAAGCAGAAGCAGTGCTTTTTGTAAACCGAATTTCTATGTTTCTTCAATGGGGCTAGGATGTAAACATGTTTCTGCTTCAAAGGAAAGCAGCTAGGAGAAAGTTTCTTTTGCCAGTGTGTGACGCAGCTGGAAAGCTGCAGAATGGTGCAGGGGATTCCAGGCTAGGCCATTCCTGGCTGGGTCTCTAAGCAGAATGAGTGCTTTTTCTAAACGGCATTTCTATGATTCTTCAATGGGGCTAGGATCCAAACATGTTTCTTCTTCAAAGCAAAGGATCTAGGAGAAAGTTTCTTTTGCCATTGTTTTACGCAGCTGGAAAGCTGCAGAATGGTGCAGGGGATTCCAGGCTAGGCCATTCCTGACTGGGTCTATATGCAGAGTGAGTGCTTTTACTAAACCGCATTTCTATAGTTCTTCAAGGGGCTAGGATCCAAACGTGTTTCTGCTTCAAAGGAAAGCAGCTAGGAGAAAGTTTCTTTTCCCGGTGTGTGAGGGAGCTGGAAAGCTGCAGAATGGTGCAGGGGATTCCAGGCTAGGCCATTCCTGGCTGGGTCTATAAGCAGAAGGAATGCTTTTTCTAACCGGCATTTCTATGTTTCTTCAATGGGGCTAGGATGTAAACGTGTTTCTGCTTCAAAGGAAAGCAGCTAGGAGAAACTTTCTTTTGCCAGTGTGTGACGCAGCTGGAAAGCTGCAGAATGGTGCAGGGGATTCCAGCCTAGGCCATTCCTGGCTGGGTCTATAAGCAGAAGGAGTGCTTTTTCTAACGGGCATTTCTATGGTTCTTCAATGGGGCTAGGATGTAAACGTGTTTCTGCTTCAAAGGAAAGCAGCTAGGAGAAGGTTTCTTTTGCCAGTGTGTGACGCAGCTGGAAAGCTGCAGAATGGCGCAGGGGATTCCAGGCTAGGCCATTCCTGGCTGGGTCTATAAGCAGAAGGAATGCTTTTTCTAAACGGCATTTCTATGGTTCTTCAATGGGGCTAGGATGTAAACGTGTTTCTGCTTCAAAGGAAAGCAGCTAGGAGAAAGTTTCTTTTGCCAGTGTGTGAGGGAGCTGGAAAGCTGCAGAATGGTGCAGGGGATTCCAGGCTAGGCCATTCCTGGCTGGGTCTATAAGCAGAAGGAATGCTTTTTCTAAACGGCATTTCTATGGTTCTTCAATGGGGCTAGGATGTAAACGTGTTTCTGCTTCAAAGGAAAGCAGCTAGGAGAAAGTTTCTTTTGCCAGTGTGTGAGGGAGCTGGAAAGCTGCAGAATGGTGCAGAGGATTCCAGGCTAGGCCATTCCTGGCTGGGTCTATAAGCAGAAGGAATGCTTTTTCTAACCGTCATTTCTATGTTTCTTCAATGGGGCTAGGATGTAAACGTGTTTCTGCTTCAAAGGAAAGCAGCTAGGAGAAAGTTTCTTTTGCCAGTGTGTGAGGGAGCTGGAAAGCTACAGAATGGAGCAGGGGATTCCAGGCTAGGCCATTCCTGGCTGGGTCTATAAGCAGAAGGAGTGCGTTTTCTAAACGGCATTTCTATGGTTCTTCAATGGGGCTAGGATGTAAACGTGTTTCTGCTTCAAAGGAAAGCAGCTAGGAGAAAGTTTCTTTTGCCAGTGTGTGACGCAGCTGGAAAGCTGCAGAATGGTGCAGGGGATTCCAGGCTAGGCCATTCCTGGCTGGGTCTATAAGCAGAAGGAATGCTTTTTGTAAACCGAATTTCTATGTTTCTTCAATGGTGCTAGGATGTAAACGTGTTTCTGCTTCAAAGGAAAGCAGCTAGGAGAAAGTTTCTCTTGGCAGTGTGTGAGGGAGCAGGAAAGCTGCAGAATGGTGCAGGGGATTCCAGGCTAGGCCATTCCTGGATGGGTCTATAAGCAGAAGGAGTGCTTTTTCTAAACGGCATTTCTATGTTTCTTCAATGGGGCTAGGATGTAAACGTGTTTCTGCTTCAAAGCAAAGCAGCTAGGAGAAGGTTTCTTTTGCCAGTGTGTGACGCAGCTGGAAAGCTGCAGAATGGTGCAGGGGATTCCAGGCTAGGCCATTCCTGGCTGGGTCTATAAGCAGAAGGAGTGCTTTTTCTAACCGGCATTTCTATGTTTCTTCAATGGGGCTAGGATGTAAACGTGTTTCTGCTTCAAAGGAAAGCAGCTAGGAGAAAGTTTCTTTTGCCAGTGTGTGACGCAGCTGGAAAGCTGCAGAATGGTGCAGGGGATTCCAGGCTAGGCCATTCCTGGCTGGGTCTATAATCAGAAGGAATGCTTTTTCTAACCGGCATTTCTATGGTTCTTCAATGGGGCTAGGATGTAAACGTGTTTCTGATTCAAAGGAAAGCAGCTAGGAGAAAGTTTCTTTTGCCTGTGTGTGACGCAACTGGAAAGCTGCAGAATGGTGCAGAGGATTCCAGGCTAGGCCATTCCTGACTGGGTCTATAAGCAGAAGGAATGCTTTTTCTAACCGGCATTTCTATGTTTCTTCAATGGGGCTAGGATGTAAACGTGTTTCTTCTTCAAAGGAAAGCAGCTAGGAGAAAGTTTCTTTTGCCAGTGTGTGAGGGAGCTGGAAAGCTGCAGAATGGTGCAGGGGATTCCAGGCTAGGCCATTCCTGGCTGGGTCTATAAGCAGAAGGAGTGCTTTTTGTAAACCGAATTTCTATGTTTCTTCAATGGGGCTACGATGTAAACGTGTTTCTGCTTCAAAGGAAAGCAGCTAGGAGAAAGTTTCTTTTGCCAGTGTGTGACGCAGCTAGAAAGCTGCAGAATGGTGTAGGGGATTCCAGGTTAGGCCATACCTGACTGGGTCTATAAGCAGAAGGAATGCTTTTTCTAACCGGCATTTCTATGTTTCTTCAATGGGGCTAGGATGTAAACGTGTTTCTGCTTCAAAGAAAAGCAGCTAGGAGAAAGTTTCTTTTGCCAGTGTGTGACGCAGCTGGAAAGCTGCAGAATGGTGCAGGGGATTCCAGGCTAGGCCATTCCTGGCTGGGTCTATAAGCAGAAGGAGTGCTTTTTGGAAACCGAATTTCTATGTTTCCTCAATGGGGCTAGGATGTAAACGTGTTTCTGCTTCAAAGGAAAGCAGCTAGGAGAAAGTTTCTTTTGCCAGTGTGTGAGGGAGCTGGAAAGCTGCAGAATGGTGCAGGGGATTCCAGGCTAGGCCATTCCTGGCTGGGTCTATAAGCAGAAGGAATGCTTTTTCTAACCGGTATTTCTATGTTTCTTCAATGGGGCTAGGATGTAAATGTGTTTCTTCTTCAAGGGAAAGCAGCTAGGAGAAAGTTTCTTTTGCCAGTGTGTGAGGGAGCTGGAAAGCTGCAGAATGGTGCAGGGGATTCCAGGCTAGGCCATTCCTGGCTGGGTCTATAAGCAGAAGGAGTGCTTTTTCTAAACGGCATTTCTATGGTTCTTCAATGGGGCTAGGATGTAAACGTGTTACTGCTTCAAAAGAAAGCAGCTAGGAGAAAGTTTCTTTTGCCAGTGTGTGACGCAGCTGGAAAGCTGCAGAATGGTGCAGGGGATTCCAGGCTAGGCCATTCCTGGCTGGGTCTATAAGCAGAAGGAATGCTGTTTCTAACCGGCATTTCTATGTTTCTTCAATGGTGCTAGGATGTAAACGTGTTTCTGCTTCAAAGGAAAGCAGCTAGGAGAAAGTTTCTTTTGCCAGTGTGTGAGGGAGCTGGAAAGCTGCAGAATGGTGCAGGGGATTCCAGGCTAGGCCATTCCTGGCTGGGTCTATAAGCAGAAGGAATGCTTTTTCTAACCGGTATTTCTATGTTTCTTCAATGGGACTAGGATGTAAATGTGTTTCTTCTTCAAGGGAAAGCAGCTAGGAGAAAGTTTCTTTTGCCAGTGTGTGAGGGAGCTGGAAAGCTGCAGAATGGTGCAGGGGATTCCAGGCTAGGCCATTCCTGGCTGGGTCTATAAGCAGAAGGAGTGCTTTTTCTAAACGGCATTTCTATGGTTCTTCAATGGGGCTAGGATGTAAACGTGTTACTGCTTCAAAAGAAAGCAGCTAGGAGAAAGTTTCTTTTGCCAGTGTGTGACGCAGCTGGAAAGCTGCAGAATGGTGCAGGGGATTCCAGGCTAGGCCATTCCTGACTGGGTCTATAAGCAGAAGGAATGCTTTTTCTAACCGGCATTTCTATGTTTCTTCAATGGGGCTAGGATGTAAACGTGTTTCTGCTTCAAAGGAAAGCAGCTAGGAGAAAGTTTCTTTTGCCAGTGTGTGAGGGAGCTGGAAAGCTGCAGAATGGTGCAGGGGATTCCAGGCTAGGCCATTCCTGGCTGGGTCTATAAGCAGAAGCAGTGCTTTTTGTAAACCGAATTTCTATGTTTCTTCAATGGGGCTAGGATGTAAACATGTTTCTGCTTCAAAGGAAAGCAGCTAGGAGAAAGTTTCTTTTGCCAGTGTGTGACGCAGCTGGAAAGCTGCAGAATGGTGCAGGGGATTCCAGGCTAGGCCATTCCTGGCTGGGTCTATAAGCAGAAGGAATGCTTTTTCTAACCGGCATTTCTATGGTTCTTCAATGGGGCTAGGATGTAAACGTGTTTCTGCTTCAAAGGAAAGCAGCTAGGAGAAAGTTTCTTTTGCCAGTGTGTGACGCAGCTGGAAAGCTGCAGAATGGTGCAGGGGATTCCAGGCTAGGCCATTCCTGACTGAGTCTATAAGCAGAAGGAATGCTTTTTCTAACCGGCATTTCTATGGTTCTTCAATGGGGCTAGGATGTAAACGTGTTTCTGCTTCAAAGGAAAGCAGCTAGGAGAAAGTTTCTTTTGCCTGTGTGTGACGCAGCTGGAAAGCTGCAGAATGGTGCAGAGGATTCCAGGCTAGGCCATTCCTGACTGGGTCTATAAGCAGAAGGAATGCTTTTTGTAACCGGATTTCTATGT
Source organism: Pogoniulus pusillus (assembly GCF_015220805.1). Lineage (NCBI taxonomy): Eukaryota > Metazoa > Chordata > Aves > Piciformes > Lybiidae > Pogoniulus > Pogoniulus pusillus. The sequence goes on along the minus strand of NC_087290.1, from coordinate 7,304 downwards.
TTCTTCAATGGGGCTAGGATGTAAACGTGTTTCTGCTTCAAAGGAAAGCAGCTAGGAGAAAGTTTCTTTTGCCAGTGTGTGACGCAGCTAGAAAGCTGCAGAATGGTGTAGGGGATTCCAGGTTAGGCCATACCTGACTGGGTCTATAAGCAGAAGGAATGCTTTTTCTAACCGGCATTTCTATGTTTCTTCAATGGGGCTAGGATGTAAACGTGTTTCTGCTTCAATGGAAAGCAGCTAGGAGAAAGTTTCTTTTGCCAGTGTGTGACGCAGCTGGAAAGCTGCAGAATGGTGCAGGGGATTCCAGGCTAGGCCATTCCTGGCTGGGTCTATAAGCAGAAGGAGTGCTTTTTGGAAACCGAATTTCTATGTTTCCTCAATGGGGCTAGGATGTAAACGTGTTTCTGCTTCAAAGGAAAGCAGCTAGGAGAAAGTTTCTTTTGCCAGTGTGTGAGGGAGCTGGAAAGCTGCAGAATGGTGCAGGGGATTCCAGGCTAGGCCATTCCTGGCTGGGTCTATAAGCAGAAGGAATGCTTTTTCTAACCGGTATTTCTATGTTTCTTCAATGGGACTAGGATGTAAATGTGTTTCTTCTTCAAGGGAAAGCAGCTAGGAGAAAGTTTCTTTTGCCAGTGTGTGAGGGAGCTGGAAAGCTGCAGAATGGTGCAGGGGATTCCAGGCTAGGCCATTCCTGGCTGGGTCTATAAGCAGAAGGAGTGCTTTTTCTAAACGGCATTTCTATGGTTCTTCAATGGGGCTAGGATGTAAACGTGTTACTGCTTCAAAAGAAAGCAGCTAGGAGAAAGTTTCTTTTGCCAGTGTGTGACGCAGCTGGAAAGCTGCAGAATGGTGCAGGGGATTCCAGGCTAGGCCATTCCTGGCTGGGACTATAAGCAGAAGGAATGCTTTTTCTAACCGGCATTTCTATGTTTCTTCAATGGTGCTAGGATGTAAACGTGTTTCTGCTTCAAAGGAAAGCAGCTAGGAGAAAGTTTCTTTTGCCAGTGTGTGAGGGAGCTGGAAAGCTGCAGAATGGTGCAGGGGATTCCAGGCTAGGCCATTCCTGGCTGGGTCTATAATCAGAAGGAGTGCTTTTTGTAAACCGAATTTCTATGTTTCTTCAATGGGGCTAGGATGTAAACGTGTTTCTGCTTCAAAGGAAAGCAGCTAGGAGAAAGTTTCTTTTGCCAGTGTGTGACGCAGCTGGAAAGCTGCAGAATGGTGCAGGGGATTCCAGGCTAGGCCATTCCTGACTGGGTCTATAAGCAGAAGGAATGCTTTTTCTAACCGGCATTTCTATGTTTCTTCAATGGGGCTAGGATGTAAACGTGTTTCTGCTTCAAAGGAAAGCAGCTAGGAGAAAGTTTCTTTTGCCAGTGTGTGAGGGAGCTGGAAAGCTGCAGAATGGTGCAGGGGATTCCAGGCTAGCCCATTCCTGACTGGGTCTATAAGCAGAAGGAATGTTTTTTTCTAACCGGCATTTCTATGTTTCTTCAATGGGGCTAGGATGTAAACGTGTTTCTGCTTCAAAGGAAAGCAGCTAGGAGAAAGTTTCTTTTGCCAGTGTGTGACGCGGCTGGAAAGCTGCAGAATGGTGCAGGGGATTCCAGGCTAGGCCATTCCTGGCTGGGTCTATAAGCAGAAGGAGTGCTTTTTGTAACCGGCATTTCTATGGTTCTTCAATGGGGCTAGGATGTAAACATGTTTCTGCTTCAAAGGAAAGCAGCTAGGAGAAAGTTTCTTTTGCCAGTGTGTGACGCAGCTGGAAAGCTGCAGAATGGTGCAGGGGATTCCAGGCTAGGCCATTCCTGGCTGGGTCTATAAGCAGAAGGAATGCTTTTTCTAACCGGCATTTCTATGGTTCTTCAATGGGGCTAGGATGTAAACGTGTTTCTGCTTCAAAGGAAAGCAGCTAGGAGAAAGTTTCTTTTGCCAGTGTGTGACGCAGCTGGAAAGCTGCAGAATGGTGCAGAGGATTCCAGGCTAGGCCATTCCTGACTGAGTCTATAAGCAGAAGGAATGCTTTTTCTAACCGGCATTTCTATGTTTCTTCAATGGGGCTAGGATGTAAACGTGTTTCTGCTTCAAAGGAAAGCAGCTAGGAGAAAGTTTCTTTTGCCTGTGTGTGACGCAGCTGGAAAGCTGCAGAATGGTGCAGAGGATTCCAGGCTAGGCCATTCCTGACTGGGTCTATAAGCAGAAGGAATGCTTTTTCTAACCGGATTTCTATGTTTCTTCAATGGGGCTAGGATGTAAACGTGTTTCTGCTTCAAAGGAAAGCAGCTAGGAGAAAGTTTCTTTTGCCAGTGTGTGACGCAGCTGGAAAGCTGCAGAATGGTGCAGGGGATTCCAGGCTAGGCCATTCCTGACTGGGTCTATAATCAGAAGGAATGCTTTTTCTAACCGGCATTTCTATGTTTCTTCAATGGGGCTAGGATGTAAACGTGTTTCTGCTTCAAAGGAAAGCAGCTAGGAGAAACTTTCTTTTGCCAGTGTGTGACGCAGCTGGAAAGCTGCAGAATGGTGCAGGGGATTCCAGGCTAGGCCATTCCTGGCTGGGTCTATAAGCAGAAGGAATGCTTTTTCTAACCGGCATTTCTGTTTCTTCAATGGGGCTAGGATGTAAACGTGTTTCTGCTTCAAAGGAAAGCAGCTAGGAGAAAGTTTCTTTTGCCAGTGTGTGAGGGAGCTGGAAAGCTGCAGAATGGTGCATGGGATTCCAGGCTAGGCCATTCCTGACTGGGTCTATAAGCAGAAGGAATGCTTTTTCTAACCGGCATTTCTATGGTTCTTCAATGGGGCTAGGATGTAAACGTGTTTCTGCTTCAAAGGAAAGCAGCTAGGAGAAAGTTTCTTTTGCCAGTGTGTAACGCAGCTGGAAAGCTGCAGAATGGTGCAGAGGATTCCAGGCTAGGCCATTCCTGACTGGGTCTATAAGCAGAAGGAATGCTTTTTCTAACCGGCATTTCTATGTTTCTTCAATGGGGCTAGGATGTAAACGTGTTTCTGCTTCAAAGGAAAGCAGCTAGGAGAAAGTTTCTTTTGCCAGTGTGTGACGCAGCTGGAAAGCTGCAGAATGGTGCAGGGGATTCCAGGCTAGGCCATTCCTGACTGGATTTATAAGCAGAAGGAATGCTTTTTCTAACCGGCATTTCTATGTTTCTTCAATGGGGCTAGGATGTAAACGTGTTTCTGCTTCAAAGGAAAGCAGCTAGGAGAAAGTTTCTTTTGCCAGTGTGTGAGGGAGCTTGAAAGCTGCAGAATGGTGCAGGGGATTCCAGGCTAGGCCATTCCTGGCTGGGTCTATAATCGGAAGGAGTGCTTTTTGTAAACCGAATTTCTATGTTTCTTCAATGGGGCTAGGATGTAAACGTGTTTCTGCTTCAAAGGAAAGCAGCTAGGAGAAAGTTTCTTTTGCCAGTGTGTGACGCAGCTGGAAAGCTGCAGAATGGTGCAGGGGATTCCAGGCTAGGCCATTCCTGACTGGGTCTATAAGCAGAAGGAATGCTTTTTCTAACCGGCATTTCTATGTTTCTTCAATGGGGCTAGGATGTAAACGTGTTTCTGCTTCAAAGGAAAGCAGCTAGGAGAAAGTTTCTTTTGCCAGTGTGTGAGGGAGCTGGAAAGCTGCAGAATGGTGCAGGGGATTCCAGGCTAGCCCATTCCTGACTGGGTCTATAAGCAGAAGGAATGTTTTTTTCTAACCGGCATTTCTATGTTTCTTCAATGGGGCTAGGATGTAAACGTGTTTCTGCTTCAAAGGAAAGCAGCTAGGAGAAAGTTTCTTTTGCCAGTGTGTGACGCGGCTGGAAAGCTGCAGAATGGTGCAGGGGATTCCAGGCTAGGCCATTCCTGACTGGGTCTATAAGCAGAAGGAATGCTTTTTCTAACCGGCATTTCTATGTTTCTTCAATGGGGCTAGGATGTAAACGTGTTTCTGCTTCAAAGGAAAGCAGCTAGGAGAAAGTTTCTTTTGCCAGTGTGTGAGGGAGCTGGAAAGCTGCAGAATGGTGCAGGGGATTCCAGGCTAGGCCATTCCTGACTGGGTCTATAAGCAGAAGGAGTGCTTTTTGTAACCGGCATTTCTATGGTTCTTCAATGGGGCTAGGATGTAAACATGTTTCTGCTTCAAAGGAAAGCAGCTAGGAGAAAGTTTATTTTGCCAGTGTGTGACGCAGCTGGAAAGCTGCAGAATGGTGCAGGGGATTCCAGGCTAGGCCATTCCTGGCTGGGTCTATAAGCAGAAGGAATGCTTTTTCTAACCGGCATTTCTATGGTTCTTCAATGGGGCTAGGATGTAAACGTGTTTCTGCTTCAAAGGAAAGCAGCTAGGAGAAAGTTTCTTTTGCCAGTGTGTGACGCAGCTGGAAAGCTGCAGAATGGTGCAGGGGATTCCAGGCTAGGCCATTCCTGACTGGGTCTATAAGCAGAAGGAATGCTTTTTCTAACCGGCATTTCTATGTTTCTTCAATGGGGCTAGGATGTAAACGTGTTTCTGCTTCAAAGGAAAGCAGCTAGGAGAAAGTTTCTTTTGCCAGTGTGTGACGCAGCTGGAAAGCTGCAGAATGGTGCAGGGGATTCCAGGCTAGGCCATTCCTGGCTGGGTCTATAAGCAGAAGGAATGCTTTTTCTAACCGGCATTTCTATGTTTCTTCAATGGGGCTAGGATGTAAACGTGTTTCTGCTTCAAAGGAAAGCAGCTAGGAGAAAGTTTCTTTTGCCAGTGTGTGAGGGAGCTGGAAAGCTGCAGAATGGTGCAGGGGATTCCAGGCTAGGCCATTCCTGCATGGGTCTATAAGCAGAAGGAATGCTTTTTCTAACCGGCATTTCTATGTTTCTTCAATGGGGCTAGGATGTAAACGTGTTTCTGCTTCAAAGGAAAGCAGCTAGGAGAAAGTTTCTTTTGCCAGTGTGTGAGGGAGCTGGAAAGCTGCAGAATGGTGCAGGGGATTCCAGGCTAGGCCATTCCTGGCTGGGTCTATAAGCAGAAGGAATGCTTTTTCTAACCGGCATTTCTATGTTTCTTCAATGGGGCTAGGATGTAAACGTGTTTCTGCTTCAAAGGAAAGCAGCTAGGAGAAAGTTTCTTTTGCCAGTGTGTGACGCAGCTGGAAAGCTGCAGAATGGTGCAGGGGATTCCAGGCTAGGCCATTCCTGACTGGGTCTATAAGCAGAAGGAATGCTTTTTCTAACCGGCATTTCTATGTTTCTTCAATGGGGCTAGGATGTAAACGTGTTTCTGCTTCAAAGGAAAGCAGCTAGGAGAAAGTTTCTTTTGCCAGTGTGTGAGGGAGCTGGAAAGCTGCAGAATGGTGCAGGGGATTCCAGGCTAGGCCATTCCTGGCTGGGTCTATAAGCAGAAGGAGTGCTTTTTCTAACCGGAATTTCTATGTTTCTTCAATGGGGCTAGGATGTAAACGTGTTTCTGCTTCAAAGGAAAGCAGCTAGGAGAAAGTTTCTTTTGCCAGTGTGTGAGGGAGCTGGAAAGCTGCAGAATGGTGCAGGGGATTCCAGGCTAGGCCATTCCTGACTGGGTCTATAAGCAGAAGGAATGCTTTTTCTAACCGGCATTTCTATGTTTCTTCAATGGGGCTAGGATGTAAACGTGTTTCTGCTTCAAAGGAAAGCAGCTAGGAGAAAGTTTCTTTTGCCAGTGTGTGAGGGAGCTGGAAAGCTGCAGAATGGTGCAGGGGATTCCAGGCTAGGCCATTCCTGGACTGGGTCTATAAGCAGAAGGAATGCTTTTTCTAACCGGCATTTCTATGTTTCTTCAATGGGGCTAGGATGTAAACGTGTTTCTGCTTCAAAGGAAAGCAGCTAGGAGAAAGTTTCTTTTGCCAGTGTGTGAGGGAGCTGGAAAGCTGCAGAATGGTGCAGGGGATTCCAGGCTAGGCCATTCCTGACTGGGTCTATAAGCAGAAGGAATGCTTTTTCTAACCGGCATTTCTATGTTTCTTCAATGGGGCTAGGATGTAAACGTGTTTCTGCTTCAAAGGAAAGCAGCTAGGAGAAAGTTTCTTTTGCCAGTGTGTGACGCAGCTGGAAAGCTGCAGAATGGTGCAGGGGATTCCAGGCTAGGCCATTCCTGACTGGGTCTATAAGCAGAAGGAATGCTTTTTCTAACCGGCATTTCTATGTTTCTTCAATGGGGCTAGGATGTAAACGTGTTTCTGCTTCAAAGGAAAGCAGCTAGGAGAAAGTTTCTTTTGCCAGTGTGTGACGGGCAGCTGGAAAGCTGCAGAATGGTGCAGGGGATTCCAGGCTAGGCCATTCCTGACTGGGTCTATAAGCAGAAGGAATGCTTTTTCTAACCGGCATTTCTATGTTTCTTCAATGGGGCTAGGATGTAAACGTGTTTCTGCTTCAAAGGAAAGCAGCTAGGAGAAAGTTTCTTTTGCCAGTGTGTGACGGAGCTGGAAAGCTGCAGAATGGTGCAGGGGATTCCAGGCTAGGCCATTCCTGACTGGGTCTATAAGCAGAAGGAATGCTTTTTCTAACCGGCATTTCTATGTTTCTTCAATGGGGCTAGGATGTAAACGTGTTTCTGCTTCAAAGGAAAGCAGCTAGGAGAAAGTTTCTTTTGCCAGTGTGTGACGGAGCTGGAAAGCTGCAGAATGGTGCAGGGGATTCCAGGCTAGGCCATTCCTGACTGGGTCTATAAGCAGAAGGAATGCTTTTTCTAACCGGCATTTCTATGTTTCTTCAATGGGGCTAGGATGTAAACGTGTTTCTGCTTCAAAGGAAAGCAGCTAGGAGAAAGTTTCTTTTGCCAGTGTGTGAGGGAGCTGGAAAGCTGCAGAATGGTGCAGGGGATTCCAGGCTAGGCCATTCCTGGCTGGGTCTATAAGCAGAAGGAGTGCTTTTTCTAACCGGCATTTCTATGTTTCTTCAATGGGGCTAGGATGTAAACGTGTTTCTGCTTCAAAGGAAAGCAGCTAGGAGAAAGTTTCTTTTGCCAGTGTGTGACGGGCAGCTGGAAAGCTGCAGAATGGTGCAGGGGATTCCAGGCTAGGCCATTCCTGACTGGGTCTATAAGCAGAAGGAATGCTTTTTCTAACCGGCATTTCTATGTTTCTTCAATGGGGCTAGGATGTAAACGTGTTTCTGCTTCAAAGGAAAGCAGCTAGGAGAAAGTTTCTTTTGCCAGTGTGTGACGCAGCTGGAAAGCTGCAGAATGGTGCAGGGGATTCCAGGCTAGGCCATTCCTGACTGGGTCTATAAGCAGAAGGAATGCTTTTTCTAACCGGCATTTCTATGTTTCTTCAATGGGGCTAGGATGTAAACGTGTTTCTGCTTCAAAGGAA